>NW_028318030.1:3255714-3857857 GCF_062004578.1 Staurois parvus
CATCATGCTGAAAATCTGATAGTCAAATAAGAGCGCAGTTATACCACCAGCGAAAAGCCCGTGGAGATGAAAACCCTAAGGGAAAACGCGGATCACCAAAAAACCAGGTGGGGCTGAAGAGATAAGACCCAATTTAGATTTATAACCGGACCAAAGTGCCAAAGAGTGGGACACAACCAAATTATGTATCGACAGCAAACGAGGGGGAGTATTTGACCACAATAGACCAGGTAAATAAAACAGGCATATACAGTGAAGGAAAGAAGTATTTGATCCCCTGCTGATTTCGAATGTTTTCCCATTCACAAAGAAATGATCAGTCTAAAAATCGAATGGTAGGTGTATTGTAACACTGAGAGACAGAATAACAACAAAAAATTCAAAAGAAATGCATGTCTAACAAATTATGCACTTATTTGCATGTTCATGAGGGAAATAAGTATTTGATCCCCTATCATTCAGCAGGATTTCTGGCTACCAGGTGTCTTTCATACAGGTAACAAGCTGAGATTAGAAGCAATATCTTAAAGGGAGTGCTGCTAATCTCATTTTGTTACCTGTATAAAAGACACCTGTCCACAAGAGCAATCAAACAATCAGATTCCAAACTCTCCACCATGGCAAAGACCAAAGAACTGTCCAAGGATGTCAGGGACAAGATTGTAGACCTACACAAGGCTGGACTGGGCTACCAAACTATTGTCAAGCAGCTTGGTGAGAAGGTTACAACAGTTGGTGAAATCATTCGCAAATGGAAGAAACATAAAACAACTGTCAGTCTCCCTAGGTCTGGTACATCATGCAAGATCTCACCTTGTGGGAGTGTCAATGATCATGAGAAAAGTGAGGAATCATCCCAGAACTACACGTGAGGATCTTGTCAATGATCTCCAGGCAGCTGGGATCATAGTCACCAAGAAAACAATTGGTAACACACTACACCGACAAGGATTGAAATACTGCAGTGCCTGCAAGATTCCTCTGTTCAAGAAAGCACATGTCCAGGCCCATCAGAAGTTTGCCACTGAACATCTGAATGATGCAGAGGAGGACTGGTTGAAAGTGTTGTGGTCAGATGAGACCAAAATCGAGTTCTTTGGCATCAACTCAACTCGCCGTCTTTGAAGGAGGAGGAATGTTGCTTATGACCCCAAGAACACCATCCCAACTGTCAAACATGGTGGTGGAAACATTCTACTTTGGGGGTGTTTTTCTAAGGGGACAGGACAACTGCACCGCATCAAAGGGACGATGAATGGGGCAATATACCATCAAATCTTGGGTGAGAACCTTCTTCCCTCAGCCAGGGCATTGAAAATGGGTCATGGATGGGTGCTTCAGCATGACAATGACCCAAAACACACGGTCAAGGCAACAAGGGAGTGTCTCAAGAAGAAGCACATTAAGGTCCTGGAGTGGTCTAGCCAGTCTCCAGACACTAATCCAATTGAAAATCTGTGGAGGGAGCTGAAATTTCGAGTTGCCAAATGTCAGCCACCAAACCTTAATGACTTGGAGAGGATCTCCAGTAGGAGTGGGCCAAAATCCCTCCTGAGATGTGTGCAAACCTGGTGGCCAACTACAGGAGAAGTCTGACCTCTGTGATTGCCAACAAGGGATTTGCCACCAAGTACTAAGTCATGTTTTGTGAAGGGGATCAAATACTTATTTCCCTCATGAGCATGCAAATCAGTACATAATTTGTTAGACATGCATGTCTTTTGACTTTTTTGTTGCTATTCTGTCTCTCCGTGTTACAATACACCTACCATTCGATTTTTAGTATGATCATTTCTTTGTGAGTAGCAAACATTCAAAATCAGCAGGGGATCTAATGAGCTTCTGAATTTGTTTCCAATGATCCCTATTTCTGGCTGCCTCCATATAAATATGGCGGCTATGGAAAACCGCCTTGTGGGCCACCCACACCATAGCCAGGGAGGTGTCAGGAGTATTGTTCAGCTGAAAATATTCTTGGATTGAATTAGATACTTCTTGACGGGACAAGACATCTGTGAGCATAGAGTCATTCAACCGCCAGGAATAGGGAGTAGACCCTAGGTCTATAAAGGTAGGAGACAACGCCACAATATTATGATCCAGCCAAGAACACAAGTGTATCTCTGCTTTTGTGGAGTTGGCCAGAAGGATCGGAGAGCAATATATGTAATCCAGCCTAGCATAAGAATCATGCGGGTGAGAGTAAAATGTATAATTCCCAGCACCCATATTATGTGCTCTCCAGGAGTCAACTAACTGAAAGGACTCTAAACGTTTAGTAAGAGATTTAGGGAAGGTCGGAGAGGATATTGAGGATGAACTCCTATCCAATAACAGATTGGGCACCAAGTTAAAATCACCCACCAACAGATGCTGGGACATGAACTTGTCAAGAGTATCAAAAAAGTTTGAAATAAAGGTCACTTGGTCTGAATTAGGTGCATAAACATTGGCTATGACCCAAGAATGTGCCCTTAATGATAATAAACCTGCTCTCAGGTTCACGATAAACCTGTTGTACCTCAAAAGCGGAACAAATTATGAAGAAAAATAGCCACCCCCTGCTTTTGGTGGAATATAGCGTGTAAAATGCCTGCTTATATAATTTATGAAAAAAGGTAGGCTGTTTAGCCACTTCAAAATTGGTCTCTTGTAGTAAAAGAATCTTAGCCCGTAACCACCTTTATTGGAGGAATGCTGTTTTGTGCTTATTTGGAGAATTAAAACCTTGGACATTATGTGAGAGGCACTGTATCACCATGTGTAATAACATAATAAAAGAGCAAATAACAACCTTATCATATCAATTAGATCTATATCTAGGAATGGTGATACAAAAAATTCAGCGCCCAATACATCCACAATAAGGATACAGTCTAACCCTATCAGTGCATGGGATATCCAAGCTCCAGATAGGAAGCAAGGAGATCCACATAATCTTGTATGACTATAATCATTTACAAACATAAAAAAAAACTAAAACATAAATCAGTAGGGACAAGGCCCAAGCAGCCTCAATAACAAAAAAGATCAAGATAAACCATGGATCAGGTGGGCAAGCTGCCTCACCTGAAAAGACAGAGAACCATACTTTTAAAGAGCCAACAGGGCCTAAACCCTGTCATCTCCAAATGCCGTAAGCAGAGCGGACACTCCACAACAGGGCAGTGACAACTCCGACCGCGCCTAGCAACAGGGTGGGGTAACACATCGGCGACCCACGTAGACTCAGCCTGCCTGCCAAAAACAAGGGCATAATCATCTATATTAAACAGGTAGCATGTCTAATTATTTAGGATATACACCCAGAGTTGATTGACACAACTATTACAAAGGCATCAATGGCATGTCCCAATAAGTGAACAAAACAGGGGAGAGCAGCCAAAAGAGAGAATCCCCATCATCCTGCCTCCTTTCTGACTCTCCTCCTCTCCTACCTTGGAGATGATGTGTTCCAAATAGTAGATATTCGGGGAGTGGAAGGTGGGCAAAAGAGCCACACTTGTAGCGAATATGCGCCGAGGATAAGACAGACGTGACATCCTTCATCTTCCAGCGTTTCTCCAATGTGGCCTGAGAGACATCAGGAAAAATTTGTAAAGGTGACCCCTCCAAGGATATCACAGGGGTATTGCGAGCTACCCTAAGAATATCCTCTTTAATCAAGAAATCTTTCATGCACAGAATAATGTCCTGGGGAGGTTTGTCAACAGGAGGTTTCGGACACAGTGCTCTATGTATACGATCACAGGCAAAAGACTTAGCGTCCTGATCTGGAAGAAGTGACTTGAGTTACAGTTTGTGAAAGATCAGTCATGGTCTCATGGACCCCACGGATGTGCAAGTTATTCCTGTGATTACAATTGTCAAGATCCTCCACTTGCTCCTGTAACTGTGTAAAGGCAGTGTGCAAAAGGTCATGATCCCTGGATAGCTTACCATAGGCCAAAATAAGTTCATTATTTTTCATTTCTAACCAATCTGTTCTAGCCCCAAGTGCAGCGATTTCCTGTGAAAGGACATTAGTGCTTTTATGGAGTTCAGACTGAAAAAAACAAGGGTTCGGCAAGCTCCAGGGAGCGGTAAGACCCGAAGCAGGGACGGAGCTCCTGCTAAATGAGGCTGTCATCCGTGGCACTGCGCATGTGCCCCCCCCCCCCCAAGATCAACAGGTTTTTGTGGGATTGTGGGACTTTGCAGGAGAAATAAGAAAATACTGTATACCTATACTTCTAATTACATTCTGCATTTTATTTAGGAGAACAAAGTTCTAGCTAGACCCCATTTTGCTGCATCTTCCCAATGCAGAGATTCAGCATTGGTGCAGGACTTACCCAATTCAGCATTGCTCTGTTCCTATCCAGTGAAGATCCCACTCATTTTGACTTCCCTTAGCCTCAATGGATGATGCAGCTAGGATATTATTTATTATTATTATACAGGATTTATATAGCGCCGACAGTTTGCTCAGCGCTTTACATTATGGTGGGAGACAGTACAGTAACAATATAGTTCAATACAAGAGGGATGTGAGGGCCCTGCTCCTTGGAGCTTACAATCTAGGAGGGAGGGGATAGTGGTACAAAAGGTAATAACTGTGGCGGATGGAGCGGTTGGAAGAGCAGAGGATTCCAGTATTAGCTGGGGGCGGGGTAGGCTTCCCTGAAGAGATAGGTTTTCAAAGTGCGCCTAAAAGTGAGCAGAGTAGGCGATAGTCTGATAGATTGGGGTAGGGAGTTCCTGAGGATGGGGGAAGCCCTGGAGAAATCCTGGAGATGAGCATGGGAGGAGGAGACAAGGGAGCTAGAGAGTAGGAGGTCTTGCGAGGAGCGAAGAGTACGGTTTGGGTGGTATTTAGAGACAAGATCGGTGATGTAATTTGGGGCAGTGTTATGAACGGCTTTATACGTCAGTGTTAGTGTTTTGAATTGTATCTGTTGGGCAATTGGAAGCCAGTGGAGGGCTTGGCAGAGAGCGGTGGCAAATACAGAACGGTTAGTAAGGTGGATGAGTCTGGCAGCAGCATTCATGATAGACTGAAGTGGGGATAGCCTGCGATGAGGTAGGCCAGTGAGGAGGGAGTTACAGTAGTCGAGGCGTGATATAACAAGGGAGTGAATGAGTTGCTTAGTGGGTTCCAAGGTTAGGAACGGTCGTATCTTGGAGATGTTGCGGAGGTGAAGTCTACATGAGTTTGTCAGCGATTGGACCTGGGGCTGAAAGGACAGATTGGAGTTTAGGATTACACCTAGTACCCTGGCATGAGGGGTGGGACTGATGATAGTGTTGTTGATCTTGATGGAGAAGTTGGGGGGGGGGGCACGGGCTGGGGGGAATACTAGGAGCTCAGTTTTGGAAAGATTGAGTTTGAGGAAGTGGAGTGACATCCAATCCGATATGTCACTTAGTAGGCTAGTGATATGAGTGGAGACTGAGGGGGTAAGGTGAGGGGTAGAGAGATAGATTTGTGTCTCATCGGCATAGAGATGGTAATTGAAGCCGTGGGAGTTTAGAAATTGGCCAAGGGAGGAGGTGTAAATGGAGAAGAGAAGGGGTCCGAGGACAGAACTTTGAGGGACCCCAACAAAGAGAGGGAGTGAGGAGGAGGTGGCAGCATTATAGGTAACACTGAAGGAGCGCTGCGATAGATAGAAGAAGAACCAGGAGAGAGCGGAGTCTCTGAGTGTAGTTTTTTGAGGAGGAGGGGGTGGTCAACCGTGTCAAAAGCCGCAGAGAGGTCGAGATGTAGGAGTACTGTATAGTGGCCATTGGTTTTGGCGGTTAGTAAGTCGTTGGTGAGTTTGAGTAGGGCAGTTTCAGTGGAGTATAGGGGGCGGAAGCCAGACTGTAAAGGGTCGAGAAGGTTGTTGTCGGTGAGGTGGGAGCTCAGGCGATTATAGACTAAGCATTCTAGGAGTTTAGAGGTAAATGACAGTAGGGAGATGGGTCTTAAGTTGTTCAAGTCGGTGGGGTCCAGGGAGGGTTTTTTAAGTATGGGAGTGATGTGCGTGTGCTTTAGAGGGGAGGGGAAGGTACCAGTGGAGAAGGAAAGATTGAAGATGTGAGTGAGGGAGCATAGGATGGAAGAAGAGGGTGACCGTAGGAGTTGTGAGGGGACAGGAACCAGGGGGCAGGTGGTGAGGCGGGCTTCTGAGAAAACCTTAGTGACCTCTTCGGTAGTAGCGAGGTCAAAAAAGCGAAGTGTCGAGGGGGTTTTAGTGTGAGGAATGCTAAGTGGGGTGGATGTCTGAGCAGTGGCGATGTCCCTACAAATTGCGTCAATCTTGTTTTTGAAGTGGTTAGCAATCTCGTGGGCGGTAAGTGAGGTACTGGGTGGAGGTGGAGGCGGAGAAAGTAGAGAGTTAAAAGTAGAGAAGAGCCGACGAGGACTGGAGGAGAAGGTATTAATGAGGGCAACAAAGTAGGCTTGTTTGGCAGAGTGAAGGGAGGAAGTGTATGTTAAGAGGGCAGATTTATAGCGGGTGAATGCTTGTTGGGATTTGGTTTTACGACTATGTCGCTTGAGATTTCTGGTGTGGTCAGTCTGCCAGGGTTGTAGCGGTCGGGGCCTAATGCTTCGTGTTGTTGGGGGTGCGAGTGAGTCTAGAGAGGCTGAAAGTGAGTTGTGGACAGGGGATGGATACTGTTGTAAAGTTGGTCAGTTGCAGAGTGGAAGGGAGCAGGGTTCAAGTTTCAGAGGTTTCTGCTGGTAATTGTTTGCCGTTTGGAGGGATAGGTGTTTGAGGATGAGGAGAAGGTGATGAGGTTGTGATCAGAGAGAGGAAAGGGGGTATTTGTGAGGATATGGGATTTTAACAGCTCTTCTCCTTCTGCAGAGTTAGTTGCAGGCATGGCCATTCCTTGATTACTCCCAATAAGGATTTTTTTATTACATTTATTGAAAACAACTAGAGTTTCTTAAAATTTTGCTTTTTGGATATCATTAAAAAATGACTGAAAAGAGAAAATTTGTAGTGGTTAACATGCTGATATTTTATCACTTTTGCCCTCAGTTAATACATTTATTAAGCCTGACGAAAGATTCAGATAAAACTGATGATGCTCGTCATAGGCTTGTGGCTCACTCCTTTAATACCTGGCTACAGGCATTTTGCATTTTGTTGAATGGCCAGTATCTAGAAAAAATAAATAAATGTTTCCGAAATTCTAACTTTACTACTTGCATCTGGTTGTGTTATACATAATAACTTAAATCTGTTTTTGGTTTTGAACACATGAATCGAAAATAGTGACAGAATTTTATGAAGACAAGTTTGCAGGTCCTTTCTTTAGCCCTTTGTGTTGATATTTTTAAAGTAGCTCCCTTGGGACTGGTCCCCAAACAAAGAACAGTTTGAAATAATGAAATTTCCCTTGGTCTTAATGCTATTTCATATTCTTATTTTGACAATGCCTTGGATATTATTAGACCACTTGGCCAATATTCACTATTAGCAAAGCAATTTAAACTGCTTCCTCACTCATCCACAATTTTTGAACTCACTGAGTAGTTTTTTGATGGACAGCAATTTTTTTGATTGTGTTTCCCATTGGTTACTCATTGTTGTGCTTTTATTTTAAGGTCTTTTCTATATTTTTGGAATGGGTTGTTAAAGTTAGATCCGGTTCTTGTATTACATTGCATCGATTGTATGATTTCTTATTCATTCAATCGGCAAATTCCTATGGATAATTTTATTGCTTTTTCTTCTGTTAGCAAATGGGAAGTTCATCTCTGCTACTTCATGAGAATTGTTTTTAGTTGATTAATTTTGATTCAATATTTTGCTTGTTCGGTTCACAGAGACAAACATAGCATATACAAATGAGGAGATATACAGATAGATAGCATTACAGCTTAGTAGCTAGTGCAAAGCTTATCAAAGTAGGTCATAAACAAAGGCATATCTATGCCATAGGTGGATAAACAGGTAAACAGACACTGCATTGATTAAGACTATAGTAAAAAAAAAATAAATGCAAGGGCGATAAGGACAAGGGAGGAAGGAGAGGGATGGATAGGAGGGAAACTCTAGAGGTCCAAGGGGCAGGAAGGAGGGATAAGAAAGGAGTGTGACTGTCAACAAAGAGTGACTATAGACAAAGGAGGTCTGTGTCAAAACCCTGGGAGAGGAAATGTACTGTTCAGGGTTGCCACACTGAAAAGTTTGTCCAACTTGTATCCCGGTCTGTATAACTCTGGACCTTGTTTCAGCTATAGAAAGGATAAGTGATTTGCAGCTATGAGAACTTGGTTCATTATCTTAAATTGCACTTCAAGCAGTCTGATATTAAGAAACATGTGCTTTGCCGGTGGAAAAAAATCTAGAACCTTTTAGGATAGTCAGCATCAGGATGAGGAAGACTTTAGTCAAACATTACTATACCACAAGACATGTCCACCAGACGTGGAAAGTCATCCACATCTAACCACAACCACCATAACACAAGGCCAAGTAACCAGGCATATAAATGAGGAACTCTAACGTGCAGGGCCCTCTGTTTCCTCTTGTACCAAATTGTATTGTAACTGTAATGTCTACCTTCATTTTGTAAAGAGCTGCGCAAACTGTTGGCGCTATATAAATCCTGTATAATATTAATAATAATAATAACTCTCATAGGCAGCATATACCACCATGTTAGAATCTTATAGTTCATTTTGATCGCAAACAAGAGTTCATAATGGCCCATATATTTGATTCGACCACTTGCAATGGTCTGTTGCCTTTAGAATTATCCCAGTGGGGGGAATTTTTCTAATAAGTTTATTTAGCTACTGCTGGTTTAAAATAACCCTATAATCATATCTTATTTCTGATATTAAAATAGATCTTGGGGTTTGAGGAAAATTACCTAGAGCATTTCAATGGAAGTTCTTTGTTTCAGCAGGACTTTATTAAATATTTTAAATTATTAGTTGATGAAGTGGTCTTGTTTGACTGTGCTCCTTATTGAAGGGCCATCGCTCTTTCTCTTGGTCAGTGTTCATAAGCATAAAGGTTAAATATCTTCTTGGTAGAGACAAACAACATTTTTTTCCATTCCCAGAAATCATGTTTCCACCAACAGGTTCTAAACACAATGTAGAAGGAGTTCCTTGCCTTCAACATCTTTTGGATCTGATTTGAACCTTGTTTTCTCTAACATTAAACATTTATGGATTCCTGCTGCCTGTGGAAACTATTAATCTGTATAGTATTTATGTTGTTCATTCAGTTCACAGTTTCAGTGTAGGTTTGTTTCAGTTTTTAAATTTTCTGTAAATATTCTTTCCCCAGGATATGAAAAACAGTATTATTTTTTTTCATTACATACTGTAACTGCCCTTTTTATACTAGCTATATTTTAGTTAAATAAGCACTGAAAGGTTATCAATGTGATTGCTTTAGGCCTATGATTCTCCAGATATCCTAAAGAGACTTGGAATTGGTTCTTAAATCACCCCTGATTAAGTCAGCCTTTATTTTATTTTTGGAAGAATTTTGAATTTCTGAATCACTTTCCAGGAATTATTTAGAGAATTATTTAGAGAATGGTCTTTTTGCTTTGACAATTTTTTTGAAATTACAAGGTCTTGAATGGTGAAAAAAAATATTCTTACAAAAAACTAAAGCAGATCATTTAGATAGGGGCAGATGGATCTCCCTTAGTGCCTTGTGTAATAGCCATACCTATCCTGTTGCAGTTACTCAGGAATATTTACAGTACCATCTGTTTCCCACACCTTTTTGTCACCTTAGTGGATGTCTTTTTCTATATACCAACTTAATGCAGTTCACAAAAAGTGCTTATTGGTCCTTGGCTTACAACAATTAAAACATTGTCTCATTCTTTCTGCATTGGTGCTGTAACAGAAGATGCACACATTGGTTTATTTATACCGAAATCTGGGTCTCCCTTCTGACAGATTTTACATAGATTGGTTTGGCAATCAGTGCATGAGTTGGGCAGACTTATTGATGGTCATAGTTTGCATGGCCTTGCAGGGAGCAGAAACAGCCAGATCACTGATCTGTGTACAAAGCCCTGTGTGTTTGTAAGCACAGGGCTGTGTGATTGGCCAATCGACTGGTCTTTACTAGAGATGAGCGAAGAAATGAAAAATTCGATTCGGCTGATTCGGCGAATTCCAGTGTGAAATTCGATTCGATGCGAATTTCTCCGCTACGAAGATGACTTATTTAAAGGGTTTCTAGGCTTCAGAGAGCCTTTAAATTAGTGCAGAACACTGTACCTTTAATTTAAATGCCCTTGGAGATGAGGAAGGAGAAGGAGAAGGAGAAGGATGAGAAGAAGGAGAAGGAGAAGGATGAGAAGAAGGAGAAGGAGAAGGATGAGAAGAAGGAGAAGGATGAGAAGAAGGAGAAGGATGAGAAGAAGGAGAAGGAGAAGGATGAGAAGAAGGAGAAGGAGAAGGATGAGAAGAAGGAGAAGGATGAGAAGAAGGAGAAGGATGAGAAGGAGAAGGATGAGAAGGAGAAGGATGAGAAGAAGAAGGATGAGAATAAGGAGAAGGATGAGAAGAAGGAGAAGGAGAAGGATGAGAAGAAGGAGAAGGATGAGAAGAAGGAGAAGGAGAAGGATGAGAAGAAAGAGAAGGATGAGAAGGAGAAGGATGAGAAGAAGAAGGATGAGAAGAAGAAGGATGAGAAGAAGGAAAAGGATGAGAAGAAGAAGGATGAGAAGAAGGAGAAGGATGAGAAGAAGGAGAATGATGAGAAGAAGGAGAAGGATGATAAGAAGGAGAAGGAAGAGAAGAAGGAGAAGGAGAAGGATGAGAAGAAGGAGAAGGATGAGAAGAAGGAGAAGGATGAGAAGAAGGAGAAGGATGAGAAGAAGGAGAAGGATGAGAAGAAGGAGAAGGAGAAGGATGAGAAGAAGGAGAAGGATGAGAAGAAGAAGGATGAGAAGAAGGATGAGAAGAAGGAGGAGAAGGATGAGAAGAAGAAGGATGAGAAGAAGGAGAAGGATGAGAAGAAGGAGAAGGAAGAGAAGAAGGAGAAGGAGAAGGATGAGAAGGAGAAGGATGAGAAGAAGGAGAAGGATGAGAAGAAGGAGAAGGATGAGAAGAAGGAGAAGGAGAAGGATGAGAAGAAGGAGAAGGATGAGAAGAAGAAGGATGAGAAGAAGGATGAGAAGGATGAGAAGAAGGAGAAGGATGAGAAGAAGGAGAAGGATGAGAAGAAGGAGAAGAAGGAGAAGGATGAGAAGAAGGAGAAGGATGAGAAGAAGGAGAAGGATGAGAAGAAGGAGAAGGATGAGAAGAAGGAGAAGGAGAAGGATGAGAAGAAAAAGGATGAGGAGAAGGAGAAGGATGAGAAGAAGGAGAAGGATGAGAAGGAGAAGGATGAGAAGAAGGAGAAGGAGAAGGATGAGAAGAAGGAGAAGGATGAGAAGAAGGAGAAGGATGAGAAGGAGAAGGAGAAGGATGAGAAGGAGAAGGATGAGAAGAAGGAGAAGGAGAAGGATGAGAAGAAGGAGAAGGAGAAGGATGAGAAGAAGGAGAAGGATGAGAAGAAGGATGAGCAGAAGGAGAAGGATGAGAAGAAGGAGAAGGATGAGAAGAAGGAGAAGGATGAGAAGAAGGATGAGAAGAAGGATGAGAAGAAGGAGAAGGATGAGAAGAAGGACAGTTCTGTGACAGTTTCTGTCTATTTCTGACAGTTCTGGGACATTCACTCCATACAGCGGTTTCAACCGCTGTATGGAGGGAATGTCATAGAACTGTCAGAAATAGACTATTAATGACAGTTCTGGGACTGTCCTTCCATGCAGCGGTTGAAACATTGTATGTATTTGTTTCCATAAATGGATCCATTTATGGAAACAAATACATACAATGTTTCAACCGCTGCATGGAAGGACAGTCCCAGAACTGTCATTAATAGTCTATTTCTGACAGTTCCATGACATTCCCTCCATACAGCGGTTAAAACAGCTGTATGCAGTGAATGTCCCAGAACTGTCATAAATAGTCTATTTCTGATAGATCTGGGACATTCACTCCATACAGCTGTTTTAACCGCTGTATGGAGGGAATGTCATGGAACTGTCAGAAATAGACTATTAATGACAGTTCTGGGACTGTCCTTCCATGCAGCGGTTGAAACATTGTATGTATTTGTTTCCATAAATGGATCCATTTATGGAAACAAATACATACAATGTTTCAACCGCTGCATTGAAGGACAGTCCCAGAACTGTCATTAATAGTCTATTTCTGACAGTTCCATGACATTCCCTCCATACAGCGGTTAAAACAGCTGTATGCAGTGAATGTCCCAGAACTGTCATAAATAGTCTATTTCTGATAGATCTGGGACATTCACTCCATACAGCTGTTTTAACCGCTGTATGGAGGGAATGTCATGGAACTGTCAGAAATAGACTATTAATGACAGTTCTGGGACTGTCCTTCCATACAGCGGTTGAAACATTGTATGTATTTGTTTCCATAAATGGATCCATTTATGGAAACAAATACATACAATGTTTCAACCGCTGCATGGAAGGACAGTCCCAGAACTGTCATTAATAGTCTATTTCTGACAGTTCCATGACATTCCCTCCATACAGCGGTTAAAACAGCTGTATGGAGTGAATGTCCCAGATCTATCAGAAATAGACTATTTATGACAGTTCTGGGACATTCACTGCATACAGCTGTTTTAACCGCTGTATGGAGGGAATGTCATGGAACTGTCAGAAATAGACTATTAATGACAGTTCTGGGACTGTCCTTCCATGCAGCGGTTGAAACATTGTATGTATTTGTTTCCATAAATGGATCCATTTATGGAAACAAATACATACAATGTTTCAACCGCTGTATGGAAGGACAGTCCCACAACTGTCATTAATAGTCTATTTCTGACAGTTCCATGACATTCCCTCCATACAGCGGTTAAAACAGCTGTATGGAGTGAATGTCCCAGATCTATCAGAAATAGACTATTTATGACAGTTCTGGGACATTCACTGCATACAGCTGTTTTAACCGCTGTATGGAGGGAATGTCATGGAACTGTCAGAAATAGACTATTAATGACAGTTCTGGGACTGTCCTTCCATGCAGCGGTTGAAACATTGTATGTATTTGTTTCCATAAATGGATCCATTTATGGAAACAAATACATACAATGTTTCAACCGCTGCATTGAAGGACAGTCCCAGAACTGTCATTAATAGTCTATTTCTGACAGTTCCATGACATTCCCTCCATACAGCGGTTAAAACAGCTGTATGCAGTGAATGTCCCAGAACTGTCATAAATAGTCTATTTCTGATAGATCTGGGACATTCACTCCATACAGCTGTTTTAACCGCTGTATGGAGGGAATGTCATGGAACTGTCAGAAATAGACTATTAATGACAGTTGTGGGACTGTCCTTCCATACAGCGGTTGAAACATTGTATGTATTTGTTTCCATAAATGGATCCATTTATGGAAACAAATACATACAATGTTTCAACCGCTGCATTGAAGGACAGTCCCAGAACTGTCATTAATAGTCTATTTCTGACAGTTCCATGACATTCCCTCCATACAGCGGTTAAAACAGCTGTATGCAGTGAATGTCCCAGAACTGTCATAAATAGTCTATTTCTGACAGTTCTGGGACATTCACTCCATACAGCGGTTTCCGGCAAAAAGTGTATGTGCAGAGTTCCTCTATTCTGCAGATACACTTAGAGGAGCTCTGCAGATACACTTAGAGGAGCTCTGCACATACACTTTTTTCCGGTTTGGAATTATTCTTATTTTCATCCTACTTCTTCTTCTTCTTCTTCATCCTCATCCTCATCCTCTTCTTCTTCTGAGGATGAGGATGAAGAAGAAGAAGAAGAAGAAGAAGAAGTAGGATGAAAATAAGATTAATTCCAAGCCGGCAAAAAGTGTATGTGCAGAGCTCCTCTAAGTGTATCTGCAGAGCTCCTCTAAGTGTATCTGCAGAATAGAGGAACTCTGCACATACACTTTTTGCCGGCTTGGAATTATTCTTCTTTTCATCCTACTTCTTCTTCTTCTTCATCCTCATCCTCAGAAGAAGAGGATGAGGATGAGGATGAGGAAGAAGAAGAAGAATGAAAAGAAGAATAATTCCAAGCCGGCAAAAAGTGTATGTGCAGAGTTCCTCTATTTCTGACAGTTCTCTCACAGCTTCTTCACATGTACAGCGGTTGAAATATCTGTATCCTAAATGGAAACTAATAGATACAAATTGTATCTATTAGTTTCCATTTAGGATACAGATGTTTCAACCGCTGTACATGTGAAGAAGCTGTGAGAGAACTGTCAGAAATAGAGGAACTCTGCACATACACTTTTTGCCGGCTTGGAATTATTCTTCTTTTCATCCTACTTCTTCTTCTTCTTCTTCTTCTTCTTCTTCTTCTTCTTCTTCATCCTCATCCTCATCCTCTTCTTCTGAGGATGAAGAAGAAGAAGAAGTAGGATGAAAAGAAGAATAATTCCAAGCCGGCAAAAAGTGTATGTGCAGAGTTCCTCTATTTCTGACAGTTCTCTCACAACTTCTTCACATGTACAGTGGTTGAAACATCTGTATCCTAAATGTAAACTAATAGATACAATGTTTCAACCGCTAAACATGTGTTCCTTCTGTCAGAGAACTGTCAGAAATAGCGGAGCTCACTGCAGGGACACTTTTGCCGGCTGATCGGGAAATGTTCGATTCGCGCACCCGAAGTAGGCAAAATTTCGGTTTCGACACGAATCGAATATTTCCTGAAATTCGACTCGAATTCCGGTTCGCCTAGTTCGATTCGCTCATCTCTAGTCTTTACCATAAATCATACTGTAGCCAGTGACAGTGCGGGTCAGAAGGAGGCACGCACATGTGCACCCAAAGCCCATAATAAGCTGGATCATGTACATGTTTGCGATCCAGCCTGGCTGTGCAGCTCACCTGCAGTAAATGTACTAATGGCAAGCAGTTAACACCAATAGAAAATAGTCATGGACAACTTTACATCCCATATCCTTACTGCCTTACTTGATGACTCACTGGCATTGAACAAAAAAATGCATATTGGTTATCCCAATACTTGGCAGTGTAGAGCTGTGAATTACAAGGTAGCAAGAGAATGATAAAAGTGACAGCCTTAGAATTTGCATCTTCAACAAAAGGTTAGCAATGGCAGCTCTTAATATTTTTATTCTGATACAATTTTAAACTAAGTCATAGCATATATCATTTCATATGTGACAAGAGTAGCGTTTATATTATTTGGCTTCAAGAGAAATCAGAAAAAATCCATGTTCTGCATGACAGGCAGAAAAAGAGATGGGGAATAACCTCTTTTAATTGGTTTCACATTCATAGTTCAGGTCAGGAGGATAAATGGATATGTGGTTTTAGCTTCTCTAATTATTCTGGTACTGACATTCTAAACAAGACAGTTAACTCCCGGACATTGGCTCTTCCCAGAGGAATATGTATCCCAGTGAACAGGAAGTGTCAGACAAAAGTGGAGAGCTGTGTTGGAAGAGAGGAGCAGGGGTTGTGAAGGAGACAATCTTCGTCTCAGTGGAAATCCCCATGCAAAACTGCCAAACAAGAATTTCCAAAAGTAACAAATCTTCCCAAATATGTAACACACAACAATGACAAGTCTCTGGTTTTGATTAGCAATTTTTTTTAAATATGACCCCTGTTCAGATTTTTCAAACGTTTTTCTGAATAACTAATGTGGCGCACCAGACAAGAAGCAAATTACATTGTTGAAATACATTTATTTTTACTTATTTACCAGCCAAAGCATTTGTCTTTATAGTGAATTATACCTCTGCCAATCAAGGTGATCTGTTTTACTTGGGTCAGTTTTACTGCTCTTTGGGTCAACACTCTGCTCACTGTACAGAGGTGCTGATGCTGAATCACTGTCCAATGAGCAGGCTGGAAACAGAGAGGTAAGCTGCAATGCATAAGCATGCCATTGCCTGGCTGTGCAGTTTGGCAATGATGAGTTGGCTGCATAGAATTACTAATCCTTTACCAAGAAAAAAGTAGATGTATACATAGACACTTTAAATGAAATATTTAACTGTTTGCCCCAGGTTCTGCTTAAGAAAACTTGTATTATCATTTTCTGTAAATATATAATTAGTTATGTATCTACAGCTGGATTTTAATTGAAAGCTATCAAAGTAATTTTATTCTGATTTCTAGTGACTATAAATCTATGTGACTTACTGTAACTGATACAGCACAAAATGCAAATACTACATATATTGGAAAGGAAATGTAATTTGTGTGCAAGCTTAGAAAAAGACATTAATGAAACATTAGCCTGCTGTTGTTATTACATATACACTATATTTCCAAAAGTATTGGGATATCTCTCTAAATCATTGGATTCAGGTGTTCCACTCACCGCTATGGCCACAGGTGTATAAAATCAAGCACCTAGGCATGTAGATTGCATCTACAAACATTTGTGAAAGAATGGGTTGCTCTCAGGAGCTTAGTGAATTCAAGCGTGGTACCGTGATAGGTTACCACCTGTGCAATATGTCCATCCATGAAATTTCCTTGCTACTAAATATTCCAAAGTCAACTGTTAGTGGTATTATAACAAAGTGGAAGCAACTGGGAACAACAGTACCTCAGCCATGAAGTGGTAGGCCACATAAAATGACAGAGCAGGGTCAGTGCATGCTGAAGAGCACAGTGTGCAGAAGTTGCCAATAGTAAATAGCTAAAGACATCCAAACTTCGTGTGGCCTTCAGATTAGCACAACAACAGTGCATAGAGAGTTTCATGGAATGGGTTTCCATGGCCGAGCAGCTGCATCCAAGCCTTACTTCACCAAGTGCAATGCAAAGTGTTGGATGCAGTGGTGTAAATCATGCTGCCACTGGTCACTAGAGCTGTGGAGATGTGTTCTCTGGAGTGACCAATCATGCTTCTCTGTCTGGCAATCTGAAGGAGGTGTCTGGGTGTGGTGGCTGCCAGGAAAACGGTACTTGCCTCACTGCATTGTGCCAAGTGTAAAGTTTGGTGGAGTGGGGATTATGGTGTGGGGCTGTTTTTCAGGGGTTGGGCTTGACCCCTTAGTTCCAGTGAAGGGAACTCTTAAGGCATCAGCATACCAAGACATTTTGGACAATTTCATGCTCCCAACTTTGTGGGAACAGTTTGGGGATGGCCCCTTCCTGTTCTAACATGACTGTGCACCAGAGCAAAAAGCTAGGTCCATAAAGACATGGATGAGCGAGTTTGGAGTGGAGGAACTTAACTGGCCTGCACACAGTGCTAACCTTAACCCAACAGAACACCTTTGGGATGAATTAGAGCGGAGACTACGAACCAGGCCTTCTCGCCTGACATCAGTGCTTGACCTCATAAATAAGCTTCTGGAAGAATAGTAAAACATTCCCATAGACACACTCCTAAACCTTGTGGACAGTCTTTCCAGAAGAGTTGAAGCTGTTATAGCTGCAAAGGGTGGGCCAACTCAATATTGAACCCTAGGGACTAAGACTGGGATGCCATTAAAGTTCATGTGCGTGTAAAGGCAGACATCCCAATACTTTTGGCAATATAGTGTATAATTATGTGTGTGTGTGTGTGTGTGTGTGTGTGTGTGTGTGTGTGTGTGTTCCCTTGTTCCTCTGTTTTCATGTATAGTTCTCAGAGTCTCAGCAGAAGGGGAGTAGCCAGAGAACTATGACATCTTTAAAGTCTATTTACAGACAAAGTAATGAGTAGAGGAGTTTTCACTAGGATACAAAGATTAAGACATAGTTACATAGTTAGTCTGGCTGAAAAAAAGTCCATCCAGTTCAACCATAAAAAAAAAAAGTTATAATCCTACACCCACAGTTGATCCAAAGGAAGACAAAAAACCCAGCAAAGCATGATCCAATTTGCTCCTTCATGGAAAAAAATTCCTTCCTGATCCCCCGAGAGGCAATCAGATATTCCCTGGATCATCTTTACCTACAAATGGTAACCAGTTATATTCTGTGTATCCAAGAAAGAATCAAGTCCTTTTATAAAGAAATCCACGGAGCTGGCCAGAACCAACTCTTGAGGGATTCTATTCCACATTTTCACAACTCTTACTGTGAAGAAACCTTTCTGTGTTTGGAGATTAATTTTTTTTCCTCCAGACGTAAAGAGTGCCTCCTTGTCCTCTGTGATGACCTCAGGGTGAATAACTCTACACCAAGTTCACTATATGAACCACTGATGTATTTATACATGTTGATCATGTCCCCCCTTAATCTCCTCTTCTCAAGAGAGAATAAATTCAGTTCCTCTAATCTTTCCTCATAGCTGAGCTCCTCCATGCCTCTTATCAGTTTGGTTGCCCTTCTCTGTACTCTCTCCAGTTCCCCAATGTTCTTTTTGTGAATTGGTGCCCAAAATTGAATTACATATTCCAGATGAGGTCTTACTAATGATTTGTACAGGGGGAAAATGATATCTCTCTCTCTGGAGTCTATACCTCTTTTAATACAAGAGAGGATTTTGCTCGCTTTAGAAAACACAGCTTGGCATTGCATGCCATTATTAAGCTTGTGATCTACCAGAACCCCCAGATCCTTCTCTACCATTGATTCCCCCCAGTTGTACTCCCCCCTAGTATGTATGATGCATACATATTCTTAGCCCCTCAAGTGCATAACCTTACATTTATCAACATTAAACTTAATTTGCCACATAGTTGCCCAATTAAACAGTGCATTGAGGTCAGTTTGTATGTTGGAGACATCCTGTTTTTAATCCCAGACCCTATATCGTTTATAAATATATTAAAAAGCAAGGGTTCCAACATTCAACCTTGGGGTACACCAGTAACAACCCTGGACCATTCAGAGTATGAATAATTAACCACTACTCTCTGAATACAACCTTTTAGCCAGTTTTCTGTCCATTTACATATGGATTTTTCCAAGCCCGTAGACTTTACCTTACACATTAGCCGTGTATGGAGAACTGTGTCAAACGCTTTTGCAAAATCCAAGTATACCACGTCCACCGCCATCCCTCTTTCCAAGGTGTTGCTCACCTCCTTAAAAAGAAATCAGATTTGTTTGACAACTTCTGTCTTTCATCCATGCTGTCTGTTGCTTAAAATATTTTCCAGCAATAACACATCTATGTGGTCTTTTATTAAACTCTCCATGATCTTCCCAACTACAGAAGTTAAACTAACAGGTCGATAACTGACCAGGATAATTAGCCTGGTGGGTTTTATGCATAATGGTGAGCTCTTTCAGTTTATCTGTTGTAAAGCGGCAGTTTTTGCAATCATCCAAAAAGGGTAAAACTCAGTAAGAGTTTGCAAAAATGATTATCTGTCTTTTTTGCAGCAAAATACTAGAGACGTTGAGGGGTTATGTGCTGCACTGTAGTAGGATTGCCAGTCATTCGTAAATCTATGGACAGTCCATAAATTTTAACCGATTACAGACTGTACATAAATGTCCATTTACGGACAGCAGGTATCTGTGAAAATCCCCAGAAAAATCAATATTCACACTGTGCATATGCAGTGCCAGAGATGGTCGATGATATTCGCCTATCTCTGGCGTGCATGTGCATTGTAGCAGTGAATCGGGTCTCTTCGCACTGGCCATTTTTATGATGTCATCACGCATGCCAATCAGGTTTCCCGCCCAAGCCTTACTTTGAACAAAAAGGATCCCCACTACTGTTCCACTCAGCATGCTTGGCTGTGGAACTCTGCTTGCACAGGCCACAGAATTGTTTTGTTTGCTAGTACTACTCTGCCACAGGTATTTTGGGCATTTTTGTGTGCACGAAAGTTTAGTTTGAGAATGCAAAAAGGCCACATCACTTGCTTGCCTAAGCCTAACTCTGTTCACAAAGGCTACACTTATGTGATTATGAATGTGTGTCCTACTACACTACTGCCATTACTACTGGGATTATTGTGGGCATTTTATGTGTGCACTAAGTTCAGTTTGAGAGTGCCAAAGGCCACACCGCTTGCCTGACTAAGTCTACTGACACAGGCAAGGCCACATGTATGTGATTGTGTACACTATTGGCAACACTGAGATTATGTTGGGCATTTTTTGTGCACTAAGTTCACTTTGCTTCGCCAGCCAGGAAGAAGGTGAAAGAGAAAAGCAAAGATAATAGTGGCTACTAGGCCTGGCCCAGTGGTCACTGTCATATTTGCTTTCTTCCTTCATCCTCCACCTTCCTTTTTTTTTTTTTTTGTGCTCTTAGGTTGGATTTCCCTGGACTGTGGACTCACAATCATGCCAGCTCCCATACAACACTGCAACCACTGAAAATTCAGTTGTTTATGTAGCTGTTGCTTTAACTGTAAAGGTCTTGTCATTGCTATTGCAAAAGACACGCCATTCATTAACTAAATATTTCTCTTGTGTTTTAGCATATTGTCTCATAAATAATTTGGCTATGTATAAAAATCTATACTTGGTTGGAGCATGGGGAATGAAAAGGTGATTAATGGCAGCAACATTGTTTACTTTATAATTTAAAAGTGAAAAATGACACTGCCTAAAGGCTGAGACAAACTGCATTTAAAGTGTTGCAAAGCGACACTACTGCTTCACTCTGCACCTCCAGGGTGCACGTCAGTTATTTCATTGACACACTTTAAGGAAAATGCACACACTGTGCATGCAAATCTACTCCAGCTGCACTTATTGGGACACCCAGTCTGTCAAAAAAACAAGGAAATTTGACGACACATCCTGCAGTAAATAGGGTAATACTGTAGCTGTGTGGTATTCCTAATTCAGCAGAAAAGGGTTATTGGATTTACCATTTTAAAATGTATTTTTTATAAATTACAACAGTTTTAAATTATAAATGTGTACAGTTTAAAACTGTTGTGAACTATAAAGCTGTATCTTTTACAGAATTTTTCTGGCAACCACAAGTGCCATTTTTATTTGAAAAACACTGAAAAAAGATGTTGGATTTACAGGTTTAAAATGTATTTTTTTTTATAAATGAGAACAGTTTTGAACTGTAAAGTTTTTTACCGTTTTACTGTATTTTTTACAGAATTGTTCTGGAACCCAACAAACACAGAAACAATAACAATCAGAACTCAGGCTAACTATAGTCCAGCTGCCCACAGATAAGTGACAACGTGAGAGATTTTCTATCCAGAAGGTCCTGGACAGAGTTAATTATACCCCCAGGGTGTTGCTGTATGGCTTCCAGATCACATATCTCAAACTGGGTTTTCTTGGCTTGCTTAGCTGCCTCAGGTGAGCTATATTAGCTATAAACTCAGACTCTGGTTTACTGAGGTCTGGGAGCAGACTTTACCCAGTCTGTGGAGCTGAAAGAGGAGAAAATGCTTGCAAAAGTTTGCAACTGTGTTTGCTTGTGGAAGGAACCTGACAAGTGCTAGGCCTGGTCAGTTCAACAGCAAGGATTGCTCTGTCTTTTTAGTTAGCAGCATATGTGGCACAGTTTACTTTCAGTTTTCTTTTTGGCTTGAATGTTTTTCCTGCTGCACCTTTAACAGCTTTCCCGTTGCCCTATAGCAGATATACTGCTACAGGGCGGCAGGGGAGTGCAAAATCACATATATATATATACGTGATTTTGCATTTCCGGGTCGGGTCCTACCCGTGCTGCTATTCGCGTCTTCGGCTGGCAATCACTGGGTCCCGGCAGGTGATTACTCGCCGGCACCCAGTGATTGAGGGACATTACCAAAGGAAGGAGAGAACTGTATGTAAACAATACAGATCTGTTCCCTGTCAGCTCCAGCACACTGCTTTATATGGCTCTGCATAGCAGTAATGTCTCCTGAAGTGGAGCCCACCTGTCTTCTTCGGGGAGCTCTGAGTCTATGATTATAAAGGTTGTGCACACCTGTGCCCACATCCTTCCAGTCCTCAGTAAGACCAGGACATTGGGTTGGAAGCCTCTCCCTTCACAAAGATATTTGAAGACTCCAAAATCCGAAACCCAATCTCAGAATTACAAAACCCACAGAAAACTGAAAAAAAAAAAAGTTTTCTGCAGTCAAAATATTCCAGATCCCCGCACTCTGCATTTGTGCGAACACTGTGTCCCTTACACAGTGGCAGGGTCTCACACTGTCACACTAGCTACAGACTGTGCAAAAGAGTGAAGTGACGGGAAAAGAGAGAATATCAGTGATCTGTGGCTTTTACATGGCAACAGGGCTGACAAATCTGAATATGGATTTGCAGTTCAGTTGGTGGGCTGCATGGAGTTCATGTTTGACAGTGTCAGTTTATGTTTTTAAGTAGTTTACTAGGTCTTAGTGTAAGCAGTTGTTGGGGCAGGAGAAGCTTCATTGTGGAAGGAGACCCTTGTTTAACCTGTATTTTCTGCACTTAATTCATTTGCTTGTGTAATTCTTTGCGAACCTCTAGTACATTTATTATGCTTTAGACAGATTACTTTTGGAAGGGGAAACCTATAGATAGCAGTTGCTGAGAGAAACAAACTGGAAAAATTGCCCTCTCTAAGGGCAACACTTATGCAGCCTACCGATGAGTGGGTCCAGCAAATGACACAAGACTGCACAGAGTAAAACAAAGGGTGTATGTGAAGCAGGCAGTGCTTTACATCAGAGAAAAGCACAATAAAAAAGAAGGCTGCTTAGTGGAAGTTGCAGAATTTATAAGTTATAATCTCCTAGATTGTAAACTCGAAAGAGCAGGGCCCTCAATCCCCTCATGTTTTGCATTGTATTGGTATTGTTCTGTCACATGTTCTGTCCCCCTCTGTAATGTACAGCGCTGAGCGAACTATTGGCGCTTTATAAATACTGTATAATAATAATGTGAGAGAATAATGTGTATGATGAGTGTATGTGGGGTATGTTACATCAGATTTAACACTGCTTCAGCAAAGCAAGCAATAGGACTCGCAGATCGCAGATTTCACCTGAAGGTCACAGTGTTATGATATGAAACACATGATACACACATGATACTTTTATATAATATACTATAAGAAATGTAGTTATTTTTTATATCATAACATTTTAAAACATGAAATTTAATTATAGTTTCTCATTTCTGCTTTTTTTCTAGCTCTTTTTTCAGCAAGTTATCATTTATATCACACAAAAACTGCTGAATATATAGTGAATGTTTTGAAATATCTGATAAAAATACAATTACTTTATTTTCAGCCGTAACAAATCTGCATTTCTTCCTGTAAAACAGCTGGAATGGAGAAAAGGAAGAAATGGCAAATCTATTATTGAAATTAACAAACTTTTTATGAAACACTTGCAGGGGAAAAGTACAACATTTGTGAATAAATGCCAAAGCAAAGATCCTATATAACCAGGCCCCTATGTTTAACTCTTGAATTAAACCCTGGGAGGTCAGGATATACAGTATGTCTGTCAGTTTTAAGGTTTAAAGATAAAGGGTTAGGACTGTTTATGCTATATTAAAAATAAAAAAGTCTAGCCAGGGAACTAATGGGAAGCATTAAATGCTAATGTAAGCTGTTCTATTGTGTACGGTCAGAAGTCTTCTGTTTAAAGCACATTTCCTTGCCATTTTGCCAACATCATTAGAACTTGCTAGTGTGAGAGGTGTAGGATGAAATGAAGCAAAGTTTATTGCTTTCGCCTAATTTCCCAGATACACCAAATGTTGGCGCTAAAATGGCCAGTAGATAATTATCAAGTGTGTCAAATAAGGCAATAGTGAGCATGCCATTTACAAACATATTGAAAACACATCTACAACACTTAATTAACCACTTGCCCTCCTGAGGATTTACCCCCCTTAATGACCAGGCCTCTTTTTGCTACTCGGCGCTGCACTATTTCAACTGATAATTGTGTG
This sequence comes from Staurois parvus, assembly GCF_062004578.1. Classification (NCBI taxonomy): domain Eukaryota; kingdom Metazoa; phylum Chordata; class Amphibia; order Anura; family Ranidae; genus Staurois; species Staurois parvus. The sequence goes on from NW_028318030.1 coordinate 3,279,550, forward strand.
GTCATGCAATGCTGCACCCAAACGAAATTTACGTCCTTTTTTTCACACAAATAGAGCTTTCTTTCGGTGGTATTTGATCACCTGTGCGCTTTTTATTTTTCACTCTATAAACAAAAAAAGACCAAAAATTTTGAAGACAAACGATATTTTTTACTTTCAGCTATAAAAAATATATAGTAAACTCAAAGTTAGTTATACATTTAGGCCAAACTGTATTCTGCTACATGTTTTTGGTAACAAAAATCCCAATAAGTGTATATTGATTGCTTTGTGTGAAAGTTATAGCGTCTACAAACTATGGTATAGATACTGCAATTTACGCCATTTTTTTGCTATACAGCACTGCGCTAGTTTAACGGACAGTTGCGTGGTCATGCAATACGGTACATAAATGACATTTATGTCATTTTTTTCACACAAATAGAGCTTTCTTTTGGTGGTATTTGATCACCTGTGCGTTTTTTAAAACTATAAAACTATAATGCTATAAAACATGTGCAGTAAAAAAAATTTAAAAATCTAATTTCGTCATAAATTTTGGCCAAAATGCATTCTGCGACATGTCTTTGTTAAAAAAAAACCCAATAGGTGTAAATGAATTGGTTTACGTGAAAGTTATAGCGTTTACAATTGGCGGTAAAGATACTGGGATTTTTTAATTTTTTTTATACTAATAATGGCGGTGATCAGCGACTTATGGCGACGATCAGTGACTTATGGCGGCGATCAGCGACTTATGGCGGGACTGCGGGACTACGTTGGACATTCTGACACTGGGTGGGGAACTGATTTGGGGTCACTGACATCCCCAGTGACACCAATACAGTGATCAGTGCAAAAAAAAACACTGACGCTGTACTAATGGCACTGGGGAGGAAGGGGTTAACTTTTTTATTTACTGAAAGGGTTAACTGTGTGAGGGGAGTGCTTTACTAGGGAGCGGAGGTGTGTACTGCACGTGGGGGGGGGGGCAGCTGATAGGGAGAGATAAACTCTTCTCTCCTGCTCAGCATTTCAGGAGCTGACAGGGAACTGACAGAGAGCAGAGCTACTGCAGCCCTGCTCTCTGTCAGTGATTGATGCTAATCGGCGGGACACAGCTGGTAACGACCGGCTGTGACCCGGCGACTGACATCCGCGGCCGCGATCGGCAGGACAGGTAGGGCGGGGTCTCGCCTTGTGCGCGCCCCCTACCTGTTTTGCAAACACACGTTTTAAAATGTGGTTTTGCCCAGCCATGCCGCTCTGCCAACGTATTTCTACAGTGGCTGGGCGGCATGTGGTTAAAGGGAGATGTTTAAGACATGTTTTTTAATATCAGTAGTTGGTGTCTAAAACTGTAATAATTAAATAGGTGTTTGTTTTCTTTTTTGGCGACAGTAGGTTTCCTTCCCAGTTTTAACTTTGCTCTTAGAGTGGTTACTGAAATTCAATTTCAGCTTCCTCCTTTATTACTTCCAGCATTATGGGTCTATTTATATCAAATTTGCATAGTCCTTTGTCCAGTGAATCTGCATGTACATTTGTTCTGTGCAATCTGGGCAAAATTAGTGTTCTCTAGAATATTTTTTCTGCTGAATGAAAGTTGTTTTATTATGGGCAATAATAAAATACAAATTTTTGGTCACAAGATAGAGCTGAGGGGCACAGGAAATACACTCAGGGGTTGGACAAAGATACAGAAATACTACATAATTTGCAGGTGTAAAAGTGACATGTTTCATGTTGAATGTGGAAGTGATATAACATTTTTTTGCTTCTGCTGTGTGATGTGACACCTAGCTAACAGGTGGAAAGCCTCACTTTTGTCATTCACTGCGTGCGCTACTAGTAACCGGGAGTCATGTCAGAGCATACCGAGCTTCAAAGAGGGCAAATTGTTGGTGCCCGCTTAGCTGGTACCTCTGTGACTGAAATTGCTGTGTCGAGAGGTAGAGTATCAGAGGTTATGACTGCATATACAGTTTCCGGGAAAATGCCGTCTGATAAGCACAAGCACGGGCACTTGGTCAACTGACCGAAAGAGACAAAAGAACATTGCACAGGATTGTGACCCGGAATAAGAAAACAACAACTGAAAAAGTGACTGTAGAGCTCAATCTCAGTTTTCCAAAGCCCGTGTCTACAAAAACTGTGTGGAGGGAACTACATAAGTTAAACATGCACAGGCGAGCTGCAATTACCAAACAACTAGTAACCGATATTAATGCTCAGAAGAGGAGAGAGTGGTGCAACACCCATAAATCATGGACTATTGATCAATGGAAGACAGTAATATGGTCAGATGAATCGTGCTTCACACTGTTCCCAACCATTTAATGTGTTTACGTGTGGCAAACACCATCCCAAGCTTACAGCCAGGACTGTCTTGTGGCAACGGTAAAGCATGGTGGTGGCGCAATAATGGTTTGGGCAGCCATATCTTCGTATTTTTCAGGCCCCACCATTGCCTTAAATGTTAAAGTCACTGCCAGTGACTATGTACAAATTTTGGCTGACCATGTGCACCCCATGGTGTAGACATTGTTTCCTGAAGACAGCACCATTACCAAGATGATGATGCTCTGATTCATAAAGCTGGTGTTGTCAAATCAAGGTTAGACAAGCATGCAGATGAAGTCTTGCACCTTCCACAATCACCGGAATTCAATATCAGAGAGCCACTATGGTCAATCTTGGAGAACAAGGTTTGGGCTCATTTTCCACCTCTTGCATCTCTGCGAGAACTGGAACAATTTATACATGAAGAGTGGTCTTAGATTCCATTATCCGCCATATAAGATTTATGTTTGCAATTTCCCAGGAGAATTCAGGTCATCTTGGATGCCAAAGGTGGTCCAACACCATATTAGCTAAATATTTTGTTCTTTTAACTGGTGTTTGCATAATTTTGTCCAACCCCTATACATCTTTGTAACAAGAGATACAATATAACAATTCTAGAGAACACTAGAGGGAATTAAAAAATAAATGTTACTAATGGTTACATTTATTTTCTAATTTCTGTAAGCACTTTGTACTGTGTTAACATTTAGCAGCCTTTGTTGGAAATTGCACCTAGGTGGTTCTATTACTACAACAGTCAATAGTCTACTATGTCTACCACACACCTTTTTACCAGTAAATTGCATTGCCAGTTTAACCTGCATTCATCCAGTAAATGTCAAGTTGCACTAGTTTAATGATTTAATTAATACCTCTACATAGCATGTGTACATGAGGAGGCTGACTACGAAATATTCCAGACTCTTTGTCAGGTAAAATCATAAATATATATGCTTTTAAAGCTTTCAGTTGGCTGAAATTCCAAATTAGCGGTGTACATGTACTCTATTCTAAGCCCTGTCTTACTAAGTGCAGTCCATAGGCCTGTCAGAGAGCTGCAAGTTCACTGGATCAACAGTGCTATTGGGGTCCCATCTTCTGTGGCCACCAACCTAGTCTGTAGAGGGTCAGGCAAACCACCCAGCCTCCAGGCCACAGGGCCACTGGATACATGATGCAGACAGGAGACAGGACTGTTTCAGTAAAACACTTCCTGACTTCACTAACCAGGGCTCCACCATCTCTCACTGAACCATGTTCCTCACAAGGTTCACCTGGTATTAGCCATCCACAAATTTGGCAAGAAAGAGGCTCACTCCAATTACTTCTTTTGCTTTCTTTACTAAACAGAATATTGTAGAATAATGCAAAATTCATCAGGCAGGAGACTTTTCATAGGTTTATTAATGACACAACATCACTTAGATGAATTTTCAGATGAGTTGCACAATGTTCCATCCTTTGCCCACCACATGTCTTTATCGCATAGTCTTCCAGTTGCCTTGGTTTGACCTACTCAGAGGTAGAGAGAATTCTGGTGTTCCTGCCAGGGGGAAGCTGTCATATGGTGAACAACATGGTCTCTGCTGGTGAGGCCCTTGAACTCCCATGTGAGCCAAAATGAGGAACACTTGTCTTTTCTATATACTCTCTACTACCCCACATCAACAACTCCCCAACCCTTCTCAATTCCCTTGTATATATACTCCTTTAACTAGTTTAGGGAGAACCCTAGCCAAACTAGCTACTAATGTTCAACCCAATAAGGGGAAATACAGCAGTATGGAGTGTTATTATTATTATTACATGAAACAGTACAACAACAACAAACAGAACACGAGGGGTTAGAGGGCCCTACTCTTTCAAGCTTACAATCTAGCAGGGAGGGGGTAGTGGTACAGGAGGACGTGGCTGAGGAGGGTGGAGTGGTAGGAGGAATGAAGGAGGACGGCTGTTAGGTAAGGGTGGGGTAGGCTTCCCTGAAGAGGTGGGTTTTCAGGGAGCACCTGAAGGTGAGGAGGGAAGGCGACAATCTGATGGATTGGGGTAGTGAGTTCCAGAGGATGGGGGAGGACCTGGAGAAGTCTTGCAGTCGTGCGTGGGAGGAGGAGACCAGGGAGCAAAACAGAAGGAGGTCCTGTGAGGAGCAAAGGGTACGGGTAGGGTGGTACTTGGGAATCAGGTTGGTGAGGTAGGTAGGGGCAGTGTTGTGAATGGCTTTGTAGGTTAGAGTTAGCAGTTTGAATTTGATGCGTTGGGCAACCAGGAGCCAGTGGAGGGATAGGCAGAGGGGGGTGGCAGAGGTGGAGCGGGTGGTGAGGTGGATGAGTCTAGCCGCTGAGTTCAGGATGGTCTGAAGCGGGGAGAGCCTGCGCTGGGGCAAGCCGGTGAGAGAAGAGTTGCAGTAGTCAAGGCGCGAGACAATCAGGGAGTGCACGAGTAGCTTAGTGGTGTCTGGGGTAAGGAAGGAGCGTATCTTGGCGATGTTGTGGAGGTGGAGCCTGCATGTGTTTGTAAGTGATTTGACATGAGGTTGGAAGGAAAGGTTTGAGTCCAAAGTGACGCCAAGGACTTTGGCTTGCTGGGCAGGATTGATGGTCTATATAGAGTCTTATAAATTCCTTAGATTTAGGACATTTGCAACAAATGTGTTGGGCTGCACTGGGCAGTCTTGCCCTGCCCAATGCAGCCCCAATGCATAGAGAAAGAAAAAAGCCTTGTTCCATATTATGTCAGGTCATACCATGACATAGGGGAGTAGGGTGCGCCCACCTTCACGTTGCACACCGTTTCCTTTGCTGTAGTGAACATTGCTGGTGAACTAGCCATTAGAATGAGACTTGTTAATACTGTTCTGCTAACTGAGGACCTGCTGTGCACATATGTAGCTGTTGTGTACCTGTTCCTATTTCTTCCAACATGTGGATCTGTGCTTTATGCACACCTCCTACTGCGTCTTCAATATTCCTCCACCAGTCATTACATCACATTACGTTATTGGTGAGGCAGCCATGAAGTGCGGTAGAAAAACTCTACCCCTCTTCCAAAATGCCTGCCTCCACACAGAGAGATAAAGGTTGATTTACTGAAGGAGTTGAGAATATTCCCTCAAAAATTGCACTCTTCATTTCAGTCATGCAAAAAGCAAACTCCTGTTCACTTTGAATACCCAACCGTGTGCAGATACTTTTTACAAGCTTGGATTACTGAAGTAAATAGTTACACACTTTTTTTGAGTGAAGATTTTTACATATTTTAATAAATCAGCCCATAGTATAGAATAAGGAATGGAAATTAGTCCCGGGGGAAAAAGCTTTCTGGGGGGGGGGGGGCTACAGGCAATACTTGAGACTGGTCATTTGCTCTTTGCCTGTTTTTTTAGCTCAGTTTCCAGTTTCCACAGTTCAGGTCCTCTTTAATGGCATTTCAAACACTGATCTTTCTTTATTGAATCTTGATACACTTATCTTAACTTGTGACAGCTTTTCCACTGCACATATTGTATTGCAGGGAAATCTGGTAGCCTAGCGTGATTATAAATATATATATAATTTTTTTAGCTTAAAGTGGAGTTCCAGATGAAGAAAAAAATCAAAGTCAGCAGCTACAAAAACTGTAGTTGCTGACTTTTAAAATACACACACTTACCCGTCCTTCTGTCCAGCGGTGTCCTCACCAGCACTGGTTTCACCGGCCGTCTTCTCTCCCTGGCTCCAGCATCTTTAGTGTGGGCATCCGGCTGTGACAGCTTGCGGCTTCACAGCCGGGTGCCCACTGCGCATGAGTGAGAAAAGCTGTGCTTTGTGAATGGCCCCTAGTCTTCTGGGACCTGTCACGTGTCCCAGAAGGGAGGGAGGACAACTTCCACTTCCGATCACCCAGGTGATTGCAGGCGGAGCGGGGGTACCAGTCAAATTCGGGTACCCGCTCCCGCCCCCTTCTCCCCAAAGGTGTCAATCCTTAATGGGGAGTGGGGGACAAAGCATTAAAGCGAAACTTCCCCTTTTGGGTATAGCTCCACTTTAATGAATTCTCTGTCATGTTCTGCTCCCCCCAGCCCCCAAAAAATACTTTCCTGGGCTCGATTCCATCCAGTGTTGTGCCCGAGAGCAGCAGTACTGCTCTGTCTTCTCTCTCCTCACTGGACATGGAGGCAGCAGTGAGATCCATCTTGCTGCTATCAATCACAGCCTTGTGAGGAGGAAGGGGGGGAGTGGCAGAGTAGCATTGTGTGTGTCAATAGGCAAGCACAATCCTGCCCAGCTCGAGACTGATCCCATTGTGCCTCTTCCTCAGAGCTGTTTTTATTGGCTGACAAAAGCTGCTATCTTCTGTCTGGACAGCATTTTTGTTACATTTTGGGTTACAGGCCTAGGCTGAATGACAGCATCTGCTGCTACTTACAAGTGGCAGCAAGCCTCCCTATTGTTAGGCAGCAGTGCAGTGCTCTTGGTTTCATCCCATCAGGCCTTACTGGCTGTGGCCCTCTATCTGAGCATCACAAGCCTAGGGTCCTAGGCTTATGATATTATCTTGCTACCTGTCTCTCTACCCTGCCTTGCTTTGTTGTTCCTGCCCACCTAGCTTCATTGTTGGATTCTCCTATTGCACACCTCCTGCCTGGATATATACTCTTCTTGACTTCAAACTGTTTTTGAACTATGCTTCTCTGCTGCCTGCCCTGACCTTGGATTGTCCCTTTATAGCATTAAATGTCTTCCGCCTGGACTTTCAAATTATACTTTCCAAATGTGCTATGACCCATTCCAGATACTCTAGAAGATCACAGATACTTTTTTTCTGTTACCTACGCTTGGTTCTTTGTGCCATTAAGTCGGAAACTATAGCATTGTTTATGAAGACCTGGGGCAATTAAGCACCCATAGGGCCGCTTGCCTTAAGGGAGAGGGGCTGCTAAAGGTTAGACAACTTTTGGCAGCTATAGTTTCTGACTTTGGTATGGGGGGTGTACATCACATAATCACAAGCACACAAAACGTTACTGGTGGTGTGCAGGATGTGCACAGGCCCTTTTGTTTACAGAAAAGCTATGAAAACTGACATGCCAAGTCCAGGAATTATTGCTGCATCTCCTTTAGAGAGTTATTTCACCTTATCCATCAGATCCTAAATCTAAGGTTCACTTGCTTGATCGATCACACAAATCCTGTGCCTCCAGTTCTTGCACAAAATCCAGCTTTTATCTCTGTTGATGCATTTTGTAAGTTCGTTAGCCTTTTATGATGTCCCTGACTGCATCCACACTGACAAGTCCATTATCAGAGCCCTAAAGCAGCTTTGAAGAGTTGGGAAAAGAACAAAGAGAGGGCGCACAGGCCTAGTGCATTACCATAAAAAATGTTTAATAAGAAATAAAATAGGTGTTGTATTCACAAACGAGAATAAAGTCAAGGCACATCATAAAAGAACAGCTGAGTCAACACCGCGCTGAGTAACAGTCCGCAATGGGGAGTGTAGACATCCAATAGGCTGACGCGTTTCGAGGACTTGCCTCTTCCTCAGAGCCCTGAAGAGTTATTATAGGCTAGGGTTAATGGACTCCATAAATTACTCCCAGGTGCATTACCCTAAACACAATATCTTAGTGAAAGTCATACACTTTAGGGTAGAACAATGTCTGCTGGAAATACATTTAGAGAAACTGGCATCCCAATCTCCTAGTTCTCTCTCTGTGTCCTTGCTGCAGGAAGTACCTAGATCCTCAGTTCAATCCCAGGAAGAACGTATGCAGATTTGAGCCACTCATTTGTCTCTTGAAGAGAAAACCTGAAGGAGAATGCTAGGACTTTTCCTATATTGTGGTAGCTATGGGCTCTTTCCATCAGAGTGCCCCAATAAGTAAGGAAACACCTAAGTCTAATAAAGTCTGGGTCTGCCTCTCTTACTTCAGGTCCAACCCAAAACATATTGTTTGTTGCTGTTCTACTTACTATTTTTTCTTGACCCATCATCTATTGGCTTTCATAGATTCTGGCTCTGCCAGCAGTTTTATGGATAAGTAACTTGCTTCTCCAGATCCCTCTTACCTCCCTACAAAGTCATTTTTCAATCATTATTTTAGATATTTCCCCTCTGCCTTTAGACCTGGTCACTCTATGTGCCTCACCCATCATCTTGTTAATCGGGGCTCCTCACCAGGAATTCATAACTTTCTACTTTATAGCATCCCCTGCTCATCCTCTCATCTTGGGCTACCCCCCCTAGGTGTGGTTACATAATCCACACATTGATTGAACCACAAGCAAATTCACACCCTGGTCCCAATCATGTTAGCAAAACTGCCTGAACCATACTAAGATTCTGGTCAACCTATCCGCTTTTTTCGCTAGATATTTCTGTTCAATTTCTGAGGCACATTCCAATGTTCCAATCCACTTTACCTTTGGCAAATGTATTTGTTCCACTTCACTTAGGTTTAAGGTCCTATCTGAAGCTTATGATGCCAAGTTGGCCAGAATTCTGTGTATTGTTAAGACACTTTCTATGGTCTCTTATAACCACTTGTGGCCTAATCCCTAGAAAAATTTCCTTTGCTATGTTAAAGCCTGTGCCCATTCCTAGGTAGACCTCTCTCCAACAGGCACATGGTTGGAGTCACCTAGGATCACTTTAGTAAAATGTCCCACTTTTTTCCACTGCCAACTTCCCTTTTCTAAGTTCCTGGGCACCTTATTCATTTGAGAGATACTTATAAGTTTCAGTGTGCCCCAGAACATTGTCTTCATCAGAGGTACACAATTTGTATCTAAGTTTTGGAAAGCTTTCCTTTGATGACACCAGCCTGTCCTCTTCTACCTGTCACTCCCAAGTAACAGGCAGACTGAGCATGCAAATCAATTCCTAGAGACTTATCTACACTGTTTTGTTTCTGACAAACAACTGAAATGGTCTTCTGTCCTACATTAGGCTCAGTTTGAATATAACTGGTCTCATCCCAAATCAAGTTCTTATTCTGACATTTCCTGTGATATTTTTAATGCCCACAAAACTATTTAAACATGTTTATTTAAATTGGAGCAAAATCCAGGCTAACCTGTCCTCTTATATATGGTCAACAGATTATATATTAGGAACCTGAGATGCAACATCCCTTTATACCATAATTGACCACAACTTGGGCTGTGAAGCAGTTAAAACATTTTTATGGGATGAAAGGTCATTATCGCAGTCCAATGCTGAGTTAATTCTGGGGGTTATTATATTGGGGCAGCACAGTGGCTAAATAGTTAGCACTTCCGCCTGACAGCACTAGAGTCATTTGTTCAAATCTCAACCACGGCACCACCTGAAGTTTGCATGTTCTCCCTGTGCCTGCATGGGCTTCTTCCGGGCACCCTGGCCTCCCCCCACACTCCAAAGACATGCTGTTAGGTTAATTGGATCCTGTTCAAATTGGCCCTAGTATTTAATTGTATGAATGTAGATACACATCACAATTGTACACATGTACAATGTAGATACACATCATGTAGATTCCACAATACAATTGACAGCACTATATAAAGTACCAGAAATAAATAAATATTTATACTTACCCATAATTATTTTAAAGTCCCTTTTTGTTTACAGACCAGTGGGACTACTATGGGGACGAGATTCCCACCCAGCTATGTCAATCTTTTTATGGTTTACTGGGAGTCTAAATACATCTGGGGCCATGATCATGGGCAACACAGTGGCTAAATGGTTAGCACTTCCGCTTGGCAGTACTAGGGTCATTGGTTCAAATCCCAACCACGGCATCACCCACCTGGAGTTTGCATGTTTTCCCTGTGCCTGTGTAGCTTTCCTCTGGGCACTCTGGCTTCCTTCGGGCACTCTGGTTTCCTTCCACACTCCAAAGACATGCTGTTAGATTGATTGGATCCAGGGACGGACTGACCATTTGGAAACTCGGGCACTGCCCAAGGGCCCGGGATCAGTAGGGGGCCCCATGAGATGCTCCTGGTACCTTTTTCATATGCTTTTTTGAGTTTGGGCAAGGATACAGGGGCCCCATGATCCCCTATTGCCGGGGGCCCCATGAGTTGTCAGTCCACCCCTGATTGGATCCTTTCTAAATTGGCCCTAGTATGTATATGTATGAATGTAGGTTAGGGACCTTAGACTGTACGCTCCTTGAGGGTTAGGGACTGTTGTGAATGTACAATATATATATATGTGTAAAGCGCTGCATAAATTGATGGCGCTATATAAGTACTTGTAACAAATAAATAAATGACCAGCTGAATACTCAAGACTCTCTGGGTGAATTTGTCAGAAAAATCAATAACAATAGTTTCAGCATTAAACTCTCACTTACTGGCAGTGAGGAATCCATTAACTGTTTCAATCTGACAATTTAAAAAAAAATATCCTATCCACACAAAACCATTCCACAAATCAGTTGATGCAAATACCTTTATTCCTTCAGATAGTTGTCATATGAAAGGATGTTTTTTTTTAATATCCCGAAGAGTCAGTTTAGATGACTAAGAAGAAACTGTACACACTTGGAATATTTTAAACAGAAAGCAGAAAGTCTGAAAAACCTATTTCTAAGATGAGTATACCCAATACCATTGTTAGAACAGTGTGCTACAGAGGTTATACATTTAAATAGAAAGGATTTTTTAAGAACTAAAGGTCATAATGAGATGCAATTAAGGGCAACACAAAACGGCAATTCCTTTATCCAGAATTACAGTTCTCAAACCTACCATACACAGAGGATAATAGGGAGATACAGGTCCATCCTACCAGGGGACAAAGTGGTTGGCCTCATCCCACCAGAAAAATTCCATTTTGTTTTCAAAACGGCATCCAATCTAGCTCTAAAGATTGCCCCCACTATTCAAAAGGAGAGGGAATAACAATGCTGGATTACAATGGAGTGCTTAAAATGCATAACATATAAATGTAGAATAGCAAAGCACAGGTTACTTAGTAAGAATGTTTTTTCCTCAACAAATACAAATGAGATTTTAGAGATAAGAGATTAATTTTACTGACATGTAATACTAAGAGCCTTATATATGGCATGTAATGTCCCCATAAAAAGCAACATACCAAACATGAACTAAAGGTGAGGATGACAGAACATACATATGGGATCACACAAGGGAAGACGAAACACCCATTATATGATCATTAGAGGCAAATTCACAACAGAAGCCTACTAGGCACAGATTTTCTGGCTATCTAGAACATTTCTACAGACCCTAGAAGGCAAGATCATGTCAAAAATATGCCTCGCGTTCAGTCTAAATGGACACTACATGGAGCCAATGAACTCACTGATTCCTCCGGGATTGTTCAACTGATTTGTTCAATTTCCCACTGAATACAACTTCCTACTTTCATGAGAATTCCTAAAAATTTTCATGTCTCTCTGTGCCGAAGCCAGTTTACCAGGATACCTTTGATTCTTCTCAATCTGCACTACGTATCAATGGCAAATAGGATACTAAAATGTCATACATTTTGGACTCCAGAGGAATCAGGAATTCAGTCCTGTACCTTGAGGAAAATTCCTTGGTTTCTGCCTTCTCTGTCCATACACAAAGGCCCCTTAGGAAGGGGGTAATGTAAGGAGCACTTGTCACTTAGCTCTGGCCTACATTCTTATTGTCAGGCAACCTGAACCACATCCTTGTTTATATTGGCTGGAAGTTTGGCAGAGGCTGCTATCTTCTGCTCAGCCAGTTTCTGTTTCTGGGTGATGGACGAATCGGAGCAATGGCTTTTCCTCCACTGCTATTGGCCAGCAGCAATGTGCCTCCTGCACAGCATCCCTATTGCAAAGCAGTGGTGAATCACTGCCTGTTTATTCCCCTCAGGCATGATTGGCTGCTGCGCTTGATTTGAGCATGACAAGCTCAAAACTCCTTGATTATGATAATGTCTTGCTACCTGGCCATTTGGGCCATTTGCAGGAATGATAAGTAAGCTATTGTCATCCAAGGCAAGGGAAGCTAGGCACTGCCATGGGTACATTTGCCACTGCCAAAAATAAGAAATAAAAAAAAAACAGTATCTCTGCTTCACAGAACTTTTAGCTCTCTCTAAACAGCCCCAGCACACACTGACAATATGGCTATGGTGAGCCCACCCTTTTATAGGAAGGGGGCTAGTTTGTACATTTCTTAAAATTTTTGACTTTTGTGGATCATCTGACAAGTACAAAGACTTTGCACTACATTATATATATTCCTTATTTCTTGTGGTGAACCTACAAATTTTTGGGTCAAAAGCTTGTGTTTTGTGAATCCTAGGGATTTGCTGTGAAACCAAGGTGGTGGCATATCCATACTTCATCCCTTTTCTATAGGAATTTCTATTTATCCAATCACTCCCACACTGCATAACCAATTGGGTGACAGTTCTGTTATAATTGCAGCTCAGCAGCCACCTAATTAATCTTGCCTAGTTATTGAGCGAACAGTATTGTTCTGGTTACATTCTCCTTGTGTTCTTGGACTCCTGTAAGTTGACTAAATGCATGTGTAATGAGAACAATAGTTAAAGCAATATTTTTCTTAGTGTAGAATCTCACACTTTCCTTTTTTTCTGGTGTAGAGTGAACTATGAAATATATACAGATACTTTGATATCTGTGTAGCAATACCCCCGAAGGGGCTGCTTAAGTTTGTTCACTCCACCAGTCTCAGCCCCAACTGACACACCTGGCAATAGTGTATGTGCAAGGATGAAAAGCACACACTTTATAATAAAACACAGCGATCAGCTTTACTGTAAGACCTCTATGGGAAGTAACAAACATTAACAACAGGTATACATTAAGTGAATCAAGAGAACAACAAATACTGAGACCAAAAGCAATATAGTTACTTTTACACTCAGGCTGCTTTCAGGGGATTCCTACCATGAATAACTCCAAGAGCAGAGGCAAACACTTAAATGACAACCGCAAAGTGGGTCTAAACCCCTTTACATAAATTTGGCTCTATGATGTCCAAGCAAGAGGAAAGCAGAAGAATGACTCTCTGTTGTGTCAGACTTCTTCCTTCTAACCCCTGACACCACAAGCCCAGTAGGCAAACACTGTACCAACATTGTACCCAACTGGTGCTTAATAGCTACTTTCCAAGGTAAAGCTATTCCCTCACACACCATGCAATATAGAGGCCTTAATATGCATGCACGTGCCTGTGTGGCACCAGTAACTTCAGTCTCTTGGTAACAGGATGAATCTTGGGATCTTCAGCTAGCCACTTTCGTTGGTGCACTTAAACTCCTATGGTAAAGTATAATTGTAATCCCGTGGCAGTATTTGTATAGCATAGCAAACACTGTGTCTGTTTAGCAGGGCCATCTACACATCCCAGTGCCTGGTGAGTATGGGCAAAGTGTGATGTCTCTGTATGTGTGCAGTGTTCCTGTCATCTGCCAGTGGGCAAAATCCCTCTCACCAGATCCAGTGACAAAGGCCCAAACGATAGTCCTGGAAATGACAGGCTCCTCTGGACACCTCACGATGAGCACTTCTGTATTATAGGTCCACATCTCTCAGTTTGGATGTTCCCCTGACTGATGCAGATAACTCAGCATGCTGTGAACTGACCCTAAGCACTTCTCTGCTAGGTCCAGACTGTTACCTTGCCACATGCAGACTGCCCCCTTCAGGAGAAACAAGATGTAGTCCTTCACTCTGCTCTCACTAAACATGCTGGTCTTTGCAGTTCCATTTCTATATAAGCCTATCAGGCCATTTCTGTTCAGGACTACATATTCCACAATGCTTTGCAGCTGCACCTCCTGCTTGAGAAAGTCTCTGTCATTGGCTCCTTTAATGGCTATTTTGATTAGCTCTCTCTCTATTACAATCTGAGAGGAGAAGGGAGGGGCTGAAATCCCTCACTGTGCAAGTGTCAGGGTTCAGAGGAGATGCAAGTCAGCAGGTTACAGCAGTCACACATAGGATTAATTTCCTCTGCTACATCTGACATCTGCAAATATACTGAAGGGTAGCTTTTTAAATATGTCTGGAGCAGGGGCGGATTGACCATTTGGAAACTCGGGCACTGCCTGAGGGCCCGGGGTCAGTAGGGGGCCTGAGATACCCCTGGTACCTTTTTCATAGGCTTTTTTGAGTTTGCTCAAGGACACAGGGGCCCAATGATCCCCTATTGCCCCATGAGTTGTCAGTCCGCCCCTGGTCTGGAGTTTTACTTTAAGCTGATTTCTTAAATCACACTGTTGTGTTTACTCTCTATTTACACCTCTTTTTTATTTCTTCTCCCTTTCACTGATATTTTCATTCTTCTGCAGCTTTCATAGAGCCGCTGTCAATCAGAATCACCCTTGCAGGTAATTAAACTGCCCAGGAATACAGCTAATGCAAAGAAATTCAACTCTTCCTTGTTGAAACACATTATTAAAAACAATCATGACCAATTAAATAAAATAAAGCAAGAAGACTACCTTATTGTATTATGCCAATTGCTTTTTTGCTGACAACACAATTTAGGGAGCACTAGAACACATAGACAAATGATGAAAAGTGTAATATGAACAAGAGTAGAAGAAAGATTGTCCTTATTTTTTCTTTTTACCTCTTCTTTATGTACTCCTTATTCACCTTGCATGATTAGAAAAATACCAAAGACTGCTAGGCAAATGTGTATGAAACATACAGTATGCAGTACAACCAGAACTACACAGCAAAATATTTTAGTTTGCCTGCTCTTGGTTTTACAGTTACTATTTTTGCCACTAAAAGCAACATTTAAAGCACTCCGACATTTTTTGCTGACTCAGTAACGGAAAAACTTTTCATTTTGTTACTTAAGGGTTTTAGAGTGTCATTGCTAAAGTACCAAAAAGGAGTATATAGGCCCTTTTTTTCTTTATGTAGTGGTACACACGTAGGAGCCCTCAGTATTAAAGATCCCTTGGGTCTTTTTCCGTAGTTGCCCCACAGCCAGTCACACAGTCCCTGTCACTCCTTTGGCTCAATGAACAGTCTAGGAGCATGCTTTTCTAATGTTTAATTGTAGAACTTGGTTAGGAGTGAGGTCGCCATGGGATACTCCAGTAACCTTTAGTAGCAATTTGAGGACACCAAACTTTCTTCTTCAGAACTATGAGCGCAAGTACAGTAAATGGTGGACTGAGCCTTGTAGTAGCAACTTTAGTATTTTAAACTTCCTTTTGGAAATCTGAGTCCTTTTACTAGGAATTAAATAGACTTATCTCTGGGAGGAGCCTGAGCATGGTGCCAAACAGGAGTTCGGTCTAAGAACTTCTGGCACCAGACCCCTCCGAAGTCCCGCCGTGAGGGGAAAGGCTGATAGGGATCTGCAGATGCTACTCACCTGAGAGCGGTCCCCTAGGAGAAGTGAGTGCCCCTGGAGCCTGCCAGGTGGAGCTGAGTGGTGAGGGAGAGGATCCGCGGCACAGAGGGAGAGCGGAAGATCCCTGTGATGGGACGGGAGCTGTGAGGACACCGAGCGGTCACGTGGCCCGGCGCAGAGGATTACTGGGAAGGGAAGAGAAGCCGGCCGGCATGTAGGAGTGGAGAGAGTCCCGATTCCTGTCTCTCATGGACCGGTCTCTCATGTATCGGTCAGCTGAGACGGAGGATGAGAGCGATTGCTGACACAGGTGAGAGTCGTCCCCCCAAATATACCTATCATCTTGGAGGGAATACTAAGGCCAGCAACCCCCCCCCCCAAAAACAAAAGAGGGAAAAAAAAGGAAGGAAAACCTCGGAAGCCGCCTCACTCAGAGTGGAAGAAGAAGGAGTTAAGAGGGTGAGTGAGAGCGGCAGGAGAAATAAAATGTACTGTGTTGATTTAAATCATTACTAAAGTGATTGGGAAAGTAATCTGGAGGGGGGTTTTTGCACCCAGGAGGGTCCACCAAAATGTCTAAGAGAAGAAGCGAGTAGAGGATAAAAATAAGAAAGATAAGACCTGAAAGGGGAGTAGACCCAGACAGAGAATGTTCAGGTGAAAGAGGGGGACAGAAGAAAAGAAAGAGAGAGAGGAAAAGGGATAAGAAGAGAAAAGATTTAAAGGACATTTCTTTGGAGGAGCGTAATTTTTTTTTTCTTGCTTCTTTCTCTATTTTTCTCCGCCCAAATGACCAGGCACTGAAATGAATATTAACAAAATGAAAAATAAAACGTCAAAGGGAGGAGGCCCGAAGGTCTCTCAAACAAGTTCAATTAAAAAATAAATACCTTCACAAGAAAAAAGTACCCCTGAGAGACAAACAGGAATAAATGGTAGTGGTGAGATGGAACATAGTATTGAAGAAATTTCTAGACTATCCCTAGGAATGGCAAATATTAGCCAAAATATGGAAGATATAGATAGAGAAAGAACAAGGGCACTGGAGAATACAGAAGAGCAAGAGAAGAGATCACATTTGCCCACTAAAATAGAAATAGTGGAAATGTTCAAAGAATTAGAAAAATCTATAAAACAAGAAATGGTGAAACTGCATCAAGATCTGGGACAGATATTGTCAAGAGTGGAAGAGATGGAGGAAAAATTGGACAAACATGCCCAAGTTATACATGTCATGAAAAAAAAGATAATGGATAAGAGAAAAGAACAAAGAAATCTGCTATATAAAATGGAAGATCAGGAAAATAGGGATAGAAAACGCAATTTACGGATACAAGGTCTCCCTGAGATCCCCCAAGGAGAAGACTTACAGGAAATAATAAGGAAAATGCTCGATACAATATCAGAATTCCAACAGAGCCGTTTAAATTTGACAGAGGTTATAGAATAGGAAGAGTCCAACAACAAGAAGGCAAAAAGGGAAGAGACATAATTGTACAATTTCATTATTAGCGAGATAAAGAGGAGATTTGGAAAAAGTTAAAAGGAAGAGCAATAATAAAATATGGGGAAGTAAACATGCAGATTTTTGTTGACCATGCAGCAGAAACATTGATAAGAAGAACTTTAAAACCACTATTAGAACAAATGAGAAGGCAGAATGTTCAATATAGATGAGGATTTCCTGCTTGTTTGATGGGATGGAAGGATGGACGATCAGCAAGATTGAGGTTTCCTGAAGATTAGAGAGACTTTTGTGAGAGATTTGAATTGCAGAGCATAAATATTCCAGATTGGGAGGAAAGTATTGAGGAGATATGTCAGCTGGAAAAAGAAAGGTGGCAGGTTTCATAAAGTGGGGACAGAGTATAGAAAGGATTGAGGGAGGGAGAGAGGAAAGAGAAATAGAAGCGGGTTTGTGTTTTTTTCTTTTTCTTCTCTTCTGCTCCTCCTCTTCTCCATATTGTGGGAGAGAAGGGGATGAGTGAGAGAGAGGGGAAAGTAAAATAAGGAATTTTTTTTTTTGTCTCTCCCATTTTTTGTTAAATGTTTTTTTTTCTTCTCCTTTTCTACTTCTCTTCTTCTCCAGGTTGGGGGAGGGGTGAGAGAGAAGGGAAAGAAGAATAAGGGTGTTTTTTTTCATATCCCCCCTCCATCCTTTCATTTTTACTCTTTTTTTTATTCCTTTCTTTAGAACTCAGCGGGAAGGGGGGGGGGGGGTAACGTGCATGCTCAGAGCCCCACCTCAGGTTGAATCTAGGGTGGAATAAGACCACAAATGATTCATAGGCAAATTAAAGGCCTAAAAGGGGGGCAGGGGGGAGGGAGAAGGGATGGGATAGTTGTAGGTAGATTGGTGTTCCATAAGAGAGATAAAATAACTAGGAGGAATCCTTGGGGAAAAAGGGGAAAATATCAAAGGAAGGAGTGGAAAGGAAGAGAAAGAAAGGAGGAGGTTTACTTTTTGACTTATAATGTTAAGCGGCTGAATAGCCAAGGGAAAAGATTTAAGATCCTCAAAGAAATACAACATAAATTTTCCTCAGTAGTATTTACACAGGAGACGCACTCAACACAAGAAACAAATATAAGATTACAATCTAGATACTATCCAACCTAGTTTTATGCAGATTCCCCAATTAAGCAAGCCAAGGGAGTGGCAATAGGATTTGCAAAAAATATAAGATTTAAGCTTGAAAGAAAAATGGAACACCAGGAGGGGAGATACTTGTTTCTAAGGGGAAAATTACAGGAAAGAGAATGTACACTTGCAAATATTTATTGCCCCAATAAATAATCAGGGGTATTTCTAAAAAACACCATGAGAAAACTAATGGATTTTAAAAATGGTAAATTGATTGTGGCAGGAGATTTTAATCTATGCATGGATCCTCAGATGGACATGACGTCACCTGTGCAGAGAGACGGGAGTAAGAATCTGAAATCTTTGAAAAGAATTTTACACCAGTGCCAACTTTTAGATATATGGAGAAATAAACATATGAAATAAAGAGGTCGCACGTTCTACTCTCATGCACATGAGATGTATTCAAGATTAGACTATATATTGGCATCAGAGACACCGCTCTCTCTTGGTTCTCGTCCTATCTATCCCAACGCTCCTTCAGCGTTTCCTACAACGATGCCACCTCCTCTTCCCTCCCCCTCTCTGTTGGGGTCCCCCAGGGCTCTGTCCTTGGACCCCTTCTCTTCTCCATCTACACCTCCTCCCTTGGCAAACTCATACACTCCCACTGCTTCAATTACCACCTCTACGCTGATGATACTCAAATCTACCTATCCACCCCTCACCTCACCCCCACATTCTCCGCCCGCATCACTCACCACCTAAACGACATCTCTGACTGGATGTCGCTCCATTTCCTCAAGCTCAACCTCTCCAAAACCGAGCTTCTCATCTTCCCCCCAGCCCGCGCCCCCCCCCATCCTTTCCATCACTACCAACAACACCACCATCAATCCCGCCCAGCAAGCCAAGGTCCTTGGCGTCATTCTGGACTCAAACCTTTCCTTTCAACCTCATATTAAATCACTTACAAACACATGCAGGCTCCACCTCCGGAACATCGCCAAGATACGCTCCTTCCTTACCCCAGACACCACTAAACTACTCGTACACTCCCTGATTATCTCACGCCTTGACTACTGCAACTCCCTCCTCACCGGCCTACCCCAGTGCAGGCTCTCCCCGCTTCAGACCATCCTGAACTCAGCGGCCAGACTCATCCACCTCACCAGCCGCTCCACCTCTGCCACCCCCCTCTGCCTCTCCCTCCACTGGCTCCCCATTGCCCAACGCATTAAATTCAAATTGCTCACCCTGACCTATAAGGCCATTCACAACACTGCCCCTAACTACCTCACCGACCTGATTCCCAGGTACCACCCTACCCGTACCCTTCGCTCTTCACAGGACCTCCTTCTATCTTGCTCCCTGGTCTCCTCCTCCCACGCACGACTGCAAGACTTCTCCAGGTCCTCCCCCATCCTCTGGAACTCACTACCCCAATCCATCAGACTGTCACCTTCCCTCCTCACCTTCAGGCGCTCCCTGAAAACCCACCTCTTCAGGGAAGCCTACCCCACCCTCACCTTACAGCCGCTGCCCTTCCCTCCTCCTACCACTCCATCCCCCACAGCCGTTTCCTCCTGTGCCTCTACCCCCTCCCTCCTAGATTGTAAGCTCGAAAGAGTAGGGCCCTCTTACCCCTTGTGTACTGTTTGATGTTACTGTACTGTTTCATGTATTGTCCCCCCTCTATTGTACAGCGCTGAGCAAACCCTTTGGCGCTATATAAACTCGATAAATAAATAAATAAATATATATTGGTGGACCATGGACTCTTGGGCCCTGATTTACTATTGTGCCTAGGCGCATTTCCGTGGGCGAACATCTACTTTTTACTAGCGACTGTTTACTTTTACCCAGCTAAGAGATTTACTAAAGAGAAGTGTCAACAAGTAGAGGCCAAATCGAATTTACTAACGAGACACAGACCAGGAATCAGGCTCAAAAAGCAGACTTGCTAAGAGGCATGTCTAACACCACGAAAAATCACTGCAGAACATGTTCACATTGAAATTTGCTTTGCCTAATATCAGGACTTCACTTTAAACAATATGTGCCATTTCCCAAAAATGTAAAATGTGTTAAAAAGTTTTTTTTTAAGCAAGTCGACACAGTGAAGAACTAGACACTTGTGCAGCGTATTTGGTCGATATAAATGCGCATGTGCAGAACACATTTTAGACGTCCTCTGTGGGCGCTTGCTTTTTAGCCGCTGTTCAATAGTAAATCTCTGTGTGGAGTCCTCTGACAGACGGCACCCGGTCGCGTCTACTGTGTTTAACAAACAGCACTAGGCATATCTTTATGTATTCTAATTTGATTTCTATTGATTCTGTTTTTGTTTCTTATCCTTTATAATTATTTCTGTAGTGATTTTACTTATTTTGAAGGTCTAGATAATATTTATTTTGACAGCTGAATGTACAAATAAAGGTCTGCAATAAAAAAAAACAAAAAAAACAGCGTGGGGTTCCCCACGCCCTTCAGGTCTGGTATGGATATTAAGGGGTAACTCCATGCCGAAATTAAAAAAAAAAAACAGCGTGGAGTCCCCCCCAAAATCCATACCAGACCCTTATCCGAGCATGCGCCCCCCCCCTCCTGAACCATACCAGGCCACATGCCCTCAACATGGGGGGGTGCTTTGGGGCAGGGGGGCTGGGATCTGGGGGCCCCCTTGCTAATGGGGGCTTCCAGATTCTGATAAGCCCCCCCGCCCACAGACCCCCACAACCACTGGCCAGGGTTGTGGGGAAAAGGCCCTTGTCCCCATCAACATGGGGACAAGGTGCTTAGGGGGGGAGCCCCCCTGCCCCAAAGCACCCCCCCATGTTGAGGGTATGTGGCCTGGTATGGTTCAGGAGGGGGGGGCGCTCGATCCTGATGCCGGGCTGCATGCTGGGATAAGGGTTTGGTATGGATTTTGGGGGGAACCCCACGCTGTTTTTTATTTCATTTCGGTGTGGAGGTACCCCTTAAAATCCATACCAGACCCGAAGGGCTTGGTATGGATGGGAGGGGGGACCCCACGCCATTTTAAAAAAAAATTTTTTTAGAATTCCCTACAATGCTTTTACATTCAACTGTCAGTGGGGAACTCCGCCAACAGCTGAAACATGAACGCTGAATTGGTTTTCACTACTAAAACGCCGCATGAGTTGATAAAATAACTCATGTGGGATCTTAGTAGCGACAACCATGTGTTAATGTTTCAGCTGTCAGCGGGGTTCCCCACTGACAGCTGAATGTAAAATAATTCCCGTAAATTAAATAAATTATTTAAAAAACTGCGTGGGGTTCCCCCCCTCTTTCCTGACCTGCCAGGCTGCATGCTCAGATAAGGATCTGGTATGGATTTTGGGGGGGACCCCATGCAGTTTTTTTTTTTAATTTTGGCATGGAGTTACCCCTTAATATTCATGCCAGACCCGAAGGGCTTGGTGTGGATGGGAACCCACGCAATTTTTTGTTTACATTTTGGTGTGGAGTTACCCCTTAAGATTCATACCAGACCCGAAGGGCGTGGTATGGATGGGAGGGGGGACCGCATGCAGTTTTTTATTTACTATGGTGCTGGTTTTTAAATGTAATTCTCCCTTTTTTTTTCTTCACTATATCTCAGATATTCAGCTGTCACTTCCCCCAGCTAAAAGAGAAAGTTTTCTTGGAATCTATATCCCTAAATGAAACAATGTATACTTTGAGTTTATTAAAAGATACAATGTTTTCTGTAACTTTGGGGAAAGCGACTTCTAAGCTTGTGAACTATAGTGAAGAAAAAAAAAGGCTGGCATTTGCATTTGAAAATCAGCGCCAACATACACTTTGTATTGCGAAAAAAAATTATTAACAATTGTGTAAACCAAGGCATTATTTTCAATGGATTTTCATACGTAAACCGAAAATTACCTTAACCGAGGCGTTGGTAAACCGAGGTACACCTGTATTAGTATTGCAATCCTTTGTATTGGGATACATAGAACCAACATACATATAAATTGGCAATATAGCATAACATTTGTGTCACATTGGAGATATCTGGCTAGTTACGCTGTCCTTACCCAGGGACTTAGGGTTGATTCACACCACAGAAATACAGGTAAGATTGGTGTTCAACAGCTCTGTGGATTAGTGGTTAGCACTGCTGCCTTACAATGCTAGGGTTGTCGGTTTGAATCCCAACCACGGCAATGAATTTGCATGATCTACGTGTGACTACCCTAACATACATGTGCTGGTGGCAGTGTCTTTGCTTTCTGTCTAAATGATTCCTAGAATGTGAATTAGAATGAGGCCTTGTCTGTTCAAACACCTTTAAAGTTGCACCTTATGTGAATGTCAAACGATGGGATGAGATAAGGGCCTGGACTAATGATTGATTTAATAATGCTGGTTTGCACTCCACCCCCTTTTGGGAGTGAGCGAGAGAGAGAAAAGGATTAAAAAAATAAAAATAAAATAATGGCATGGAGTCCCCCCCCCCTCCCCCAAATCCATAACAGACCCTTATCCGAGCATGCAGATACCGCATGCCTTCAAAGATTTATTTCCTTTGTTGAATTGCCTGCTTGGTTCACACTAGATGCAATTTAAAATTGTGCTTTTTGTTGGCTATTTCACTGTATTTTCTGTAGATTTACCAATGAGTTATTGCGTTTTCAATTGTGTTTTGCATTGCAGTTTCTATTGTAGTCTATATGTGAAATCGCTACAAAATGCTGAAAACGTTAGACAAGAACTACTTTTGAAATTGTGCTGCAGCAAATCGCTTACGTTAAGACACTCACATCCACATTCATTACATCCGATATCAGGTACAATTTCAATTCCCAAATCGCACCTGAAATCGTGCACCCTGGATGCAACTTGGCATGCGATTTGCATGACATGCGACTTGCAAATCATATGCCAAGTCGCACCCTATTGTCTGCTATTATAGCAGTCACATGGGTGCGTTTCCGACACTGATTTCTAAAGTAGTACATGTGCTACTTTTGTGGCGATTTGCATAGATATCTGTGTCAGATGTCTTGCAAACCGCAAGGAAATCGGCATCTTAACTGTACGTCGCACACTTTCTAAATCGGCTTTGATGTGACCGGGGTGTAAGGCCTTTTTATGTTTGATTTCCTGAGTGTTTTTCTGATTTATGGGAAATGCCGCATACTAGCAAAAGTGAATTGAAATTTTCAGTATTGCATGTGAGATGTGGTCATGTGACTGCCTTAACTCATGTGATAATCTGGAGTGAATTGTGCCCATAGGGCCAAGAAATATTGCCAATAAGGTTCCCTTTTACATCCCTGTTCAATGTTCTGTTGTATGCTGCACAGGTACACTTCACTGTGGCTTTCTTTCTGACTCTGATTTGTGGGGCCTGTATACCAAGGGTTAACGCAGGTGGGAAGAGAATTAATCAGGTGCAAACACTTTCTCTGACCAAATGAATGACAGTGGTGGGTTTGGCCTACCTTATATAAAGAGATGCAGTAGTGGCTGATTTTTGCCTTGTACAGGCCACATTATTTTCTGCAAGTCCTTGTCTGTGGTGGTTTGGAGAGGAAGAGATATTGTGTTGAATTGCCCCAGGCCACACTCACGCTGTGTTTTGATGTGGGCTGTAAATGTTTTGCATGTTCTTCCTTCTAAGGTGTGTTTGTGTGTTATTGTACAATGATTGTGTGTTTATTATCTTTGCATTGTAATTCTAACACATGTCAATTGCTCTGCTCTTCCAAGTTTGCTTTCTTTAGAATGAAATGCAGTTTTCAGACAAACATGATGAGAAATGTATGTGTGGGGGATTTGGGGAGGTGGGAGGTGTTTTTATTTTGGCACGTATGTATTTTTATATTGATATTTTGATCTGCAGCTTGTTTTGTGGATAAGCCTAAGTGATTCATATTAACTGTTTGTTTCCTGCTGTAACCTGTGAAAGCACAGTTCATTAGAAGTATAATCTTTTAGATTGTAAGCTCTTATGAGCAGGACCGTTCTATTTTGGCAACATCAATCCTGCTTTTTTTTTTTTTTTTTCACCAAGATATTGAATGTACCTACTTGTTGTTGCTGTCCAAATAAATGTGGAATGTGTATTTGATCAATAAACATTTGGACTATGTATTTTTTGGAGGGATTATTTTATTATTCTATGCTCTAGTTGAATGTAGCACAGTGGCTAAATGGTTAGCACTTCCACTTGGTAGTACTAGGGTCATTGGTTCGAATCCCAACCATGGCACCTCCTGCCTGGAGTTTACATGTTCTGCCTGTGTGTTTCCTCCAGGTACTCTGGTTTTCTTCCACACTCTAAAGACATGCTGGTAGGTTAATTGGATCCTGTCAAAGTTGGCCCTAGTATATGTATGAATGTAAGTTAGGGCCCTTAGATAGTATGCCCCTTGAGGGTTAGGGACTGATGTGAATTTACCACTTATATATGTAAAGTGTGGTGTAAATTGACAGCGCTACATAAGTATCTGAAATAAATGTACTAGCACCTCTAACACTTATTTTTGCTAGCTATATAATATGCCCACATCTTCCTTGTTAGAGCGCATATATGCAAGTATGTCCAAAAGAACAAAAAAAAAAACCCTATTTCACCACAAGACCATGTTATGTACCAATGAATAGGTCAAGTTAATTGTCCAGCTAGCTATTCTTTTTCTACAATCCTCTTAACAGTAATAAATTGGGCCCCCAATTTATGTTGACTTTGGGCCTTTACTGGCAAATATATATTCGCCAATGTCATATACACAGTAAAGCTGCAAGCATACATTCACCAATGCCAAATCCACCATAGAACTGCAAACATATATTTGCGAATGTCATATACACAATGAAGCCGCATGTAAAATTGCTATGGTGTACAAATAAACGCCAAGACGATTGTTGGTGGAGGCGCTAGAGCAGCTGTCATACCGGAAATACACCATGACGTATGGAAATATTTCCATAGTGTAACATAGGTTGCATATGGGATAGGTGATGATGGGTTGGGGGTTGTATAAGGAGACGGGTTTAAAAGATGATATAAAAAAGTTACAATGAAATATACACAGCATGAAACTTGCACATTTCCAACTTGTCAGAAGAACAGGATGCAGGTAAGATTCACCCCCTTTCCACTTTCTAGTCATAAGGCAAAATTTTAATTGATTGAGTAATATTACTGGCACTGACATAACCCAGAAAATTGATCTTCATTTTTTTAACATTCATAAATGTCAAGGAGCTATAATCTAAGGGCAGAAACTCAGCCATGTACTAAGCCCAATCAACCTAACAGCATGTCTTTGGAGTGTTGGCAGAAACACATCCATACAGGGAAAGCATGCAAACTGGGATGCAGCTGTGACCGGGATTAGAACCCATGACCCAAGTGCTGTAAGTTCTGAGTTCTAACCACTAAGCCGCTGTGGGAGACAGAGCTTGAGATCCAATGTAGAATAGTTACATTGTTTAAAAATGATAAAGCGAGCACTGGTCAAATTATATAGACTAAAGTGGTATTACACAAGATAAATATAAATCTAGGTATAGATATGAAGGTAGCAACTAGCACTCAGGGTATTGGCAACAGTCCCAGAATAGAAATATATTAAAGTAATAGTGCAGCGCTATAAATGCATGTTATCAATGGGAGGAAAACCACGCAAGCACAGGGAGAAGATACAAACTTCATGCAGGAGGAGCCATGGTCGGGAATCAAACCCATGACCCATTTACTGCAAGGCAGATGTGCTAACCATTAATCCACTGTGCTGCCCATTAATGATGATGTAAACTGGTAAATGGTGCTAAAAAAAGTTCATATAATCATTTCTGAATAATGGAATGTCCTTCGTGTGAGAGTACCAACTTAGAGAGTGCCTATGAATGGCACGTGTGGTTTATCCGTGACGAACAGTAGTGCATGAACTCGTGAAAGGTAAACCACCCTTGGGACGGGTGTACTACACTATTAAGCACCTTTCTGGCTCCTGTGGCTGAGCTAATTCCTCCCCAGGACCATTTTGGCACCCACCCTGATGGATGGATGGAGCTCGATGACTAACCCATAGCTGCCAGCATACCGCTGCACCCCCAGATGCGTGATGTGTATAACCCATGCGCATTCATACTTTTGTTCTGGTGAGTGTACACCAGTGCCAAGGGTGGTTTACCTTTCACGAGTTCATGCACTACTGTCCGTCACGGATAAACCACACGTGCCATTCATAGGCACTCTCTGAGTTGGTACTCTCACACGAAGGACATTCCATTATTCAGGAATGATTATATGAACTTTTTTTAGCACCATTTACCAGTTTACATCATTATTGCAATTGTTTGCACTTTTTGGATTTTACATGCGTTCATTATTGATCACATGCATTTATAGCACTGCACTATGACTTTAACATAGAATAGTTACATGATTAAAGAGAAGGAAGCTATATCATTATATTGGGAACTTAGAACTAGACATTTCAAATTATTTGAGATATAAGTGTGAAAATGTTTAACATTTGAAAATAGAATGTATGACATTCATTAGGAAATGCATTAGTTGTCTGATAATTTTGGAGAGACAGCAAAAAAAAAAAAATAATAATATAGGTGTACTTTTTATTTTTCATTCTCATATGCAAACAGAAAACCACCAATGAGACAAAGCCCGCACTTGTGCGCCACCTAGCGAACATATCCGGTATTGAACCTAAAAATGTGCCAGACGCGATTCCACATTTACTAACAGGAAAGTAGACGCTTTTCAATGAGATTGCTAGACGCCTCTCAGAATACTGACAGGTATTAATTGATTTAATTGAGTCTGCCTGAATGTTCAGAGTCCGCTGGTAGACTCAATTCTTAGTAAATCAGGGCCTTGGAGTCGCTGATTAAAGTGAACATAGAAGTGATGACAATATCGGACCATGCTCCTGTCACAATGAAAATACTATGGGGAAAAGAGCATAATAAAAGTAATACTTGGAAATTTAATGATACACTTCTTCAGGATCAAGAGACAGATCAAATAATTAAAAAAGAAATAGAGCAATATGTAGAAAGAAATGAGACTGAAGAAGTGTCAATAGAAACAGTGTGGAAGGCCCAGATTTATATTAGAGGAATCCTAATAGCAATTGGGGTAAGGAAGAAAAAAGAAAGAAGAGAAAAAATAAATACACTTCTTAGAGAATTATGTGAATTAGAACAAATACATAAAAAATAAAATAACAAAGGAGATCAAGCACAAAATAATGAATAAAAGGGGATAATTAAGTAATTTACTTGAGGAAGAAAAGAGGAAAGTGTTCAATAAGATGACAAGTGAGAGATACCGATGGGGTGATAGACCTGGAAAATATTTAATGAGAGCACAGAGAAAAAAGAAATCTAGGAATTACATAGAGAACATAAGAGATGAATATGGGAAACTAGTGTATTCAACTAGAAACATAGCAAAAGTATTTAAGGAATACTATAAAAAGTTATATAATATCAATCCCCATGGGTCAATAAAAGAGGAAGAAAGAACAAAAAAAAGACAGGCATATTTAAAAAAGTGGGTCTGCCTAAATTAGAAGTAGAACAATTAAAAACCCTCGAAAACGCAATAACACAGGAAGAAATATATCTAACAATGAAAAATACTTCAGCTGGGAAAAGTCCAGGACCTGATGGGTATACTGTAAGATATTATAAAAAATATAAAGATTTATTAATACCCAAATTAAGGTTATATATGAATGCATTGGGAGGTGAGATGGAAATGAGGGAAGAATCCTTGCAAGCTCATGTTAAAATTATACATAAAGAAGGAAAGGATGATACTCAGGGCGCTAGTTATAGACCAATATCTTTACTATAGACACTAAATTATATGCAAAAGTCCTGTCAAATAGAATGAAGGATCTAATGCCGGAAGCGATTCACATAGATCAGGTGGGATTTGTCCCAGGTAGGGAAGGTAGAGATAACGGATTAAGATCTCTACTTCTCATACAAAAAGGCAGGAAAGGAAAAACTCCCATGTTGTTACTCTCGGTTGATGCTGAAAAAGGCCTTTGACAGATTAGAATGGGGATATATGTTAGATACATTGGAGGCTTTGGGGATAGGACCCAAAATGAGAGAATGGATAAGAAGTTATACAGTAAACCTTTGGCGGCAATAATGGTTAATGGAGAGTTGTCAGAGTATTTTAGGATGCAGAATGGGACAAAACAAGGGTGTCCACTGTCTCCACTAAAACTGGGACTCTTACAAGCGCTTACAAATGGAGCAGCTTGTACCGTAAAAAGGAAACCTTCTAAAATCAACAATTATAGCATGTAGTGTAGCGCTGCACTACATGCTATATTGTCGCCACTATTGTTTGTCCTGTCTCTGGAATCCCTCTTAGCTACAATAAGAAATAGCACAGATATAAAAGGAGTCTGGATAGGAGAAACATAGCATAAGTGGCAGCTTATGCGGACGACATGCTATTTTATGTGGGTAATCCCAGGATAACACTGCCAAATTTAATGAAAATAATGAAACAATATGGTGAGATATCAAATCTAAAAATAAATCCAACTAAAACGGAGAACTTGAACGTAAACCTGGTAAACAAAGAGAAAAAAATTCTACAGAATGAGTTCCCTTTCATGTGGAAGGAAAGAGAACTAAAATACCTGGGAATAAATTTAACTGCATCACAAAAAAACTTATATAAAGCAAATTATATCCTATTATTAAATGAGATTAAGGGGGAAGTGCGGAAAGGGGGTACAGGAAATCTATCATGGATAGGACGTATAAACTGGGTAAAAATGGTAATAGTTCCGAAACTTTTGTATAAATTTAAAATGATACCAATTAAACTTCCAGGAATATATTTTAGAACTATAAAAAAAAACTAACAAGATATATTTGGGGGAATAAAAAACCTAGAATAAGTTATGAAGTCTTAAGTAAAGATAAAGAAAATGGAGGACTGGGGGTACCAGATATTAAAATATATTATAAATCAGTAATGTTGGCACAAATTTTTGATTGGACACATAATGCACTTGGGAAAAGCTGGGTAAAAATGGAAAATACACTAAGTGAGACACAATTGAGTAGTATGGATACCACCCCAATATCGAGGATTGGGAAATAACACAAGTATGAATATACGAATAGTATTAAAAATTTAGGATGTAGTACATAGACAAATGGGATGGGAATATAACTCTATGTTAATGCCAATAGTGTCCACAAACCTTTTTTTGCCAGGTAATGAAAATATAATGGGAAGGTGGATAAGAAAGGAAGATGCACAATTAAGGGATATAATGAAAGGTGAGGAAATATTCCCATTTACGGAATTGAATAATAAGAGTTATTCACTAAATTTGATGAGTGGCGTTATTTTCAATTAAAACATATTGTTGAGAAGCTTCCCAAACCCTTAAGAACAAAGGATAAATGGAATCCATTTGAACACTTAATGAATACACTAGGTGATGGGAAGCATGGGACTTCTAGGGTATACAAAATTTGCACTAGATTATTAATGAACACGATTCCTCCATATATTGAGAAATGGGAAAAAGAATTAGGAGTAAAAATAGATGAGCGAAAGAAAATATATAGATTAACACATGAAAATGTAAATATGAAAGATGTGGAAATGAACTATACATTTTTGGCGAGATGGTATATTACACCGAACATAGCACATAAACAATGTAGAGATAATTCACCTTTGTGTTGGCGGGGATGTGGGGAAAGGGCACAATGTTACATATATGGTGGGAATGTATTAAAATTCAAGAGTATTGGGAGAGAATAATTCACCAGAATCAGAGGATAACGGAGATTAAAATCCCAAAGGACCCAGTGACATGTCTTTTTCATGGTACTAAGTTCTCAGTAGAAAAATATAAAAACTCTGGTATATTACACTATATAAATGCAGCAAAAGGCTTAATACACAAATACTGGAAGTAACAAGAAACACCAAAAATAAAGGATTGGATGGGAAAAGTGGATCAAATATATAGAACGGAGGAACTATACCATATACTGTAGATGAAGATAGAATGGAGATTTTCCGGAAGAGATGGGAAAAGTGGGAGGATTTTACAGGAATGGATTAAAGAATAGAACCGTTCTAATATAGAGGCGAGAGTAAATAATATAAACTAGAAAATAAGTCAAAGTAAAATAGTATCCTATAGGATTCCTAGGAGAGAGGAAATTAGAGTGTGGAACAAGGGGAGTGGGGGGGAAGGAGGGGGGGTGAGGGTGGAGGGGGGAGAGGGATATGAAAAAGGTCAAATTAAATTAGATCATGTAAATGTTAGAACATTATTTATTTGAAAAGTAAACATGTTTACAATGAATGTATGCAATAATTTATTATGGAAAATGAATAAAAATTAAAAAAAATAAATAAATAGACTTAGCTCTTCAGGACACCAGAAACAATGTCCCCTTTGAACGCAGCTGACTTCCCAGCACCCCAGGATCCCAGGATCTCTCACACCAGTCTGTACTCACTAATGTCCTTGGATGATTTTTTGCCTCCTTCTAATATCTTCCAGATGCTTTATCCCAGTGTTATACCAGACTAGACCTTGAGACAAAAGCCCCTCAGTCAGCTTCAGCAACTTTTTGCAAAACAGGCCTCCCCAGCTAGCACAGCTGGGACTTCAACAAACAGCAGACACCTGGAAGACTTGCCTAGGGGGTGAACAGCCACCCTAGGCTGTGATCTCCTCCTCAGGGACAAGACACTTCTGTTCCAGGCCTCAGACTATTGATACACCTTCCCAGCAAGCATCCGTGCAATCTCCTACACGGATTGGCTGAGACTGTATACATAGTCATGCTGCCCATTTGCCTTGCTCCACACCTTTTTTCCAGAGCCACCAAGAAAGTTCTGGTTTTCAGGGAGTGCAGTTAAATCTGCAGTCTTTGAAACACAGAACAGACCTAAACAATCACAAACAGCCACACTGATTACAGTGAGCCAGAACTAAATTTGCATATACTAGCACCTATCTAGGCTGGCGCTACATTTATAAATGTCAGTGCTGCTGTGGCACTTTCTGTGCATAACAGAGATACACCCTCTTCTCATGCAGGATTAAGGCACCCCCCAAACATGTTATTTAACCACTTGCCTACTGGGCACTTATACCCCCTTCCTGCCCAGACCAATTTTCAATTTTCAGCACTGTCAAACTTTGACTGACAATTACTCAGTCATGCAACACTGTACCCATATGAAATTTTTTCACACAAATAGAGATTTCTTTTGGTGGTATTTAATCAGCACTTATTTTTTGCGCTATAAATGAAAAAAAAAACAACCAAAAATTAAAAAAAAAAAAAAATTTTTCTTTGTTTCTGTTGTATAATTTTGCAAATAAGTAATTTTTCTTCATACATTTTGGCCAAAATTTATACTGTTACATTTCTTTGGTAAAAAATAACTTAAATGTGTCTATATTATTTGGTCTTTGTTTAAATTATAGAGTCTACAAGCTATAGTACCAATCATTGAAAATTGATCACACCTGATGTACAGATGTCCTATTTCATTTCTTGAGACTCTAACAAGCCTGGACAGTACAAACACCCCCCAAATGACCCCTTTGGGGAGTAGACAGTCCAAGGTATTTAGTCAGAGGCATAGTGAGTTTTTTGAAGTTGTGATTTTTTTCCCCACAATTCTTTTGAAAATGAAGATTTTTTTTTTGTTCCATAAAATTGTAATATTAAAAGGCTATTTCTCCCATACGGCATATACATACTTGCAACTACACCCCAAAAACACATTCTGCTACTCCTACTAAGTATGGGGATACCACATGTGTGAGACTTTTTCACAGCCTAGCCACATAGAGAGGCCCAACATGCAAAGAGCACCGTCTGCTGACCTATTATATTATAATTTGAAGGCCCTGGAGCACCAGGACAATGGAATTACCCACATAATGACCCCATTTTGAGAAGCAAACACACTAATGTATTTTCTGTAAGGCATAATGAGTCTTTTGAACATGTAATTTTTTTTCCACAGCCTGGCTACATAGAGAGCCCCAACGTCCACGTAGCACCTTTAAGCCTTCTAGGGGCAAAAATTACACATCTAATTTCTTGACAACCTAACATGTTTTTGAAGGCCCTGGAGCACCAGGAAAGTATAAAGACCCACAAAATGACCCCATTTTGTAAAGAAAACACCACAATATATTTTCTAAGAGGCATAATGAGTCTTTTGAACATTTTAATTTTTTTCCACAAGTTTTCAGAAAATGTGAAAATAAAATGAAAATGTATGGGCACAGGGGTAGAGGCTTCATCCCACCCAATCTCTTCGAAGCATCCAGACAAACAGACCTTGTTACGGGAATTACAAAACCCAGAGAAAACTGAAAACAGTGTTTCTCTACTCAGAACTCTGCTCTGAAGCCGCTCACATATGTGAGACACCTGTGTTATCTTGAATCCTACTATTACAGTATCACGGCAAAAGATCAATCCAAGCACCAGGCAAACAACATGGTCAATTAACAGGCCGAGGTCACTCCAGGAAGAAGGCATAAACATGGTTGATAATCCAGATGGCAGGCAGAAGCATAGTCAATAAACAGGCCAAGGTCAGTTCAGGTAGAAAGCAGAAACATGGTGGATAAACAATGCAAACGGCAGACAAAGGCATAGTCGATAAGCAGGCTGGGGTCAGTTAAGGTAGAAGGCAGTGGCATGGTTGGTTGAGGCAGCAGGCAAATGATCAGCAGAGATATTGAAACAGAGAAATGGCAGGCTGTTTGAAATATGGGCTAATATTTTAGTAACGTGTGAAAACGTCAGAAGCAGTCTCCGATGCACAGGCCTGGTTGGGAGGGACACTGGGGACAGCGAAAACTTGTGTCTCTTCTAACTCCTTGTCTGCTGCATACCCGACATCTTTTTTGGCGTCTTCTACCTGCTTCTGTTGGTGGAATGCTCTCAGAGAAGTGGCGCTCATGAAGTCTGCTCATAGAATCAGAACAAATGCTTTCTGGGGGGATCCTTACTGATAGATAAGGGACGTTAACAACTTTTTCTATAAATTTGAGGAAGGCAGTGGGTCTTTCTGTGGATTTGGTGTAGGTGACATACGCATTATAAATAGCCAAATGAAAAAAATAGATTGCAACTTTTTTATATCAGAAACGGGACTTGTTGCTAAATAGGGCTGCAGCATCTGATTGTTGAAATCCCCCCTCCCATGTAATGATTATAATCTTTTGAATTGTAATTTTCACAGAGATGTCATTGTGGATGGTGAGCAGGACGTAAGTGTCTCTCTTATCTTTCCACTTCAGGGCCAGCACTTCGTTGTTTCTTAGGCTTGTTGATTCCCCCCTTTGTAGCCTAGTATTCACTAGAGATTGTGGGAAACCCTTC
This sequence comes from Staurois parvus, assembly GCF_062004578.1. Taxonomy (NCBI): domain Eukaryota; kingdom Metazoa; phylum Chordata; class Amphibia; order Anura; family Ranidae; genus Staurois; species Staurois parvus. Next base: position 3,313,207 of record NW_028318030.1, read on the forward strand.
CTATTTTTTTCGGGAAGTACCGCAGGCCAAGGTTTTCTCACGGTACAGGCGTCGGAAAAGGGGCAGATTGGTATAGAAATTATTCATGTAAATGTGATAGCCTTTTTGGAAAAGTGGATAAGCCAGGTCCCAGACAATTTTTCCACTACCAATATAAGTTGGGCACTCAGGGGGCTGGGGCTGGGAATTTTTGCCTTCATATACGCGGAACGCATAGAAATATCCTGTGGCTCTTTCACAAAGTTTGTAGAGCTTTACTCCATATCTTTATAGAGTGATTCTTAAAGTAGGTTAATTACTAAACCGCGCCAATTGATGCTTTTAAATATTCAATATTATATTCAATCAGCTGCCACTTTAAATTACTGTGTAAAACTTATTCCAAAAAATACCACTCCTAATATTAGTGATAATTAGCGGCACATTATATATATGTGTCACACTAATTCCTTTTGTTGGTCTCTACGTGCAAACTTATTTACACAAATATTAAGTGACATAAATTATATGTGACATAAAATTATATGTGACAAAAAATAAAACAAACAAATTATATAGTATACAGAAAATAGTGCACTGCTGTGTATAAAAAAGTAATCATATATATACAAAAATTTTATAAATATAAGTACAGGCAATGGTATATTACCACATATGAGTGGTTAAAGTCACTGCATTTCAGGTTGTAAACTCTGAGTCCTATCAGATCACAATTCGAGGACTGTAGTTCCTACCATATGATGGTATGAAAAAACCGTAGAGATAAATGAATGAATTGCGCACTCACCAGAAGTGCGTTATCAAACCGCATTTGAGATCATAATTGTCTCATCGGGTCAGTCACGATAATCACTTCCAGGCGTAGTCAGGTTCCCACGCTTGTGTCTTTGAGGCCCCCTCCAATGGTATCACAATCTCAGGAAACCTCTAAACTGGTCTCTGCGAGTGATGAGACTCGCAGGCAACCAAAGAATAATGCCACATAGCGTGATACTGCAGCATTCAATGGGGTAATTTTATTCCAACAAAGACAAAATTCATACAAGGAAAGGATAAACCAAGAAACTGACCATGTGTATAAAGATGGCCACCAATGGCACTGGGGACGTCAGGATGCTGTAGCCCCTTACCCTGACGCGTTTCGTGCAAAGCACATAATCATAGGCATGTTTTGTTGTACCTGACTTAATCATAGGGATCACTCCATATCTGGCCCTCTTACTTGGAATATATTGCTTAATTCCTAGCTGGCCAGTGAAGTGGACAAGGGATTCATCTACACATACGTTTTTATCGGGGACAAGAAGTTCAGCTAATTTTTAGGAAAACAAATTAAGAAGTGGGCAATTTTGTATAATTTGTCATAGTTGGGATGATCTCTGGGAGGGCACTGGGTATTGTCACTGAAATGAAGGAATCTCATGATCATCTCATAGTGTGATCTGGACATTACAGCAGAATAAATTGGCATTTGGTGGATTGGGTGTGTGCACCAGTATGCATGTCCTTCATTTTTTTTTGTAAGCCTCATGTTAAGGGTGAGGCCCAAAAATAACTTAAATTCCTCCAATGTAAGAGGTCTCCATTCAAATGAACAAGCATATGATGAACTGGGGTTGTTAGTAATGAATTGTGTGGCATTAAGGTTTGTCTTGTCCACAATAAACTGAAGTAAAGTATCAGGCACAAATAAATAAAAAAAAAAACTATTTCTGAAAAATTCTCAGTGCTGGCCTGCACACCTGGCTGTGCAGTGAAAGGGGGAATGCTTGCTGATCCGGAGTTGGAGGGCAGCCACAATGGGTTGGCAAGAGCATTTGGGAGGTATGTTTGGGCCCTGATTCTTGGGGGTTGATGGAATATTCCAGTGCTGGTACTGGGTTTTTCACCTATGGGTCTAGCACTATTGGCATTTTCAGATTGCCCATTGGGGTGTATGGAGTTGCTGGTGGCTGCCTCATTTTCAGTGCACCGTAGCCTTTTAGGAGGGATCATTTCCTCCTCTCACTCAGTCGCTGATCCACTGCTTTTAATGGGTTCATACACTGAATCAGAATCGGACAGCTAAAGCTCCCCTCTCCTCTCATCTGTCATATTTAAAATTTTGAACACCTCCTCACTACTGTAAACTTTTTTTGACATGGCTGGTGGCACTGGGACAGGTAAACTGCTGATGTTGGCTGTAGGACGGTAGTGATGGTAGCTGTGTAACAGTACTCTGATTGTCGCCATTTGACGGTACTCTGATTATCACTGTGTGACGGTACTCTGCTGATGGTGGCACTGATGGATGATGTGTGACAGGTGCACTGCTGATTGGTACTGATGGGCGACAGGTGCACTACTGATGGGCATTGATGGGCAACAGGTACACTGCTGGGCACTGATGGGTGATAGGGGCACTGATGGGCACTGATGGGTGACAGGTGCACTGCTAGTGGTTGCTGATGGGCGAGAGGTGCACTGCTGATGGTCACTGATGGGCAATAGATGCACTTCTGATGAGCACTGTTGGGCAACAGGTACACTGATGGGTGACGAGTACACTGTTGAGCACTGATAGACGACAGGTGCACTTCTGATTGGCACTGATGGGCGACAGGTGCACTGCTGATTGGCACTGATGGGCGACAGGTACACTGATGGACGACAGGTGCACTGCTGATTGGCACTGATGGGCGACAGGTACACTGATGGGCAACAGATACACTGATGGGCAACAGGTATACTGATGGGTGACAGGTACACTGATGGCCACTAGTAACACTGATGAGCACGGTGACAGGGGCTGTGATCTGTGTATGCACTGTAAAAAAGTGTAACTCACTGCTAGAAGATACCTCTCCTCACACAAGATCTGTGTGTGAGGAGAGGAACCTGGTAACAGTGAGTTACCGCTCTGTGTTTACATTTGTGTCAGGCAGTGATTACACACAGCCTGATGCGTGATAAAGAACCGCAGCCAATGGCTCTTTACCATGATCGATGATGAGCTGTGTCCAAGGGACACAAATTACCAGCGATCGCCGCACGGCATGCCCCCGACGCGCATATGTGATTACAGTGGGAGGACATCATATATTGTCCTTCCAGAACCAGAGAACTGTTGCCCGTCCGTCATTTCCTTATATAGCAGGCGGGAGACAGTTAAAGTGTAACTAAAGGCAAATGGAGAGAGTTTAGAACACCTGTCAATCTTATTGCTGTCTGTGCCCCCATTAGAGAGATTCATCCTCGCCATTTGCCCTGTTTATCATTATCATCTAAAGTAAAAGGAAATTTCCAAATTTTGGATTGACACCAGAACAGTAACAAAGGGGAAATCTTCCAATAGGGACATGAGTTCTGGTGACAATGGTGACACACTGGGAAAGTTGGAAGGGATTTCTTCTAACTTTCTGTTTTGGCTATGGGACAGGGAAATTCTCCCTGTGGAACACAGATATCAAAAATAAAAAAAAAGTTTTATTTTTAGCTACACTTTAAACGAATTTGGCATTTTAATGCTTAACTTTCAACATTTAAAAATTGGAGGAATAAAAAAAAGGTTGTATTGGTACTTTATTCCTTAGGGCAGTGCTCATTCATTCCTTAATTATTTTTCTTGCCTATTAGCCCAGAAATTTTATGATTTGACAGATTTGACTGCCATTGATTTTGATGGGGTTCCGGTTCAGCAACCTAACTTCTTTGAGTTTTACCAAATCCTACTCGAACCAAACCCAGCAAAGTTTGGTTCATCCCTCCAAAGGATCATTAAAAAATATATATATATATTAATTATTTAATTATTACAATAAATACATTTAAATTCAAATCATTTATTTTCAGCACAAACAAAGCTATCACTTCATCTACACTTTCCTTAACCACTGGACCTCCAGAAGGTTTTACCCCCTTCATGATCAGGGCAATTATTTTTTTGTATTTCAGCACTGTGCTACTTTAACTGGCAATTGCTTGGTCATGCAACACTGTACCGAAATTAAATTTACATAATTTGTTTCACACAAATAGAGCGTGATCTTGGTAGTATTTGATAACCACTGGGTTGGATTTTTTTTTATATATATATATAAACAAAAAAAGACCAAAAATTCAAAAATATATTTTCCACTTTATATTATAAAACATATCCAATAAAAAAATAAAAAAATAAAATTTCTTCGAAAATATAGACCAAAAAATCCCACAAAGTGTATATTAACTGGTTTGTGAGAAAGTTATAGCGTCTACAAACTATGGTATATATACTGGAATGTATGCAGCTATAGATGCTATACTGGTAATAGTAGGGATGAGTGACTTATGGTGGTACTGTAATAGTGTGGCAGGCAATCTGGTGCTAACATATGTTGGCTAGGAGGAGCACTAACTGACACTGGCATTACAAGTGACACTAATACAGTGATAAGATATAATACTGTACACTATACTCTGTACTAATGACACTGGCTGGGGAGGAGTTAACATCCAGGGGCAATCATGGGGTTAACTGTGTGTTATGTGTGCTGCCTTTACTCACAGATCTGGCTGTTTTTTTTCCCCCTGCTTTTCAGGGAGAAGAAACAGCCAGATCACTCTTCTGTTTACACAGAGCTCTGTTTGTTTGCTGTGATTGGACACATCAGGTGGTTTCAGCTAAAATTGTTGGCTGAAACTTGCTGACAAACTTGTGCTGTGTCCAATCACAGCACTGGTCAGCAGAGATCATGTGCACGAAACCCGGAAGCCAGGCAACAATGTAAAGGCATGTCTCCTAGCCTTGTTGTGCTGCCCGCTCGCTGTATATATACTGAAGGTGGGCAGCAAGTGGTCAAAGAGGAACTTCATTAAAACCAGCAACTCTTGAGACAATAAACATACAGTACTTTAGTCAGGACTATGCAACATAATGTATACAGTGCAGTAGTCAGTGATGGGGGGGAAAGGGAAGAGGTCCACCAATACCCTGAAAACAATTGCCAAAAATGGTTGCCGAAGAAAGAACAATGCTAATAATATGTGTTCCCATGCTGATGTGCAGTGTGAAGTGAAGCCCCCTAGGCTCAGACCCCATACAAGGCACCTACCAATCCAGGAGCAGTGAAGTACATACCCCAGGACAGTGCTCTACTCTCTTCTCAGGTGTACAAATAATGACATGGCTCTCCTCACATTCTACACTCTGCTTTCTCCTCCATCCCAAAACAAAAACACTTTTGTGGGACTTCTTCATTGCCAGATGTCTGCTTCTGTCCATGTCTTATAAACACAGCTGTTGCCCATTCAGATACACTATCATTCACCTCCCGCCACCTGTCCAGTATGGACCTGAAACTGTCAACACATCACAGGACCCAAATGTTTATCACAGGAGGCTATCCACAGTGTGCCCTCATTACCACCATGGAGTGCAAATTAATAAAACCATGACATTATGTAATGTTTACAAACAGGTTGGAGATTTGACAGAGTTGGTAATGAGCCAGTAACTTTACGGAAAAGCCTGTCTCCTAGGAGCTCCACTTTTTACCAAGAACACTTTTTGTTCAGATTGTGCCTAACTTTTTTATATTTACGGGGATAGGAGTGTGGGGTGAATGTGAATGGTATAATGTGAGATGGTTTAGGTTCACACTGTTCTTGCAAAAGATGCAGCAATGTGCACCATAAAATGCTCCAAGAAAAGATAGTAACAAATCAATGCTACACATTGAGCACCCCAAACTAAAAAAAAGGCTGTATCAACATAGAATTAAAAATGAAAACCCCAAACACCATCCCAAAACAAAAGAAAACATTTTTTTAGGGAAGCCATGTTGCTAAAAAAGCACTTTGACCTAAAATAAATAGTACAATAGGAGAAAGCACCTGTCAGGAATGGACCCACCATTAGTGGTGGGACTCATCTGCCATGTGGGCTGCAGTACCAGGGCTGGCCAGCGGGTGCTCTCAGCAACCAGAAGCTCACTCCTGCAATCAGGCATCACCTGAGGCTGATTGCAGGAGGTGTATTTAAGGAATGGCCAGACCTGCAGTCAGTGCCTTGGTGTATGTTTCCCATGAGCCCCTGTACCTGTATCCTGTCTGCTTCCTGCCTGATCCTGACTCTGAATGAACTCCGCCTGTCCTGACCTCGGCTATTCCTGACCACTCTTCCGCTCGCTCCTGGTACCCTGTTTGCCCGTTTGCTACCGAACCGGCCTGCCCGACTACGTTTGATTGTATATATGGTTATCTGTTGGGTGTGGGTTGTTTGCACTGTGTTATGTTTACCTTGCACTGCGTTTGTGTTGTTTAGTCTTAATAAATTGTCTTATTTACACTATCACAAGTGTAATAAAAGCGCCACACCCTTAATACTTTAAAGCAGCAATTCCACCTCAAAGAAACCAAATAAATTTCTTAGTGCTATAACTTAAATAAAGGAATGCTCTAAAACCACAAACTATTCCAAATTTAGTGTAGAAACATTAGTGCAAAAGATATATATATCTATTCTCAATTAATATCAAAAAATATCAAAATTATGTGCAAAACAATTTTTTAGTGCATAAGTAATTTAAATAATTAAATTTGTGAATATAAAAATTGTCCAATTTTGAATTTCTTCAAATGTCCAAACAAATCCTTTTCAAATTCAAGTGCTCTCAAAGAAATTGTGCCAAAATCCACCACCAAAGTAAAGTTGGGTAACTCACCAGAGCTCCATGCTGATCAATCTCTAGATCAGCAAAAAACGCTTTTTGCTCTGGGAGCAGATGTAATAAATCAACTTCTCAAGTGTGATGATCAATAGCTACACAATCATCCATAAGGTAGGTATCCACCACTCAATATAACGGTTCCAGGAGCATTATATCACTCTCTCTTTTTATATCTCTCCACCGAGGTCATGTTTGTTCCCCGCACACTCACTACAGCGCTCGTGACTCAATCCTCTCAATCCTTGGCTTGCTGGATGCTGACGTCTGTGGAGAGGATTGAGTCACGAGCGCTGTAGTGAGTGTGCGGGGAACAGGAGACTGTTATACCATTTGCTGTTATATGCTGTTATACTGGTGTCGGTGAAGACACCCTTTTTGTGAGCGTAAATTCTTATTAAATTGTTGGATACTTTTATAAAGAAACTGGCTGCACCATGATTTTTTTCTTTAATTCCCAAACATGTCCTCGGTGGAGAGATATAAAAAGAGAGAGTGATATAATGCTCCTGGAACCGTTCTATTGAGTGGTGGATACCTACCTTATGGCTGATTGTGTAGCTATTGATCATCACACCTGAGAAGTTGATTTATTGCATCTGCTCCCAGAGCAAAAAGCGTTTTTTGCTGATCTAGAGATTGATCAGCATGGAGCTCTGGTGAGTTACCCAACTTTACTTTGGTGGTGGATTTTGGCACAATTTCTTTGAGAGCACTTGAATTTGAAAAGGATTTGTTTGGACATTTGAAGAAATTCAAAATTGGACAATTTTTATATTCACAAATTTAATTATTTAAATTACTTATGCACTAAAAAATTGTTTTGCACATAATTTTGATATTTTTTGATATTAATTGAGAATAGATATATATATCTTTTGCACTAATGTTTCTACACTAAATTAGGAATAGTTTGTGGTTTTAGCACATTCCTTTATTTAACTTATTTACACTATACCTGAAGCCTGCGTTTCCCTGTGTCAGTCCACACACCTCTGGTCGCACCCGGAGCCCTGACAGCACCACTCCAGGCTCCAGGTCTATGCAGCAGGATCCATCCAACACTCCAGATGCAGAGGTGTTCGCCTCCGGAAACAGCAAAAATTAAAGGAAATTGCTGCACACTCTGCTAGGATGTGTTGATTTTTTTGAAAATACTCAAGGACAGTTGTCAAAACATTTGGGCACAGAGATAAACATACAGTCAGAAGAAAAGTTGATGCATTTCATGCTCTGTATCGCTTGTTCATAACATGTTATGAATAAGCACTACGGAGCGTGAAACGCGTCAACTTTTCTCCTGACTGTATGTTTATCTCTGTGCCCAAATGTTTTGAAAACTGTCTATGAGTATTTCCACATCAATCAACACGTCCTAGTAGAGTGTACAGGCATTTCCTTTAATTTTGACTAAAAATAAAGGTTTGGTCAACATAAAATAAAAACCAATATACTCAGAAACAAAGCCATTTTTAAAGGAAGGCCCAGAAACTTTTTTATGGACAGGGCAACTGCTAAAAGTGACTAATTTTCTCAAATCAACCACAAACTAAAATGAAAGACAAAAAAGCCCCCAATAATAACAGAAGAGAAAGCAAAGGGGTTGCTTGATCTAATTATCAGAATTGAACAGTTTCCTGACACTAATCATCTCTCCCTATGCTGTTTGTCCATTTTCGCTGTTGTCCCTACAGCAGCTTTCAATACAGTGACACTTTGGGGTTGATTTACTAAAACTGCGGAGTGCAAAATCTGATGCATGGTAGGCAATCAGCTTCAAACTTCATCTTGTTCAATTAACTGCTTCCCAACAACCCTATAGCAGAAATACTGCTACAAGGCGGCACGGGTGCGCAAAAGCACACATATATGTATATATATATACGTGATTTTGCATTTCGGGGTAGGGGGCACGCGCGAGCCACGTACGCGCCCTACCCGTGCCGCCATTCGCAGCCGCGGCTGTCAGTCACCGAGTCCCGGCCACCGATTGCTCACCAGCACCTGGTGATTACCAAGTATCTCCAATGAGGAGCAGAACTTTTTTACTGTTAACCCCTTTCTATCCAGTGCCATTAGTACAGTGTCAGTGCTTTTTTTTAACCAAGTCAGTGTCCCCCAGTGTCAGAATGTCCGCTGCAGTCACTGATCACTGCCATTACTAGTAAAAATTAAAAAAAAAAAAATCCCAGTATATATACCGCCATATGTAAACGCTATAACTGTCACGTAAACCAATTAATTTACACATATTGGGATTTTTCCCTCCAGTGCCAGAATGCCCTCCGCAATCCCGAAGTCCCACTATAAGTCGCTGATTGCCACCATTACTAGTAAAAAAAAAAAAAAAAAATCCCGGTGTATATACCGCCATTTGTAAATGCTATAACTTTCACGTAAACCAAATAATTTACATGCATTGGGATTTTTTTTTAGCAAAAACATGTAACAGAATACATTTTGGCCTAAGTTTATGATGAAATTAGATTTTTTAAATTTTTTTACTGGACATGTTTAACCTCCCTGGAGGTATTCCCGAGTGTAGCTCAGGGTAAATTTTCAGCACCACAAGCGGTAACCCCGAGCTACACTCGGGAATACCTTGCAGCTCTGCTCCGGGATCTCTTCTGCACTTACCTTGTCCTGCACTCCCGCGATGTCCCTCCTGCAGTGTCCCCGGGCAATGTCGTCCGGCGGATGCCGGCATCTGTCTTCTGGGTTCCGTTCCCTGTGTCGTCGGGATGTATGGGGATGGAACTGGCGGGAAATTTGAAAGTTGTAAAAGTGACATTCACTAAAATCACATAGTATTACATTACTGTTTCAAAGCATTTCACATACATTTTGTCCCTAGTGCTTTGTCCTGTGCCCTGCCTGCATTTTTACTGTTCTTTCTGCCTGGAAACTGAGAAATGTCCATGGTGTTCAAAAAGCATCCCTTTAGGGCAAAAGTGGTTTTAGACCAGCTAGAGAACAGCGATAGTAAATTAGAATCACTTGCAGAATTGAGTGATAATGATTCGTGGGGAAATTCGTCATCAGACACTGACAACGATTTTGCGACTTTGCTCAGTGATGTGCGAACTTGGCGCTATATTTCAAATTTTAGTGTTTTCGGTTTGATTATATTATTTAATTAAATGTATTATTATCATATTATTATTTTTTATGATTATTTATTAAATTATAATTTATGATTTTGTGTTTCAAATTTTAAAATACTTGGGATCTTTACTACACTCTTGTTCGGACAAATTTCAGTGAGTTATTCCTAAAAATTAAAGGCCTACAATAAAAAAAAACATATTTTCATGCAAAAAATGTACCGCTTTGAGCACAGAAATATGGACATAATCAGACCGCTAGGGAGGCTACTAGCAAAAAGTCAAAAATATTGTGTTTTTCTCAAAATTGTCGCTTTTTTTTTATAGCTCAAAAAATAAAAACTGCAGAGGCAATCAAATACCACTGAAAGAAAGCTCAATTTGTGTTAAAAAAAAGGACGTAAATTTAATTTGGGTGCAGCATTGCATGACGCGCAATTGTCAGTTAAAATAAAGCAGAGCTGTAACACCAAAAATGGCCTGGTCAGGAAGGGGAGTAAATCCTCAGGAGGGCAAGTGGTTAAGCTTGCACAATAAAACCTGGAAGGTGATTGGTTTCTATGTACAGCTGCACCAGATTTTGCACTCTGCAGTTTTAGTAAATCAAACCCTATGTCTGCTCTGTGCCATCTATTTCATGATGAAGGGATGAGTTTATGCAAATGCCTTTTGATTGCCCCTTTTAAGCCTGTTGGCCATAGCTTACAGGACATGCAATACATTGTGGCTTGAAAAAATCTCCTGCCAGAAGCTGCACATACATTAGCCAGAACGACAAATCTCAAACTCTCAGGATTCACCTCAAAATCAAGGTAGGTAAGAATCCAAACCTTATCTTCAATGTTTATGTAGCAATGACTCACTAAGGAGCCGGTATTGTAGGGTCTTCCTGATGTTCCCAGTGGTGACCCACTCTAACTGGACCTATTCACCAACACACCAGTGGAGTAAAAATGAGCTTGCCAAAGTGCACTAGGTGGATGAGAAGGAAACAACCCTACTGATAGCAATTATACAACCATAGTAATACATTTTTCTGATTGAGAACACAGGGAAATACAATTAACAGTACAGTCTATCTGCTATTGTTAGACACTGGCCAATGGGGTAAAAAATTACAAAGTATGTCAGAGATGAGGTCCTTGAACTTTACAGTGGAGCACTCACCCTCCAAGTGAGGGAACTTGTAAGTAAAAGAATGGCGTGATGCAGTCCCCTTTAGGCAGAACTCTGCAAAATCTCCATGACAGCAAGCGAGTCTAATACATATAAAGCCAATCAAAGGATTCCTACCCAACTGATGTTTCACAGATGTCTTCCTGACAGCAATTAGGGATTGGAACATTGTCCAAGCAGCTAGAAGAGGAATAAACACAACATAAGCTGCTCACTGCCTGGTGAGAGATAGCCCACAAAGCCCTGGGCATCCCTGCTCAAGCCTGCACATGTATCTGAAGTCTATGTGATCCTTGGCCGAGCTGTGCAATTCTGGTTGCTTAAAGGGGCAACCAACCAGGGCTACATCTACTAAAGGGATGGAGATACTGCAGCTTTCCTCACTGGAACACTGATAATTGCTCAGGCGTTTATCATGTACATAGACCTTTTAATTTAGGAGATGATAGTGGATAGTGCTGACCCAAAAAGTTACCTTACTGGTATTGTTACTGGTATTGTTATCTTAAAGTACTGCTGTTGGTGTAAATGATCTGGTTCCTGGGAAGCCAGCATTTATACCCCAGAGGATCTAAACAGTCTACTTGGATTTTAGCATAATGTAACGAGAATTGAAATTGATGTGCCATACCACTGCTAAGAAGTCCAGAAACAACTTTATTCCATTAAAAGTCAGGGTTGTCTGCAAAACAAGCTGCTGATAAGGCCTTGTAATTCACACTGGAAAAACTGATGAATGGGATTGCGTGGGTCCCTGAAACCTTTTTGGATTGCACCCCTGATTTTTAATGGAATAAAGTTGTATCTGGACCTCCTAGCAGTGGTGTGGCACTTCAATTTCAATTCTAGTTATATTATACTTCCCATTCAGGAAACAGACTGCAAAGGACAAAAACAGCTATTTTTTAAGAACACGAAAATATAGAAACCTGAAAAAAAAGTTTTTAAAATCCTTTAATGTACATAAGTCACTCACAAAAAAATATTATTTATTTTACATTTGAGGTTTAAGGTAAGGTAAATACCAAGTTTATTGACATACGTAAGACATAGTAGCAGAAAAGTTATGTGCATTAAAGTACTGTTTACTGATGAGTGTAAAATATAATCAAAGAAAGATTTGTTTTGAGGTCTTAAATCCATTTAAGTCTAATTTTAAAATGTTATAGCATATGCCCTATATACTATATTGCCAAAAGTATTGGGATGCCTGCCTTTACATGCACATGAACTTTGATGGCATCCCAGACTTAGTCCGTGGGGTTCAATATTGAGTTGGCCCACCCTTTGCAGCTATAGCAGCTTCAACTCTTCTGGGAAGACTGTCCACAAGGTTTAGGAGTGTACCTATGGGAATGTTTGACCATTCGATCAGAAGCGCATTTGTGACATCAAGCACTGATGTCAGACAATAAGGCCTAGCTCGCATTGTCTGCTCTAATTCATCCCAAAGGTGTTTTGTTGGGTTTGGACTCTGTGCAGGCCAGTCAAGTTCCTCCACCCCAAACTCATCCATGTCTTTTTGGAACTTACATTGTGGACTGCTGCACAATCATGTTAGAACAGGAAGGGGCCTTCCCCAAACTGTTCCCACAAAGTTGGGAACATGAAATTGCCAAAAATGTCTTGGTATGTTAATGCTTTAAGAGTTCCCTTCACTGGAAATAAGAGGCCAAGCCCAACCCCAGAAAAACAACCCCACACCATAATCCCCCCTCCACCAAACTTTACACTTGGCACAATTCAGTCAGGCAAGTACCATTCTCCTTGCAACCGCCAAACCCAGACACGTCCATCTGATTGCCAGACAGAGAAGTGTGATTTGTCACTCCAAAGAACACATCTCCACTGCACTAGAGTCCAGTGACGGCATGCTTTACGCCACTGCATCCAACACTTTGCATTGCACTTGGTGATGTAAGGCCAGGTAATGCAGCTTCTCAGCCAGGGAAACCCATTCCATGAAGCTCTCTGCGCACTGTTGTGCTAATCTAAAGGCCTCATGAAGTTTGGAGGTGTTTAGCTATTGACTCTGCAGACAGTTGGCGACTTCTGAGCACTGAGTGCTTCAGCATGCGCTGACCTCGCTCTGTCATTTTATATGGCATACCACTTTGAGTTGCTGTTGTTCCCAGTGCGTCTACTTTGTTATAATGCCACAAACAGTTGATTGTGGAATATTTAGTAGCAAGGAAACTTCACGGATTGACTTATTGCACATGTGGCAACCTATCACAGTACCACGCTTGAATTCACTGAGCTCCTGAGAGCGACCCATTCTTTCACAAATGTTTGCAGAAGCAGTCTGCATGCATGATTTTATACACCTGTGGCCATGGAGGTGATTGGAGCACCTGAATCCAATGATTTGGAGGGGTGTCCTAATACTTTTGGCAATATAGTGTGTGTATATGTATATATATATATATATATATATATATATACATATATTTATTGGCAGACCGTCCCAAAGGAACCCTGGGAAAGTCCTGTTCCTTCTGATATGAGGTCCAGTGCAGTGTTTACCTCTCTCCATGGCCAATTAAATCCACCTGGGACCTGTAGTCCTGTCTGGAGAGCTGAAAGGTTGGTGGACACTAACTAGCTGTGTATGTTGTTGCTGACGAGCGGTAGGCTTGATCAGTCTGGTAGTTAGGACCTGCATTACTGTGTAGAGAGAGCTGGGACACGCCTAGGTTTTTTTTTTTTTTTTGATATTTTCCAGTCCTGTTTATTTTGGTTAAACACTGTACATCACTTTGTATGTAGTCTTTTGTAAATAGCTCTAATAAACACATTCACTGTTTGCAATTAATCTCACTGGATTTGGTATCTGTGCCTGAAAGACTGCTTACCCCAGGAAGCATATATCCTGGCTGCCTATCCTCAGCTCACAATATATATACTATATATGGTATATTAGAGATATTAGTAATGTTAATGTAGTATTAACTCCAAAAGCAGGAAGTCACCACTACCCTCACCCGAGAGGGAGGAGCCTGACCATGGTGTCTGAGGAGGGCTTGATGTAGGAGTTCTCGGATGAGCTCCACTGTCTGACCTCCCCAGGAACCCCTGTGATGCTGGAGATCGAAGAGGTGGGACCTACCTCTGCGTGAGGGGTCCCGGAGGTTCTCCACTAGTCCTCGGAAGCGGCAGACCTGGGGTGAGAGACGGAGCCTAGCTTGCATGGTGCCCGGCGGAGTCAGTGAATCGGGTTGCCAGGAGACGGAGAGGCGCGGCATGACCACGTGACCACGTGGTCGGCCGAAGAGGAGTGCTGAGAAGCAAGAAAGCCGGCTGGCGTCCTGTGGAGAGAAGGAGGCGCCGGTCTGCTTGTGGGTCCGTTCCTCGGAAAGCTGCTTGGGGAATTATCCAGCAATAACCGGAGGATACCCGGAGGAGTCCCCCAGGAGATGTGACCTGCTGAGCCGATGAAAGGACTGCTATGTGGGGCTCCAGCCGTCTCGCAAGAAGAGAAGTCTGAGGAGGGTGAGTGAGATGAGCTGAGGCTTGATATGTGGCAAATAATATACGGTGCTGTGTGAGAAGGTAGAGGTGGAAGGAGCATAAGGGGGATTCTCAGGGTATACGAAGGAGAGGAAAGGAGAAGAGGATTGATGAAAGGAAAGTTAAAAGACAATTAGCCTGACAAGGTTGAATCCTATATAGAAATATATTTAATCCTCATGTATCCCGAGTATATAAAGGAGCATAAGATCTACAGAAGACATGAAAAATAAAAGCGCAAAAGGAAGTGGGCTTAAAGGGTCCCAAACTGGCACAATCAAAAAATATACGTCCCAAGGAAATGTGACTCCAGAAAGGTCCCAAGGCATAAATGGAAAAGGGGAAGTAGATTCTAGTCTGGAAAATAGCCCTAGACCATCATTGGGCCTGAATACTAGCAATCACCAAATATCAGGAATGGTGGAGACCGATAAAGAACTACAAGTACCAAATAAAAAAGAGATGGCAGAAATGTTCAAAGATCTAGAGAAAACAATAAAGCAAGAAATGGTTAATATTCGGAATGATCTTGCAGTTGTTAATGAGAGTGGAAGAAAAGAGGAGAAAGTTAAAAACCAGGCCCAGGATATTTCCAAATTAGAAAAGAAGATAGCTAACATGGGGAAAACTCAGACAAAATTGCTTTATAAGGTGGAGACACAAGAAAATAGAGACCGGAGGAGAAATATCAGGATACGAGGGGTCCCAGAGCATCCAAAGGGAGAAATATTGCATGAGGAAGTATGTAAAATCCTAAACTCCATAACGGATAGATCTGATATGGAAGAAACTAAAATAGAAGGAATGTTCAGAATAGGAAAACTCCAACAAAGTATTGAGAAGGAAAGGCAGAGAGATATAATTGTTAAATTTTATAACTTTAAGGATAAAGAAGAAATTTGGAGAAAGATAAAGGGAAGAATAACAATTAAGTGTGGAGAAATGGACATTCGGATATTTGCAGATTTAACACCAGAGACTCTATGGAGGAGGAGATCCTTAAAACCCCTGCTAGAGAAGATGAGAAGGCAAAATGTGCAATATAGATGGGGGATCCCGGAATGCCTAATAGGATGGAAAAATGGAGTTACAGCGTATTTGAGATTCCCAGAGGACATGAGAAACTTCTGTGATAGGCTTGAACTGCAAAGAATGGAAATAGCTGGATGGGAAGAAGAAGAAAGAGAACCTAGAACTATAAGAAAAGAGGACTGGCAGACTGTTAGAGGGGGAAGGTAGGGGGGAAGATAGAAGGGGGGGAGAGGGGGAATTTTTTTTCTTTTTTTTTTCCCTCTTTCCCTTCAGCTTGCCTTAACTTCCTTGCGATATCCCCGCTAAAACATTGACCTGAGAAAACGATGGAAATTTATAGAGTTAAATAAGACATCATGGGGGCCACTGGGGAGGGTGGACAGAGGGTGAGACGTCCATGGACGGAGTTACTCCCCAGGGATTAAAATCTAAGGTGGGATTTCCCACAAATGATTAGTAGGCATATTGGAGGCCTTAAAAGAGGGGGGGGAGGGAGGGGAGGAGATTGGGTGGGGTAGAGGTATAGGAGGGGGGGGAGGAGGGGGGGTAATAAAGTCACCACTCTACATGGAGGGAGGAGATATAAAAGTAAAAGGAAATAGGAGAGGGGAGGGAGGAAGGGAGAGAGAGAGGGAAAGAAAAGAAAGAATATAGGAAAAAGATGGAGGAAATTCAATTTATAACTTATAATGTAAATGGGTTAAATTGTCCAGGGAAAAGATTTAGATTATTCAAGGAGTTACAGCATAGATCATCAGCCGTGGTATTTTTGCAGGAGACACATTTAGAGATGGAATCAAAAGTTAGGCTGAAATCTAGGCATTACCCAACCTGGTACTATGCAGATTCCCCAATTAAGAGAGCAAAGGGAATAGCAATAGGGTTTGCGAGGAATATAAGGTTTGAGCTGGAGGGGAGAGAAACAGACCCTGAGGGAAGATTTTTGTTCTTAAGGGGTAAATTGCAAGAGATCGAGTGTACTGTAGCCAATATTTACTGTCCAAATAAGAAACCAGAGATATTTTTGAAAGGTATTTTAACAAAGTTGATGGATTTTAAAAAAGGCTACTTGATAGTAGCTGGAGATTTTAATGTTTGTATGGACCCGCAGATGGATTTATCTTCAAAGATGCAAAGAGAGGGGGGTAGGTCTCTGAGACAATTGAAGAAAACAATACAGGAATGCCAATTGGTAGATACCTGGAGAATTAAGCACTTGAAGGATAGAGATTATACTTTCTTCTCAAATGCACATAAGATGTTTTCAAGATTGGATTATATATTAATAGAACATCGACTTATTGAATCTGTGGTTAAAGTAAATATAGAGGTTGCGGTGATTTCGGATCATGCTCCTGTCATAATGAAATTAGGATGGGGTAGGCGGAAGACGGGAGGTTTGATGTGGAAGTTGAATGAAGCACTTCTCCTGGATCAAGAGATTGACAAGAAGATAGAGGAAGAGATTAAGAGATTTTTTGAGGAGAATGATACAGGAGAAGTGTTGATCGCTACAATATGGGAGGCACATAAGGTCTACATACGAGGTATACTTATTGCGATTGGGGCTAGAAAGAAAAAAGAAAGGAAAGAGAAAATGAATGGACTTTTAAAGGAATTATTTGAACTTGAACAGATACATAAAAATAGAATAACAAAAGAGATAAACCAGGAAATAAAAAAAAAGAAAGAAGAATTAGAGTTATTAATGGAAGAGGAAAAGAGAAGAGTTTTTAATAAAGTCCTAAGTGAGAGATATAAATGGGGAGAGAAGCCAGGAAAGTATCTAATGAGAGATCTGAGGAAAAAGAAGAATAGGAATTATATTGAAAAAATAAAAAACCCCAAAGGAGAATTGGTACATTCAACTAAAGACATTGTCGAGGTGTTTAGAGAATATTACAGTAACTTGTATAATATCACCCCACATGACAATACAAATAAGTTGGGAGAGTTAAAAAGAGAGATATCTAAAAAAATGCAGGTTTGACAAAACTTAGTGAAGTACAAATGAAGTTTTTAGACTCAGAGATTATGCAAGAAGAAATAAAAATAGCACTGAAAAGCTCTAAGTCTGGGAAAAGTCCAGGACTAGATGGTTACACGGAGAGATATTATAAAAAATATAATGAATTGTTGATACCTAAAATAAAGATATATATGAATGCATTGGGGGGAGAGATGGAGATGAGGCGGGAACCCCTATAGGCTCATGTGGTATTGATTCATAAAGAAGGAAAGGATGAATCCCAGTGTGCAAATTATAGACCTATCTCACTATTGAATACGGATACCAAGCTATATGCAAAGGTTTTGGCAAACATGTTGAAGGATTTGATGCCCGATTGGATACATGAGGACCAGGTGGGCTTTGTCTCAGGAAGAGAGGGTAGGGATAATGGGTTGAGATCCCTATTGCTCATCCAGAATAGTAGAAAAGGGAAGGACCCAGTAGTGGTGATGTCAATTGATGCTGAAAAGGCATTCGACAGAGTAAGTTGGGGCTTCATGTTGGATACTTTAGAGGTCCTGGGGATAGGTGTTAGGATGAGAGAGTGGATAGGAAAGTTGTATAGTGGGCCTTCCGCAGTAATAATGGTAAATGGTGAGAGGTCTGATCCTTTGGGAATGTCAAATGGTACAAGACAGGGGTGCCCGTTGTCTCCATTATTGTATGTCTTGTCTTTGGAGTCCCTACTGTCTACAATTAGGATGAATGTGGATATTAAGGGTATTCAGATAGGTGATAGAGAACATAAGGTGGCTGCATTTGCGGATGATTTCTTGTTTTATGTGGGAAATCCCAGGATAACACTCCCAAATTTAATGAAATGGTTGAGGGAATATGGGGAACTATCAAACTTGAAAATCAATATAACCAAGACGGAGATTCTGAACATTAATCTCTCAAAAAGTGAAAGAGAAAACTTAGAGAATTTCCTTTTAAATGGAAGAATAGAGAGTTAAAGTATTTAGGAATAAAACTTACGAATTCATATCAGAATTTATATAAACTAAACTATATGGCTTTACTAAATGAGATAAAGTTAGAATTAAGGAAAATGGGAGGAGGAATCCCGACTTGGTTAGGGCGCATAAATTTGATAAAAATGATAATCATACCTAAAATCCTATACAAATTTCAAATGATCCCCATCAAACTCCCGGAGGCTTACTTTAAGATAATTAAAAAAATGTTAACAAGATATATATGGAGGAATAAAAAACCTAGAATATCTTATGAAGTTTTGAGTAGAACTAAAGAGAGGGGGGGCTTGGGAGTGCCAGACTTTAAAAGATACTATAAAGCAGTAATTTTGTCAAGAACATTTGATTGGACACATAACCCAAGTGGGAAAAGTTGGGTTAAAATTGAAAATACACTGAGTGGTAGGATATTGAAGGAAGTTGTATGGGTTCCTGCACAATATAGAGAATTAGATGACAACACTAGTTTGTACACTTTGAATGTTATGAGAGTTTGGGATGTAATGCACAAACAAATGGGATGGGAGTTTAACTCCCAATTAATGCCGTTGAGGAACACAAAACTTTTCCCTCCAGGGCAGGAGAAGACTGGGAAAATGGATTAAGAAGGAAAACGCCCAGTTGAGAGACATAATGGTGGAGGGGGAATTGAAATCACTTAAGGATTTGGAGAAGGAGGGTGGAGAGGTTTTCACTAAGATAGACAAATGGAGATATCACCAATTGAATCACTTTATTAGGAACCTCCCAAAACCCCAAAGATCTAGAAAAGAGTGGAATCTGTTTGAGAGACTGCTTGAATCAAGGGGAGATGGGAGACACGGAACAGCAAAGATATATAAAATTCTCACAGATTTAGACACAAATACAAAGCCAAAATATATAGTTAATTGGGAAAGAGATTTGGGAGTGGAGATTGATGAGGATAAACAGAGGAAAATATTTAGATTAGTTCACGAGAATATATCCATGAGAGAGGTGGAAATGAATTATAAGTGTTTGACAAGGTGGCATATCACACCGGAAGTGGAAAATAAGATGAGTGGTGAGAAACCACGGTGGTGTTGGAGAGGATGTGGAGAGAGTGGCACGTTGTATCATGTATGGTGGGAATGCCCAAAAATTCAAGTATTCTGGAAGGAGATAGTGAAATTAATTAGGAGGATAACTGGAATTGATGTTGATTTGGAACCAGCAACTTGTCTCTTTCATTGTTCGGAGTATTCTGTGAACAAATATAAGGAGACGGGTATTTGGTACTATCTAAATGCATCAAAAGGATTAATACCCAGGTTTTGGCGAAAAGTAGAGGTGCCGAGGGAGGAAGACTGGGTGGAGAGAGTCGATCAGATCTGTAGGATGGAAAAAATTATTTATATGCAAGAAGATCGAATGGGACCATATTACCTGAGATGGAGTAAGTGGGAGGAGTTCAAGTTAAAGTTGAATAGAATATCTCTCCTTTTTCTAATTAGAAGGGGTGAAAGTATTGTAGGGTAGGTGATGGGGAAGGGGGGGGGGAGGAGGGAAGTGGGGAGGAAAGGGGAAAAGGAGAATAGAAATGAATAAAAGTTATTTGTTGGTTTTATGTGATTATAAGTGTAATATGTATTTATGTGAAAAATTTAATAAATATCTAAATAATAAAAAAAAAACTCCAAAAGCAAACATTTATTACATTGCAGCTTACCAATTCTTAGATGAATGTATGCATTAGTTTTCTTTTTTAGGCTTTATTCTATTTTCATCTGGTGATCCAGCCAGTAAGTCTGTTGTTTTTCAAAAGAACAAAACCCCTTCAGATGTATCAGATACAAGGGTGAGGCAAACCCATTACCACTGACAGGGATGCTTACAATGATTTGCTTATATTTATTTATTAAAAACCTTTATCCCAAAGGGAACAAAAACTGTTTGCTGTAACTGCTTATAACCATTTGCCCTCTGAAATATTTACCCCCTTCATGACTAGGCCATTTTTTGCTTTTTGACGCTGTGCTATTTCAGCTGGTAATTGCGTGGTTATGCAACACTGTGCCCAAATGAATATCCTTTTTTTTCACACAAATAGAACTTTCTTTTGGTGGTATTTTATCATCACTGGGTTTATTATTTTTTTGTGATATTAAAAAAAAAGACCAAAAATTTTGAAAAAAAATTATACTTTATACTTTCAGGTATAAAAAAATATTGAATAAACTCGAAGTTAGTCATAAATTTAGGCCAAAATATATTCTGCTACATGTCTTTGGAAAAAAAAATTACAATACTTGTATATTAGCCAAAAAAACAGCTCTGTAAGAGTATAGTCGAATAATGTTCACCTCCCAAGGAGGTATACCTTTATTGGTGCAGGGTAAGTCAGAAATGAAAATGAGATTAAAAAGTGGCAGCCAGGATAGTGCGGTGGACTGTCCGCTCCTCACAGAACCAAGGCAGGGAGAAAACTCAGTTGCAGTGTACGGCAGAGCCAGCTGGGGATCGCGGCGCTCCGGAAGTGACGTCACCACGAACAAGGTGGAAACTGGATCCTGGCCTTGGAACGCAAGCAGAGCTGGTAACCGTGACAACGCATTTTGCGTGCATGCACTTTATCAAGTCTGAGGAACATCCAGTTACCAGCTTTATTTATAGGAGTTTAAAAGACACAGAAGCCAGGCAGGGACAACAAAAGGGAGAGAACCGGAAGCGGAGCGGACGATCCACCTGCACGGCACCTTGAAACATTATAAGGGATAACAACATATAAAAACATATATACTTATAAATATGGATCATAGCACCTATAAGAAAATGAAAGAAGATACACTACTGGATTTTCAGGTGGCCTTGAGTGCCCTGGTAGAGGGATGGAGTAATTGACAAGAAAGAAAAATCTTTCCTGCTCCCTTCTGTCTGTAGTACCCCTTACTTTTATCACCTCCCGAAGGTTCACAAATCCATCACTAAACCCCCAGGGAGGCCTATTGTTGCTAGCACTAACAGCTTTATCAATGGTTTATTTAAATATATAGACTTTTTCCTTCAACCCATGGTATGCCAACTCCCCTCATGCATACGGGATACGGGCCATGTTATTGATATTCTAAAACATTATACTTGGGAAGAAGGATATAAGTGGGCCTCTTTAGACCTTTCCTTTCTTTATACTTCTATTCCCCACCGAGTTGGCCTAGTGGCCTTACAATATTATTTATCCTCCAACTCCAGCATGAATTCTCACCAGGTACAATTTATAGTGGACAGCACTGAGTTCTGTCCTAACAACAATTACTTTTCCTTCCTTGATCAGTTTTTCTTACAGATTAACGGTTCGGCCATGGGAGCCAATTTCGCTCCAGTATACGCTAATTTAGCTATGAGCCTATGGGAAGACCAATTCATATGGTCCAACAACCCGTTCACCAAGCATATTATTTTTTATGGACAATACATTGACGATATCCTCCTTATTTGGGATGGTAGTCTGTATCAGGGGCGGACTGACCATTTGGAAACTCGAGCACTGCCCGAGGGCCGGGGTCAGTAGGGGCCCCCATGAGATTCCCCTGGTACCTTTTTCATAGGCTTTTTTGAGTTTGGGCAAGGACACGGGGGCCCCATGATCCCCTATTGCCCGGGGGCCCCATGAGTTGTCAGTCCGCCTTGGTCTGTATTTTTTTTGTTGTTGTTTGTAACACACTGTAATTCAAACCCTTTTGGTTTTTCTTTTACTCATGTATTCAATCCACATAGTATCATCTTTTTGGATTTTACGTTGTCAGTAGATGAGGGGGCTATATGTACCACCAACCATACTAAACCAACGGGTGGAAACTCCCATCTCCACTATTCTAGTTGCCACCACCCTGCCTGGAAGAACAACATCCCCAGTGGCCCATTTAACAGACTTAGGAGAAATTGCTCCAAAATTGAGAAATATAGAAGACAAGGAGAAATTATTTTTTCAAAATTTCTGGAGAAGAGCTATCCCCCTTCTCTAATAAATGAGGCCTTTTTGAAACATGGCAATTTAACTAGTGTCAACAACAAAAAATCCAGGCCCCAGTCAGCAGAATGCACAGGATACAATATGGCACACCGTAGTATTTCTAAAATTATCTGTAAACATTGGAATATTCTTCAACTCGATCCCAAACTAGCTTCGGTTCTCCCTCCAGCTCCCCAAGTTACCTTCAGAAGGGCACATACACTTAAGAATATTTTACCCCAAGTAAGTTAACTACAAGTACCAAAAGAGATATGAACATTTGCTCATATTTTGATGATAGGACTGGCATTTTTAGGTGTAAAAAAGAGGCTGTCTCACCTATCAATCGATCACACATGGTCGTTCAGATGTCACAGATCTCAAAGGCAATTTTTTTCAAATCAACAGGTCACGTTATTAACGTGCTTTCATGTCCCTGCAAGCTATTATACGTAGGTCGCACCATACACCCTTTATGCAAGCGTATTGGAGAACATCCGCTTCCCGTTCTCTCCCTTTTGTTGTCCCTGCCTGGCTTCTGTGTCTTTTAAACTCCTATAAATAAAGCTGGTAACCGGACGTTCCTCAGACTTGATAAAGCACATGCATGTGAAACGCGTTGTCATGGTTACCAGCTCTGCTTGTGTTCCAAGGCCAGGATCCAGCTTCCGCCCTCACCTTGGTCATGGTGATGTCACTTCCGGAGCACCGTGATCCACTGCTGGCTCAGCCATACAATGCAAATGAGTTTTCTCCCTGCTTGGGTTCTGTGAGGAGCGGAGAGTCCACCGCACTATCCTGGCTGTTACTTTTTCATGTAAATTTCATTTATGACTTACCCAGCACCAATAAAGGTATACCTCCTTGGGAGGTGAACATTTGTCAGTAATCCGGATATGACCAGAGATGTGTGGACTGACACAGGGACTATCAGGCTTCAGGAGTAAAGTAAGAAAATATAATTTATTGTGAGATACACCAGTATACAAAACGCACAGTGCAAACAAAAAACAAATAACCAAAACCTTCACCCAATATATACATATACAGAAATAAAAGTGTAGTCAGGGCTAGCCGGGGTCATACACAGGAGATCAAGCATGGGGCGCAGGGAGGAAGACAGGACATGGAGCGGATCACAGGAGTAGGTAACAGGTAGCAGGTTGAGGGAAACAGGATCACAGGATAACACAGGCTCATGGGAAACAAACACCAAGGCACTGATTACAGGCCTGATTACTGTTTAAGTATACCTCCTGCAATCAGCTTCAGGTGATGGATTGATTGCAGGAGGTGAGATCCTGGCTGCTGAAAGGCACTTGCTGCTAAGTCCCGGTACTGCAGCCCATAGAGCAGGTGAGCCACAGCACCACTAATGGTGAGCCCTTTCCTGACAGTACCCCCCCTCTTTAAGGAACGGCCTCAGTACGCTCCACACAGTCCTTAATGGGCAAAATGTTCCACTGCCCAGGTCAGGTAATTGGATGGATATCCCACCGCCGGAGTCAAGCGACTGGCTGGGTTTCCTGCTGGTAGATTTATCTTTATGCAGCAGAACACAGGAAGGTAGGTTGCTGGGCACAGGATCTCCAGAGGCAGGCTGGGAATCAGATATCGACCAGTTTAGCTGGACATTAGGGGCTGGCAAATCAGGCTGGGCAGCAAGCACTTTGTCATCAAGCTGGGCAGCGGGCAGAGGAACATCAAGCTGGGCAGCGGGCAGAGGCACATCAAGTTGAGCAGCGGGCAGTGGCACATCAAGCTGTGCAGTGGCGCATCAAGCTGGGCAGCAGGCACTGGGTCATCAGGCTGGGCAACACACCGGGTCATCAGGCTGGGCAGCAGGCACTGGGTCATCAGGCTGGGCAGTGGGCAGAGGCACATCAAGCTGGGCAGCGGGCAGAGGCACATCAAGCTGGCAGAGGCACATCAGGCTGGGCAACGGATATAGGCACATGAAGCCAGACATTGGATACCGGGTCAGCAGGCCGGGCGGAGGGCACCAGGACATCAAGCCAGACAGCGGGCACCGGTTGATCAGGCTGGGTAGCAGGCACCGGGTCATCAGGCTGGACAACGGGCACCGGGTCATCAGGCTGGATAGCAAGCATCGGGTCATCAGTCTGAATAACTGGCAGCGGGTCATCAGGCGGAGTAGCGGGCACCGGATCATTAGGCTTGATAACGGGCAGCGAGTCATCAGGCTGAATAACGGGCATCGGGTCATCAGGCTGGACAGCAGGCACCGGGTCATCAGGCTGGATAACGGGCACCGGGTCATCAGGCCGGATGGCAGGCATTGGGTCATCAGGCTGAATAACTGGCATTGGGTCATCAGGTGGAGTAGCGGGTACCAGATCATCAGGCTAGATAGTGGGCATAGGGTCGTCAGGCTGGATAACGGGCATCAGGTCATCAGGCTGGACGGCAGGCATCGGGTCATCAGGCTGGATGGCAGGCATCGGGTCATCAGGCTGGATGGCAGAAGGCGGGTTCTCAGACAGCAGGTTGGCCGATTAGGATACTGGCAGGATGGTACTGGTTGGAAAGAATTTCTGCTTCTTTTTCGGTTTAGTTACTGAAGCACTGCAAGTGAATGCAGGGATGTAAACAGAGGGAGCAGCTGAAGACAGAGAAGAGCTTAAGGACGGGACAGAAAAGGGAGCTACAGAGGACATCTTGACAGGGTTAAAGGCATGGTAGGTGCAGCGAGTGGGAATGGAACAGGGTACTGACCAGGGGTGGACTGACCATTCGAGCACTCGGGCACTGCCTGAGGGCCCGGGGTCAGTAGGGAGCCCCATGAGATGCCCCTGGTACCTTTCATTGTTTTTTTTCATAGGCTTATTTGGATGTGGGCGAGGACATGGGGGCCCCATGATTCCCTATTGCCCGGGGGCCCCAGGAGTTGTCAGTCCGCCCCTGGTACTGAGATGTGGTTGATAGCAAGGCATACTGGGCTGTAACTGTGGGTGCTGTGGGGAATGGAGGAAGAGAGCTTTGAGACTGGGTTGTTGCAAGCTGACTGAGGCTGGCTGCAACAAATCTGACCATGTCTGTAGTGCTGGTTGAACAAAGCTCAGCTTACACATAGCCTGTCTGACCAAAGACTGCACTGCGTTTATACAATCAACTAGCACATGTTGTGAACATGCTGAATAATGCTCAAAGAAGCAATCCGGATCATCCTCCAACAACCATACCAGTGATTCTACTTGATCTGTACTGAAGGGCGGAGAAAAGTCATCCCTGCTTTCAGGGGTACTGGACAGAGCCAATTCAGCACAAGCCTGAATCAATGGCTGCACCTCAGAAACCACCCTGCCAGAGGCAGACTGAAAACTCATGGGGCCCCCGGGCAAAAGGGGATCATGGAGCCCCTGTGTCCTCGCCCACACTCTAACCACACCCAAAAAAGTCTATGAAAGGTACCAGGGGCATCTCATGGGGCCCCCTACTGACCCCGGGCCCTTGAGCAGTGCCCGAGTTCCCAAATGGTCAGTCCACCCCTGCACCCTGCCCTGATCTACTAGAGCAACCCGCATACACTTTAGCAGCTTATCCCTGGCCCACTTCTTCAAAATCTGATAGCAGTATTCTCTGTTAGTAGCCGAGAAAGTACACAACCTCTTCAGGATGCATCCTTCAGAAACAGCAAGCCAAGATGGCTTCCCTGTGCAGCCACTTCTGGTCAGGATTGGCCTTGGTGTTATGTCAGTAATCCGGATATGACCAGAGATGTGTGGACTGACACAGGGAATATCAGGCTTCAGGAGTGATGTAGATAATATAATTTATTGTGAGATACACCAGTATACAAAACGCATAGTGCAAACAAAAAACAAATAACCAAAACCTTCTCCCAATATATACATATAGAGAAATAAAAATGTAGTCAGGGCTAGCCGGGGTCATACACAGGAGATCAAGCATGGGGTACAGGGAGGAAGACAGGACACGGAGTGGATCAGAGGAGTAGGTAACAGGTAGCAGGTTCAGGGAAACAGGATAACACAGACTCATAGGAAACAAACACGAAGGCACTGATTACAGGCCTGATTACTCTTTAAGTACACCTCCTGCAATCACCCTCAAGTGATGGCTTGATTGCAGGAGGTGAGATCCTGGCTGCTGAAAGGCACTCGCTGGTAAGTCCCAGTACTGCAGCCCATAGAGCAGGTGAGCCACAGCACCACTAGCGGTGAGCCCTTTCCTGACAACATTATTCAACTATACTCTTACAGCACTGTTTTTTTGGGCTAATATACTTCACTCCTCTTAGTGTTCATCAGCAGCAGTGAGTAGTGACCCCTTAAGGTTGATCATTTCCGCTTGACTTTCTGGCATACTTGGTACATTAGTTGCTTTGTGTGAAAATTATACCATCTACAAGCTTTCTGACTGAAAATTACTTGAGGTGCTAAAATGCCTGAGCATTACAACCTCCCCCAAATGACCCATTTTTGGAACTAGACACCCCAAGGAATTTGCTGAGAGGCATGTTGAGTCAATGGAAGATTTTATTTTTTTGCCACAAATTTGGAAAATAACAAAAAAATATTTGTTTTCTTACACAAATTTGACACTTACATTATACTTCATATGGCTCACACATGCCATGGATATATATGAGAGTCACAAGCATTATCAAGGACAGAAAACACTGACGCCTGCTTCACCTTTGCTATTTTGCTGTACACAGTTGCAGACATTGCACTCAATTAGAAGTTCCTTTAGCCACTATTGTCTGACCACACTTAGCACAGCCTTATCATCAGAACTGACAGAAAGACAGTCGGTCTACAGGTCAAACCACGGCTATGTCACCATCACCAACAATTCGCCCTGCTAAGAAGGCCTTTTCCCTATTATACCAAAAGTCTTGTAGCCCAAAGAAGAGTTGCCCTGTGCCTAACAATCACTTTTCTCAGATTGGCCACTTATTGCTTTTGATTCACTAGTGACTAGTGCCTTATAGGAACATTACATCTCTAAAATTGCTGCTTGCATGAGGAGTGTTATTCTTCTCTCTCTTTATTACACTGTTCCTCAGAGAGTTACAGTCGTCCACACTTCTCTTCACTGTGCACCAACTGGACCCCATCACACACTCAGAGCACTCATCATTGCCGTTAAAGAACATTGGTTGTTTTGGGGTAAAGAGCGATTTTCCTTATTTACATGAACACCAACCGCCGGCTGAAAAAAACGATACCAGGATGATGCCTGCAGTTGTAGGCATCATCCTGGTATAACCATTCAAAATACAGAGATGTAGCAGTATGTCGCTGGTCCTTGTTGGGTATATATGCTATATTCTTTTTTTTTTTATATGCAGCCTGTGGGCTAAATGGAAAAAAAGAGAAGAAATCTCTGCCAGAAAAAGTGTGTGGTATGCCCACCATTAGAATATACCGCCCTGCATCCACCCACTTCTAATAGTGGGCACACATTAGTACACACGGTGCCATATGCGCCAATTCCAAGATTGTACAAATGTCTAAATAGTGGTATGCTTGAATAAAAATTGTCCAAGTGGTACCCCATGTGGAAAAAGGATGACACCAAGTCCCAAACTATCTTGCCACTACTCCCCATGTAGTCTGGGCATCCGGGGGGCTCCACATGACTATCTTTTCCCTCGTAAATCCAAAACTTATATGTATAGCCTGTTGACCTCTCACAGGTCTTACACATCTTGACCCCATATCTGGCACGCTTGCTGGGGAGAAATTGTTTGAATGCAAGGCAGCCAGAAAATTAATGAGGGATTCATCAACGCAGATGTTTTTCTGAGGAATATAGACATCTGCAAATTTTTAGTTAAGGTGATTTACGAGGGGCTGAATTTTGTGGAGCCGGTCAAATTCAGGATCACCCCATAGATGACAGTGTGTTGTCATTGAAATGTATAAAACACATTATACTCTCATATCTATGACTAGCCATGGCAGCAGAGAACACGGGCATATGATGAATCGGGTCTGTGGACCAATATAACCGCAATTCATTTTTTTTAGCAATGCCCATGTTGAGGGTTAGGTCAAAAAAAATCTCAATTCGGAAACCATATTGGATTTCCATGAGAATGGTCTGGCAAGGTTTGAATTTGGGTTGGCCGGGATAAATTGTTGTGCATATAAATTGCTTTGATCCACAATCAATGCATACAGATATTCCGTGAAAAACAGCTAAAAAAATTCAAGGGAAGTAGTTAAATTTCCTGTTTCCACCTGAATTACGGGTTGGGCAGTGAATGTGGGAAGTATGGGTGCTGCAGAATTTGTGGGCTGCCAATCAGGATTTGCAAGCACATCCGGAAGGATACTAGGGGCTCTATGGGCCTGTGTGCGAATTCTTGGTGGTTGCTGGACAATACTTATGTTTGCCATCGCACCAGCTTGTACTGCACTTATGGGACTCGCCATGTCACCAAGTGATACTGCAGTGCTGGTATGTGAAAGACCATAATGTACTGGGCCACTGGTGCTCACCAGTTCGCCAAAAGGTAGCGCAGCACTAGTACTGGCACTCTGCTTCTTATGAGAGTCATCAAAATTTACCAGCAAATGCTAACAGAGGTCAGGCTTAATTCTGCAAACACTGCAATTTTGTGTGCAATGTATCAAGTGACAGTGACTTACTGACACTGCACTTGCTGGGGTGAAGGGGGGGGTAAGCGTAGGGGCTAAACGCAGGTGTTGGCAGGTGCTGGGGCTGATCCCGCTAATGCTGCATTTTTGGGACACTATCCTAATGTATACAAAGATATTGATGCGTTCAGACACTATACTAGTAATGGAGGTTTATTGTGTATGACTGTGTTCCTGGCAATCAAGGGGTTAAATGTAATTACTGGTGTACTGATAGCAATCTGACGCTATCTGGGAGGGTCGTGAAAACCATGGGAGCACGAATCATGTGTATATATATATATATATATATATATATATATATATATATATATATGTGATTTTGCGCACCCGTGCAGCCCTGTAGCAGTATTTCTGTTATAGGGTGGTCAGGAAGTGGTTAAAGCGGTTTGTGTTACGGTGCTGTGTTACTTTAACTGACAATTGCGCGGTCATGCGATGCTGCACCAAAATGAAATTAAGTCCTTTTTCCCCCATGGATTGAGCTTTCTTTTGGTGGTATTTGTTCGCCTGTGTGTTTTTTATTTTTTGCGCTTTAAAAAAAAGGCCGACAATTTTGAGAAAAAAAAAACACTATTTTGGACTTTTTGCTATAAAACATGTCCAGTAAAAAAATTTTAAAATAAAATTTCATCATAAATTTAAGCCAAAATGTATTCTGCAACATGTTTTCGCTAAAAAAAAATCCCAACACATGAAATTCATTGGTTTACGTGAAAGTTATAGTGTTTACAAATGGCAGTATAGATACTGGATTTTTTTGAATGCTAATAATAGCAGCGATCAGTGACATATGGCGGCAATCAGCGACTTATGGCGGCGATCAGCAACTTATGGCGGGACTGTGGCGGACATTCTGACACTGGGGGGGAACTGACTTGGGGTCACTGACATCCCCAGTGACACCAATACAGTGATCTGTGCTATAAAAAAGCACTGACCCTGTACTAATAGCACTGGGGAGGAAGGGGTTAACAATGAGAGGGTCAACAATCAAAGGGTTAACTGTGTAATGAGAGTGTTCTACTAGGGGGCGGGGGGTGTGTGCTTCACTGTAAGCACACTGATCAGGACAGCTGTGCTCAGCTGTGCTCAGCAGTGTGCCCAAACTGACAGGGAGGAGAGCTGCATTGTAAACTATGCAGCCATCCTCCCTGTCAGTGTTTGCCAGCAATCACCGGGCTCCGACGGGTAATCACCCACTGGGACCTGGTGATTGACTCCCGCGGCCGCGATTGGCGACGTGGGTAGGGCGGTCCCACGCCTTGCGTGCACCCCCCACCCGGAAATGCAGGATCACGTTTATATACACGTTTCTGCGCACAGGGGCCGCCTTGTCGCAGTATATGTACTGTAGGCGGTCCCCTAGTGGTTAATCACTTTTATTGTTATCACAGGGAATGTAAATATCCCCTGTGATAGCAATAGGCAATGACAGATACTTTTTTCTGAAAAATCTGAGGTCTATTAGACTCTAGATCTCTCCTCTGCCCTTAAAGCATCTGATCACACCAAGATCGGTGTGCTCAGATGCTTTCCCAATTGAAACATGGCCCTGTTTATAGCTGACAAAACCAAAATGATGACGTGCTCATAGCTTACGGTTTCTTAAAACATAGAAATAATTGGAACCATTCTGGTCTCCAATCAGCTCTATGATCCGCCGGCAGAACTACCAGCTGTATTCCCGGTTTCCCCTGTAGGATTGGCGATCCCAAAAAGCCAAGGAAGGCAACGGGAGGGGGTGGCATCCCTGTCCGCCGCTTGTAAAAATGATCCAGCATGATCCAGCATCTAATTAGCGGCTAGGATTGCTTTTACATGAAAGCC
The DNA here is from genome assembly GCF_062004578.1 of Staurois parvus. Lineage (NCBI taxonomy): Eukaryota > Metazoa > Chordata > Amphibia > Anura > Ranidae > Staurois > Staurois parvus. The sequence goes on from NW_028318030.1 coordinate 3,344,156, forward strand.
AACTACCAGCTGAAAAAAACAATGCTAGGATGATGCCTGTAGCTGCAGGCATTCTCCCGGTATAACTACTCAAATATGTACCAGTACCTTGCTGGTCCTTGTTGGGTATATACAGTATGTAACAGCAGAGAACATGAGCATATGATGAATCGGGTCTGAGGACCAATATGACCGCAATTCATTCTTTTTTGTAATACCCATGATGAGGGTTAGGCCCAAATAAAGTTTTAAATTCAGAAACTGTGATAGGTTTGCATACGAATTGTCTGGTAAGCTGAATTCGGGTGGGAAGTCATGTATATAAATTGCTTTGGCCTACAATCAATTGATACAAATCTTCTGTTACAACAGCGGAGGTGTTAAACGCTAGTGCTGGAAACGAACGGGACTGATCCTACTAACACTGCGTTTTTGGGAACACTATACAAAAGAGGCACTAGTACAGTTCTCTTCATGAATAATGTATTGGTCCATACAAAAACTATACTAGTAATGGTGGAGATGAGCGACCTATAGGCTGGGAGGGGCGCTAACTGACCCTGATTCTATATGTCACTAGTGGCAGTAATACAGTGATCAATGAAAAATTTTATATACTGATACTGTGCTAATGGTACTGGCTGGGTGATCAAAGAATTAATAGGAGTGATCAAAGAGTTAAATGTGCTAATCTAAAGCATGTGTGTAAAATGTAGTGCAGTGTTCTCTCTTTTCTCCCTGGACAGATGTGGGGGGGGGGGGGTAACAGGGGGCAAATGTGTGCTCACACCCAAAAATATCTCAATACAGTATTTTATTTTACTTTTTTTTAAACATTTTGTTTATTTTTAAAAATACTTTCATCAGAGTAATACAATGTTATCATAGCAACATTGTACTACTCTGGCAAGGGTGATCAAGGACTTTTTTTTTTTTTTTGCAATTTGCATTGCAGGAGCAATAAATATTATTGTTCTTGCAATGCAATGCTTGCTTTGAACTGTCATGAATGGGTTAAGTTCATGACAGTTCAAAATACAGTGATTTGTGATTGGCTCAAGCTGGTCACATGGTCCAGGTGCTGTGATTTGCCCCATGTACCATGTGAGAGCTGTGGGACAATCACAGCTCTCCAGGAAGAGAAGCAGAGCTGTTCTTAATCAGATTGATTCATACCAGCTTTGCTAACATGCTATGCGATCACAAGACCATCGGGACCCAGTCACCGGAATCTTCATTCCACTGTGTCTGGTGCAGTGCCCCCTCGTGTTGATACAGCCAGAGCGATGTACAGGTACGTAGCTTTGACTGTAGCTGCCGCCTGCCTGCAATGTATTGGGAGGCTGTTAAAGTATTACTTGGAGTTTGGCTTAATTTTGTTAGTTTATTTAAATTTGCTAGTACTGTCACGATCGTGGTGTCAGACCCCAGACCTTCTCACCCAAACTCGTGACCGAAGGGCTAGCCGATGTAAAACCACGATGTGACGTGCGTAAAAATGCCACACCCAGCTGCACCCTGCACAACGATTTTCACACTAATGGATACAGATCGATGTACTGGCAGCCTAAGCGATTGTTACTGGGTCAGGTTAATTACGCAATTAACCCTTCACACTGCCACCACCTCCTTTTTGTACAGAGAAACTCGGCGTTATCAGCTATAACACTATAATGATTGAGATAATCGTCTGTATAAAACGGTCCGCAGGCCGGTTATACAGAGGGTTAAACAACCACAGTAGCGTATCTTTAGAGGCAGGAATTCGTGAGTTGCAATAAAGAGCTATAGAAAAAGTTCAACACTTTCAGAAAGAAAGATTTATTACTAAAAGGTCAAATAGGAGCAATAAAAATATTTACAGAACAAAGATGTAACTAAGATATATATATACATATACAAAGAAACATAGCACAGCAAAGAGGTATCAGAGAGAGGTGAAAAGGTTAAAGTACTTGCCAAAGTCCTGGGTTAGCAGATCCAAGTTTCAGAGCACAAGGGTGCCTTGATCTCCCTATGTTACGATGGAAAAAATGGGAGAATTCTTCAACTCCTTTTCTTAGGCCTGACAGCCTGTTTTAAAGTCCCCAGCAGAGGGGTGGCTCTGCAGTCAAAGGCCAATCTCCACTTAGGGCGTGGAGATGGGGTGGATGCCTCAACTAGAGCAAAAATATCTTCCATAACTCATATTTGCCTATAAATTTCCACCTGCACAAGTGACAGTCCACCCACGGGTAGATTATTATGCAGACAAGGCTGAGGATTGATTAGATATGAATTATGAAATTATATACTGTACGGTTCACGAGATCTATGTTTCTGCTTCCCTGTGTGTGCGAGACGAGTCGAGTGACCCATCAAACTGTTGGGCTCCTCCTAGCCAATCTGACGGTATGTCTGGTTTCTATGTAAGTTTCTCATATTCCAAGATTTTGAGGAGTGTTATCTGATTCTGTCACCTACGCTGCATTAGGTTTATTAGGTCAGAATCTCTTTCAACTCCTGAGAAAGCTTGTCTTATCTCTTCCGAGGTGGGAAATGGCACAGGTTCTTGGGACAGTGAGGCACCTCGTGGCTCCCTGCTGGGATCTAGCCTGTGACACTTTTAACACACACACATCTGTCACTGTGCCTCTCAGAGTGAGAGGGGGGAAGAATGAGGGAATAACATGGCTACTCTTAACAAAATGGCAGACTGCGTCAGTCTCTGGTGCGCACGCTTGTGACAAGTACATCTTATACTACCCTCCCCCCAGACTGACAATGCAGCTGTCCAAAGGTGCCCCTTTGCTCATTCATCTGGAGTGGGGACACTCCAATACAGAGGGTTTGTTACTGGCCAGACCACCAGAGGAAAACAAAAGTAGAAAAGAGAAAATGAATGCAGCAGCCACCACTTCTAATGTGTACAATCTAAGGCTAATGTCTAAAATACAGTTACTTAATATTAATCATTGTATGCCATTTTATTCTTAAATTGCAGAGTTGATTCATTAGGGTTTTGTTTCACATTATGTAGAATTTTATGACTGAATATTTTCTTAAGTGGTAACTGTCAGCATGACCAACCAAAAGGTAAATGTAGACCTTTTTAGGGAACGAAAATCGTAATAACATAACATTTCTGGTCACAAGAGGATTATTCAATATGAAAGATATGTATGTTTGTATGTGCATATTTAAACATGAACATGAAAATTCAAACATGTTAGTTTATACATCTCTACATAAAGAGATCATATTTCCCTGCATGTGTGCAGTGCCTGCAACAATAAGCTCATTTGGTGTCTTTGAAATGCTAGGCTAAAGCTGTTTCATGTGCTAACAGGAATCTGCCTGCTCAAACTTCGTTTATTTACATAGCTAATACAACTTGGAAAGATATTTCCTGACTGGGGAAGGTTTTTCAGCACCATGTTCGTTCTCTTTGTGAAAACTGAGTATCCCAACACAGATGTGTATGTGGGCCATAACAAAAACAATGGTTTCTTAATATGACATTTATTTGCTTGAATCTTTATTAGTAGAAGTAATCAGAAAATAAAGATGCAAACTAACTCTGGTAGTGGTTGATCTTAATTATTTATCTTTATTTCCAGTTTGGGTTTTAGTACATTAAACCTTGTAGGCTGTTTGTACAGGTGGAAGTATACATCATTTTTAAACAATCTTGTTACTGTCATGAGTTTGTATTCACTAAAGAAGAATATTTTTTCTTCTACCTTACCTTAATTTTGGACAGTATATTCATTTTATTTAAACAATACTGAAAGTGCATCCATTATTATTGAACTATAGTTTTTACTTCACTCTTTTGTCTTTAGAGAATGAACGCTTTGAAATTTAAACAAGTGGGGTTTTGTTCACTCTTGCCTACTTAATTTATTTAGCAATGATTTTCTTGAGTTTTTGTTTTATTAAGTTTATTAATTGCATATCCTAATTTTAAGTAATGTTGTGCTTTTTTAATGTTCATTGGTATGTGTTGTATTGTTGTGTATGACTATACAAAGACATTCATTTATATCCTGCCATTTTTATATGTATTCCAAATAGTGTACAATAGGAGATCTGTGGACATGCCTTGAAGGAATATTTTTTCATTATAATAGTTTCAATATGACAAGATTTCATGTTTTGTCAGAGGAGTAGTACTGTTTACATGAATGTTTTTTAATCTGATTTTCTAATGTGTGAAGCAAAGGAGGTGGAATTATCTGAAAGTGTAGTAAACTAAGCCTCATTTATTAAGTGTAAAGTGAGGTGACGTGAACACTTCACCTGAAATCACTTTTTTTTTATCTCATTCCCCACTTTAGTGGGTTAAGTCCTACTGTATATCTTGCCATTATACTTGTATGGATATTATCTGGCTGCTTTTAGCTTCCAGAAAAAAATAAGCTTGTTGGTTCTTCTGAGAAACGTATATAAGTGCCCTGGCTAATAGCTCCTTTAAGCAGTGGGAGTTGCATAGCCTGGGCATTATTTCAGCTGTGCCACAGGTTAATATCTTTTTTTCTTGTGGGTGACTGACAGGTCTGCAGGGGGAAGCAAAGTGGTTGGTATCAGCAGACTTAAGCCCCACCCACTTGAATGGAGAGAGGGATTAAGCTGGAGCTGGGAGAGAAGAACCCTGGAAGGACATAAGCCCGCATGAAAGGAAGATCCACAGACCACCAGGGAAGGAGGCAGCCTCCTCACATGGGACACAGACTACTCCATATCTCCAGGGGAGATGCTAAAGGAGTTGTGGCCCTGAACACATCTGCCTTCATCCAAAATAACAGATTTTGTTTTCCAGATGCATATTACGTTAGATTGGTAAGTGCTACCCTTTATTGTGTTGCTCTTGCCTGCCTGCTTGGGGACCCTACTGCTTATGGTGGAGTTTTCTTAAATGGGACTGCCCTGTCCCTTTCACTGTCAGTTTTTGGGACACTTTGTGAAAATACCTTCTCCCCCCTGTGAATGTTGTGCATTCCAGCTTTAATTTGAAAGGGAACTGCACCACCAACAGACTTACCACTAGCCATTAACTGAAGTCTAGTAAATAGACTTCCAATAGTGCATTTTAGGCAAGGCCTTTCACTGGCTGTTAAAAAAATGAATGCCAGCCCTATTTACCTCATTGTATCATAGCATATTTGCACTCCTATTGAACATCAGCCATTACTATTGTCAAGTCTTTTTAACTAGTACCTTTCTGTGGGGTTTACTCTCACTTTCACTGTAAATTCTGGGAAAAGTTTATTGTAAATGGAGCTTAAGTGTGATGACATGTTCATTTCCTGTTTCATTTTAAAGAATCTCTGTACTAATAGAGTAATGACAAAATGCCAATACATTTCCCTCTTTACAATCAGTTTACTTTCACTTTCTGCTGTTATGCTGAATGTTCTGTTGCACTCTCCCCTCCAATTAGCAAAGGGAGAACTAAAGCCAGAAAAGCCTGTGGATTCCTATGCAGGACACTGAGGATCATGGGATTTGAAGTCCAGAAAGTAAGCCATATTGTGGAGCTTATGAACCCTTTACACTATAACTCCCAAGAGACACTGGGGCAAAGAGAACTGTCCAGCTGAGACTGTCCAGCTGAGTTCTTTTTCTTGGCACCAGGTGAACCGATGAAAGCACATCTTCTGCATACTGACCAGCCTACTGAGAGGCCAGTAGTAGTGCAATAATAGTAGTAGTAGTGGTAGTAGTAGTGCAGTAGTAGCGCAGCACAAACCACAGTGACTGCATCTGAACCTGAACCGCTGTCACAGAGGGACCAGAGCATCCATAACTCTCAATTTCCCAGTGCTGTATCTCTGGAGGCATTTTCTGGAGAGACAAGGAGGTCCACCATTTCTACAGCAAGAGTTCACAGCCACACCACAGGGACTGGTGAGAGGGCACTGCCCATAGTCCACTCTGCTAGCAGGGACTGAGCTACTGGAGGCAGGACATTAAGTATACTGCACATTTACTGCACCTATACTGCAAGCTGGTTTACTGAAACTGCCATTAAGTGCACCAACTCTTCATAAAGGAGCCTAATGATAGATGGCAGAAGAACAACATAAAGGACTGTCCCTTCCATAAAAACATCCTGCAAGTCCCCTTTTGTCCCCTTCTCCTATTTCCTTCATTTTTATGAATAGTGCATATCCAGTCAGTCTAGATCTAGCATAGTCATCATCAATACACTTTGGCGGTATATTTCCCGTGTTCAGTAAATCAAGTTTTATTACTGCTCACTGCTGCATTTTAGGTGACCTTGCTACTGGTTATGCTGATTTGGATGCCAAGTGTTATCTTATGCCCAGTCCTTATTACTAATCTAAATTACTATGCTAAATTGTGGCATTTCAATGCTTACTTTGTTACCAACCATATCCGGTAACAATATATTAAGTTGCTCTTATTAACTGGTTTAGTGTCTGTTTTCTTTAATATAGTGGTACTAATACTAAGTACTAAGAGTTACTTTCATTATTTTTAGTGATTTTCTCTGCTATTGCATGTTTTGTTCATTCAGCCTAGTGTATCAGAGGGGCTGAAGCTCTTAAAGGGGTCAAGGCAAATAACAGAAGACTCATCCTAACCGGCAGCTCTTACTGGGGTAGTGCTACAAAAATTGCTGTGTCTGATAAAATAGCATTAGTAGTCTCTGAATCAGTGACCTAGATCAAGTATGCATCATTACTTGTGACTTGATTTGCTGCATGCTTGTTCAAGGCCAGTGACTCAGGAATTACTCGAATCAAAGACAACCGGCAAAGTTTTAGCAGGTGTTCAGCAATGGTTGTCCACATATTTCTCTCAGTATACTGTAGATTTCCTTTCATCTAGAAAGGTGATAATATAAATAAACAACACATATATGGCCTCTCCATATTTCCTAGTCTTCTGTGTAAAACATAGTGGTATATTTGGAAAAATCAGTTTACTCATCGCTTTAAAGGCTAAGTTCACCTTTGCAGACAAAAATGGGTACTTATCTTTTCCGCAGAAGCCTGTAAAGCATTGTACCCATGATCAGTGGATCGCGGATGCAATGTCAGGCTCCTGCAGACACTCCAGCTTTCTTGCCTGCACCTCTGTACGGGCTTTCTATTAGAAAGCTGGAGGCAGTATGAATGAACTATGAGGGTGCTCGTGATGTCACGGCAGCAGATGGGAGTTAATTCATTCACAGACTGCTGTGAATAAATGATGTGGCTGTGCAGGTGCAGTCCTGCACAGTCACGTGGCTTTTGAACGTGACATCGGGTGTCAAGGGGGGATCAGGGTGCTGGGGGAGGTGCTGGAGCATGTTACATCCTAAACATGTGTTTTCTGAGGTAGGTCTGCAAGCTTACCATGTGCACTGTGCTTGGACCTGTTAATGAGAACAGCAAACTTACTTGCCAACATAAAATCATTTTTAAAAGTTTTATGCACAATACTCTCATGGATGGCCAAATTCAATATAGTCCCATAATGGCATTTTTAAGAAACTTGATTATAAAATATAATTTTTTTTCTGACATTTAAATTAATTTGAACCTGTTTAAACTTCAAGTTGAACTTCAAATGAATGTAGTATGCCAAAAACTAAGCCTTTTTTTATTGTGAACTAGATTACTTTAAAGTCTGGTTGGACCTTTCTTAAATGCATGCACAAAAAGTTAGTAATCCTTATAGAAGAGAAAATTCAATGCATTAGTGATAGTAATGTGTGACACAATTGATAATGAGCATGCAGCACAAAATAGCTTGCAAAATGCTCCAGGGCAAGAGGTCAAAGATTTGTATGTATTCTCATTATTTCTCTCTTTGCTCTGACCATTTGACACATGGAAATATAGAAGAGTGATGGCAGCTATAGACCAAGTGCTCCATTGAGTCTGCCATATACAGTATATAAATATATATTTATATATTGGCACACCTGCCTTTACACGCCCATGAATTTTATTGGCATCCCAGTCTTAGTGCGTAGGGTTCAATATTGAGTTGGCCCACCCTTTGCGGCTATAACAGCTTCAACTTTTCTGGGAAACCTGTCCACAAGGTTTAGGAGTGTGTCTATGAGAATATTTGACCATTCTTCCAGAAGTGCATTTTGTGAGGTCAGGCACTGGTGTCGGACAAGAAGGCCTGGCTTGCAGTCTCCGCTCCAATTCATCCCAAAGTTGTTCTATGGGGTTGAGGTGCAGGCCAGTTAAGTTCCTCCACCCCAAATTCACTCGGCCATGTCTTTATGGACCTTGCTTTGTACACTGGTGTGCAGTCATGTTGGAACAGGAAGGGGCCATCCCCAAACTTTTCCCACAAAGTTGGGAGCATGAAATTGTCCAAAATTTCTTGGTATGCTGACACCTGAAGAGTTCCCTTCACTGGACCTTAGGGGCCAAGCCCAACCTCTGAAAAACAACCCCACACAATAATCCCTCCTCCACCAAACTTTACACTTGGCACAATGCAGTCAGGCAAGTACCGTTCTCCTGGCAACTGCCAAACCCAGTAACTTTCATTGGATTGCCAGACAGAGAAGCGTGATTCATAACTCCAGAGAACACCTCTCAACTGCTCTACAGTCTAGTGGAGGCTTGCTTTACACCACTGCATCCGACCGATGTAAGGCTTGGATACAGCTGCTTGGCCATGGAAACCAATTCCTTGAAGCTCTCTATGCACTGTTGTGCTAATCTGAAGGCCGCATGAAGTTTGGAGGGCTTTAGCTATTGACTGCAGACAGTTGGCGACTTCTGCACACTGTGCGCTTCAGCATGCGCTGACCTCACTCTGTCATTTTACGTGGCCTGCCACTTCGTGGCTGAGTTTCTGTTGTTCCTATTTGCTTCCACTTTGTTATAATACCACTAACAGTTGACCATGGAATATTTAGTAGCGACAAAATTTCAGGGATGCACACGTGGCAAACTATCACGGTACCACACTTGAATTCACTGAGCTCCTGAGAACAATCCATTCTTTCACAAATGTTTGTAGAAGCAGACTGCATGACTAGGTGCTTGATTTTATACAGCTGTGGCCAGGGAGGTGAGTGGAACACCTGAATCCAATGATTTGTAGGGGTGTCCCAGTACATTTGGCAATATAGTGTGATATATATATACAGTTGTGGCCAAAATTATTCAACCCCCACTGAAATTGAGTGTTTTGGCCAGTTTGACATTGCTTTTGATCATTCAGTCATCTTGCTTACATTTACATTAAAGAGGCACTTGTAGGTCAGACAAATATAACATAACAGTTATAATGAAATAACCACAAATGTCTTTTCTGTGCTCACAGCATTATCAGTTTTATTCAACCCCCAAGTGACATTCAATCTTAGTACTTAGTACAGCATCCTTTTACAGTTATAACAGCTTTTAAACGTGAAGCATAGCTTGACACAAGTGTCTTGCAGCGATCTACGGGTATCTTCGCCCATTCTTCATGGGCAAAGGCCTCCAGTTCAGTCACATTCTTAGGCTTGCGCACTGCAACTGCTTTCTTTAAGTCCCACCAGAGGTTCTCAATCGGATTTAAGTCTGGTGACTGCGATGGCCACTCCAAAATGTTCCAGCCTTTCCTCTGCAACCATGCTCTAGTGGACTTGGAGGTATGCTTGGGATCATTGTCCTGTTGAAAGGTCCAACGTCTCCCAAGCCTCAGGTGTGTGACGGACTGCATCACGTTTCCATCCAATATCTCCTGGTACTGAAGAGAATTCATGGTACCTTGCACACGCTGAAGCTTCCCTGTACCTGCAGAAGCAAAACAGCCCCAAAGCATGATTGACCCTCCACCATGCTTCACAGTAGGCAAGGTGTTCTTTTCATCATAGGCCTTGTTCTTCCTCCTCCAAACATAGCGTTGATCCATGGGCCCAAACAGTTCTAATTTTGTTTCATCAGTCCACAGAACACTATCCCACAACTTTTGTGGTTTGTCCACATGGCTTTTGGCATACTGCAGTCGACTCTTCTTATTCTTTGGAGACAGCAAGGGGGTACGCCTGGGAGTTCTGGCACGGAGGCCTTCATTACGCAGTGTGCGTCTTATTGTCTGGGCTGAAACTTCTGTACCCACATCTGACAAATCTTTTCTCAGTTCCTCAGCAGTCACACGGGGACTTCTCTCCACTCTACGCTTCAGGTAGTGCACAGCAGTCGAAGTCAGCATCTTCTTTCTGCCACGACCAGGTAGCGTTTCAACAGTGCCCTTTGCCTTGAATTTGCGAATGATGCTTCCTAAGGTGTCTCTTGGTATGTTTAACATCTTTGCAATCTTCTTATAGCCATTGCCCTTCCTGTGAAGAGAAATCACCTCTTCTCTTGTCTTCCTGGACCATTCTCTTGCCTTCACCATGTTTGTAACCACACCAGTAAATGTCTAGAAGGAGCTGAGTATCACAGTCATTTTAAAGCTGCCTAATTGGTGCTTATTATGCTTGATTGCTGCTCGGTGACATCCACAGGTGTTTTCAATACCTGATGGAAAGCACCTGTATGAACCTCTGTTCTTCAGAGTGGTAGTCTTTAAGGGGTTGAATAATTGTGGCAATGAAGAAACCACATAAGAACCATTTACTACTGTATTACATAAACAATTGATGTCATTTTAGTTGCATTTGGGTAGTTACAACGTCCTTGTAGGATTTGATTCTGAATACAATTCCAAATGTACACTATAGTCCCTAAACCCCTTTACAGCATTGGGGGTTGAATAATTTTGGACACAACTGTAGCTTTGCTTTAACTTAAGAAGTACATCCAAAACAGTTAGTTATGCACATTTTGTGACTCATTTTCAGCCTACAATGGGCTAATGCCTGCTGCTGGCTGAGATTGCACAGCCAGTCCAGGCTGGGGAAAAATCACGACCATATATTGCACATTTATGCAGCTTTTTTCAGGCTTTTTTTAACTAAAAGGTGTGGAGTGCTGTTGAAAAGGGGGCAGAGAGTTGCTGTTTGAGCAGAAACACATGACAAAATGCTTGAAAAAAGATTATGTCGTACTTTTAAGGCTTTTCCATTGAAGTCTATGGGGACAAAAATGCTTAATTCTGTCTGAAATGACACAAGGAGAGGGGCTATTGAAAACAATGGGTTTTTGCTTGTTGAGTGTATTTGATCTTCAAGCTACAAATTACAAAAATATGAACAGGGCCTCAATCCACTTGACCTGTTGACTGACTCACTACCTCAGTTGGAAGTATATTCCAACCATCAACTACTGTTTTGTTAAAATAATACTTTATACGATTAGTTTTGAACTTTCCTAGTTCTAGTTTGGGGTCATGTCCTCCTGTTCTTGATCTGATCTTCATATAGGGCAGCACAGTGGCTAAATGGTTAGCACTTCCGCCTGGCAGTTTTAGGGATGTTGGTTTCAATCCCAACCATAGCACCACTTGCATGGAGTTTGCATGTTCTCCCTGCGCCTGTGTGGGTTTCCTCCCACAATCCAAAGACATGCTGGTAGGTTAATTGGATCCTAAATTGTCCCTAGTATGTGTATGAATGTAAGTTAGGGAGCTTAGATTGTATGCCCCTTGAGGGTTAGGGACTGATGTGAAAGTACAATATATGTAAAGCACTGCATAAATTGACAGCACTATATAAGTACTGTGACAGGAAGGCAGGAAGAACTAAGGGATGTGTCCAGGATGGGAGGTATATTTGTCCCAGGTTCATGTTATACACTGACTGTTTCTCCTTTGGTGCTGTGTAGTGAGTCTATCTGGCTCACTGATGATTTAATGAGCTCAGCTGTAGTGAGTTAAGGACTCTGAGGCTCTATAAAACTCCCAGGCTGCTTAGAGAGGATGCTCCAACCTGGAACCAGTTTGCTGTGCAGAACAGACTGGGGAGCAACCAAACTGTCACAAGTTAGCCTGCAACCTCTTGTGTGTTTATTCTTACCTCCTTGCTTCTCTTGATTCGTTCACATGTGTGTTTGTCTGTGCTTGCCTGTGCTATTCCCTGGGTTTTATGTCCTTCCCTTTCATCACTTCCTGGGCCGTCTCCTAGCTGGCTTGGCTATTTAAAACATACTCAGTCTGTCCCACTTTGCCTGAGCAATGTCTTGTTTTTGGAGCTTCCTTGTGTTTCTACTGAGAATCCTTTATAATCTATCTGTGTACCGACCCTGGCTTCATTCCTGACATTGCTAGTTTTTCCGCCTGTCCTGACCTCGGCCTGCCTACTGGATTCCCTGTGTCTACTCCAGCTGTACCCTGCTCCCACTGGCGGTCTCCTCTCCTCAGACAGGCAGATAGGAACCTGTGTGTGCCGTTAGATGCCCAGTGTGGCAAGGCTTTATTTTATGTTTTTGTTTGTTTTGCTGTTTTTGAATTTATGTCCTGTGTGTTCACCAGACTTGTAAATAAAGCACAACTTTATTCACCAAAATCCTGCTGTCGTGCTGAGCCTCTTTCACCGTGCTCTGACTCATCCAGGAGGTCAAGCACAACCCGCTACTGGGCTAATCCCTCACATATGGTGGAGGTTTGCGGGGCAGGTGAAGCAAGGCCAGCATGGAAAAGATACTGAGACAGCTTGCTTTGGCAAATGCAAATCAGCAGCAAACAAATGCAAGCTTGCAACAGAACCTTGCAGTCCAGCAGCAAGTTTTGCAACAGAGCCTTGCAGCCCAGCAGCAAGCCCTGGAACAGACGGAGGCCCGCCATAGGGAATTGTTGGAATGGAAAGAACAGATACACCAACAGCAAATTGCAGCCATCATGAAACAGCTTCAGCAGAGGCAGCAGACCGAGGCTGGAAGCGATTCTGGTATCATACCATGTTTTTATGTGAGTCACCTGCTGCCAAAGATGACTACAGATGATGACCCTGAGATGTTTCTGACCACTTTTGAAAGGACAGCTGAAAAGGAAAGTTGGCCTAAAGAACAGTGGGCTGGACTAGTGGCCCCCCTACTATCTGGTGAGTCCCAAAAGGCTTATTTTGACCTTGAGCCTGAGGAAGCCAAGAACTATGATCATTTAAAAATGGAAATTTTGGCACGGCTGGGTGTAACCCTGGCTGTCTGGGCTCATCGGGTACACAACTGGAGTTATCGGGAAAACCACCCAGATCGCAAATCTATGACCTTATTCATTTGACCAGGAAATGGCTGCAGCCAGATACACTGTATTGATCAAAGATTGTGGAACGGGTGGTGATGGACAAGTTTCTGAGGTCTCTCCCTATTACCTTGCAGAAATGGGTGAGTCACGGAGATTCAGAAACAGCGGACAAGCTTGTGGACCTTGTGGAGAGATATCTAGCAACTGAGAATCTTGCATCTTCCCTCAAGGACTCACGGACTTTCCACCCCAAGACCAGACCATCCCCGGCTATGGGTAAGATTGCACCAAGGGATGGGGGTGGAGAGAATGGAAAAGGGGGAATGAAAGGTACTTTTGGGACTGGTTCTAATGTCTGGCGAGAGTGGCCTGGAAGGCCAAACCCGCAAGAGGTGATCAGAATTATAGTCTGTTACCGCTGCTGGGAAGAGGGGCATGTAGCAGCAGATTGCCCAAGTACGGATGAACCAATGTACTGTGACTTTCTTACAGAGAGATGGCAGTCCCTATTTGAAACTGTTACTTGCCCTGCTGAAAAGGGAAATGAGAAACCTTTATGCAAAATGGGTATTGATGGTAAAAATGTTGTTATATTGTTGGATTCAGGTAGCCTGGTAAACTGAATTGGTAACAGGAAAAACCTTGCACCCTAGAAAATTGGCAGTCATTTGTGTTCATGGGGACACGCGAGAGTATCCAGTGGCAACAGTGTCCTTTGAGACCTCCCTCGGTAACCTGTGTCATCAGGTGGGTATGGTTCCCCAACTGCCACATGACGCCATTGTGGGGAGGGATTTCCCAAAATTCTGGGAGCTCTGGAATGGCCCAGATTTCCCATTTAATGGTCCTTCAGAGCCTGAAGGTTCTCCTAGGGAATCCTCTGAGGATTCGCCTGTGTTTCCCTTGTCAGTATTAGCAGGGGAAACAGGGCCTAGAGAGGAGCCTACAACCTTAGAAGTGGAACAGCAACATCTAGTGTTTGATGACTTAGAAGTACTCAGAGAAAGTTTTGCCACTGAACAATTGAAGGACCCTACATTACTGAGGGCCTGAGAAAATGTTGTTAAAATAGACGGGAATTAGTGAATCCCGATGAGAGGATTGCCCTCCCATACTTCATCATAGAAAGGAACCTATTATACCGGGTGTCACAGAGGGTGGAGGAAACCATAGAACAACTGGTGGTGCCTAAATCTTAGAACTGGCCCATGGGCACGTTCTAGGGGGACATTTAGGAGCTGAAAAAACCCGAGAGAGACTCGTACAGAGGTTCTACTGGCCTGGGATCACTGAGGAAGTAGAAATGTACTGTTCTTTCTATCCAGTGGGTCAGATTTCTGCCCCAATGCCACATTTCCACAATCCTTTGGTTCCCCTGCCCATCATTGAGGTCACTTTTGAGAGAATGGATTTGGTTGGCCCCTTGCTAAAGTCTGCTAGAGGGCACCAACACATCTTGGTGATAATGGACTATGCCACCCATTACCCAGAGGCAATTCCTCTCTGAAACACCTTTGCCAAAACAATTACCAAAGAGCTATTTCAGGTTTTCAGCCACGTAGGCCTTCCGAAAGAAGTATTAACTGATCAGGGCACCCCATTTATGTCTAGGGTAACTAAAGAACTTTGCAAACTTCTGAAGGTGACCCAACTCTGTACTTCAGTGTAACACCCTCAGACAGATAGGTTGGTAGAGAGGTTTAACAAAACGTTCAAACAAATTTTGAAGAAGGTAGTTGATAAGGATGGAAAAAATTGGGATTGTCTACTACCTTATTTAATGTTTGCAATCAGAGAGGTTCCCCAATCATCTACAGGGTTCTCTCCCTTTGAGCTGCTGTATGGAGACACCCACGGGGGCTATTGGACATTGCGAGGGAAACATGGGAAAGTGAAAGTTACCCTCATAGAAGTGTAATGGAACATGTGGCCCAAATGCAAGACAGAATTACACAAGTAATTCCTATTGTGAAAGAACATATGGCTCAAGCCCAGTTGGCTCAACAAAGAATTTACAACCATGAAGCTCAGATCCATTCCTTTTCACCTGGTGATCGGGTGTTGGTCCCCACGGTTGAAAGTAAATTCCTGGCCAAATGGCAGGGCCCATATGAAGTGTTGGAAAAATTGGGGAACGTGAATTATAAAATTAGCCAACCAGGAAGGCAAAAACCTGAGCAGGTGTACTATGTGAATTTGCTAAAACCCAGGAAGGATAGGGAATCCTTGGTCGCTGAAACTTCCCCGATTCCTGCTCCGCCTACCTTGGAAATCCCAGAGGTCGGGGTAGCAGAGACTCTATCAAAAACGCAACAACAGAAAGCTAGAGAATTTGCGCTCCTCAATAAAGAAAAATTCTCAGCATTCCCTGGGTGGGTGTCTGGGATTGAGCATGACATTATTACCCCTCCAGGGGAAAGGGTCAAGTTGAAACCCTACCGTATTCCCGGAGCTCGGTGAGAGGCAATTCGCCAAGAAATAAAAAATATGCTTGAACTGGGGGTTATAGAGGAGTCAAATAGTGACTGGTCCAGTCCTATTGTGTTAGAGCCCAAACCAGATGGAAGTTGGCGGTTTTGTAATGACTTTCGCCAACTGAATAAAGTCACTAAGTTTGACACCTATCCCATGCCCCGTATAGACAAACTGATTGATTGCCTAGGGACAGCCCGGTATATGACAACACTGGACCTGACCAAAGGGTATTGGCAGATTCCTCTTTCGGAATCAGCCAAGAAAAAGACTGCCTTTGTAACGCCAGAGGGTTCTTTCCAGTATCGGAGGATGCTGTTTGGGTTGCAGAATGCTCCTGCTACATTTCAATGGGTGATGGATAAGACCCTCCGGCCCTATGGAGCCTATGCTGCAGCATACTTAGATGATGTGGTCATCCATAGTGAAGATTGGGACTCACATTTCCTGAAAGTCCGGGCAGTACTAGATTCTATCTGGAAAGCTGGGTTTACAGCCAATCCAAAGAAATGTACCACTGGGCTAGAGGAAGCCAAGTATCTGGGATATATCATTGAGAGAGGTCTGATAAAGCCCCAGGTCAACAAAGTTGAAGCCATACAAAGCTGGCCACGCCCCACCAACAAGAATCAGGTACGAGCGTTTTTGGGAATTGCTGGTTATTACCGGCGGTTTATTCCTCATTTTGCTTCAAAGGCTGCTCCCCTGACAAATTTGACAAAAAGGAAGGTGTCTGTCATGGTCAAATGGACCCCTGAATTAGAAGCAGCTTTTGAAGCCTTAAAACGGGCCTTATGTAGACAGCCCGTGTTGTACTTTTCTGATTTTTCAAGGGATTTTGTGGTCCAGACTGATACATCAGATGTTTGGTTAGGAGCTGTGTTGTCTCAGGTTTTCAAAAAGGAAGAACACCCCGTCATTTACCTCAGCCGGAAATTAAAGTCCCATGAAGAGAATTATGCCACTATTGAGAAAAAATGCTTAGCAATAAAGTGGGCTCTAGATTCTCTCCGCTACTATCTCCTAGGTAGAACTAGTAACAGATCATGCTCCCTTAAAGTGAATGGCCCAGAACAAAGAGACCAATAGGAGAGTGAATAGGTGGTTTCTGGCCCTTCAAGAATTTAGTTTCAGCATACAGCACCGCCCCGGTGCTAGAATGGGGAATGCAGATGCCCTGTCCCGAGTGCACACATGCTTAGCAACCTGTGTTCTAATCCCAAGGTTGAAACAAGAGGGGGGGTATGTGACAGGAAGGCAGGAAGAACTAAGGGATGTGTCCAAGATGGGAGGTATATTTGTCCCAGGTTCATGTTATACACTGACTGTTTCTCCTGTTGTGCTTTGTAGTGAGCCTGTTTAGGTCACTGATGATTTCATTAGCTCAGCTGTAGTGAGTTAAGGGCTCTGGGCTCTATAAAACTCCCAGGCTGCTTAGAGAGGATGCCCCAACCTGGAACCAGTTTGCTGTGCAGGACAGACTGGGAGCAACCAAACTATACTGCGGTGAGAGTAAATCTGTGTGATTTTGGACTGTATGAACACTGTGTCTGAGCAGCGATAGGCTGTCTCCAGACAGGCAGATAGGAACCTGTGTGGGCCGTTAGATGCCCAGTGTGGCAAGGCTTTATTTTATGTTTTTATTTGTTTTGCTGTTTTTGAATTTATGCACCGTGTGATCACCAGACTTGTAAAAAAAAGAACAACTTTATTCACCAAGATCCTGTTGTGCTGAGCCTCTTTCACGGTGCCGTGACCCATCCAGGGGGTCAAGCACAACCCACTACTGGGCTAATCCCTCACAGAACCTATAATAAATAATATTGAAAATACTGAGCCTTATCACCCCCTTGGTGTACTGTATTTAGGATAACTTTGAGCTACGTCCACAGACAAAACACTGAACTCCTCTAGAAGCAGTGTTTTTTTAAGCCAATGTGCATGGAGCCTTACAGGCATTTGGATTTTCTTTTTCTCTGCCTCTAAACTTCCCTCTATGTTAGCCTATGTGTCCATGCACACTGTAGGCGTTTTCCTGAGTTTAATAGCAGGGGAGTTTGAGCGAGAAAAAAAGCCCATCACCTATGTATTCAAGAAGGGAGCTTTTTAGCATAACAAAATGCTCAAAAGTGCCTTAACAGTGTTAACCACTTGCCTACCGGGCACTTATACCCCCTTCTTTACGAGGCCAATTTTCAGCTTTCAGCGCTGTCGTACTTTCACAAATAGAGCTTTCTTTTGGTGGTATTTAATCATTGCTGGGCACTTTGCTGTTTGCGCTATAAACAAAAAAAGTGCAAAAAATTTGTAAAAAAAAAAAGTTTCTTTGTTTCTATTATAAAATTTTTCAAACAGGTAATTTTTCTCCTTCACTGATGTGCGTTGATGAGGTGGCACTGATGGGCACTAGTAGGCGGCACTGACGAGCACTGATAGGCAGCACTGATGGGCACTGATAGGCAGCACTAATGAGATGGCACGGATAGGCGGCACTGGTAGGCAGCACTAATGAGGTGGCACGGATAGGCAGCACTGATAGGCATTAACTTGCGCAACTGCTGGGCACTGACTGACACAACCGCTGGGCACTGACTGGCAGCTGACTGGCTGAGCACTCACTGGTGGGCACAAGTGGGTGGCAGTGGTAGGCACAGGTGGGTGGGCACAGGTGTGTGGCACTGCTGGGTGGCACAGGTGTGTGGCACTGCTGGGTGGCACAGGTGTGTGGCACTGCTGGTGGCATAGGTGTGTGGCACTGCTGGGTGGTACAGGTGGGTGCACTGCTGGGCACAGGTGGGCGGAACTGGTGGGTGGCACTGTTGGGCACCGATCATCAGGGCACTGATCATCAGTGCCCTGATGATCGGTGCCGATCCCTGCTCTGACACCTGCCGGTTCTCGGCAGTACTTTCCTCCCGCTCTGACAGCGTGAGGAAAGTGCAGCCGAGAACCGGCAATTGCATTTCCCGGTGATCAGCGTGTCATTGGACACAGCTGATCACGTGGTAAAAGGCCGCTGTGATTGGCCTTTTACCACATCACGGGATCAGCTGTGTCCGTTTTATCTCTCAGATCTTTTCACCATTTTTGTTGCCTGTCTCTGGACTTGTTCATATTAATAACTTTTTGTAAGTGAGGTCTCCAGATCTGGACACAGTACTCTAAATGAGGTTTAAATAAAGATCTATATAGGGGACTCAGGACCTCCTTTCTCCTACTGATCACCCTTCTAGTGATGCATCCTAGAATTTTATTCACGTTTCCCACTACCTGGTCACAGGTGTTTACTCTTCTTGCAATCAGTACCTCAAATCTCTTTTCTCTGTAGTGCTGGCCAAAACTTTACCTCCAACCCTCCAACATTGTACTCTATCAAGGGTTTAATTTTCCCCAGGTGCATTATTTTACATTTAGAAACGGGGAAAAAAGAAACCTTTGATAGAGTGTAATATTGGAGATACAGTTTTGGCCAGCACTACAGAGGTAAAAAGCTTTACGTGTCACTAAACTAACATCATAAAAAAAAACTATGAATAAATGCTGTATTAGATGCTCGTCATACTCACCCAGTCACTATGAGATTTGTTTTCTGTAATCTGCAAATAACCTGGTTGATCCTTCTGCTCTCTATCTCAGCCTTCTGTTCATGTCCCCAATTCAACTGGGGATGTTGCAGCTGTAGTGGCAACTCTGCACATGTTCAGTTTTCAGTTTCTATCCTGAGCATTTCCTCCCTATCACAGCTGATCAGACCATGTGACCATTGGAGTCAAACATGTGGGCGTGTACACAGTGGTAAATGAGAGCATACTCCCTCCCTCTTCCTCCATTCCCACTAACCAGCTAAACACAATGGGAACAGGATATTACATATAGATTAATGGTGATTTCACCTCCTTCTTATTCTAAGACACAGCCTGTGACTGACAGAAATTTGTCCACATCATGTTATTTCTACAAAATAATAAAGATTTGATTTCAAATATATGTTTCTATGCAAATTTAAAGAAGTTTAATTAAAATATTTATTTATTTTACTCTTTATTCCAAAGGCTGTTTTTTTGGGTTTTTTTAACTTGTGACCAGCAGCAGAGGACTAGAAGCTCCTCCTGCTTATGTTTTCCTGCAGACAAGCTGGGAATGATCTGGGTCATGTGAAAGCTGTACTTTATGTACTGTATATTGTGTGTGTGTCTGTATAAATAACAATTTGTTATAGTTTTATTAGGGTTTTGTTATTTTTTTATAGTTCTTTTAACCCGTGAGTTCCTTTTCTTTTTAGACATTTGTGCATTAATTACAAACTTTGTTTAATTTTGAATTGTTTGTTTTCATGTGTATTATTTCAGTTATAGGTATAATGCTGTAATGGCATCTATTAACTGTGTAGAATCTGATAATATTAATTTAAAAAATGAACCCATTACACCTCATCACTTACTATCTGATATCTATTCACTTCTTAATTTCTTTGCATGTGTACATATGCGGGTATTTTTGGATGCAAGTATGTATACACACATATATGTTATCCATGATGTGTTATGGTTATTAGGTTCATGATTTTATCAGGCACAATTATATTTACATTATATTATGCTTTGTTGTAGCCCTGATGAAGAGGGAGTTCATTTGACCCCCAAAATGTGTTGGCTGTCTTTTAGCACAATATCAATAAATTAATTTGGGCTCTTTTATCTTTTGGTCTGGTGCTCCTTCCACGTGTGCGCATCTTTTTTCTGGTATTATCTAGGGTCTGAAATAACATCTTGGACTGAGATGTTGGCACAGAGATTACACAAACATGTAAATTCTAGTGCCAGAGCAATTTTGGCGGTGTTCACAAATGTCTGGAAAGGATACTGAGGAAATGTTTCCTCCTATTTCAGAAGACTAATTAAGTCATCTCAGCACAGCCAAAGTAGATTTCCGGAAGTTCTACGCCTTTTTAGTAATTGTAAAAGGTCAAAAAAAGAAAAATTTATATATATATATATATATATATATATATATATATATACACACACACGAGGGATCCGTACTTTTATATTTTCGTTGGAAATGGTGAGGGCGGGAGGAGAAGTAATTGGTCATGTCTGAGAATGCCATGTGACTAGTCTGTCTGACCTTGCAGTTTAGTATAAGAGTTGTCACATTGTTTTTGAATTCTTTAATGAATAGAGTTTAAAAAAGTGCGGAAACTTTTTGCAGACTCCTCGTGTGTATGTGTGTATTATAATACTATTATGTTACTGTTGATGTATGTTGTGACATTTTAGTATTTTAAATATATTGAAAGGTCACCTTTAAGTTTCTGCACTGAGCCCTGTTCTCCCTGCGACTGTGTGGGTTTTTTATGGGTACTCTGGTTTCCTCCCACACTGCAAAGAAATGCTGGAAGGTTAATTAGATCCTGTCTAAATTGGCCCTAGTATGTGTACAGTATGTATGAATGGGAGTTAGGGACCTTAGATTGTAAGCTCCTTGATGGCAGGGACTGATGTGAATGTACAATATATAATGTATGTAAAGCTCTGCATAACTTGAAGGTTCTATATAAGTACCTGTAATAAATAAATAAATAATAGGGATGTTTGGCTTGCATACAATATATTGCAGTACATGCTTTTCTTGCACAATATATATATATATATATATATATATATTACCATGCACATTGGTGCTTTTTTTTAACTTACTTTAAACAATTAAATGAATTGAGCCTTTCAGACAGAGATGACCATAGCTTTATAGGTTACAAAATGCTTTTTTATTGGCATAATGTTAATACACATGTATAACTGTGCAGAAAAATATAAAAATATATATTTGTAGTAAATGGTAAATAGTTTTAAGACAGGTTACAAAAAACAGAAAATATGCAGAACAGACGTGCATAAATGTGAGCTGCCTTCATGTTGCCTGGGATTTTGTTCACATTATGTGGGAAATCTAATACATGAAAGAATTAAAAAACAGAGCAGGCACAATTATCCCTTGCCTGGGATTTCTTTGCACCAGTATAGTATAAAGAGCAATGCCTAACTGCAATCTCACATGTCTATGCACACACATTAGTGTACATGCATAGACTACGCAGTGTGTCACAGGACAGGTTTACTTTTACTATGGGAAATGCAATACATTCAATGTGAATTATGAATCAGTCAGCAGGTTATTTAAAGTCACACTCCAGCCAAACAGCTAGGAACGCATTTGAAATTCATACATGTACAAGAGCAATTTTACCATCAAAAGAAAATCCTGTCAAGCTAGTCCTAAAATTTACACAGTCTTATTAGACAGTACAGTCAACCTAGTGACCTCACCTATCCCAGCCTGTTATTGGACAGTTAAGAAACTAATTAGAGTGGAATTCCAGCTTAAGCCTAACTACTCTTAAAACTGTCCCCTCCCCCCTTCTAACACCTGTGCTTATTTACCCATGTAAGAAAAATGTATATACTTACCTACTTTAAGCCTGCTCTGGTCTGCTCATGTAATCTCAATGCCAATGGTGTCTACAGGGGAGAACACAGAGCACTCCAACAATGGCTAGTAAAACCTGGAGTGATGACATCACCCATAGGCTTCAATAGTCCATCTGTTATCGGCATTCCCTCTTCTCCACTGCAGCTGCACTGGCTGACACAGGGCAGCAGGATCATATAACCAGACCAGAACATCCTGAAAATAGGTAAATATTTAACTCTTTCTTACACAGGTTAGTAGGCATAGGCATTAGGAAGGGGAAGGGACAGTTAGGGTTAAGCTGGGATTCCATGTTAATATTGTGTATTTGTTACATATTTTGTAAAAAGGTGGGTGTGCAAACATACTCACAAACATCTGTAAAAAAAAAGCATCTAAGGAAATTGCCTTTGGTTCATTAAAAGTTAATAGGATATCAGTAGTTCTACAAAGGGTTTGCAAGTACTTTTTTTTACAATGTTGGACTAAGTTGCAAAGATATTCTGGTCATTAGAATAATGATTTGATACTTTAATATTCAGAATGGAAAATATGATGAACTGTTAAATTTCTATCAGAAGAATGAAAAAATGAATGGGCCATTACTGATATTTAACTAAAGTCTTTCTATCTTAAAAAAACTAATATGCATATTTTTATAATTGTCTGCAAAATGGCCATGTTTTGGATTGTTCAAATTGTGGGAGAATGTTACTTCATTTATGGTTAGAATAAAACCACAAAGATCCTATTTACCTTGCAATTCTCCCATTCATTGTTTCCTTTATGGTTAAATTTAACAGTTTTTTTCATATTTTTTATATTTGTAAGAATGCCTTTTTTAAGAATCATACTTTTAAAAGCCCCAAGGTCACATGAGAGCAATGACTGAGCAACGCATATTAGGTATCCCTGCACGTGCTGGCATAAGAGGTATAATTTTGGGACCATCTATATGATTCACTTTAAATTGATGAGCTGTAAAGATTAAGTGGTTTCATTTGAGTCTTATTGGTAATGTGTATTGCTGTTTAATGTGAGCACACAGTTATGAAGTTTGACATATTTGTTATCTATGTACTCATTATTGGAGAAACATCTACAGTGCATTGCACTATGTGGGTCAGAGCTCTGAATCCAGAGCAGCAGATGTTTGAAGAAGACAGAAAGAAAACTCCCAATCTATGGGTAGCCTTGGGGGTAGGAGTTATATATTATTTTTTTTTAAATCATGGACACCAATTTATACTTTCAACACTGTAAGGACTGTTGTGTACAACACGGTCCCAAGTGCTTGAGAAGTACAGGTGAGGAAATATATAAAAGCAGAACTTAACAAAGTTTGTAGTCCTAAAGATTTTAATGTGAAAATGTTATAGTTTCCATCCCTTGGATTTGGGCACCACACAGTGTAAAATCACCTTGGCAAGTCAGTATTCACATTGCTGCCCAGTATAAGTAAGCTCAATACATGTGTAGCATATTCTTCTGTCTCTGTATTTTATGTCTTTTTTTTCTGGAGGTTGTTTATATGAAATCCGTGATTTTGATGTATAGCACTCATTGAAATATGTTTTTTATTCATAGCTCACACACACCAGATGACAGTGGATCTTGACAATCTGACTGTGCATTGAAAACCAGCAGATGTTAAAGACAGCGCTGGGGGATGACATTAGTAAAGTGACTGTTTTAGAATTTTAGTTTATAGTTTCTTAGCAAGTGGAGGGAGTGCAGTGTTATTATAAAATCTGGGGTTACAATTTGTAGGATACAATGATTTACTAAGCATTTACTAATGTTTTAAAATATATAAAAAGCATACATGATATAGCTGGCATGGCAATCCCAAAAGGTTAGTATTTTTCAGCTGCATAAGGCTATTAAAGTAATAAACATGTGCCCACTTCTCTAATACATTTTTTTCACTTTTTTGCTTGTTTTTGTCAAACCTACTTAAGACTCATGTATTGCTGGCTAAATCTTATAGAAGAAAAAGTGGTGGACTCTGACTTGAGAAAGTGGTTTTTACCCTCAAATGAGATGAGTTACTTCCACCTCCACCTGCCTCGAGCTGTCTGGTTCCCATTTGGCTACTTTCTTACTATTTGTTTCTGTGTTTGTACATGATCTCCTCATCATGCCACTGGGTGAGAAACCTCTACTGTAATATGAGATAACTTGCTGTTTGTCTAGCACAGTGGTCTAGGTGGTGAGATCCTCAATGTATGTTTATACTACAGTGTACACTCAGCTGTAACTTTATTAGGTACACCTGTTCAATTGCTTGGTAACAAAAATTGATAATCAGCCAATCACATGGCTGCAACTCAATGCTTTTAGGCATGTAGCGTAGTGAAGACGGCTTGCTGAAGTTCAAACCGAGCATCAGATTGGAGAAGAAAGGGGATTTAAGTGACATTGAATACTGCATAGTTGTGGGTTCCAGACAGGCTGGTCTGAGTACTTCAAAAACTGCTGATCTATGAGGATTTTCACACACAACCACCTCTAGGGTTTACAGAGGATGGTCCCAAAAAGAGAAAACATCCAGTGGACGAAAATACCTCGTTGATGTCAGAGGTCAGAGGAAAATGGGCAAACTGGTTTGAGATGATAGAAAGGTAACAGTAACTCAGGGGAATGTTTCTAACACCTCACTGAATCTATGCCACAAAGAATTAAGGCAGTTCTGAAGCCAAAAAGGGACCCAACGTAGTACTAGCAAGGTGTACCTAAGTGGCCAGTGAGTGCATATTCAAGCAAACAGTATAGGCAATATGTAAGTATTAGCTTTTTAGTGTGCAGTCTATTTTTTCTATTTGTTGGTATGTGAGGACGTTTTGACGGAACCCCTATTTTGAGGTCTAGCACCCACCTACGTAAATATTGCTAATTTACCCAGAGCTGGTTTAGGATGTGTATTTCCTTACTTGTCTTACTAACTAAATTTTATGCAAGACCTTTTAACACTTGTACTGCCTCCAGTGCGGTTATTCTAAGCAATGTAAAATGAAAGCATGCATTATGGATTGTTATGTGCCATTTGCTAGTAATATGTGAGTGGTTTTCTTTTGTTGCTTTTATTCATGTTATTTGATTTTTTTTAAATCAGCTGTAACATTCCAAACCCCTCCATATCTTACAATATAAAAATGAAGAAAACAAAATAGGATTTATAAGCTCTTTCTTAGACCCTTTTTATTCTATGCCAAGTCCAAATTCATTAAAGTTGTAGCAAAAA
Source organism: Staurois parvus (assembly GCF_062004578.1). NCBI lineage: Eukaryota > Metazoa > Chordata > Amphibia > Anura > Ranidae > Staurois > Staurois parvus. The sequence goes on from NW_028318030.1 coordinate 3,369,396, forward strand.
CATCCACTTCCTTCCACCTTCCCTTTCACAGTACAAAATTAGGACTTTATCATAAAAATAGTGATAGCTGGACTCTATACTGACTAACAAAATTAGGTTAATAATAACATAGTGATTTAAGAAGTTGTTTCTTAACTTTATAACTGCTTGTGAAAAAAAAAAACTTAAAGCTCTTTATAGCAAATATAATGCTGTTAAGGAATAATATGTTTCTCGCTTTGTCTGGCATTTCTGTTTTCTACACCATTGATTACAACTCCCTTCCTTTTCAGAGTTGGATTTCTGTAAAGACAAGGTGGGCAATGGACTGAGGTGGTGGGGTAGTCAGGGGCATCACACAGCCTGTAACACATTATCTAGCTGACTGTAACACATTGCAGTGGATTTCCTAAAGGTAAATAGAATGTGCACTTTGCAAATGCAGTTGCTCAAGAGCTTAGTAAATGAGATGAAATGTCACTTTACAAAGAGTACCCAATCTCATGCAAAGAAAATTAATTAACAGCATTTTTGCTTGCACATTTGACTAATGGAAGTCAAGAGAGATTCCTCTAATTTTACTGGAGCAAATACACTTGCAGAGTGCACATTTTATTTGCGTTTAGTAAGTCCACCCCAGTGTTATATTAAAAGGTTCCAGCATGCTGCCCTGCCTGTCACTGCAATATAACTGTGTCCTCGTTGTTACCCCAAATAATGTATTTTTGTGTTGCATTTAATTAATACTGTGTGTGTACTTACAGTGAATCTATACATCTAGAAGCAAGCTGCTAGAAAGTTTGACTAATGCAAAATGAGTAAATTGTCTACTTGAGCTATTCCTTCATAAATATTGGAGTACCTGTGTTTTTTATCGTCCTAATGGCCAATTAGTTAACTGATGCGGGGGGGGGGGGGGGGGGGGCTGCACAATATTATTTATCTAGGGACTCAATAATTGTAAATCTGTCTATAAAATTGGCAGTTTTTGTAACATTCAGAGATTTGGCATAGTTGGGGTTCAAGGTCTGTACAATATAGAAAGCTGCATATCTGATGATTAGTAAAAAAAAATGACTGGTAAAATGATGAGACATTAGTGGTGATTAATTTGAACAGGTATCTGTACACCTCTCTACCCTTTAATTCCACAAAGAACTTAAAGGATAAGTTCACCTTTTGAAAAATAAATCGCAGGTAAAAAATCTTGCATTTATTGTTTTTGGTTGTAGGAAGGCTCCTGATCACCAGATCACTGGTGCCATGCAGATCTCCTGCAGACCTGTCAGCATATCTGCTTGCCAGGATGTACGGGAAAGCAAATATACTGACAGGAAGAATCAGAGACCTACCATGGTGCTTCACAGCACTAAGACTGTCAGGACTTGTAGTTCATTCATTCACAGAACTTTGCGTGGGAGGGGGGCGTGATTGGGCAGCATTGGGAACATGTTACATGTTCCACCCTAAAAACGGGTGGAACATGTAACATGCCCCCAAAGGTGAACTTATCCTTTAAAGTACATTAGTATATTGAAAGCTAAAATATTTTTTTCTACTTTGGATAGAGTGTGGAATATTAACCCCCTCTGTCAGTTTTATTGCCAACTGTATACTAATAGAGAGGACTTTCCTGTCCTGTCAGTACAACTGGAAGTAAGAGGAGATCTCTACAAAATTAGGTAAATCCTATCCTTGACAGTTGCCACTATCCCCATTAGAAGATTTCCCCTCACCTCCTGTTCTGTACCAACTGCCATTTTTGGATTTCCTGTCATTCTCAGTTCTAGTGACAATGGTCATCATAACAGATAGGGTGAATCTACCTAACAAAACCACAGAAAGTTTAAAAAAATAACCGATATTCTAATCCCTTAACACTCATATTCAAAGCTGAGAAAAAAATATTGGCATTTAGATACACTTTACCTATAGATGTTAGAAGGATATAATTACAAATTAAAGGGTATCATTTAATGTTTACATTATTTTCCATCTGCATACCATTGGCTGTGTGTTCTCATTTTAACAGTAAAGGGAGTGAAAATATAGTAGTAGTGGTTCAATTAAATATAGTTAAGAAATCGTTTTATAAATTCTGTTCAGTATTTTTTGGCAAACAGTATATAGTGTGGTGTTGTTGCTAAATAATACCAAAGTCTTTTATGAATTGATCTGAAGCTATCTGTCAGAGATTGGGATGCTGTCTTTAATTTTGCAGCCAGTAATAATTGTTAAGGGTGTTCTAAGGCCAAAGTAAATACTTCTGTGAAAGTATATTTTTATTCTACACAATGCATTTTCCCCCTCATTATGAGAACCTTTACTGCTTGCTTTTAAAATGATGGGAAAAAAAGCTTTAGATTTGGCTTTGAAAACCCCTGACCTGGTATTGATTTGTATAAGAATGATCATTGTGTAATATATGCTGAATTCTGCCAAGAAGAGCTCAGGGGGGTTTGAAAAGGAAAGGCTTGTCATATACAGCATGTATGTAATCAGGACTAGAAGGACCACTAACATGTGCTAACAGTGTAGATGTTTAAAGCATATAATTGACAAAATAATACAATTCTGCAAACATTGTTTCCTCCCCTTCATGGATATTGAATTAAGATATTTAAGTGTGCTTTTCTATACAATTCTTCATCCAGCATGAATGACTTTGTGACCACAAATGTCTAGATTTAAAAAGTGGCAGATTATGCAGGAAAAAGAGGCAAAATGTCTACATCCCGCAGTGTTAATGGCAATAGACCCTGATGGCACCTTTTATTTTTGAGAGATAATATGGAAAGAACAGTGGTTAATTCACAGAATTTTTATTAAACCATTAACCATGCTCAGTGTCTGGAGGTGGGGGGGGGGGACAAAGACTAGAAGACATAATGGGGTTGGATCCAGAGTTTCGTAAATGATGTAAAGCTCCACTTTGCAAAGAATACCCAATCACATGTAAGGGAAAAAAAGCAGCAACATTTTTGCTTGCACGTGATTGGATGATGGAAGTCAGCAGAGCTACTGATCATTTACTAAGCTAAAGTTTAAAGTGCGCAGTCTATTTGCCTTTAATAAACCAACCCCATTGAGTGTCCCTTTTGGACTTATCTTTATATTGAGCTTAAGATGTCCTCTCATCAGGCTATAATGTATTGGTAAGTATGCCGTTGTGGTAAAAAACTACATAAAAATACTCTGTGTATATATATATTGGATATGGAAATCCACAAAACACCACCTGGTAATCCATCACCTGGACAGTAAGTGAAGGGATCTTTCTCTGATAGAGCCCTGGACAGAATTAAAATGTCAGCATTTATAAAATTTTCCCATGCTATCCAAAACTTAAAAAAAAAAAAATTGGTTGGTTATACACTTTAAATACCCAGGTTGATTCTTCTCGCTGGTCTGTGTTAGAACGCTGTCTCAGGTGGTACTTTTAAGCTCAGAATGAAATCAGAAGCTCAGCATGCATTCCCAATTGCCTACTACAGTCAAGGTACTGAGATATCATATAGACATGCAAACTATGCATCCTTTTAGTCTTTCCTCGGTGTTCACTGTGGAAGAAATTCTGAGAGGTAGGGGTAATAAAGAGGAGAATTTTCATTTTCAAGCTCCGTTAAGAAAAATCCTTTTTAAAATTGTGCATTTCTGGTGTAAAGCTGAAAATACAAAATCACAGTATTCATTGGTGCTTTGGTAACAGCTTGTAAAGTCATTGTTAGACTTTCCTTTATTTCATTGCAAGAGAGGCCAACAATAATACAACCATACCTCAGTAGAGGAGGGTTAGAATTTCAGGACAAAATTTAGCAGGGCCCCTATCATTCGCCGTTTTTTTAACCCAATCTAGCCAAACACTATAATTTTTTTTATTTGGCAACAATATTTTGTTAATCACAGTTTTTATTCCCTGGAATAAAATTTCATAACTTCAGCATTGCAATGAATTAACTTGTTAAACAAGTTATTGACAACTTATGTTAAACGCCTTCACTGATTGTGGAACATTATGTAATGTGTATAATTCTGGAATATTTAGTGTTGTAAGAAACAGACATTGTCCAGTAAGCTTTATACTTTGCTTTTAACACCTATTTTGTTGTACCTGGTTCCAGAGTATCTGTACAGATTTTCTAAGAGTATGCCGTCCATAAATATTCATATGTTTCTATTTACTGCGCAGACATGATTTTAATGGCAGACCTGCTAGAAAGCTTGAATTACACCTTAAAAGTATGCAAGATTTACGAAAATGCATGTGATTCCGTGTGCAATTAGTTTAAAACACAAATTTGAAGTGCAAATGAAAGCAGATATAAGGGACCCTCATTAAACTTGAAGATGTTAAAGAAACAGAAAAAAAGCATGCACCTACTGTTAAAATGCAAACATTGCTATTTCTGTTTAGTTTTTCTTGTTGTCTAATCTCAAATAATAACAAAACACGCGAAAGCATGAAAAAAATCAACAAAATGGACAAAAAAAAAAAGAAAAAAAGACTACTAAAGAGCCAGAAACACAAGCATGTGCTAAGTGCTAAAAGTGCAAAAGCTCTTATATTCACTCTATTTTCCCTATTTTCTTCAACACCACAACTAACAAAAGGAAAAATGCCAAAAACATAAAAAAATGCAACTTTTTTTATCACATCTAGTAAATACCCCAAAACATTTGTTTTTTCTGTTCGTGTTTGTTAGGAAAAAAAGAAGGCCAGAGAGCAACCTGAACATTTGAAAGAAATAGTATGCATTTTGATTATGTATTCCTTATTTTTTGGTATATTTTACTGTTATTCATTAAGCAACACAAAAATAACCATGAAATAAATCGCTATCTAACAATTTTAGCCCGGGTTCACACTGGATACAAGTTTAAATGCAAGTGAAGTCTCATGATTTCAAAGTCGCATGTTATTTGACTTCAGGTGCTCCTTGGAAGACATCTGTGCAGCTTCATATCCAGATGTCTATGCAAGTCACACCTAAAATTGCAAAAACAACAAGTGCAGGAACTACTTTCAAAATTGGTGTGACTCCAATGGAGTCGAAGAAGCACCAATTTGAATGATTTCATTATGGACAATAGGGTGCGGCTGTCAAATCGCATGACAAGTCACACCCACACTAGTGAACCTGGGCTAAAGGTACCATTTTTATGGTTTTTAAAACAGCAACAAACTACACCCATAAATGAACAAAAGAATGCTCAGAACATAAACAGGCACCAGAAGCCATTCAAAGCCCTTGAACTCCCATACACTCATCCCAGAAACTGTACTTCCACTGCTACAGCCACAATTAATTTTTTTTACGTGTTTCTATTCACTAACATAACCTAAAACAAAAAAATAACAACACTTGCGTCTTACGCTTTTTTTTTAATTACAACACTGAAGTTTGCCTCTGCTATGCAAAAAATGCTGGGAAGTTTACCATGTCTATACTATACTGGCAGATAGCATTATCAGTTGTAAACTATATTTGAAAACTGTCTGTCCTAACAAAGGTTTGAAGATCTAGAAGCTGGCCTTCTGCATTGTTTGTTCATGAGGGGAAATGCAGATTGGATTTCCTCACATTTTAAAGTATTTAGAGGAACTTGCAGTCAGCCCAAGACCAGCTCCAAACAAACACCTAGAAGTTAGGATATTTTTTTCCTATAGGCAAAATTTGGCTGAAAAATTAGCCAATGTTATGGAAATTTGGGCGACACAAAATCAGCCAAGTTTGTTCATGCCTGCTAAACCTTGCTTTGACCAATTGGTGCTGAATAGATTGCAGTGGTGAAAAGTCAGGACTTTGTATTATGTCTGACACTGGTATTCAGAATAAAACTAGCTAAACAGAATTATGTATGATTTGACAGGTAAAACAGTTCACAAGTATGTATTTCAACCATGTCTTATGCAGTTTGCACTGTTTGAACTTACATTTTAGGTTTAAATAGTTTAAAACACTGTCGCAGATAATGTTAGGTTCACCCTAGCTGCACAAATGTTTAATGGTATATTTTTACTTTTAATACCAGGTATTTGATTAATTTGTGTCTCTATTGTACACAAGCAAAAAAGAGGGCAGTCAGGCACAATCTTTGCATTGTGTATTGTTAAAGGGAGTACAATTTTTAAGTTGGTAAATTGTATATAATTTAAAGATCATACAAAATTAGGTTACTTAGAAGTTGATTTTTAGACTGTCTTCTTTCCTCTCTTCATGTCTATGGCACAGGTTGCTTGATATTGTTATTCAGAAGCCAGAAGGAGATAGGCGAGAGCACAGGTAACAATTTTGTGGCTTGTGTCAATGGTCTTTGAACCTTTTGTTGATGCTTTGAAGTGCATTCTACTTGCATTTTGGGAAAAGACTGAAATACTTCTTAGATTAATAATGCACATGAGTTGATGAGTATTGTCATGTTTGACACTTTTTCTTTAACCAGTTGCCCTCCGCCCCAAAGGTAAAAGTACTGCTACATGGAGGTAGAGCTGCACAAAATCACGTATTTACACGTGATTTGCATTTCCGGGTAGGGGGAGCACGTGTGCCGCCCTACCTGTGCCGCCATTGGCGGCTAGAGATGTCAATCACCGGGTCCAGGCCTGCACTCGGTGAGCATTTGGGAAAGCTGACAGGGGAGAAACAACACAAGTCTCTCTCCTGTCAGCATGCATAGCACAGAGATACAAAACAGCATGCCTCCCTAGTAAAACACAGCACACAGTAAAAAACTGATCACTGTATTAGTGTCAATGGGGATGTCAGTGGCAGTTAGTCAGTTCCCCCCAGTGTCAGAATGCCGGCCACAGTCCCACAGTCCCTCTATAAGTCGTAAGTCACTGATCACCGCCATTACTAGTATAAAAAAAAATAACAATTACAGTATATATACCGCCATTGGTAGTTGCTATAACTTTCACGTAAAACAATTAAGAAGAAATTTGATCTTGTACATTTTTTTTATTGGATATGTTTTATAGCAAGTCAAAAATATAGGGTTTTTTTCAAAATTATCTGCTTTTTTTGTGTATAGTGCACAAAATAAAAACGCAGAAGTAATAAAATACCACTGAAAGAAATCTGTATTTGTGGGGGAAAAAATTACATAAATTTTATTTATGTACAGCATTGCATGACCATGCAATTGTCAGTTAAAGTAACGCAGCACCGTATCCCAAAAAATGGCCTGGTCAGGAAGGTGGGTAAATCTTCTGGAGAGTAAGTGGTTAACACATAATATGCAATAATGTGTATCTTTTAAAACATTGCCTTGATGAGCCAGAGCCAAAATACATGATTTTTTCCCTTAACGGACATTGAAGCATGCTGTGATGTGCTGTAATGTTTTGCTGCACTTAAAGGCAGCATGTTCCATTTTCACTCAACATATACAAATGCAGCGTAACTGAGCATATTGGATACAATAGATTTTGGATTTTTACTGCTTCGGGCCTATGTTGTGCAATGCAACCCAATGCATAGGGTGTGCAAATATTTCTCTTTCTGACTTCCTTAGAAATTTCAATAAACCGGCATCTGTACAGAATACAGTTTGGAGTGAATGTCTTTAACCTGGATTATTTTATTATGTGCACGTTATGAACTTTATACTTGTTTGATGATTACGTTATACTTGGAATTACGACACATTGGAATACGAGCACTATGCTATAGTCTGGGCACTAATTTGTTTTGATATACAAAGAGTTTATTTCATTATAAGTATGTACATTTTTTTTAGTTAATGTTACACAAAGAGCTGCACAGTTTGTGTTCACATATCATATGATTATGTGTATGGGATTCACACGAGTACCAGCAGCTGATAGAGGGGTGTGCTAGTGTGTTTAAAAGCTGCACGGGAACAATTTTTTTATATACAAATGTTCCTGCCATAAAATCTAGGTTTTACCATGCATTACAACAACACAAAGACGTGAATCTGGACTTAGCTTAAAGCTAAATTTCAGGAATTCAGCAACTTTGTAAAAAGTGAAAGCACTACATGAGTTAGGTCCAACAAAGTGCTTTACACCTCCTGGGAATATATCTATTATTTATATCTGACAGGTTTATTGTGCTCCAGCAGCATAGCTTCCAGAGCTATGATGCTGTGCTCAGCAGATCTCAGCCCCTTCAAGTGTACAGTTGATGCATCCGCTATGCCAGCTCCTCCCCTTCCTCCTACCCAATCATAGAAGCCTTTGTATTGTGTGAATCTATTCACAAAATAAAAAGGCTTCTGTGAATGGGCAGCAGAGGGGAGGTTCTCTCTGTGCCTCTCTCCTCTCTCACAGACTTGAGTGTGGAGTGTATCCTCTGGCAGAGCCATAAACCTGCTGATGAAGAAGGGATCCCCTTTCAAAACGTGTCAGGTTCACTCTGAGTATCTCCCCTTCTGATGGGATACGCACATGTCTCCTTATCATGTGGTTCAACTTGGACTTTACATGCTTGTTTTACTACTATGTTTGTGAATATATCTCCTAAATCAATAAATCCATTAACTCTTTACTCAGGTAATGCCCAAGGCTGGTGCGCTCTGTCTTTTTGTTCTTCACTACAGAGCCATAAACCTATCAGATATAAATAATAAGCCCACAATGTGGCAGGCAGCTATTAGGACTTCAAGCAGTATTAAACCCAAAAGCAAACATTTATTATATTGCAGCTTACTAATTGTTAGATGTGATGGCTGTATTTTATTATTTTCCTTTTTTCGACTTTCTTTCTTTTAGTTTCATCTGGTGATTCAGCTAGCAAGTTTGCTGTTTTTTAGAAGCTCAAGTTCTCTGGCAGAATGTATCAGTTTACATGGATGAGATAATCAATTTACCACTGGCAGTGGTGATTAAAATGATCAGCTTTTATTTATTCATGTAAAACCTTTATCCCAAAGTTAAAAAAAAAGTTTGCTGTAACTGATTATTCTTCAGCCATTTGCTTCCGCTATATGATGAGACACCTAGCTAACAGGTGTAAGGCCTCACTTTCATCATTCAATGCATGCGCTGCTAGTAATACGGAGTCATGTCAGAGCTTACTGAGCTTTAAAGAGGGCAAATTGTGCCAAATTTGTGTCCATTTTTTTATCTAACCCCTTTATATATGTGTATATACAGAATGGGATTTATTTACTAAAGCTGGTTCACTCAGAATCTTGTGCACTTCTGCACAAAACAGAAACCAATCGGCTTCCAGGTTTTATTGCTTAAGCTTAACAGAACAAGCTGAGGTTTGAAACTGATTGGCTACCATGCACAGCTTCTGAGTGAACCAGCTTTAGTAAATAAACCCTAATGTATAGTTGACCCGATGACTGTACTACACAGGGCCTGAAGAAGCAAAGCAAGCCTAAACCATAATATTTCTCCCACCATGCTTCACATTTATATTGAGGTTCTTCTCCTGAAATACTTTTGTTGACTTGTCTACTGTTACTGTCAACAAACAATTTTATTTCTGATCAGTCTTCAACCCATTGTTCCTGAAAGTCTGGTCTTTGCCATATGTTCAATAACAAGTTTTAACCACTTGCCGCCCTGCCACTGTAGAAATACGACGGCAGGGTGGCACTGGCAGGCAAAACCACATTTTAAAATGTGTGTTTTGTAAACAGATAGGAGGCGTGCGCGAGGCGCGCCGCCGCCCTATCTGTCCCGCCGATCACCACCGCGGATGTTAGTCGCCGGGTCACAGCCGGTCCTTAGCGGCTGTTTCCCGGCGATCGGCGGTAAACAGTGACAGAGAGCACAGCTGCAGTAGCTGTGCTGTCTGTCACTTCCTTGTCAACTCGAAGACGAGCTGATCGAGACAGAAGAGTTTCTCTCTCTCGATCAGCGGTGTCCCGTGCAGCACACACCTCCGCCTCCTAGTAAAACACTCCCCCTCACTCAGATAACCCTTCCCTGCAAAATAAAGTTAACCCCTTCCTCCCCAGTGCCATTAGTATAGTGTCAGTGTTTTTCTTTTTTCACTGATCACTGTATTAGTGTTTTTTGGGGATGTCAGTGACCCCAAGTCAGTACCCCCCAATGTCAGAATGTCCGCCGCAGTCCCACAGTCCCACCATAAGTCGCTGGTCGCTGCCATAAGTCACTGATAGCCGCCATAATTCACTGATCGCCGCCATTATTAGTATAAAAAAAAACCTAAAAATCCCAGTATCTTTCCCGCCATTTGTAAACACTATAACCAATTAATTTACACGTATTGGTTTTTTTTTTTAGAAAAGACATGTTGCAGAATGCATTTTGGCAGAAATTTATGACTAAATTTGATTTTTGCATTTTTTTTTACTGGACATGTTTTATAGCAAAAAGTCCAAAATATTGTTTTTTTTTCCTCAAAATTGTCAGACTTTTTTTTTATAGCGCAAAAAATAACCGCACAGGCGATCAAATACCACCAAAAGAAAGCTCAATTTGTGGGGAAAAAAGGATGTAAATTTCATTTATGTACTGTATTGCATGACCGCGCAATTGTCCATTAAACTAGCGCAGCGCTGTATAGCAGAAAAATGGCGTAAGTTGCAGTATTTATACCATAGTTTGTAGACGCTATAACTTCCACACAAAGCAATCAATATACACCCATTGGGATTTTTTTTTACCAAAAACATGTAGCAGAATACATTTTGGCCTAAATTTATAACCAACTTTGAGTTTACTATATATTTTTTATAGCTGAAAGTAAAAAATATTGTTTTTCTTCAAACTTTTTGGCCTTTTTTTGTTTATAGCGTGAAAAATAAAAAGCGCACAGATGATCAAATACCACCGAAAGAAAGCTCTATTTGTGTGAAAAAAAGGACGTACATTTTGTTTGGGTGCAGCATTGCATGACCGCGCAGTTATTAGTTAAATTAGTGCAGCGCCGAGTAGCAAAAAGAGGCCTGGTCATTAAGGGGGGTAAATCCTCTGGAGCTCAAGTGGTTAATCTTGCAAATTTTTTTGGGACAGAAAAGGGTTTTTTTTTTATTCACCTCTCATGCAAGTTAAATTGGTGCTATTGTTTTCTTTTGTAGATGTATGCACTTTGACCTGTGCTGTTGCAAGAGTTACTCGAAGAGATTTTGGGGGTTTTGGAGATTTATTTTAGCATAAAACGGTCAGTCCTAGACATATTAGCAGTTGTTTGACATTTATACCACTTGTAGATTATTTTTTTTTTTTATTGTGGAATGATTGATTTCAAAACATTTGGAGATTTTTTTTCTCTGCCAGGCATATGACAAATCTGTGTTTTTGTTCATTTAGATCATGAAAACTAATACACATGTCAAATGTATGTGTCATTTGTTTAATTATATTGCCTCTATCTTCAGGCACTATTTGAGTCAAGAGCTAATGTTTGCTCGATTGCTGAAAAAGTTAATAGTTTTCATGGGGTGCATCTTTTTTTTTTTTTTTTTTTTTATACAAAAGTGGCTTGCTGCAGCATTTGACATTTCAGTAGCTAAAAATATCCTGTAAAAATCACTCAGCCAGATTTAATAGATCTTTTTCATGAAGTAATCTTTTGAAATTTAATCATAAATAATAAGAAATGTATTACTTGCATACATATAACTATTACAGGAATTGTTTAAAGGGGAAATGTTATTAGTGAGTGAGTGCATAGAGACAGAGCAATTCATTGTATAAAGCAACATGTTTCTGCCAACTGTTAGAGTCCACAATAATGTTACAATGCAACACCAAATTCACATAGTAGAATAATTTTCACCAATGCCCAGACACAAAGCAGTGTGAAGCGTGGGACTCTTTGAAAACTTAAAGACTAAAACTGGCCATAGACACTAGGGGACATTGAAAATACAGGAACAACTGTTGGACATCTGTGCCATTTAGTGTATGCCTAAACATGAATGGTGGCTTTATGCTAGTAACTTCCTACTGGGCTTCTTCTTTGCCCTAGTTGTTGGCTTGATGCTACCATCTGTGTATAAGTCTATGAAGATGACCAAGGGAAGAGCACTGCAGTCACCTTGGCATCAGCTTATCTGGGGAAAACAATAGCGATTAGACAAAATTCTCTAAGAAATTAGATTTTACCCATTTATTGTCCATATTTGAAGGCTATTTCCTAATATTTGTAGAGAACATAAATTAAAAGCTGTTGTCTGCTGGTGTTTTTAAGGCAAATTTAAAACTATCTTAGAATAAACCTGTTTTGGGATTATCTGAATATACTCTAAAACATTTAACAAAATAATTTTAAGTATATGAGCATGTTGTGTGCAGATTTAACTTTCCATTTAGGGAACAACAGTTCAATTCCAGTGTGTGACTTTATAATTCCTATTGACATTTTGATCCTTTGTGATAGTAGTCTGTGGCCACTTACGGTCATTGTAGTGCATTTGCAACAACACCATTGGGTACTGTCCATTTTACTTTTATTTGCGCGAAAAGGGAGGTCTGCCCCCTTCTTCTTGGTCAAAGTAGTACTGATACACAAAGGGTGGACTACTCTGAAAGCTGTTTGCCGGCCTGACTTGTCGTTTTGTATGCTGGAGGTATCAGACTGCTATATTGATTCTATGTAAGAGAGTTTTTTAATTACTATCATTCAACTTCTGCCTTTATGTGGATATGACTATCACTTTTAGATAAAAAAGATTTTATAGATGAATGTTTATTATTTTTATCCACTAATAACATTGGCTATTGAGTGCAGTGGTCAGCTGCAGTGGAATCATTCCTGGATATGGTGAGCTGTGCATATTATGACCATTTATAACTTGATAGTCCATCTGATCTGGTAAGAGGCACTTTTAACTGTGTTACAAGGTGGCGGAATTCTTCTCGGTATTGATGCACTATATTGCACCAAGTGTCAAATGTTAACCTTTCACTCTCACCTTGTGGATTGATTCTTGTCTGGATGGAGGAGTTCTAAGGAAGGACATTTTCAACTTTGGTATCCTTTTATATGGACACATTTGTGTGTTTGACACATTTATATAAACTTTTTTTAATGTTATAATTGAGAACATTTATTTTTTACATTATTTATTCACTATAATATAATTTGGATTTTTATGACTTTTTGATTAGCACTGCTTTTTGTTTTATACTCTGAAAGCGTGCCTTGAAAATGTAAAAAAAAGTTTCATGGACAGTACTCAACTAGTTTGTAGTTCCTGTGACATTGTAGCAATATAATTAGAAATGTCCATAATCCTAAAAGTAAAATAATTAACTAAAAATAACACTGTTTATAAGCAGCAGGCAAAGGTAACCTTTCTACTGCATATCTTAATTTCAGTGGGTAGAGAGCAGGGGGAACCATGATAAAAACCAAGTCAATTACATTTCTCACTTGTTAGTATCCATTGGAATTGATGTGATACCTGCCTGATTTGTCCTCCTATGATAAACCTCAGTAGAAGGTGTAAGTGTCATTGGTGAAGAACACACCACTGCAGCTGTCCATTTTGCCATCAGTGCCATAACTATAACAAGCATAATGTTTCTTTTTCTACACAGAAGAAACACATTATGGTTTGGAGTACATTTTGCATTCAGAATACTGTGGATGAGTCGCTAGTAGTGATCACCACTGGAAAGCCAGATTCATTATGCATTTTCTGTGCCAACATCTGAACTGAAAAGTTAATGTTTCCGTTTCCTGTTGATAAAGAGAGAAATTTTTTACAAACCTTTGTTATATTTGCAAGGATAAACAGCAAAATACAGTATGTGCAGACAGTACACAAAACAAAGATAAAGCACTTACATAAAAGTACGATACTGACAAGTATAGCAATGTAGGAAAATTTAGATAGAGAAAATTAAAAGCATTTATAAGTACATGAAAATGAAATGACAGAATAGGTTGAGAGATACAACTGTCAACAGTATATATCAATCAACCTTCACATGATGTAGAATCAGTCGTGTAGTATATGTCTATAAGTCTTCCATGATTCCCATTTTTTATCAAACAAATGCATTTTATCCAACAAAATATAGTAAATCCGCTCCATAAGCATCACAGCATCAACTCTGTGCAAAACAGATGGCAGGGGTACAGAATCGGACTTCCAGTTCAAAGCAATAGCCCATGAAGTAGCGATACAAATGGTATGTATCAATCTCATAGCAGCATTAAAGATCCCAGGGATAGGAGCACCCACAAGACAAATCTGTAAGGACAAAGTAAGTGGAGAGCCCGCCAGTGAGGTAGCCACCTCAGATATCTTACGCCAAACCGAAGAGACGGTTGGGCAGTCCCAAAGAATATGTACCAAGGTGCCTGTATGGCCACAACCCCTGAAACATAAGGGAGATGTCTGTGGGAACAGCACATGCAATCTAGATGGAGTATAATACCATCTTGTGAGAACCTTAAGGGCCGTCTCACGTACAGAAATAGATCTAGAACACTTACAGATGTTATCCACCATAGAATCCCAATCCTCCTCTAAAAAAGAAACACCACTATCCTCTTCCAATTTTTGTCTATACAAGAGGGGCGTAGAAGAGTAACAGAGCAAAAATTGGTGATAGAAGTCAGAGATAAGACCCTTACCCCTAGGAGAGTCACGACAGACACGTTAAAAAAATGAAATCGGGGAAGAGGGTGTAAGGCCAAAATGTGAGTTAAAAAAATGGCTGATCTGTCAATAAGGATGGTATTCCCCGAGAGGAACATCAAAGAGCTCACGTAACATATCAAAGGTGATAAAAGATCCTCCCCTCTGAAAATCTGATAATCTAATAAAAGATCGGTCATTCCACCAGCAAAAAGCCTGAGGAGCAGAGAAAGCAGTGATAAATGTTGGATCTCCAAAGAATGAGACACCTGAAGGGACAGATGAGACTAAATTAAATTCCAGTTTACATTTGGACCAAAGCATCAATGAGTGGGTTACTATAGAGTTATGAAAAGTGAGCAATCGGGGGGGAAATCTTAGACCACAATATGCCCAATAAATAATAAGGGCGTATTGACTGAGATTCAAATTTAATCTATGGGATCTGGGAGTTAACAGTTGCCCATTGAGATAATTGTGCAAAACGGGCCGAGAGATAGTATAACCAAAAATTAAGAAGGCCAAGACCACCTGTCCGTTGGGAGTGGTATAAAACAGAGGAGGCAAAATGTGGGCGCCTATTACTCCAAATGAAGGTGCTAATAGTCCGCTGAAAGTGATCCAAAAATGTTTTCGAGACTGGGACTGGGAGTGCTCTAAAAACATAGAGTAACTTGGGTAGAATATTCATTTTGACCGCCGTGACTCTACCCAGAAAAGAAATAGGGTAACCATGCCAAATTTTTAGTAAAGTGGAAAGACGTGATACTCATGGAGGATAGTTAGCAGCAAACATATCTGAGTATTTAGGAGTGAGATTGATACCCAAATAGGAAATCCGGTCAGTAACCCAACAAAATGGGAAGGAGCTACGGAGAGATGCACTTAGGGAATCAGGAACATTAACAGGCATAATCACCGATTTAGCAAAATTAACAGTAAGACCCGACACTATAGCAAAATCATTCAAAAAAGCACATAAATTTGGCAATGAGGTTAATGGGTTGGTAAGAAAGAGCATAACATCATCAGCATACATGCATATCTTAAAGTTTGAAACTAACAATGGATAGCCAGAAGTATCCAGATGTGACCTAATTGCTATAGCTAAGGGTTCCAACATCAGCGCAAATAGAAGGGGGGGAAAGAGGACAACCTTGACGGGTGCCTCTATCCAGTGTAAAGAAGTCGGAGTTACAGCCAGGAAGCCTTATTCTGGTTTTAGGGGAATCATAAAGAGCATGAATACCAGATAAAAACTCATCGCTGAAGCCCATCCTTTGTAGCAAGGAAAACAAATAAGACCAAAGAACACTGTCAAAGGCCTTGTTAATATCCAGACTCATCAATAAAACCTCTTTAGAATGTAAATTGGCATCTTGTATAACATTTAAAGTGAGGCGTATATTATCAGTAATAAACCTGTCTGAAATAAATCCTGATTGGTCCAGAGAAACCAAAGAGGAGATAATTGGGGCAAGCCTGTCCGCCAAAATATGACTAAATAATTTCAGATCCTTGTTCATTACAGAAATAGGTCTGTAGTTTTGGGGTAAATGATGATCTTTTTGAGGTTTGGGTATTAAAGACATATTGGCCAACAACATCTCCTCAGGAAATTTACCACCCTGCAAAACAGTATTAAATAAAGTAATCAAATAGGGAGCCAGTATGGGAGCAAAATGTTTGTAATAGCTAGCAGAATTTTCAGAAATGCCCAACACC
Source organism: Staurois parvus (assembly GCF_062004578.1). Lineage (NCBI taxonomy): Eukaryota > Metazoa > Chordata > Amphibia > Anura > Ranidae > Staurois > Staurois parvus. The sequence goes on from NW_028318030.1 coordinate 3,385,644, forward strand.
TCCTGTGGAAGAGATGAGATAGTGCCAGAGTTAGTACGTAATTTATAAATGTCTGGAGGACGTAGAGAGTGATTCAGTTTCCTTGCAAACATCGTAGATGCCGAATTACTATGCAACAAGAAAGAGGCTTTTGACCAGCAAAGTGATTTTTCTGTTTTTTGAGAGAGTAGGGTATTCAGTTCTAAACATTTTTGACACAATAGCTGTTTATTAAGAAGGGATGGGTCACCAATATGACTTCTATAATGTGTTGCTAACTCTCGAGTCAATTGTAAAATTTGTTGCCATCGTCTTTTATTTCTGGCTGAGGCCATAGAAATAAGACGGCCACGTAGGACCGCCTTATGTGCCACCCATAGAGTGGCTGGAGAGTGGAGTGGAGTTAGTTTGAAAATATTCCTGAATAGAAGTAATCACTTCCTGGCGAGAATTGATATCAGTTAACATTGAGTCATTAAGTCTCCAAGAGTAGGGGGTAGGTGCCAATCCTATAAAAGTGATAGTTACTGCAACAATATTATGATCTGACCAGGGGCTCAAATGAATAAAGCATTCTTAGAATTTGCTAGTAAGATAGGAGTACAATAAATGTAGTCTAGTCTAGCATAAGAGTCATGTGGGTGAGAATAAAAAGAATAATCCCTGGCTCCCGTGTTATGTGCCCTCCAAGTGTCCACCAACTGGAGAGCATCCAACTTTCTGGTAAGAGGTTTTGGGAAGGCCTGGGAAGATTGCGATAAAGAGTTATGTTCCAAAAGTGGGTTTGCTACCAAATTAAAATCACCACCCATCAGTAGATGGGGGGACATAAATTTGTCAAGAACACCAAAAAATTTTGAAAAAGGAGGCTTGTGCTAAATTTGGTGCATACATATTGGCGAACGTAAGATCGCGACCCGAAAGGGTGCCTTTAAAGATGAGAAATCTACTATCTGGATCACAGTACACATGTTGGACCTCAAAGGGAAATGAGTTATGCAAAAAAATAGCTATACCCCTACTCTTAGAAGAGTGCAAAGTATAAAATCCCTGTTTATAGGATTTGTGAAAGTATGTAGGATGGTTTGCAGCTGCAAAATGTGTTTCCTGCAATAGTATAAATTTAGCCTCTAAACATTTAAATTGGAGAAAGGCTGTTTTGCGCTTATTTGGTGATTTGAAACCCTGAACATTATGAGAGATACATGGAATTATCATTTTACAAAAGAGATTAACACGATCAACAGACAAATGCAAAATGAAAAGACATTTCCTAGAGAAATCTGGTTAGCGTTCAATACTTGCATACTCACATCTGACAAGGTAGTAGATTGTAGTACCGCATTGAGGGAAATCCAGACCCAAAAAAGGCGTCAAGATGTCCCCAAGACAGCACTAAAAAAATCAAAATCATGTACTAAAAGGAGAAGCAAAAGAGAGACAAGATACAATAGAGATAAGGTTTTAAGAGCTCTCTTAGTGAATGACATAACAAAAAAGGTTGGATCAAGTAGGCGAAAAGCCGTACCTGAAAAAACAAAAATGGTAGGCAACAAAGGGCCAATTAGGCCCAAATCCTGTCTCCATAAGACACGGAGAGCGGAGCCACCACCCCTCAATCGGGCCGCGACACCACCAGACATGTCAGGTAGCAGGGTGGGGACACGTGTCCAAGAGTAACAAAACCATAAATGAACGGGCGACGATAAAAAGGCTAAAGGCCTTTGTTAAACTGAACCAGTCCACCTGTGATTGAAAAAGCAAATGTATCACATAAAACATCAACCTATGACAGCAATGAACTTTCAGAATCAGGAGCTATAACAATGAGAGCATAAGTGAGCAAAATCCTTTTATCCTGGATCCTGTCGGACCCTCCTTCTATCCTGTCTTGCAGATGGAGTATGCGAAATAGGAGACACACAAGGAGTAGATGGTAAACGTTGGGGCGAAGGAAGATCAACTAAGCCCAATTTAGTCAGAATTTCTCTGTCTTCAGAGAGAGAAGTAGCAATGTAGGTGCTGCCATTGTGAGGGACGATAAGCTTAAATGGAAAACCCCACTTGTATCGAATGCGAGCTGAAAGGAGGGTAGTGGTGATTTCTTTAATTTTTCTACATCTGTCCAGAGTAGCAGGAGAGACATCTGGAAAAATTTGAAGCATTGAGCCCTCAAAAGTGATAGTAGGAGTGTTACGAGGAGCTTTACAGATATCTTCTTTAGTCTGAAAGTCCTTCATACATAAGATAATGTCACAAGGTGGTTTATCATTAGGGGTTTTGGATGCAATGCTCTGTGGATACGATCACAGACTAGAGAGTTAGCATCAGGATCTGGAAGTAGAGATCTGAATAAGGTGGCCATGGCCTGTGAAAGGTCAGTCACCGTCTCTGGCATACCACGAATACGAAGATTGTGTCTGCGATTACAGTTGTCAAGATCTTCCACTTGAGCTTGGAGCTGAGAATAGGCCGTAATCATATGATCATGATCTCTGGAGAGTTCGCCGTACGCCAGATTGAGCTCATCATGTTTAGTCTCCAGATGATCCGTTCTAGAGCTTAATGCAGCTATTTCCTGAGAAAGAACACTCGTGCTTTTGTGGAGTTCTAGTTGGAACTTAGTTGCTAATTTTGAATACACAGTCTCAAAGCAAGATTCCAAGTCCCCCTAAGTAAGTTGTTGCACATCCTCATTATCTTGAGTTGGAGAGTGAGATGCATGTTCTTGTATAGAACCAGCAGGAGATACTCGATCTGCGATATCTTGTGTCATACTGCTTATATCGTGTGCTATTAGTAGATAAGTCGTAGGGATTTTTGAGCATTACCCTTACTCTTCTTCTTGGTGGACGGCATGCAAAAGGTCTCCTGGGGGTGATAGAAGAAAGCTTGAGAGGTGCCAGTGATAAAAATGGCCCCAGGTGACCAGTAGCGCCCGCATCAGGTTTAAGGTGGTAGTTACATTGAAGCAGTCAGACCTGAAGATACACTAATCAAAATTCTGTAGAAATTAGGTGCAGCATAGGGGCAAAAAAGTAAGCATTTGGGTGATCAATAAAGAGAGATATTTGGTCAGAAAAACATTGTTTTACATTCATCTGTAACCTAAATTCTTAAAAATGTGACAAACTTACTATTTTCAAATCACAGATTTCAATTTATGAAGGAAAACTTTCAGGTACGGATGAGTCAGTTGGTTTATAAAAACCTAGAATCAGGTCACTCAGATCAGATATTTGCTGCCCTTTGGCCCTTCATGGTAGCCAACTTGCTCAGTGAGCTGGTAAAGGATTCTTTAAATCTCTTACCAATAAACTTTTAGAGTGAAGAGTCCCCATCCCATCCATGCTGTTTTCTTTAATATGGGAAACTTTGTCAGTGAGTGAATGGGCCAGTAGGTAATTCTTAGATTATAGTTCTTAGATTGTAAGCTCCAAGGGGCAGGGCCCTCCTAACCCTCTTGTATTGAACTGTATTGTTGCTGTATTGTCTCCCTTTATATTGTAAAGCGCTGAGCAAACTATTGGCACTATATAAATCCTGTATAATAATAGCGATGGAGTGGTGCTTAACTTAATGTAGTTGTGAACATACAGGGGTTGATTTATATTGGTAAATAGACTCTGCACTTTGCAAAGTGCAGTTGCATTCTGCAAGTGCAGTTGCTCCAGAGCTTAGAAAATGAGGTAAAGCTTCACTTTGCAAAGAATACAAATTGGATCATGCTTTGCTGGGTTATTTTGCCTTCCTCTGGATCAAATGTGGGTATAGGATTATAACTTCTTTTTTTAATGGCTGAACTGGATGGACTGTAATAAACAGCACAAAGTACAGGACTTCATGATAGCTGTCCCGTGTGATGCATTGGTTATAACTCTGTGGCACCTCTTTACAGCCCACACTGCTATTTGAAATAATATGTTGAGGCATGTAATAGCTGTACCAACATATGTGCCTTGGTTATTCTACAAAGCTTCTACATATGACTCTTATCAGTCAGACTGTGTTGGACACATGAGTCCTTCTAGGTGTATTGGGAAGCAGGAACACACACACACAAACAGGAACAGGAAATGACATCATAACTATGTAGTTCCACAAGACATTTTTCAACAACACTTGTCTTATAGGAACACACACATATCCCTGGCCAGGGCCCTTCGCTCCAAGCCAGGTGGCAGAATACCAGAGCCCGGTTGCAAGTGCGACCTTTGAGACCCTGATAGTCCCGCCACTGATGTCAGTAGTTTTTTATTTTTGTTTTATTTTTGTTATTATTTTTTATAATTTATTTATTGTTTTTACAATATTATTTTTAATAATTTTTTCACAATATTTTTAGGAGCCCCATTGTGGGGCTTTGGTGAAATATCAGCGGTCTAAACAGATCGCTAATGTTCCACTGTGAGACTGAGCAAAGAGATTGAGGACACAGCCATCAATCTCCATCTCTGCAGCCTCAAACAAGCAATGTCTATTTATGTATTAAAATAAATTAGTAATTTTATAAATCCTTGTTTTATAAAAACAGAAATTGATGACTGAAATTAATAAATACTAGTAGACCTAAAGGATTTGTTGCTTTTCTATTTTGGAAGCTTATGACATATAGATATCTATTCTTTTCCACATTGCATCAGTGTGGATATAAGATCTGTCTTTTCATAGAATAATGTTCTCTACTTACAGTTGCTGTATAATATATCTTTGATCTGTTGCTTTGGCAAAATTATGTTGCAGAAGAGACATTTTTATATTGTGAATGAAATCCATTCAAGTTATCTTTGTCTTTTACTATATCGCTTATGCTTTTTCTACTCTACTACTATAAAAACGATGGTTGGAATATGCCTAGCTGAAAAATGATTTTCATGTGACAACTAAACAAATGAATGCTACAATGTGGTAATAGATGTAGGTAAGTGAAACGTTGTACATTTGTGATTGAACAGGATGTGAAATGTTGTATCTGCTGATTCTAGGCTTTTAGTTATAGTTGACCAGGTGTTTCAATCACCAACCTCTTCGGTGGTCTGGAAATCAGAGTATAACTTTAAAACATTTAATTTCTATTGTCTTTGTTATATTTTCCTGAGCTGTTAAATGTGGTTCTTATAAGTTCAGTCATGACTAATTACTGTGGGACAGCGTTTGAGGGACTAATGGATCAGATTCATCAGACTCAAAGTGTATCAATAGGGGGAATTACAATGGACTGGTTGTTTACCTCCCTTCAGAAATTGTTGGAAAATGACGATTATTCTGGAACAAATTATATTTTCAGAAATATATGGAATTGAACTCTGATTACAAGATTTTTACTAAGATCCTCGCCAATCGGTTATCTAGGGTCATCTCCAAACTCATACACAGAGACTTTAACTCTTGGGAAACCCTCTCCCTTTGAGTGTCTATGTATACAGGGCCCACATCAAAGGGGTATAATTTCCAATATAGTTGCAAGAAAAAGTATGTGAACCCCTTGGGATTACGTGGAGTTTTGCATAAAATGTGCTCTGAACGTCATCTAAGTCACAACAATAGAAGAACACAGTCTGCTGAACATACTACACAAACATTAGATGTTGCCATGGTTTAATTGCACATAACATGTAAACATTCACAGTGCAGGGAGGAAAAAGTATGTGAGGCCCTAGCTTAATGACTTCTCCCAGAGCTAATTGGAGCCAGGAGTGAGCCAACCTTGACTCCAATCAGTGTGATGATATTGGATGTGTTGCTGACAGCTGTCCTGCCCTTAAAAAACACACACCTGTTTTGGGTTTACTGGTTTCAAGAAGCACTGTCTGATGTGAAACATGCCTCGCAGAAAAGAGCTCGCAGAAAAGAGCTCTCAGAAGACCTACGATCAAGAATTGTTGACTTGCATGAAGCTGGAAAGGGTTACAAAAGTATCCCCAAAAGCCTTGATGTTCATGTGTCCACAGTAAGACTGTCTACAAATGGAGAAAGTTTAGCACTGTTGCTACTCTCCCTAGGCGTGGGCGTCCTGTAAAAATGACTGCAAGAGCACAGCGCAGAATGCTGCATGAGGTAAAGAAGAATCCCAGAAGAATCTCGTCCTGCACATGCTAAGAAATGCGTCGCATTTTGATGACGTCAGATGCCACATGTGCTGATCAAGGACATCTTGGAGACTCTGCCAGGCTCCACCATCCATGCTGCATATGCACAGCACCATCTGCTGGCAAACACCTTGGAGATCCACCAGGCTTACCATCCATGTTGCACATGCACAGCACCACCTGCCGACGGACTCAATCGATCTCCTCTCTAGATCAGACACACAACAACATCTGGCTACAGACGTCTCACCCTCTTACCCATGAGCCCGTTTTTAAATTCTAAGATGTGAGTTACTACTTATGTTTCAAATACCTGCACAGTACACACTTAGAGGCGCTGTGTTTCTTTGTTTCCCTTCTGCAGAGTTATGCCTCCCTCCTACGCAGCTTTCCCTACTGGACTACCTTCACCCCTGCGCATTTGGAACTCATCAAACATATATGGACTGCTACACCATGCGCCTGCTATTCCTTTTGTAATGAGCTCTGAGGACAAACTGTCTTTTCCCCTACTTGCTCTTTTTTCACCCCACTCCCTTTCCCTAGCTGGTACCATCAATCAAGAGACTACATTGCTGAACACCTTTGCAGGGGGACCTACAGTACGGTAGGACCACCCTGTATAAACTTCTGTTGCACATTGGACTGCCCTCCGTTTGATTCTCCTGCATATAATGTTACTATTATCATATAGCCCCTGTGTTGGCACCTGTTTTGTTATCTCCACTTTTGAAAAAAAATTAAAAAATTGTAATACAAACTACAAAAAAAATGTAAAGGGTAAGGTAAGTGAGCGCAAACAGACAGGGTGAGCAGCTAACATACAGGGTAATCCTCAGTACCTTAAACAAAAAAAATGTGCCTAACATTGTCACCCCCTTTGTTGACAAAACTAAACTGGTATTTAGATTGAGGAATTTAACATGATTCATTCACTGCATTTCCTCTGGGGTTCTTTTCTGTGCAGCAGCCATACAGCAGCAGTAGGCATTTTTAAATATTTTTATATTTTATTTTCTGGGTTTTTTTTAATGTTTAATTTTTTTCTAAATCTAGAAAAATTAGTATACTCTTCAAAACCCTTGGCACAGTTCTACTCTCTATTAAATGCTCATTTGTAAAAAAAAAAAAAAGTGTCACATACAGAAAGATTATATCAATAAAACATCAGTGCAAAGACTAAACATAAGGAAAAATTATCAAAATCATTACTGTTTTTCTTTAATGACTACCCACTGTGGCCCCTTTACTGGGTTTTAAGGTGGGGGAGGGAGAGACTTTCTGGTTGTGTAACCACTGTGATTATATGTGACAGCTCAGTCACTGTGTTGGGAGCTGCAGAAGGAAGAGGTTTTGGTTGTAATGTCTTACATTATTGTGTAATTTTTAGCTACCAGTGTTTCTTCTAAAAGGCCGCATATGGCCAATAGCATGAATACACATGCATACTCCAGATCATAACCCCGGGATACTTTATTGTTGCAAGCAATTTCTCAGTGACCCGTTGATGGACACATTTCACACCCTCACTCTCAAACAATATTTTTATTCAGATTACCTTATCCCAGTGTTTCTCAACTCCAGTCCTCATGGACCCCCAACAGGTCATGTTTTCAGGATTTCCCTCAGATGAAACAGCTGTGGTAATTACTAAGGCAGTGAAACTGATCAAATCACCTGTGCAAAATAATGGAAATCCTGAAAACATGACCTGTTGGGGGTCCATGAGGACTGGAGTTGAGAAACACTGCCTTATTTGAGAAACACTGCCCTACTTTATTGTTGCAAGCAATTTCTCAGTGACCCGTTGATGGACACATTTTCACACCCTCACTCTCAAACAATATTTTTATTCAGATTACCTTATCCCAGTGTTTCTCAACTCCAGTCCTCATGGACCCCCAACAGGTCATGTTTTCAGGATTTCCCTCAGATGAAACAGCTGTGGTAATTACTAAGGCAGTGAAACTGATCAAATCACCTGTGCAAAATAATGGAAATCCTGAAAACATGACCTGTTGGGGGTCCATGAGGACTGGAGTTGAGAAACACTGCTTTATTTGAGAAACACTGCCCTACTTTATTGTTGCAAGCAATTTCTCAGTGACCCGTTGATGGACACATTTTCACACCCTCACTCTCAAACAATATTTTTATTCAGATTACCTTATCCCAGTGTTTCTCAACTCCAGTCCTCATGGACCCCCAACAGGTCATGTTTTCAGGATTTCCCTCAGATGAAACAGCTGTGGTAATTACTAAGGCAGTGAAACTGATCAAATCACCTGTGCAAAATAATGGAAATCCTGAAAACATGACCTGTTGGGGGTCCATGAGGACTGGAGTTGAGAAACACTGCCTTATCCCAATCTTTAACTATTCAACATAGATGATCTTTGTCCAAAAAAACACATGGAAGTTTCAAATATGGCTTCTTCCTTGGTATTCCTGCATTCAGTCTAGCATGAAATAACCACATTCAAATTATTCTTTCACTTACTGACACACCACTAGTTTGGAGAAGTTCTTTCATGTCACCTAATATTCTCCATCTGCTAACAAAAGACAGTCTTTTGATTCTCCTGTCATCATTTTGGGTAGTCCCCTTCTTTCTGCTTCCTCCTGGTTAGGACAATTCTCCATTATCTCATTATCTCATACTTCAATCTGAATTTCCTTATTTCTGAATTTGTTGCACCACCACTAAGATATTTAGCAATTTTCCCTAAATAAAGCCACACTGCCTTAATGTAATGGCTTCTGTTCATTTCTTTGGAGCTTAGTCAATGAAAAATAACATGAAAAAATATTGCAATTGAATATTGATTTTCAAACCAATATATTTTAATAGTACATCACCATTTTGCTAGTGTTTAGCTTTGATGATGCCATATTTATAGACTCAAAAATAATACAGCTTGTCTACAAGTACCAAATCAATCAGTTAACCCAAAACCTTATTGGCTACTTAGGTAGCATCTCTTATAGGTCATTTTGACATTGTTAGACAGCCTTCCAGCTTCTCTAAGCTGAGGTTTGGTTGCAGGGTAATAAGTCTTCTTAGACTCCTAGCTGCTCCCATCAGCTGCTGGCTAATGAGTCTGGCCACATGCCCCCTGCCTGGATAGTTATTCCGCACAGGAGGCACCTGATTTAAACCTCACCAGTCTGTGCCTCTTTGCTTGTGATAGTGTTAGCTTCCTGGCTCCCTTTCTGGTTCCTTGCCTTACCCAACGGTGCTGTTATCTTGGATTCCTATTTTGACAACCTTTGCACTGTACTCAGATTACTCTTTGGATTGCTTCCTGAAGTTGACCTCGGATTGTTATTTGGACTACACTTGCTTGCTAGCAGCCCTGACCTTCGAACTGTTTTTGAACTAGGCTTGCTCACTAAATGCCCTGACATTGAGCTGTCCCAGGATTCTGCTACCAGCCATTGTTTACTGCCTGACCAGTTTCAGGGCTACAGGTACTTTTCCTTGTTTTAGTTGCTCAGTTCTGGTGCCATCTAGCCAGCAACTATAGCATCGTGTTCTAAGGCATGGAGGTAACCAGGTACTAGTAGGCCTGTTTGCTTAAAGGGAACCGGAACTGCTATAGGTGAAAAAAACACCAGACAGCTATAGTTTTTCACCTAGACATTGGGCTGTGTGATATAGTATTCTATCAATCATTTCACTAAAAACCAAGAAAATTCTGTTTGCTTTGTTTGGTAAAACCATTTTATACACTTTTAAATTATAAATACACCATTGATTCACCATTAAATTTAGAAAAAAATTGTGCAATATGATGAATCTAAGTACATTTATATAGACCGCATTTCACATCAAATTTAAAAAGCTTACATTTTCAACAGATGGAGTTTGGCCACTCGTGCAGTCTGTCCTCCCACCTGTAGGTGATGCTGGATCACAGCAGCAATACAGAAAAGGAAGGAAGGTGAGAGGAACTTGATCTTGTACAACTTCCTGCCATCATTGGGGAAGCAGATGTTTGATTGGACACTTCTGCCCTAACTTCCTCCTCAGCCATCTTTAGTGGGGGCGGTGCTAATTTAAGGCACTGACTCCCAAGACTGGCAAGCATTCTTGCAAGTAGTTATTGTAGGGACAGGTTACCTGTCTTTTGTTGAAAGTGACTAGAGTTGGGGAGAAGTTCCAAATGAGTAGGGACAGTGCAGGGACTACACCTATCCTCCGCTATAGGAAGCCTTCCCTTATGGGTGAGAACTAGCCAGGCCGCATTCCTGCTCCTCAGTTACAGAAGATGTCGGAATTAATCAAAGTCAACAGACTGCTTATACAGTTTTGTAAGTGGCTCTGGGTAGCTGGGCCTAGCTGTACCTTGTTGGAACTTTCTGCAATACATAGATCACCTTACCTTGGCCTCTGTGTGAATTTCGCCGCTGACACACCACGCTGCACCCTGCTCACACACTAGTGTATTTTAATCGAGTATACATGAAGTGTAGCCTTTCTTAATGCCAAAGTCCTAGGTGTCACTCTGGACTCAAACCTGTCCTTCCAACCCCATGTCCAATCGTTGGCAAACTCATGCAGACTCCACCTCCGCAACATCTCCAAAATACGTACGTTCCTAACCCCAGACACTACTAAACAACTCGTTCACTCCCTCATTATTTCACGTTTGGACTACTGCAACTCCCTTCTCACCGGCCTACCCCAACACAGGCTATCCCCGCTTCAGTCTATCCTGAACTCAGCAGCCAGACTCATCCACCTTATCAACTGCTCTTCTTCTGCCACCCCCCTCTGCCAATCCCTTCACTGGCTCCCGATCGCTCTACGCATTAAATTCAAACTACTAACACTGACATACAAAGCCATTCACAAGGCTGCCCCAAACTACCTCACCGACCTGATACCCAAATACCACCCAACCCGTAATCTTCGCTCCTCACAAGACCTCCTACATTCTAGCTCCCTGGTCTCCACTTCCCACACCCGACTGCAGGACTTCTCCAGGACTTTCCCCCCATCCTCTGGAACTCACTACCCCAATCCATCAGACTGTCACCTACCCTCCTCACCTTTAGACACACCCTGAAAACCCATCTCTTCAGGGCAGCCTACTCCACCCTCATCTAACAGCCGATCTCCTCCACTCCTCCTACCACTCCATCCCCCACAGCCACTTCCTCCTGTACCACTTTCCCCTCCCTCCTAGATTGTAAGCTCGAAAGAGCAGGGTCCTCGAACCCCTCGTGTATTGTTTTGTTACTGTATTTTCTCATGTTCTGTCCCCCACTATAATGTACAGCGCTGAGCAAACCTTTGGCACTATATAAATACTGTATAATAATAATAATAATAATAAAAAAGGCTAAATTCACCTTTAAAAAATAATAAATGTTAATTTTTTCACCAAACATAAGCCCCTCACCTATGATCAGCTATCTGCAGCTTCCCAAACGAGCCGTTTTCCATTTTGAACATATCTACAATAGGCATTTCCTATCTCAATGGATACCTGCTGTGCAATGGTCTGGACCCCTTAAACAGTTTGAGACGCTATGCCTTAAAAGTACTCCCTAGTGAAACCTGGTCTCTACACTGTACTCTCTGCTGGTTCAGGCCACTCCTTTGCCTCTGGACCCTGCCAGACAAGCATGGGAAAAAGATCTTCAACATACCCTAACAGACGAGGACTGGAGTGTCATAAACGAGTATGCTCACAAAGGCTCCCTAAATGTGGCCATTCAAGAGAACTGCTATATATAATCTGAACACGCTGGTACAAGACTCCTGCTCCCCTGCATAAATTCTCATCTACGTTACCAAACACATGCTGGAGGTGCAGAGACGTAGACACAATGCTCCACATTTGGTGGGCATGTGAGGAACTCTTATACCACTTATACCTTGGATTTCACACCTGAACAATATTTACTGCATCATATGTCCCTTTCAAAAGCAGCCTATAGGAAACCCTTAGCTATGCATTTGGTCGGTGCAGCTAGACTATGCATTCTGGTTCATCAGCAGTCCACACGTAGGCCGTCGGTCAGGAAATGGTTTGCTAGAATCAATAGAAGAGAAGAAGCTGATCCGTATCTCCCAAGACCGGCTGCAAAAGTTTACAATTGTTTGGTTTTGCTGGTCTCATTTTAAAAGGACCAAGCAATACAAGAGTTACCTGAAGTAGATTACTTTGCTGTGCCAAGTACTCTATCAATATGTTCCATGCCCTTGAGTGGTGGCTCAGCTGAGCTTTTTAAGTCACTCTGGGGGAGGGGAGGTTACGGGGGGGTGGAGAGGGATATGGTGCACCAATCCCCCCCGCCCTTTTTTTTTCTAGGCCTATCCTTTTTTTTATCTTTTACTTTCCCTTACTACTTAAATGACCAGTGAATGTACCTTGCACTTGTATCTTGTTATAAAACATCTATAAAATGTTTATGGAAAAAAAAAATTTATGTTTTTACAGGTAAAAAAATTTGCATTTATAATTTTTTTTTCAGGAGCCTGTAGAGCATTGCACTTGCAAGCAATATATTGTAGGTGCAATATCAGGCTCCTGCAGACTCTCAGTACAACCTCCCATATGGGCAGAAAGTTTCTGAAGAGCAGGAAAAAATCAATGAACCATGAGGATGCTCACCAGTGCCCTTGCAGTTTAATTAGAACTACAAGCCATCTGCCACTGTATTTGTAATTTATTCATTCACAGAACTCTGTGACTGAACAATGCAGCTGTGTGGGCAAAGATCTACACAGTCGCCCTGTTTTTAAATTGTGACAAAAGGTGAGGGGAAAGAATCCCCCACCCACTATCATGGGGGTCATCAGGTGGTGTGGACAGGTGTTGATAGTAACATATTATGTGTTGCACCCTAAATACAGGTGTAACATGGTACTAAAGGTGAACTTATCCTTTAAGACTGTGACAATCATTAACGCTTGGCAAAGTGCTCTCACAAAAGTTTGTTCCAAATAGTGTGCTTTTCACCATTTCAAGTATTGATATTATTTGATGATGAGAAATTCCCCAAATGTGTATGCCCTTAACCCTTTTACTGCCATCTTTGTATGTCATACATCACATCGGCGGTGGCGAAGGGTTTTACCTCCCCTCCCCCACGCATACGACCTACCCCACCAGAGCTTCCTGGGCTCTGCTGTCCCACTCAGGGGACTTTGTTTTGTCATATGAATATTGTTATAGTGGAAAAATCTGTCAAAAAATAAAGCTTGCCCCAGGTGTACATACACACATGAATGTAGGTACACTCGCCAGGTGGGCCTACATACAAAAATTGCTTGAGCTACACCTGTTACCTATCTCCACTCGTGTCAGAGTGAAAGCAATCATTTTAGGTCCAATATTTATGGTTAGCTCTAAAGTAATAGCCTGAAGGGGCTTTTAAAGCATTGCCCATGGAAAATATAGGGGTGCACGCACGCGATTGTGACTTAAAATAAAGTATATTTTTGGCTGAAAAATTCACAAATATCGAGTAACAGAAAAAATTGGAACTACAAACATCCACTTTAAAACAGCGCTATAGCCGATAAATGGCTACAGCATGGTTCTCTAGTTCTTGGAGTCCACAAAGAGTGCTCTTAATGCTCCCCAAAGGGAGTTGTGCAACTCCCATGTGCTCCCTGGGGCACGCATCCAGAGCGTTCTTTGACCACTGTGTGCCTTGGCCACAGCGGTTCACAGATCGAGCTAAAGGGACAATCACAGCAGTTCTTTACCATGTGATCAGCTGTGCCAAATCACAGCTGTCACAGTGTAAACAGACTGAATTCCTTTGTCAGTTATCGGCTCTCACTTCCTAACACAGAGGTAGCATGTGAGGAAAGGAGAGACGATCTGTGAGGGGCACAGTGAGTACAGTATTTATACTGATACACAGTGCCCTGATCATCAGTGCAGCCTCATCAGTGCCCTGATTATTGATGCAGCCCCATCAGAGCATCTTTTCAGTGCCCATCAGTGTAGCTTATAAGTGCCCATCAGTGCTGCCTCATTAGTGCCTCCTCATCAGTACCTATCACTGACCATCAATGCAGCTTATGAATGCCCATTAGTGCTGCCTCATCAGTGCAACCTCATCAGTGCCTCCTAATCAGTACCTATTATTGCCCATCAATGCAGCTTATGAGTGCCCATCAGTGCTGCCTCATCAGTGCCTCCTCATCAGTGCCTATCAGTGCAACCTTATCAGCACACATCAATGCAGAAAAAACTACTTGCAAAATTTTATAACAGAAACTAAGAAAAAATGTTTTCTAAATATTTTGGTCTTTTAAACTTTATTTAGCAAAAAAAAAAAAACAAAGTAGTGATTATATACCTCCAAAAGGAAGCTCTATCTGTCTCAAAAAATTATGAAGATTTCATTTAGCTACAGTGTAATTGTCATTCAAAGTATGACAGCACTGAAATCTGGTGTGGGTAGGAAGGGGGTGAACGTGTCTGGTATTGAAGTGGATATTTTATTCTCCAGGATGTCTGCTATATAATGTTTGGGGGTTTTAGCTAACCTTCAGGCCTAAAATGATTTTTTGAAAAGTGTGTAAAAAAAAAAAAAAGGCAAAAACCACTCTGGAAATTAGATTGGAAGGGGGGGGGGGGGGTTTGAAGACTTTTATTGGCAGGAGAGATTTTTTAGAGGGAATAAAGACTTCTACTGGAAAGATAGATTGTGCAGGGTGAAGAGATTTGGGGGGTGAGGATGAAGACTTGTGCTGAGAGGAGATATTTTTCAGGAACAAGTCTTGCGTTTGGAGATGTCATTTCAGCAGAGGGGGGATTTGTACTAGGAGGAAGTTCTGCAATTTTGATTTTGGAAAATTTTGGCTTACAGAGGAAATTTGTGTTTGTGGGGATGGAGCAAATATGCAGATTAATGCTGAATTTTTTAGGAGGGAGGATTTTTACAGAGAGGATAGAGTGAGGAAGAGTATTGCTTGTGGGGGAAATTACGTACATCGCTGACCCCTGCACTCTGTGTTTTACATACTCCTGGCCTCTGTACTCTTGGCATTACAAACTTCCAATCCTGGCAATTTGTGCAATACATACTCCTGACCACCGCACTCTGTGTGTTACACACTCCCGACACCTGTACTCTGTGCATTATACACTTCTGGCCCCTGAACATGGTGAATTACAACATCTTATCCCTGCACTTTAATTACACACTGACTCCTGCATTCTGTGCATTACATATGCCTGATTCCTGCACATAATGCGTTACATACTCCTGACGCCTGCACACCGTGCATTATGTAGTCCTTACTGGTGCACTCTTTGTGTTATGTACTCCTGAATCCTGCACTTTGTGTACTACGCATTGTTAACCCCTGTACTCTGTGTGTTATGCAGTCCTGACCCTTGTACTCTGTGCATCATGTACTCCTGACACTCTATGCTCAGTGTACACAAAAGTATTTGTAATGGAAAAGGTTTATAAATATCTGTGAGACCCGTGCTTGTGATAGAGCAATTAAAGCATACAGTATTTTATGGATATAAGGATTGTAGCATTTGTGTGTCATGCTTCTTCCTCTGTTAGCAAAATTTGGCCACACCCCAGGGGCGGACTGACCATTTGGAAACTCGGGCACTGCCCGAGGGCCCGGAGTCAGTAGGGGGCCCCATGAGATGCCCCTGGTACCTTTTTCATAGTTTTTTTTTAGTTTGGGCAAGGACACGGGGGCCCCATGATCCCCTATTACCCGGGGGCCCCATAAGTTGTCAGTCCACCCCTGCCACACCCACAACCTATATTGTCAGCAAAACCCGCTGCATCCTTTTAAAATATGGGCATTTAAAACATGGCATCAAAGCCCAAAGGAGGCGATGCCTACAGCACATGCTTTCCTCCTCCACAGTTTCACTTCTTATCCCCCCCTCCCCTTTCCCTGGTTGCAAAATAATTCTGTTTCTTGCTTCTGCTAGCATCTGGTATTTTACTCCAGTTCTTCCTTCCTTCCTACAAACCATTACTCACATACAATTTCTCACTGCTCCTCATCTGCCTTCTATGCAGCTGTATTTAATAATACATACTGCTCCTTTATTTCTTTTCCCATTGTCCATCCTTTTCTCTCACTCTCATGAAATCGGTAGTGCAGTTTTTTGCAAACTTGTACTATATAATAACTCTAAAAGATAAAGATCCTTAGTGTTTTTCTCCTCACACCCCCAAAAAAGCATCTAGGACTCAATATGACAAATCACAGATAAAAAGTGGTTGAATCGGTGTAGTGTTCTAAAATAGCAACAACAAAAAAAATCTACTTCACCCATAGTTGAATTTATGTGTTTATGTGAATCCAATGACAAATTATGACCTATGAAAATGTTCACTTAGGATATAAGGAATAATGTGATCCTCATAAATAGTCGTAACCCAATAAACTCACACTCCTCAGTGCATCACACAACTTATTAAAGCAGAGCTCCAGGCTCTACACAAAATATTCAAAGTAAGCAGCTACAAATACTGTAGCTGCTGAATTTTAATATAAGGACATTTACCTGTCCAGGAATCCAGTGATGTCCTCACCAGAGCCAATTCTTCAAGGGAATGTGACAGATGCCTGGATACAAACTTTTAATTTCTTTGCTTTAGCATATTACCCTAAGGTAAGGGGACAAGAGTGGTAGCACTGTTTGAACCAGTAATGAATATGTTAAAAGCACTATTAAGTTTAGTGCACATAAGCCTAGTACACAAAGTAAGACAGCATATGTGATACTGAAAATCACCACAGCCCCGGAGAGACTTTGGCATTAGGTACAACCAACTCCGCCTGTCTTTGCCTAACTATTGAAGTCCCTTTCGGTCAAAATGATCTCTGTCTTACTTTCCTCATCAGAATCATAAATATAATTCAAGAGGCACTACTTTTTGAACAGTAGAGATATTGTTCTAATTTACAATTACCCCGACAACTGCTCTGTAAAATGTTGAGCAAGGACTTCAGAGATCAATGAACTAGTATGCATGGACTTCCGCGCTCATTTACAATGGTGTGCATGGACTTCCATCCTTACTTCAGAAATCTCATGACAGACACTAAGGTAAATTTAGCCCTTAATGGATGACCCCCCAAAAATCTAAGAATAAGTACTGCTGATGTAGTGCCCTCTAGTGTACATACTTGGTTAAGTGTAGATAGATGCTTCCTAGGAGCCTATGTATAGTTAGAGAGTTTAATTTAAGTAAGGCTGGAGGGTTCAACAGGTCAGTATTCTAATATCCCCCCTACCCCCACACACACACAAACACATTATAAAAGCTTCTAGAAGTCAGTAGGTGGTGGCAAGGAGGCAGGGGCGGGCTGACAACTCATGGTGCCCCCGGGCAATAGGGGATCATGGGGCCCCTGTGTCCTTGCCCAAACTCAAAAAAGCCTATGAAAAAGGTACCAGGGGCATGTCATGGTGCCCCCTACTGACCCCGGGCCCTCAGGCAGTGCCAAGTTTCCAAATGGTCAGTCCGCCCCTGCAAGGAGGAGCTGGTCTGCATATTCATGGAAGTCTGACCAATCCCAGGCAGGAGCCCTGGCAGTGTGGCAGAGTGGCCCATTTATCTGAGAGGGTCTGGTCAACAGGAGAGTTTGGTGAAAGATGGATGGTTCAGGTGCAGCTGTGTAGCCTGGGAGGGGGGCCCAGAGAATGGGGGTTCTGCCTTCAGGATGGAGTTAGGAGGAAAGCTGAAAGAGGGAGTAACACTGCCCTGAAGTCCACTGTCTATGGTCAGTCTGGAAAAGAACCCTGTGGAAGGCCTGAAAGCAGTTCTATCCATAGTTGCAGGACCTCCACACAGTGTGAGTACCTCCACACCCCAGGAACTGTAAGGGAGAAGTCTGTGTTTAAGGTTTTCATGGCTTTAGACCTGAAATAAATAACCTTGCAGACAAGAGCTCCGAATCATATATTTATTAGCAATAATACAATTGTATGAGAGCACCCATGCCCTGCCCATCAGATGCTCTGATTAGATTCATTACAGTCCACATTTTTATAGGGTTCTTTGTGACTGGCTGCCCACCTTTATGCTTATCAATTACACTTCAGCTTGTATCTGTCTAACAACTTATCGAGACACTTTATCAAACATTCATCATTACTCAGCAGTCTTTAACAACTTACAAAAACATTATTTGAAAGCCTTTTTAGCAGCAGAAGCCATTTTAGCTGCTAATGGAATATGATTTTATATATATATATATATATATATATATATATATATATCAATTTATCAAAATATGCTAGTAATAATAGCCATGTCTCATATAATATACCTTAATCTAAGACTCAAATATATAATATATATATATATATATTAACTCAATTGAACACTCCTATTATTGTTATTTTATTATAATATATAATTATGATGTAGGATATAGTAAGAATCACCTCTATCCCTATACATCTGCTAGATGCAAGTTTTTGGCAAGTCTTCAGAGGACAGTTTATTGTTGATCCAATGCCAAATTGGCCAAATTGTCTATCCAATTCCAGTATAATCCAGTGTTTCTGAATGATCTGTTCTACTTTTTTAAATTGTTTATTGTAATCTAACACCACAGTTGATTAATAAGAATCCTGATCCTGAATTTTTGTATCCATCTCTTGGACTTTGTTTATCACCACCTCAATAAATCTCTTACTATACCCCTTATTTTCCTAAATATGAGATTGTGATTTAAACTCCGCTACCTTCATGCATTTCAACATCTTACAAGTGAATTGTCCCCTTGGGATGTTCTTTAACCATATAGGGTGGTGACAATAAGTCATCAAAATGTAACTATTGCAATCTGTCTTTTAAAATTAGGATTTAGGGTGAGTTTAATGTTCTATATAAATTTAAGATCAAGAAGCTGGATACTTATTTGGTGATAATTCCAGGTGAGTTGAATATTTTGATTGCTGTTATTGTGAAAATTTAGAACGTTTCCTATGGATATACAGTATGCCTCTTAAACAATACCACTTTTTTGTGGTTTAATATTTAAGACAATGCCCTGCTTACACTAGGCCATAAAAATATTTGGGCAAATTTAGCACCCATTGCGACTGCTGTATTCTATTTTATAAAAAAAAGTTCCAAACAGAACCTCAGAGCTTCAATACTGGAAATGTTTTTTATCACAATTAAGTCTTTTTTTGTCATATTGCCCATATTGCTGTTTGTATGGTTTCCCTTTGGCTTATAATACCATAGAGGGAGCTCACATTCACCATAACTAAGAAACAAACCTCTGTGTATTTTATGAACTATATAATACTGTATCTGCAAATGTTTAGTATCTCTCAGGTAGGTGTCAATCAATTGAGCTAGTAGTTGCAAAAGAACATCCACATACTCCCTCAATATGCCTGTTAAATAGTCTATCTATTCCATTTACTATAGGTCTACCAGGGGGATTCAAACAATCCTTATGGCCTTTAGTTAGATAGTAATTGACAGATATCTTGCACACAGAAGAGGTAAGATATTTTTCTTGCTTTTGTCCTATATACCTTTTTGAGCTACTTTTACAAACTTTTGTAGTTCCTTCTTATATTCTTGTATGGGATCTGTACAAGATCCCATAGTGATAGGGATATGTATCCCTGTCAGATAATAGCCTTCTCTTTTCTTTCTGGTAGGCTTCTTTCTCTAAAGCTAACCATAAATGGAGCGATTTTCCTTTTCTGCAGCCACGGGTTGCAGGAAAGAAAATCACTTGATTCCCCATAAACACAGTCAGTTTTGATGGGGAATTCCTCCCACGGAGCCATTGTATTCTCCTGACAGGGGTGCTGGGAGAAGTTGTCCCCGCCAGAAAAACACAGCTATAATAGCCACTAGCAATAATTACACGTAAAATCCGACAGGCTGGTTGTACCCAAGTTGATCGATCAATCAACTTGGGTACATTCAGCTTGCCCATACACGGTTAGAATCTCAACCAGTCCCTGCTGAACCAGCTGAGGTTTGATCCGTTTATATTCAGCTAAACACCAACCTGTTCTTTATCAGCTGGCCAGATGGATTTCTTTTTTTTTTCTTTTTGTATATCTAGATGATCATAACTCTTTTTAGTTTCAAGTTTATCTAAATCATCCAAAATCAATGTCTTTAACACCTTAATATATTTATTCTAAGGGGATTAAAAATAGATCTAAACAAACCACTTGATTGAACGCCTACTGCAGACATTCTCAACCAGGGTTCCGTGGAGCCCTCGGGTTCCTCCAGAGGTGGCTAGGGGTTCCCTGAGCTGTCGCTAACTGACCTCTCATCTAATGGTGTCTGCATAGCTCCAGGTCTAATGCCACTTGGCAGAGCCAGCGATATAACTGCAAGGATGCTATTCTGGTTACCCTGTAAGGGCGTTCTTGCCACTTACCCCCACCAATGTAAGGAGCATTCTCCCAATGACCCCTGATGGACTAATCTTACCAGGGGTTCCCTGACACCTTAGAATTATTTAAAGGCTTGCTCTGGGTTCAAAAGGTTGAGAAAAGCTGATCTTCTGTATATTAGTTCTATTAATTGTATTACTGGCAACTGGTTGAGTCACAACTCTTTGTTAACATTCAGTTTCCTAATAATGAACATTAATGTATGCGTCTAATTTTACAAATTCTATTCTGGAGCATATTCAAACCTCTTTGAAATACTAAATGCTGCTAGTTAGTGTTTTCGTACTTAAACACTCATTCACCTAAAATTCTCCTCTTTTTTTCCTGCCCAGCAACCTTCGTGTCTCCCAGGTTCTTCAGCCTTCTAAATCAGGGGTCTCCAAACTGCGGCCCAGGGAACAGAAATGGGCCTTTGCTTGTCTTCATCCAGCTCTTGTGGCACTAACAATGGGGCACTTTTTCTCCCACTGACACCAATGATGGGGCATTGTTTAACCCCACTGATGCCAGGATATTTTCTACTCCCATTGGCCTCTCTCTGGTCCCCCTAAAGTCTGAAGAACAGTAAACTGGCCCTTTATTTAGAAAGTTTGGAGACCCCTGTTCTAAATCAAAACAGAAAAGAGAACAGACTAAAATATACAATTAATGTACAGAGGTGCCTTCTTTCCCCAGCTGGACTTTTTCTGTCCCTCTTCACCCACCCAAAACATACTTCCACCTCCTGCTTGAATTAGAATGCTAAGGACAGCTTCCTGCTCTGACTATTTCTTCTTTCAACACTTTCGACATCTAAACATAGCAGCTCTAAAATATCAGTTAGAACTTGGGAATTTAGCTAAACACAAAATGTAAATAGCCTAAACTAAAGCAGTAACAGATAACCAGATACGTGCATATGTAGCAGTTTCATGCAGTTGTTGAGTATAATTTGTTTGGCAAAGTGTATGCATGAGAAGGAATGTAGTCATGTTATAATGGTGATTGTTAAGGGAATATCTTATGTATACATTGGTCAGACAAATGTGTGGCTGTTAGAAACACATGATCAGTTTAAAGGTAATATCCTGAAATGTATTAGGTATTTGAAGTGAATATAGCTTTGCTGGTCCAAGGTAAACATTCATGTGTTCAGGTGTGTTATGGGTCTGCACAAGACAATTTATGTGAAAATAACATAGGGCAGTAGATTTTGTTCAAGCAGTTTATAATCATAGCTGAACTGTGAACAATAGTAAAAAAAATTGCCCCTAAAGCAACTGAACATTCTCTGGATCAACAATATCCGGGGTTAATATTTGCAAATGGTAATTGCCAGTTATATTCAGTTTAATTTTAAATGTATTCAGTATTTTTTAATCAACTGAACTGGGTAGAACTAGTTCCTAAGGGAGTCTATTTGCAGCAGGTCCCTGATTTTGACAGGTACACGCGCCCACTTCCGGTCAGATGGAAATCTGAGCCAAAAGTTTGACCCCCTCCTTCCCCTGCAGCTTTTTGGGACACTTCAAAAGTCCCAGAAGACTGCAGGACCATTCACAAAGCGGAGCGCACTTTGCGCATGCGCAGTAGAAAACCAACTGTGAAGCCGCGAGGCTTTACTGCTGTTTTCCCTTGCTTAAGATGTCGGCACCTGCACCTAAAGCAAATTGAAGAATCAGCTCTGGTGAGTACATTGCTAAATCACTGGACAGATAAGTGTCCTTATATTAAATGTCAGCAGCTACAGTATTTATACAAATTTTTTTTGAGGGAGCCTAGAGCTCTGCTTTAAAGCAACCTGGAAAGTTAAAAAAAAAGTTTATTTTTTTTTTATTAAAACATCTTTTTTTACCCCTTGTTAACCCTTGGTTTACCCTAATAAGCCTTAACTCCTCCTTCACCTTCTCCCTTCGACTACACTCACCGACCGCTTTATTAGGTACACCTTTCTAGTACTGGGTTGGACCCCCTTTTGCCTTCAGAACTGCCTTAATTCTGCATGGCATAGATTCAACAAGGTGCCAACAAGGTGTTGGAAGCATTCCTCAGACATTTTAGTCCATATTAACATGATAGCATCATGCAGTTGCAGATTTGTCAGCTGCACCATCTATGATGCAAATCTCCCATTCCACGACATAGTTACATAGTTAACCTGGCTGAAAAAAGACAAAAGTCCATCCAGTTCAACCATTAAAAAAAAAGTTGTATCCTATACCCAAAGTGGATCCAGAGGAAGGCAAAAAAACCCAGCAAAGCATTATCCAATTTGCTCCTGCAGGAGAAAAAAGTCCTTCCTGATTCCTCGAGAGGCAATCAGATATTCCTTGGATCAACTTTACCTATAAATGTTAGTATCCAGTTATATTCTGTGTATCTAGGAAAGAATCCAGGTCTTTTTTAAAGCAATCCACTAAGCTGGCCAGAACCAACTATTGAGGGAGTCTATTCCACATTTTCACAGCTCTTACTGTAAAGAAACCTTCATCCCAAAGGTCCTCTATTGGATTGAGATCTGGTGACTGTGGAGGCCATTAGTGTACAGTGAACTCATTGTCATGTTCAAGAAAGTTCAGTTTGAGTTGATTTGAACTTTGTGACATGGTGCATTATCCTGCTGGAAGTAGCCATCAGAAAATGGGTACACCAGTGTGGTCTTCTGCTGCTGCAGCCCATCTGCTTCAAGGTTCGACGTGTTCTGCATTCAGAGATGGTATTCTGCATACCTTAGTTGTAACGAGTGGTTATTTGAGTTACTGTTGCCTTTCTATTATCTTGAACCAGTCTGTCCAATTTCCTCTGACCTCTGACATCAACAAGGCATTTTCTTCCACACAACTGCCACTCACTGGATATTTTCTCTTTTTTGGACCATTCTCTGTAAACCTTAGAGATGGTTGTGCATTAAAATCCCACTAGATCAGCAGTTTTTGAAATACTCAGACCAGCTTGTCTGGCACCAACAGCCATGCCATGTTCAAAGTCACTGATATCCCCTTTCTTCCTCATTCCAATGCTCAGTTTGAACGTCAGCAAGTCATCTTCACCATGTCTTTTTCTTCTGTTTATTTCTATTTTATTACCATTCCTTACTTTTTCATTTCGTTTTTTTTGTTGTTTATTTTTAGTGTTACATTAACTGCTTTCCCACCACCCTATAGCAGAAATACTGCTACAGGGCAGCAGTTAATCCTTTGATTGCCCAAGATGTTAACCCCTTCCTGCCCAGTGTCATTAGTACAGTGTTAGTGCTTTTATTAGCACTGATCACTGTAGTGTTGCCACTGGGGATGTCAGTGACACCAAGTCAGTTCCCCTTAGTGTCAGAATGCCTGCAGCAGTCCCTCTATAAGTCGCTGACTAGTGAAAAACAATTTCAATGTATATATACCGCCATTTGTAAATGCTATAACTTTCACATAAACCAATTAATGTGCACATATTGGGATTTTTTTTTAGCAAAGACATGTAGCAGAATAAATTTTGCCCTAAATTTATGACAAAATTTGATTTTTTTATTTTTTTTACTTGACATGTTTAATAGCAAAAAGTAAAAAACATTTTTTTTTTAAATTGTCGGTCTTATTTTGTTGATAGCGCAAACAATTAAAACCACGCAGGCGATCAAATATCACCAAAAGAAAGCTCTATTTGTGAGAAAAAAAGAACGTAAATTTCATTTGGGTACAGCGTTGTATGACCATGCAATTGTCAGTTAAAGTAACACAGCACCGTAATGCAAAAAATAGCCTGGTCAGGAAAGGGGGCAAATCCTTTGGAGGGCAAGTGGTTAAAGGGTTAGATCACTTTTACAGGCCCAAATCACCTTAAGCATTACAGTGTTCCCAATACATTAACATGTAATGCTCCTTTTTGTAAATCAATGTTTACTTTTTCAGCTGCTCATTCCATTGCCCTCCCCTTTAATTTTTAAGGATGACATACCCCTAAAAAGTACAAAATAAAAAAAAAACAACCCTTTATTTCATCTGTAAATAAGTTTGCAATGTTGTGTACCAGAATCCTAATTTTAGTGTCTAAAGTCATTGACCTGGAACATGAATAAAAATAAGCTTTACTTCCCTCTAACTTTTGGTCCCTGAATGCTTGTTTCTGTCCTATGCCTGTGCCAGGCATACTTTAATAAATGAAACCGCAGTAACTATTAGTAAGATTTGTACAATTTTGTGACTGCTCCTAACAGCGGTTAATGCATATCTCTGCTTTTGACATTTCATTATGATGTAATCCTGACGGTAACTTTATACAAAGTTTCTTACTTGTGTAAAAATGGGCACCAAATAACAAAAAAGAATGTGAGGAATATTATGGCAAATCAATGATTTCCAAAACCCTAGAAAATGCAACCTTAAAATCAACTTTGTTTTATATAGTCACACGTGTTTGGCAATCTATTACCTAATTATGAGGAAACTATTAATTGCTATATATCTATTTCTATTGTCCACTTTTGAGACTTTTATTATTTTCCTTGTTATTTTTTGCTGGTCTGCTTTCCTAAAAAAGGGAAATAGCCACAGCTGAGAAGTTCTATTTGCCAGCTTTCATTAACACATTAGTACCCAGAATGCAGAGGGAGCTGTATGACTCTGTAGATGAGCCACCCTTACAGCTCAGCATGTGGCAAACAGATGTCATTTTATGTTGTTAAAAGTTTTACTTTTGCTCATAAACAAGTAAATGTGATCATAAAAGGCAGTGACTAAACAATACTGTTAAAATATATATTTTTGCAATTACAACGGGTTTAAATTTAGAACTTCTATGGTATATGTTTCTTAGTCTGTGTTCTAAAGAAAAGAATTAGATTTATATTGCATATATTTTTCACATTTCAGTAAAATATAAAGTATGTACAGCATTACTTTAAATGAAAACTCTTTATAACTGCTTTTAGATAATATATCAGTAAGGATTGCTTGCTAAAGGTAGTGAGGCTTGCCATAAGCAGCTTCCTGTGTGTGCCTTCTTCAAGTTCTCCGCTATTTTACTACACTCTCGAACATAATCACTGCTGTTAATAAACAAAAGTCAACTGCAACCAGCCTACATGTCTGTATTCAGGTATCTTCTGCAGCTCCCAGCCACCCCACCTTTTCAGAATTTGGGACTCTAAGGTGCTGCAAACTCAAGAATCTAGACTCAAGACTCCTCTCCACTACTGCTAGTAAGGACTCCTTACTGGAGTCCAACTGAATATGCGGTATCCCCGTTGATTGTTTTCAATGTCTTATGGATTATTTTAATATCTGGCAAGTTGGCAGTGCAGTCTCTTAAGTGCCCGTTCACATATATGTGGATTGGATGTGGTTTGAACCACATCCAATCCGGATGACATGTGAAATAATATGCTTCCTATGGTGCCTGTTCACATATGTCCGGTGCACTGGCAGTGCAGATTGAAAAAGAGTCCTGGCCGATTTCTGAGAAGTGGCTTCAGGTTCAGGAGCGGATTACAGGCTATTGATTTCTATGGGAACCGTTTCTAAACCTGACATGTGTAAACAGGAGTAGATCCTGAGCTAATCCTGTCCTGAACCTGATGTAAACTTGACGTGAACCTGTGAACAGCTACTGTATAAATTAGCTGTGAAACCTGAGCTTTAATCAGTGTTGGTTATGTGTTAGAGAAGACACTGGTAGCTTGTGATGAGGCAGAACTCTGTTTTACTTGTGTGGCTTAAGTTGCAAACATACAGAACACATTTCAGCAGACATCTTGGTTTTTGAAGAGAGGAAGAGAGAAATAGGAAGAGAGAGAACCAACAGGTTTTACACATATGCACAACTGGTAACCTTAGTGTACAGTGCCATCTACTGGTTAAGTGATATTAACACACAAAACTATATAGTACATGCTGTTGCATTCCCAACACACCGCACATGTGAATCAGCTCTAAAGGAGAATGCAATTACATCTGACTGAAGTGGAAAAGGGACGATTTGTTTGAAGGGACCCTGACCCTGAGCTTATGAGTGACCCCAGACGTAAGGAGCTTGCATATCTGACCTATAATCTATATGAGTTCATAATTGAAGGAGAGGGCACAAGCAGCATGGAGGTGGAGCATGGTGTTGTCTAATGTTTGCTGTGCAGCACTGGATTTTGGTTTCACAAGTCTGATGTACTTTCACTTGAAAAGGAGTAAAACTGCTTTCTTTTGCTTCACTAAAACACTACCAATTTGGATTGTCACATATTTCACATAATTATGTTGTACATTTTATTGAAGTATTTGTATTTTTTTGTTTATTGAATATCTTGTGATATATTGATTTATAGAATATTCGGTACCTCAACACCATCTTTGATTATTTTATAGTTGCTGATGTGGAATTGCATTCAAGGTGGCAGCAGCAGATGAGTGTCACATTTGACTCAATGGACTGTAACATTTGAGCACTGCTGATTTAGATTTTTTGATTCGTTGTATATTTTTTTTTTTCACTAACTGAAATTTTTTTGTCCCCTTTTGGCTGCTGAATGTCATTTGGAGCACATTTATTATTTATTTATTTGAGGTACTTATATAGCACCGTCATTTTACGCAGTGCTTTTACATATATATTGTACATTCACATCAGTCCCTAACCTTTAAGGGGCATACAATCTAAAGTCCCTAACTTACATTCATACACATAGTAGGGCCAATTTACACAGAATACAATTAACCGACCAGCATGTCTTTGGAGTGTCAGAGAAAACCCACACAGGCACAGGTAAAACATGCAAACTCCAGGCAGGTGGTGCCGTGGTTGGGATTCGAACGAATGACACGAGTACTGCCAGGTGGAAGTGCTAACTGTGCCACTGTGCTGTATTAATGACTGGTGAAGTTGTTAGTGCTTTTGCCTGGCAGCACTAGGGTTGTCAGTTCAAATCCCAACCATGGCGCTACCTGCATGGAGTTTGCACATTCTCCATGCCTGCATGGGTTTCCTCTGGGTAATCCAGTTTCCTCCTACACTCCAAAGACATGCTGGTAGGTTAATTGGCTCCTGTCTAAAGTGGCCCATATATCTATATGTATGAATGTGAGTTAGGGACATTAGACTGTAAGCTCCTTAAGGGTTAGGCACTGATGTGAATGTACAATATATATGTAAAGCACTGCATAAATTGCCGGCGCTATACAAGTACCTGCAATAATAAATAATAGTATTATTTATATATTTCTACCTTACTAGTGTCAGCGCAGGAGTTTTCTTGTATTATATGTTTATTAGGTACCTCTGTTGCTTGCCACCTGCCCTGAAATTCGCATTGTTTAATGTATACTTCTTCTGTCTGTTTCCAGCCCTGTCCTTTGCTATGTCCACAGATCATGCCCACTGCCAGCTACTACCCCTGATTTCTCCTGAGTGGCTTACAATTTGTTTTACCCATCACTGTGCTGTACGTCTACTCTCATCTACCTTAGGTTTGCTCGCAACATTCTACAGCCAAAGTATATGGTTTTGTGTTTTAGGTCCTGGGGGAAACTTAGCACCAGCAGGCCTGCTTGCCTTAAGGGTAATTATACTTGTCCACTATTTACTCTGACTGAAGTGTCTGTGTCCGGACCTTACAATAATGCCCAGCAGCTAACTGATGTATGAATGGTGCATATCTCCACTCAGGGCCACCAGCCTAACATGTATTATCAGCACTGCTCCCAAGCACCGTCTTTCTCTGAAATGGAGGGTATAATCATGGACAAGTTGTGTAGGGGATAAGTGCAGAGTGTATAACAGTGGGCAGTATACTGTATGCAGGGGATGAGTGCAGAGGATATAACAGTGGGCAGTATACTGTATGTAGGGGATGAGTGCAGAGGGTATAACAGTGGGCAGTATACTGTATGCAGGGGATGAGTGCAGAGTGTATAACAGTGGGCAGTATACTGTATGCAGGGGATGAGTGCAGAGGGTATAACAGTGGGCAGTATACTGTATGCAGGGGATGAGTGCAGAGTGTATAACATTGGGCAGTATACTGTATGCAGGGGATGAGTGCAGAGGGTATAACAGTGGGCAGTATACTGTATGCAGGGGATGAGTGCAGAGGGTATAACAGTGGGCAGTATACTGTATGCAGGGGATGAGTGCAGAGTGTATAACAGTGGGCAGTATACTGTATGCAGGGGATGAGTGCAGAGGGTATAACAGTGGGCAGTATACTGTATGCAGGGGATGAGTGCAGAGTGTATAACAGTGGGCAGTATATTGTATGCAGGGGATGAGTGCAGAGGATAGGATAGTGGCCAGTCTATGCATGGGATAAATTCAGCAGGTATAGCGGTGGGCAGTATATGCAAGGTATAAGTGCAGAGGGTAGCATAGAGGGCAGTATATGGATTGGATAAGTGCACAGGGCATGATAGTGGGCAATATATGCAGGGGATGTGTGCAGAGGGTAGGATAATGAGCAGTAAATGCAGGGGATGAGTGCATTTATCCCATGCATGGACTGCCCACTATCCTACCCTCTGCACTCATCCCCTGCATATACTGCCCACCCCTATACCCTCTGCATTTATCCCATGCATAGACTGCCTACTATCCTACCCTCTGCAAGGGGTATAGCGGTGGGCAGTATATGCAGGGGATAAGTGCAGAAGGTAGGATAGTAGGCAGTATATGCAGAGGATGAGTGCAGAGGGTAGGATAGTGGGCAGTATATGTGTGGGATAAATGCAGAGGGTAGAATAGTGGGCAGTATATGCAAGGGATGAGTGCAGAGGGTAGGATAGTGGGAAATATATGCATGGGATAAATGCAGAGGGTATAGCAGTGGGCAGTATATACTTATGCAAGGGATAAGTGCGGAGGGTAGGATAGTGGGAAGTATATGCAGGGGATGAGTGCAGAGGGTAGTATAGTGGGCAGTATATGCAGGAGATGAGTGCAGAGGGTAGGAGAGTGGGCAGTATATGCATGGGATAAGTGCAGAGGGTAGGATAGTGGGCAGTATATGCGTGGGATAAATGCAGAGGGTAGGATAGTGGGAAGTATTTGCAGGGGATGAGTGCAGAGGGTAGGATAATGGGCAGTATATGCAGAGGATAAGTGCAGAGGGTAGGATAGTGGGCAGTATATGCAGGGGATAAGTGCAGAGGGTAGGATAGTGGGCAGTATATGCATGGGATAAATGCAGAGGGTATAGCAGTGGGCTGTATATGCAGGGGATAAGTGCAGAGGGTATGATAGTGAGCAGTATATGCAGGGGATAAGGGCGGAGGGTAGGATAGTGGGCAGTATATGCAAGGTATGAGTGTGGAGGGTAGGATAGTGGGCAGTATATGCAGGAGATGAGTGCAGAGGGTAGGATAGTGGGCAGTATATGAAAGGGATGAGTGCAGAGGGTAGGATAGTGGGCAGTATATGCAGGGGATAAATGCAGAGGGTATAGAAGTGGGCTGTATATGCAGGGGATGAGTGCAGAGGGTATGATAGTGGGCAGTATATGTAGGGGACTAGTGTAGAAGGTATAACAGTGTTGATAAGTCTAATAAGCAGCACATATACTGTCTTGCTGCTTTTTTTTCTTTATCTAACCAAAATGTGCTATGTAGCTCTAAACTCTTCACTTCTGTTGTGCTGGAATGATAAGGACAGTAACATATGCCACGACCTTTTATATCTGTTAGATATGGAAATCACTTTGAATGAACAAATCTATTGCAAATCAGGATGCCTGCTGTTGATAAATAGTAGTGTAAATTCCCCCATTAAGACTTAAGCCAGCCATACATGGATCGAACTTTGGCCAGTTCAGCAGTGACCAGCTGAATTTCAATCCATTTATGGGCACCATGGTTGTACACAAGTTGATCTATCAAGATGACAGCAAATATTTGAGCAAACACACCCACTGTATTGGCAATATGCTTTATGGGCATTAAAATATATTGAGTGAATGTCATACTGGACTAATAGCTAGGTTTGTAAATGCAACAAAATTACATTAAATCCAATAGGATAAAATAGCTAGCCTACAAAGCTCATGTACAATAAACTGCAGGTTGCCTATTTAGGCAATCCTGGAATAATCCTGAAGAAATATGGTTGATTCCTGAACATGGTGGATGAAAATATGGATACTGCAGTGAAACTGTAATCCTGTCATTTTTTAGAAATACATGTGAAAGCAATTAGCTTTTTGCAAATTGTATTATCAATGAGCATTAATGTTTAAAAAAGCAAGTTTCTGTAAATAGTTTGCACCTAGATAAAATGTAAAGTTAATTAAAACTGACATATTTGACGATTACATATGCAAGCTTGTGGTGCTTCTCAATGAGTATCATCATTCCATTCTCTCAGAACAAGTTACAAGTCAGGTATAACAAATATTTAAAGTAGTTGTAAAGGGTGAAGGTAAAAAACCTTTATTGAGCAACCCCCCCCTTATACTTACCTGAACCTGAACTCCATCCAACGCTGTGCACAAGAGTCTCAGCTCTCCTGGGTCTCTCTCTCCTCATTGGCTGAGACACAGCTGTGGGAGCAATTGCCTTCCACTGTTGTCAATCACAGCCAGTGATGAGAGAGCCAGAATGGGAATGAGCCATGTTCTGTGTTTCCCATAGACATACAGAGCTGGCTCGGCAGCGAACAGGCCCGAGTGCCCCTACTGCAAGCAGCTTGGTGAGGGGGAGGGGTCACAAGCACTGGTGAGGAACCCAAGAAGAAGAGAACTGGGGCTGCTCTGTTCAAAACCATTGCACAGAACAGGTAAGTATGACATGTTTGTTAATTTAAAGAAAAGAAAATTAACCTTTAGAACCACTTTACCCGCTTCCTGACCTCCCTATAGCAGATATACTGCTACAGGGCGGCATGGATGCGTAATTACTCGGTGATTGCAGAGCATCTTCGATGGGGAGGAGAACTGTGTTTAAACAATACAGTTCTCCTCCCTGTCAGCTCGTGCACACTGCTTTGGATGGCTGTGCTCAGCACAGCCATCCAAAGCAGTGTGATTACAGTGTGATTACAGTGAAGCACACACACAGAGCTTGCCATTAGTACAGTGTCAGTTCTTTTTTTTTTTAGCTCTGATCACTATATTGGCATCACTGGGGATGCCTGTGACACTAAGTCAGTTCCCCCCTTGTCAGAATGCCCGCCGCAGTCCCGCTATAAATTGCTGATCACCGCCATTGCTAGCAAAAATAAAAAATTCCAGTATCTATACTGCCACTTGTAAATGCTATAACTTTCATGTAAATCAATTAATATATACGTATTGGGATTTTTTTTTTAGCAAAGACATGTAGCAGAATACATTTTGGCCTAAATTTAGGATGAAAGTTGATTCTTTTTATTTTTTTACTGGACATGTTTAATAGCAAAAAGTCAAAAATATTGTTTTTTTTCTCAAAATTGTTGGTCTTTTTTTTTATAACGCAAAAAATAAAAAATGCACAGGCAATCAAATACTACCAAAAGAAAGCTCAATTCGTGGGAAAAAAAGACGTAAATTTAGTTTGGGTGCAGCGTTGCATGACCGCACAATTGTCAGTTAAAGTAACGCAGGGCCGTAACGCAAAACAATAGTCTGGTCAGGAAGGGGGGTAAATCCTTAGGAGGGCAAGTGGTTAAAGCAATTCATTCTTCCCTTGGCTGAGATTCTGCTTCAGCAATGGCTGATCTTAGTTATTATAGTAAATAGTAGACGGCTACTAGAGAAATAACATTCACAAATCTACAAAATGGATTTACTACAGTAATGTAAATATGGTATAGAAAGCAATTAAAATTGTTAGCTGCATCAAAATTACTGTTGATATACAACACCAGAATCAAACATGTGTGGTGCATTGGGAAATATGAAGTTTTTATAGTTGTGTGTTTCCCAGTTTGGGGTTTACCCTTACTTACTCTCTTGATAATGTTCTAGCACCCCAGATGTTCTATCATACAGTACCTGTGGTTTGTTTGGGAAGAACGTGAAGCAAAATATAGACAGCAATAAAAATCTGAAGTTCTAATTATTATTATTTTATTGCATTAGTGAGGTTGTCTTTAATGCCATTTTTGTCTGTGGTTTCATCTCACTTCCTATGAATTAGCAGCTTTGGGACAGAAAGTGGTGGCAAATCGGGCAAATGAATACAGAAACTACATTAAGCCTATTCTGCAGCTCTGACAGGAAATTAATTCAGTGTCTGTGTCACACAGGAGACTTTTAAAGGCACAGTTTAGGGGGGAGACTACTGTTATTGTGGAACTGTGCAGCCAGTGTCAAGCTTACCGTCTACTACCGGAGTCTCCAAACTGTGGCCCAAGGGCCAGATATGGCCCTTTGCTAGCCTTTATCTGGCCTTTTGGGCACTATTCTTCCCAATAATATGAAGCAGTATTCCTCCCACTGTCACCAACAGTGGGGCACTATTGATAACACTTATGTGGTACTATTCCTCCCATTAATACCAATGATGGACACTACTTTTCGTCTTACTGACCACCATCCTTGAGGCCATGTTTATTCTTACTGATGCTAGGCCAGAAACATTTTCTACCCCCACTGGGAACACTCCGGACCTCTTAAAGGCTGAAGGACCATAAACTGGCCCTTTGTTTTAAAGGTTTGGAGACCCCTGCTCTACTGTATAAAAATGTACATAGGATGTGGACTGCAATGATGCAGGATTGTGGGAGGTGTAGTTCTGACAGATGGAGCTACCTTAATGATTTGAAAAGAGGAGACTGCAAATCCCACAGGGTACTGGGGCAAATAGGAAGAGGTTGTTCTCTGCTACTTTCCCAGGCTGAGGAGAGAAAGTAGGGACATCTTGTAGAGAAACTAGGGTTGTAAAAAGGACTGCTGCACCTGAGTGAAAGAGAGGCACAGTGGCAGCCATTCTGGGACATTGGAGGATGCCCTGGATGATGGTCGAGCCTGCTGTCTGATTTAGGAACCAGACATTGAAGACACTGACATGGATACACTTTACCAGTGAGCAGAAGGGGATCCCCTGCTGACACAGGCTGGGCGACCAACCCTGCACTACCCTTTGATAAACGTGGGACAGAGTTATGCAAGAAACACAGTGGCAGTTTCTGCATCAGTTCTTGAAGAGGCACTGTCCTGAGTCCTCCACCAAAACAGTTAGGTCCCATAAGCTGGCCAGCAGAAGAAATGGTGTAGTATATTATTTACTGCTAAACTGTTATTGTGGTAGTTATAGTTGCTCTACACAGGGTTCAGGGGGGTTATGTTCAATAGCATTCATTGTTTCTGCAGCATATTACCCCTATTGCTTAATCATTGCAGTATATTTCCCCATTACACTAACCAATGCAGTATAACCATTAAAGTATATTTCTTTTTTTCTTTACCTTGTTGACATATACTACTGCTGTTACTTAACCAATTGCTGTGTCTTTCCAGGTGTCTAAGCACATTGAGCCTTGGAGTATATATAAAGATGTCTGCAGCAAATATTCCCCACTGAACCAGTTTCAGTGGGTGCAGTGCTGTTTACAGAGTCATAGGCACAGGAACGGGGGGCCCAACACATCAAACGGCTCCTACAGGGGTAAGTGCTACAAACAATAAAAATCAGAAAGAACTACAGAGGTTCTTTCCCTTCCGTGCATTATTTGAAAGAAAAAAACAGCAGTTTGGGCTGGAGTTGGTCTTTAACTTTTACTTAAACCCCAAACCAAATATGCGATATACTGTATATTGCAGTTTACCAGTTCTAAACTTTGGTAGTCACATTGCTCGCATTTTTAATTGCATTTTTTTAGGTTAAGAACATTTTGAGCACATATAGAAAATACATGTTGGTCCTGCCATAATTGCTGTGTCCTTTTCACTTCCTTTGAACTTAACAGGAAGCAAAAGCAATGTTATCTTTGTTATGTAAACTACTAATCATATCAGCTCCCTTGTAATGGAGATCAACAAAGACAGACATGTTTGAAGTCTAATTTGGGTGGAAGCCGTAGCTCCATTCATAGATAGTTTATTAATCAAAGACAGATTCTGTGTTATTCACAGGATTCCAAGGTGAAAATAAAGAGAAAAAAGCTTAAAATGCAGCCAAATCATCTAAAGACTAGTAAGCTACAAAATGTTATATTTTGTTTTTGGGTTTAGATACACTGTAAATTCTTACAAATGAGTGAGAACTGAAATAAATCAAGTAATAGACAGTTCAATTATTCCACTAAACTTTGATCTGCTGCTGTCAGAATTTTCACGCTACATTATTACAACACATCTGTGAATGTTCTTGTATCAGATCACAGCCTGACAAATGAGTACAATTCCTGGCCTCTGTATGTTAGATGATTTTCCACTAAACTGCAGACACTGGCAGAGATATTTGTATGTTTATCATTTGTGCAACAAATTCTTCATCTTCTGATTAGAGGCCATCAAACTGCAATGAGATGTTCCTGTTGGCAAGTATTTTTAAAAGGAAGTTCAGTCAGTTCTTCACTTCTGTCTTTAACTTGGCAAAACCTTTGTTCTTCGTAAGAGTCTAGATGGATTCTTCTCGGCTTTCTTTTCCCACAGGGTTAAGAATTTTTGGATACAACTTACTTACTGAGTCAGCACAGGCACTAAAATTGCAATGTCATCAAAGCTAATGATGATACCATATTTAGGAATTACACTCTGGAAAATCACTTTATTCTGTTTCTTTATATTTAGCTTACTTGTAATAAAAATTTGGACCAACATTTCAAAATTTCATAAACACTTAGCATTATCAAGCACCAAGCAGTTAGTACGGTATCACAGTGTTTAACATTTTTTATTCCTTTCTGCAACTTTTCACTCTTTCTACATCATGGCATATAGAGATTACTGGTTTTCTTGTTCTCTTTTCTGTTGCTTTTTTTCTTTTTTATACCTTTCATAAAGCTCCCACCGACTACATCCAAAAATTGGCCAATCTCATTCATTTTCATGGATATCAATGAACTTTAAAGCTGGCCATATAAAAACAAAAATGAATGCAGTTATTTATCTTAAAAATGCTTTTATATGTTGGTAGTGTAAGTATCTGAATTTGACTTGGCATACATATCTTTTAATACCTTGTATAATAGCACTTAGAAAGGGAGAGGGAGGGGCAACACTAGTAGCCAATCAGGTGTGCAACGTGCACATGTGTTGACAATGAATGTCCTAACAGGAGGTGAGAGCAGTATGAACAGAGGGTTGAACTACTACTATTCATTCACTGTCCTTTAACAGGCTAGGGGCAGGAAGTGACCTAACTTTCTTGGTTAACTGCAGCAGAAAAAAGTCAGGTCATCCACCTAGCTGTACATTCTGGCAGGACCAGGGGCGGACTGATCATTTGGAAACTCGGGCACTGCCCGAGGGCCCGGGGTCAGCAGGGGGCCCCATGAGATGCACCTGGTACCTTTTTCATAGGCTTTTTTGAGTTTGGGCAAGGACACAGGGGCCCCATGATCCCCTATTGCCCGGGGGCCCCATGAGTTGTCAGTCCGCCCCTGGGCAGGGCCAAGTAAATCTCAGGATTGAATGGGCAGAGATTAAGACTTGGCAGATAAAACAGATTTAATATATGCATTGAAACTGGGTATCTAGCTGTGTGCCTTTGAACTTTAACATTGGCTTTAGAAAGGCTAATAGCTGCAGTAATTCTACAAGCAATACTTGCATATGTTGTGTCCCTTGCTTTTATCTTACAGTGTCTTAGTCTCATAATGCCTATATCTGTACTGGACAGTTTCCTCTTGCTATGAGGGAGACAAGGGAGTGCACATCACTGTCCCATGTGTAGGGTCAACTTAGTGCAGAGCAGAGAGTGGACTAACCACTGTGTGTGACCGTATGGCAAGCAGCAATATTGCTGGGACTGATGAGCTGCTGTTGTGGGTATTTACTATCTGCTGCTAGAGAGACTGAGACCTTTGGGAACTCGCCATACAGCCATCTAATAACCCTATTTTTGCCTGCAGGCTTGACTGGTGATATCCTTATGTGCCCCAACGCTAGCCAGCTGAAGAATTTAGGACTAAAGACTGTCCCTTTACAGCTGCTACACAGAAACCTTTACCTATTGCTTATGTTAAGAGGTATATCTCAGTGGATATTGCACCATATCCTACCCATCCTTTTACAGTGCACTCCAACCAGTTACAGCATTTTTATTCAATCTGCAATTAATGTTTATATGCACTGCTTATTGTTCATTTACCACTAAACAGTCTTGTGTCTATTTCCTGGCTCTAATTTATGGCCAAAGTATATATATTCATGTTCTTATAAGTGCTTGCAGTGACTTTCATTCAGTGAGATAAGTCAGAGGGCTGAGGTTGTTTTTGGAGTCAAAGTGAAGAACAGAGAACCCCAATTATCAAGTGGCTTCTGGGGGGGGGGGGGTAGCGCTACACAGGGTTGTATAAATGTTCCATTATTGTTTTACATTTACTAAGCTTGTCTTGGTCTGTGTGTGCAGCCTGCCTGCCACCCCACTCAAGCTTCATCCTCTTCCAGCTCCAATTGAAGAAAACAGAGTGAAGATCAAGATGCAACTGTAATCTATAAGAGTTAATATTTGTTATGGTGCCAATTTATTTAAAGCAGCAAGTCACATGGCTAAAATAACTATTGTAATGGTAAATAACACCTGCTTTATATTTATAGCCTACTGAGTTAAATTGAAATTTAATTAAAATGAGAAAAGAAGGTATTCAACAGTT
Source organism: Staurois parvus (assembly GCF_062004578.1). NCBI lineage: Eukaryota > Metazoa > Chordata > Amphibia > Anura > Ranidae > Staurois > Staurois parvus. The sequence continues at coordinate 3,422,803 of NW_028318030.1, forward strand.
ATTGTATGTAAAGGCACAGTTTATTTTGGATAGAATAGGGAAGTACTAGACCCCCTGTCAAATTTTTATTGCTATTTGTCTCCTCCCAGAAAAACTCAAAACTCTATTTGTCCTGCTGTCCATTGTCACCAGAATGGGAGATGAGGGTATATCTTCCAATGGGAGCAAATGTTGCAGTGAGAATGATGAAGCCACTTTAGCTTTCACACCTATAGTACCACCTGCAGACATAGCAATTTGTTTATCTCTTCTATGGAACTGTTTACATTTCTGCTATGGACCTTTTAGTCATCCAAGCATCCTCCAATTACAGATCAAGTTTAATTGATAGAAGCTGTATAAGCTTTTTTCAATTTTTACCAGCAGTAACAAAACAAAACCAAAAACAAAAAAAGTTAAAATAATAATGGCTAAAAAAAAAGAAAAATCAATCCAGCAGGAAAATAACAGTTAAGAGGAAAAGGGGACTAAGACATTAAAGGAGAGGTATGACCAAATCTTTTTTGGCCATACTTTTCCTGTGGGTCACAGAAGTGCACTTAGGTCTGCAATCTGTAACCCAGATTCAGCTGAGAGCGAGCTAAAGCCCACAGATATCACATAGCCAGCCCAGGCCCTGCAGGGATCCTGACAATAATGTCAAGATCCACCCAGGTGCTTGACCAGCAGCTGGCTCAGTCTCTCAGCATGCTGCTGAAAGACTGTGCCAGCCACTACAGCCGCCTCCACAGTCCGACGCTCCAGTGACCGTTGGGAGGCAGAGCACAGATCTGTGACTGAGAGTCGCCATTCCGTGTTCAGAGCAGACCCTATAAATGAGCAATTAGTGGTCTTTGATCACTCAGTTCTCAGTGTAGAGCCAGTGGGGGACAGCTGCAACATTGATCAATGATGCAGTCATCTAGGTGAGTACTTTTTTTTCTTAAACTCCCGTAGTTCTCTTTTTATCCACTTTCCTGCCGCCCTATAGCAGATATACTGCTACAGGGCAGCAGGGGTGCGCAAAATCATGTATGTATACATGATTTTGCATTTCTGGATAGGGGGCACGCACGCTATCCACACCACGATTTGCGGCCACGGCAGTCAATCATCGGGTCCCACGAACCGAGCATCTCTGTCCGGGAGCAGGACTGTTTTGTTTACTAACAGTTCTCCTCCCTGTCAGCTCAGGAACACTGCTATAGATGTCTGTGCACTGCAGAGTTATTCAGAGCAGTGTGATTACAGTGAAGCGCACAGACACTGGGGATGTCAGTGACACCAAGTCATTTCCTCCCAGTGTCAGAATGTCTGCTGTAGTCCCGCTATAAGTCGCTGATCGCCGCCATTATTAGTAGAAAAAGAAAAAATTCCGGTATCTATACCGCCATTTGTAAACGCTATAACTTAATGTAAATCAATTAATTCACATGTATTGGGATTTTTTTAGCAAAGACATGTAGCAGAATACATTTTGGCCTAAATTTATGCCGAAATTTTATTTTTTTTACTGGACATGTTTAACCACATGCCGCCCAGCCACTGTAGAAATACGGCGGCAGGGCGGCACGGCTGGGCAAAACCACGTTTTAAAACGTGTGTTTTTAAAACAGGTAGGGGGCACGCGCGAGGCGCGTTGCCGCCCTACCTGTCCCGCCGATCATGGCCGCGGATGTCAGTCCCCGGGTCACAGCCGGTCGTTACCGGCTATGTCCCGGCGATTAGCGGCAATCAGTGACAGAGAGCACAGCTGCAGTTCCCTGACAGCTCCTGACATGCTGATCGGGACAGAAGAGTTTATCTGTCCCGATCAGCTGTGTTCCCCGCAGTACACACCCCCGCCCCCTAGCAAAACACTCCCCTCACACAGTTAACCCTTTCACTGAATAATAAAGTTAACCCCTTCCACCCCAGTGCCATTAGTACAGTGTCAGTGTTTTTTTTTGCACTGATCACTGTATTGGTGTTACTGGGGATGTCATTGACCCCAAGTCAGTTCCCCCCCAGTGTCAGAATGTCCGCCGCAGTCCCACCATAAGTCGCTGATCACCGCCATAAGTCACTGATCGCCGCCATAAGTCGCTGATCACCTTCATTTTTTGTATAAAAAAAAATTTAAAATCCCAGTATCTTTCCCGCCATTTGTAAATGCTATAACTTTCACGTAAACCAATTAATTTACACGTATTGGGGTTTTTTGTAGCAAAGACATGTCGCAGAATGCATTTTGACAGAAATTTATGACTAAATTTGATTTTTATTTTATAGCAAAAAGTCCAAAATATTATTTTTTTTCCTCAAAATTGTCAGCCTTTTTTTTTATAGCGCAAAAAATAAAAAACGCACAGGCGATCAAATACCACCGCAAGAAAGCTCAATTTGTGGGGAAAAAAAGGATGTAAATTTCATTTATGTACCGTAGTGCATGACCGCGCAATTGTTCGTTAAACTAGCGCAGCGCTGTATAGAAAAAAAATGGCGTAAATTGCAGTATCTATACCATAGTTGTAGACGCTAAAACTTTCACACAAAGCAATCAATATACACTTATTGGGATTTTTTTTACCAAAAACATAGCAGAAAACAAATTTGGCCTAAATTTATAACTAACTTTGAGTTTACTATATATTTTTTATAGCTGAAAGTAAAAAATATTGTTTTTCTTCAAAATTTTTTGTTTATAGCGTGAAAAATAAAAAGCACACAGGTGATCAAATACCACCGAAAGAAAGCTCTATTTGTGTGAAAAAAAGGACGTAAATTTTGTTTGGAAGCAGCATTGCATGACCGCGCAATTATCAGTTGAATTAATGCAGCGCCGAGTAGCAAAAAGAGGCCTGGTCATTAAGGGGGTAAAGCCTCCGGAGGGCAAGTGGTTAATAGCAAAAAGTAAAAAAATTGTTTTTTTTCAAAATTGTCACTTTTTTTATAGCGCAAAAAATATAAAAAGCACAGGCAATCAAATACCACCGAAAGAAAGCTCAATTTGTGGGAAAAAAAGTCTGTAAATTTAATTTGGGTGCAGCGTTGCATGACCGTGCAATTATCAGTTAAAGTAATCCTCAGGAGGGCAAGTGGTTAATAAAGGCTGTTTAGGTTAAACTAAATAATATGGGGTGACAAAAACTAATTCATATGGGGTGACAAAATCTAATTCATATGGGGTGAAAGAGGAACATGTTAATAATTTTGTTTTTTATTTTTTACTTGTCAGGTTGCTTCAACTGACATCAGATGTCACTTTTAATTCTCCCATGTGTGAGCTGCATTTATGGTTCATTTGTTGACAGTCACAGCTGCTATTCATACAGTTTCTCCTGGCTATCATAACAACTAGGCATTGCTGGCAAGAGGAAAGAGGGAGTAAGGGCAGAAGGACAGGATGTACTAACCACACTGTGTACAATAATTACTTTTTTGGGGCATAAGTAGCACATCCAGTGTCCACACATGGTTAAAATGGGAATTACATTCACTTTAGGGAAATTTTGCGCTACATCCTTATAGGGAGGTGCAATCTATATTTTCCACTGCAGGTGGCACTCGACCCCAGCAGCAATGCAGAGAGGAAGTTGAAGGAAACTGAGCTTCTCTATGACTTCCTCGGTCACACATGGCAGTAATTCAGTTGGATCTTCATCCATGGACTGACACTCTGACAGCCAGTTTGAGTCAAGCAGAGTCTATTTAAGACTCTGACCCCGGGTTTTGGTGCACTTTATGTGAGTGCCTAGTGTAGGGACAGGTTACCTGTCTGTCAGGGACAGCACTAGCGGTAGGGAAGGTTCTGGTGGAGTAGGGAGAGAGAAGGGACTACGTGTATCTTTTTAGCAAGCTTGCCCTTTGGTTTGGATCAGCCAGGCCACACTCCGCTCCTTGTGGCAGACACTGTTGGCAATAGTCTACAGACCACTGTCTCTACACTGTTCTGTTGTAAGTAGCCATGTTTGGGTGATTCTCTCTACCGTGACTGGTTGTACTGTTGAACTGTTTTGACAATATATCGTTTCTGGAAAACCAGGACTCTATGTGCTTACTGGCCACCACACAACACTTCACCTAGCCAACATCCTATTGTGTCATCAGAACAGGAAGCAAAGGCAGTCTCCCCAATGAGACTCAGACAGCAAAAAAAAAACTTGGTTAACCCTATTCCTCTCTATCCAAAACAAAAAAATGTTTTGGCTTTATGTACAATTTAAATGATCATTTTATCCAAAAACAAATAATAGCACGTCTAAATGATATTTAGGTTGTAAATTGAATAGTTGCAAGAAAAAAATAATACAAGATAAAATAATAAATAGAGATAAAATCGCTCCTCTATCTTAGTAAGTCAAGCCTAATGCATTATGAAACATAAGCATTCTACAGTTCACTAAAGTAGCAAATTATATCATCCAGCATCTGTATTATACGATATCATGCTATTACAGCAAACTATGTAAATGGTGCACACTGTGAAGGCAAATTGCGTGAACCAGAATCAGACCAGAACCACACATTATATCACACAGGAAATTATATCAAACTGCAGTAGCATATTATATCATTAATTAAAGCCATATGATGCTGCAAAAGCATTTTACATTACCTAACAACATTAAATGTTGTAACACCACAGTACAGGCCAGCTCATGTTAAGTCCGCTCATATTCAGACACCATTATCGCATTCATGTTAAGTTATCGCTAGCCCCCTCCTAATGTAAAGCACCCTCATATTAAGCCACCAGCATCCCCAATGTAAAGCCCCTCATAATAGGATTCTACCAGCCCCTCCCCTCCCCAATATGCAACCCATTCATAATGAAACAACATCAGTTTCCCACATGCAAGTTTCAGCTTTCCCCTGCCTGAACCATATTGTAAACTGGTAGTTAATGTAAATGCCCTTGTGACACTAACATTCAATGTAAGTGTGATACATAGGTGGTCAGTATAAAGCTGGCCTTAAGTTAGTAAATTTTTTAACAAATGTTCGCATATAAAAATTCATACGAGCATGAAAATTCTCACTGTATTCATGTGTTAGAAATTACTCCAAAATATAATTTGCTTTTAACATTCACAATTGGAGTGATTGGACTTTCCCGAATGAAAACCATATATGCTGTTAGAAATTTGTTAGGTCGAGAAAAAAATTTCCATTCTGCTCCTTTGAATTTTCTCATCACTGCGGTCGAAAATGAATGTTGATTTGACCCCACTAACAATTTGTAAATTGAAGAAAAGTTCTTGAAACAAAACATTTTTAACAACATTCTTCTAGTGTATGGCCAACTAAAATTACCTTGTTACAAGAGCGGTCAGTCTATTGATGGGCAGTGCAAATGCCTCAGACACATTGGTGGTCAGTGTAGAATCCCCATTACATTGGTGGAGAGTGCAAATGGCTCTTGTAAATTGGTGGACAGTGTAGAATCCTCTTGTTAAATTGTGGTGGTTGGTGAAAATGTTCCCATTGTATTGATGGTCGGTGTAGAATCCCCCATATTGGGTGGCATTTGCAATGAGCACCAATATACCAAAGAAATTCAACACTCACTACGTATTAGAATGGTGGCCCCATTACATTAATGGTTACTGAAAATTTCCATTATATTAGTGTTCAGTGGAAGAGTGGTGGTCATTGTTGTGCCTCTTACCCCTTTCCCACTAGTATCCACTCTAGTGGGATAATGTAACCCTCTCATTGATATCAGTGAAATAAGTGCTTCCATTCTTTGGAGTTCGATGATAACTTACCTGAAGAAGAACTTGTACAAGATATGCTAATACTCACACTGCTGATATTGGCACTGGAAACAACTTATACCATCAACTGAAGATCAGCCTTCTCCCTTGAAGCTTTCACTCACTAAAAATTCCCTATCTTACATCCATCCTTTGAGGTCCTGGAGCCCATTATAGGAAAAGAAGAGCAGGCTGTACAGGTATACATCTGCCTGTGGTTCAGTGAGTCACAGACTAGATACAGTTTACTAGTATGATGGTTCAGTGCGTTCATTGCTTACTGTGCTGTTAATTTACAAGTAGCAGTAACACAGAGCATTGTGTTAGAACATTAGTCGGACAATGGTGACACCAAGTGTGATTTTTCTAAAATTTATATTTTTTTGGTATGCAATTTATTTCTTTAAATAGTTCTATAAATATATATTTTTTACCGTGAGTCAAGTGAGGATGTTAATTTAATAGAAGTGGTAATACAGATAAAAAGCATGGCATTAGAACATTAGTCAAAAGTATGGCAAAACATGAGTTTACATAGCTATACTGTATATAAAATACTAGATATAAAATATATTATTCCTATGGTAAACCTTAGTTGAATAAATACATTTGAAAGGCAGAATGTTTTGTGGCCATGCTACCAACCAATTTTTTTAATTTATGGTCTGCAGGTGTTTTTCTTGTGATATTATGTACAAAAAAAAGCCTGGATGGACAATCAATTAAAAAAATTTTCCGTCCTGAGCTTTACTAGCTATGTATGAAATTGCAAAGCAAAGCAAACAGCCACATACATGAAATGAAATACATACGTGTGCACTGTTTTAACTGGCATAATTTCACATGTTTATTCAGCCAGCCTTGTGGTTCATTTGGGTTAATGTTCTTGGGGAAGCTTCCCTTAGCTTAGTGAATGTAGTAAGAATTTACTATGCAAAGAAAAGTCAACCGTTCACAAGGGACATAATAAAAATACCAGTATTTTCGTTTTTACATTTAGACAATGGAAATCAGCAGAATTTGTTACCTTCATTAAACTAAGGGAAAGATCCCTTGCAAGTTAAAAGCCTATCTGCCATTAGTAAATTAACCCCCATTGTCTAAACAGCAGGAAGAAAACAGGAAGTTTTCAAGCTGAAACAGAAAATGGTGGTGTCGCCCTAGATGGCTTTGTTGTGGAAGTGAGTTAGATACAAGACTAGATGAACAGAATTACATTTCTTTTTTGGTAAGTAAAATTATTAAAATCTACACATTTCAACTGTGTACTTAGCCATTTAGCTGGTGTTGCAAATTATGCAAACTAGTAATTCATACAACCATGTATGTTTAATTTGCTATTGCAGAGTTCTGCCACAACTGAGAATTTTATGTGTTCATTGCTATTTTAATGGAATTCATTAATGCATTCGTTCTTTCACCTATTGTTTAGTTATATTGTACTATTACTGCGAGGAGGATTCATTTTGTTTATTTCAGGACTTATAGTAAGTTTGGCACTTCTTTTTTTCTTGATTGGTTAAATTGCATTCAGGTCCTGTCTTTGATGGTCTGTCTTTGGATTGGTATATATAAGCACATATTTATTTATTTTGAAGAGTATTTTGCACATTAGAGAGGTTCACACCATTTATTGGGTAGGGGGCTAGCACTTCACATTTCTTTAAATGCAAACATTGGCATTACACAAATCAGCTTAAATTATTTTTTAATTTTGTTTTTCCTTAGGTATATCATGTTATATATTTGTTGCTGTGGCATAGTTCATTTTTTTAACATAACTGCTCCACATAGCCTGCAGTACATTTGTACCTGCATGGTTTTTAACTATTGGAATTGTAACTTAGATGGAGTAAAATCACAGCATCTTGTTCACTTATAAACTGCCAAAATAAAGATACATTGTGTGCTGTGGAGAATTTTATAGAAGTAAAGAATAGACGTATTTAAAAGTAAATGATACAATATATAATGAATTATACATTTTGGTAAGGGACCTAATTTCAGTTTAGTAAAGCCCCAGGGGTAGACCAGGGGCGTCCAACCTTTTAACTTTCCTGGGCCACATCAGAAGAAGAGGAATTGCCTTGGGCCACACATAAAATACACTAAAACTAAAGATAGCTGATGAGCAGAAATAGTCAGACAGATAACAAGGTAATTATCACTGATATAGATAATGCACCTATCTGAGTAATAAAACTTCACCCAAAAGAGAACAACATAAAAGAAGTGCGATATTTGACACTGTTTTTGATAAACTAACTGACTTCTCCATCAAGATTAATGGCACAACCATCAACACCCCCCCCCCACCCCATGTCAGGGTGCCTGGCGTAACTGAACTCTCCTTTCAGCCCCACATCCAGTCACTGTCAAAAGTGCCCCGCTTGAATCTCCGCAACATCTCCAAAAATCACCCTTCCTAACCAATGACTCCACAAAGCTGCCAATTCACTCTCTGGTCACCTCTTGCCTCGACTACTGCAATCCTCATTGGATTACCTTTACATAGGCTATCCCCCCTTCTGTCCATCATTAACGCTGCTGCCAGACATCCACCTTACCAACTATTCAGTGTCTGCTACCCCTCTCTGCCAATCCCTTCACTGGCTGCCCAACAAATTTTGAGGTGGTATAAAAAAGTTTTGAGGCTAGTTTATTAACATGTCAAAATATAGCAGCACAAGGCTGCACACACATGCACAAGGAGCACCGACCTTCATAAGTCAGTGTGCAAAAATACATTGTCCTGTGTACATTGGGAGCTGTGCAACTGGTGCTGTTCTGACCACGTGCATTACCACATCTGCTATTTCATCATGAACAGCAAGTTAGAACAAAGAGCAAACATGAAATTCTAGGTGAAACTGGACAAATCTGCCACAGAGGCATTTGACATGATTCGGCAAGTATACGGCAATGCTGCAATGAGTCGTTCGAGGTGTTTTGAGTGGCACACACACTTCAAGAGTGGAAGAAAAGCACTAGAAGATAATGAAAGATCAGGAAGACCTCCAATGAGCTCAACCCCAAAAAATGTCAAAACCATTCAGCAACTTGTGCATGATAATCGTCAGAGACGACATTGCTGCCATTGTTTGTGTCATACGGAACAGTCCAGGCAATCCTCACGTATGATTTGAATATGCGCTGTGTCGCTGCCAAGTTTGTCCCCAGGTTGTTGACCCAGGAGCAGAAGAAACACCGCATTCAAGTCTCCCAAGAACTCCGTTAGTGTGCTGTGGATGACCTGGCCTTCATATTGAGGATCATTACCAGTGACAAAATTTGGGTGTATGGGTTTCACGCAGAATTTCATGTTTGCTCTTTGTTTGAAGTTGCTGTCCGTGATGAAATAGCAGACACGGTAATGCATGTGGTTAGAATAGCATCAGTTGCACAGCACCCAATGTACACAGGACAATGTCCTTTGGCACACTGACTTATGAAGGTACGTGCTCCCTGTGTCTGTGTGTGCAGCCCTGTGGTGCCATCTGTTGGCGTGTTACAAAGCTAGTCTCAAAACTTTTTGATACCACCTCATAAATTCAAAATACTAACAACAACTTACAAAGCCATCCACAACTCGGTCCCCCAGCTACATCACTAACCTAGTCTCTAAATACCAACCAAATTATTCTCTTCATTACTCCCAAGACCTCCTGCTCTCTAGCTCCCTTTTCACCTCCTCCCATACTCACCTCCACGTCTTTTCCCAAGCCTCACCCTTTCTATGGAACTCCCTAACCCAATCTGACTATCTCCTACTCTGTCCACTTTTAGGCAATCCCTGCAAACCCTTCTCTTCAGAGAAGTTTATCCCGTCTCCACCTGACTACTGTATTTCCCCTTTTGTTCTCCATCAGCTCATTCCCCACAGTTATTACCTTTCGTATCACTTGCTCCCCCCTTTTAGACTGTAAGCTCCAACTAGTAGGACCCTCTGATTCCTCCTGTATTGAATTGTATTGTAACTGTACTGTCTGCCCTTATGTTCTAAAGAGCTGCGCAAACTGTTGGCGCTATATAAATCCTGTGTAACAAGAATAATATCAATATCTGGTTCGATGGATGCAGTATTATGCGCAATGAATTTTCAAGTGGCTTATCAGATATTTTGAATCTAATTTTGCCCTTCATATGCTTCATCCTTAAAAACAGTTGCTCACAAATATAGGTGCTGTCTAAAACTTATGACATGAATAAGGTGTGATCGTGAAGAGTGGGAGATTTTTTTCTAGGAAGGTAAAACATATAAAAGTCCAGTAAAGAGACACTGTCAAATATTTCTCCAGCCGCATGTGTTCGCTGTAAATTCATTTTCAGAAAAAACTCCCCAAAGAAACATTTTTTAGGTAAGTTTACGATTTTCTGTTTAGCTGCATTCATAGTCATCTTGGGCAGGATGCAGCCCGTGGGCTGCAGGTTGGACACCCCTGTGGTAGACTGTAGTCCAATATTTAAAAATGGCATAGCGATTTCCAAGTGAAATGCTGCAAAAAGTGCTTTCTAGCATCATATCTTGTATCACATTTAAAAATCATACAAGCTAACTAAAAAGGGTCATAAAAAAGTATTTTGGTGGGGTTTTAACATATATTTATTATTACTTTGCTTAGTTTATTGGTGGGAAATTGTGTACTACTATTATAGTTCTACTATTATTTATTAATATATCTGGTAATGTATAGTTGAACTCTAGGCAAAAAGTAATAAAAATTTTTTTGTAAAGTGCAAGTAATCACACAGCAGAAACATCAATCAATACATTTACATAGCTGTTTGCATACATTTGTTCTGTATGAATGAAAATTGAATGTTTTCAGGCTATATTCTATGCAGATTGAATGTTATGCGAATGGAGAAAATACTGCATTATTGTTGATAGATGGCACTGAGTATCCTTGCAAATCTGCTCTATCCATTGGCATCATTGTGGTATTTTCCCCATTCACACTTTTTCTTAAATGGATCACATTCAGTTTGCAGTTTTGATAGATGAACAGCCATGGAATTTTTATATATATATATATATATATATATATATATATATATATATATCATCCCTTAAGTGTTTTTGAAAAGCTACAATACTTAAATGGCTAACACTGACCCTTTCAGGCATCCCATATTTCATATCTTTTATTTTGGGCACGCTGCATTAAGGAATTAAATAATTGTGGAAATTTATATGAAGGAATTTTGACCTGATGGTCTCAGTTTGGTACATTTATTAAATTATTGGTACTTTAAGACAACATACTTTTAACTGGATAATTTTATTTGAGCAATTTACCTAATTTTGCACTGTTCATAAAGAACTATTTAATTGGATGTTAATAATTTGGGTGCTGTACATAAAGATACATATCCTAAAGCATGGCACACGTGGAAATAGTCACATGGTCTCAATTTGGCCCTAGCAGCTGCACTCTGTACACTCTTCAACTTAATTTCTAAAAGCTGCTAATGCACATAGGAATCACAGGAGCCTTCTTGTAATAATTAATATAGCAATTTGGAACAATATTTTAAAACTGGATCAGGTTTGTCTGTTTTCTCAGTTTTAAAAATGAAGTGTAGGCAAGCTGTTTAATACACAGTTGAAAAACAGATTTGTGAACTGTCTTACCTGTTAACGTGTTTCTAGTTCTGTTTAGCGCGTTTTCAAATCCAGACATCCCTACCAGGCACTACTCGTGCCCTGACCATTTCTTCACTGCAGTCAAAGCAATACAGCTTGGTCAAGATTGTGATTGGATAGTGAAGGAATAGCAGTTTACTGCTGAGATAATTTCTGGGCTCTCCTCCAATCACCAAGCTCCATTTGTTAGATTCACACCACTGTGCAATGTAGTAGATTTTACTGATGTGCAATGACAGCCCAAGGTACTTTTTAATGAATTCTGATGGAATTAAAGGGTATTTATTGCCTACACTTACAATTTAATGCCACCCTGTCAGTCACCTAGAAAAAAATGGAGGTTCTCTGCAATAAAAGAGCTGTTTTTTTAATCCATTCCATAGCTCTCCAGTTGTTTGGAGTTGGCTGCTTATGTCATCTGATGTGCTCTGTGGTTCTATTCTCCAACCCCTTTGTCAATAAAGAACACAGCAGTGATGTAAAAGATGGAGAATGAAGACGACAGGCACATGACTCTTCAAGAAGTGTTGAATGCTGGATGTTGGAATGGAGACCAGTCACCAAAGAGATAAGTATATGAACTCATCTATTCCAGAAATTCTCCATTCTGATTTTTTTTTCGACAAATGACAGGTTCGCGTTAAAGATCAATTTATCAAGTCATTGCAAGAAAAGGAATAGTAACCCAAACCAACCAACCATTTTCAACATATTTGAGTGTAATCAGAAAAAGATGTATTTTTTTCTCTCAGAATAAAATATAATTTTTTATATGCTTGGTTGGCAGTGATTAACTATGCTTGCAATTGATGGGTTATATTGCATACCATCAATACTGCTTGTAATATCCTATAAAAAGTCTAATAGTTTTGAAAGTGTAGACTTAAAGTGGTTGTGAACCTTAGACATGAAATATGAGCAAAGTATATCCCTCTATATTGTGTACTTGGATCAGTCCAGAGAACTAAGTGTCATTTCTATCTGCTACCTCCTTCCTCTGCTATGAGCACAAATCACTTCTGACAAGTAATTCTGACACTAAGAGATAAAAAGGTGATAGGGAAGGGCTTCAAGCACACACCCTGTGATTGACAGCCTCAGTTCTGTTCCTGTGTGTTGTGTTAAGGAGGTGTGTCCCTTCCCTCCAATCAGCTCTCACTGAGATCTGCAGAGTGTAATTTCAACTCTCTGCCCCCTGCTTTCTGAAATCTCACACAAGGTGAATAAATTCTGCAGCTGTAGAAAAGTGAGGGCTGCAGATAAACAGGTACAGCTTATGAAGGAGGATTTGTTTCATCTCTGTGTATCAACTAAGACTAGTCACTTCACTGGGTATATATAAGGGTTTGCAACCACTTTAACTGGGGATGAATTTATGGCAAAAAAGGATGTGTTTTGCATGCAAAATCCTTGTTTTTTTCTGACTTTAATGAGATTCAGTCTTTAGTCCAGAAATCTTACTGCATATCATTCCAAAAATGTTCTCACTTTTGTGTGTTATGGGTATGTATATGCAGTAAATCCTAACAGGTGTTGTGTAGTAGTGGAGAAGGGTTGGAACCTCTGTCAGTCTTTTGGTGCTGTATGCATCACCCAATGGCCCCAATGACAACATAGGAAGTGCCCACGACAGAGACATGGTTGGCAATTAAAAGCCCAGGTTCTATTCCTGTCTGTTCAAAAATAATACTTTTTGCTGACTGTGTCCTTAAAGTGGAACTTAACTCCAAAAGTGAAGATTTGCTATTACATGCTATAAAGCATTTTGAAATGTTAATTTTGCCTACGAGGTATCCTGTACCTTTTGCCTGCAATTCATCCAGAAAAATGGCAGTACACTTTCTAGTATGTGAAATGATGTGATAGTTGTATATCTCCAGGTTAAGATTCCTCTGACTGCTATTTTCAGGAGCTTTGGGGATTTCTCCACTGGGGGGGTCTGTCACGAGGAAGCTTCTACCAAGGTGGCCGCCTCCACACTGAGAACAAATTACGCTAAGTCCATTTTAGGACAAGGTCACCTGCAGGAAGACCACAAGCAATGCAGGTGACTAATCTTTTGCCCTATGCCTGTCTTTTTGGGTAAGCTTTCACAGTTCAGTTCCACTTTAATGGAGATTTAAATGACATTAACACCGTTCCCCCCCTCAAACTAAAAAAAATTACAAGATACAGTATATAGATATAAAAGAAGGGACCTTCAAGGTACCAATCAATTAAGAGTAGTATATTTCTTTAAATCCATCCTTTTATTATAGACAATAGGTTAGAAAACATGCATCTTGTCTGATCCAATACAATGATAAAAGACACCCTACGATTCCAGGCTCACACCACATATCACCTTATTGGGAAACATATCTCAAGATGTCACAATATTTTATGTTATGACATATATTGTTATTAAAAAATGTTAACACAATACATAAAAACCATGGTGAGGGATTCTATAAGCAAGGGCTTACAATTTCAAGTCTAGACCTACTAGCCAGGCACAAACCTTACTCTCCACCAGTTGCCCCACCCAACCTTTCCCAGGTCCAACCCCAACCACGCCCCCTTAAAGCTTATGAAATTAATTTTTCTTTAGAATAAAGAGTCCAAAATATAAAACTGTATACAGAAATGTATATCCCAGCTCCCCTGTACTCCATTATAGTGATATGACATGTATACAGTAATCATTACTGTATACATGTCATATCCCTATAATGGAGTACAGGGGAGCTGGGATATACATTACTGTATATATGTCATATCACTATAATGGAGTACAGGGGAGCTGGGATATACATTACTCATGTATACAGTATGTATATCCCAGCTCCCCTGTACTCCATTATAGGGATATGACATGTATACAGTAATCATTACTGTATACATGTCATATCACTATAATGGAGTACAGGGGAGCTGGGATATACATTACTGAGTAATGTATATCCCAGCTCCTCTGCACTCCATTATAGTGATATGGCATGTATACAGTACTTACTCCTTGAGTCCCCCGCGGCAGTGGAGAAGATGTCTCCTCTCAGCAGAGGAGAGTGGACCTCTCCTGCACCTGTCCCCCTCAGCGGCGGTGCCGAAGAAGCCGGAACTTGGAAACCGGAACTCGCCTTCACAATGAGGCTTGGAGCGCAGCCGCTCCATCATCTGTGCTCACCGCTAGAGAATTTCTCCTCGCATTTGGCGAGGGGCTTTTTCAAGCCCTGCTATAAACCATAACACTAACACTGTTGCAATGAAAGGAGCTCAATTTCATCAGAAGCATGAGGGGTGTATGTATATGTGTTTATATATACATATATATATATATACATATATATATATTACAGGCATAGATACATATGCACATAAATCTACTTTCACATTTTCTGATTGTACTTACAAAACCAGTAAACAGTGATCCCATATGCAATGGAAGCACCTCCCAATCAGGAAACACCATGGGAAATCTGTAGAAGTTCATAAAGGTTGTACACTACCACATCCTGCTGGTACTGTTAGTCATAATTTAGGGTAAATTTCCCAGGTATTCAGAATTTTATATATTTAAAAGTCCCCCCCCCCATTCAGAAAAATCTTATACTCAATAGGGTTGATTCATATAGCTATGCCTGTATTAGTTCATAATTGGAGGAAAAATCTGACTACCTCCACAAAGCATGGCTCCCTATGATGTGATGTATGATGTATGCATAAGCACACTGGTGTGTTTTAGAGGTGACCTGCCCCCCACTCATTCCCAACCACCACATGCAAGCCCAGTGGAATGGATAATGTGCAGACAGAGGAAATGAGCAATGGTCTTTCCTGCCTGGGAGGTTCTTCCATGCCTATGGTATGACTGGTTAGTCATGATTGATTTTGTAAGTTCAATCAGAGAATGTGACAGTAGCTTTGTGTGGATATGTATATAGGTCTGTATCTTATATTACTTATATAGACTAATTGCCTACCTCATTTACCTGAAGAAACTGAGCTCCTTTTAACAAAATGTGTAAATGAGTTATGGCTCATGGGGTCTAACACCATGGCAGTTGGCATCATGCTAACATTCTGTAATAATGATATGTGTAATAAAATGAAAATATATGACACCTTGAGATATATTTTCCGGTATGGTGATATATGAGTTGTAAGCCTGGAGTTGTAGGGTGCTTTTAACTACTGGACCACACAAGCTGTATATATTGTTTTACTTATTGTCTATAACAAAAGGGTTGATTTTAAGAAATATGTCCACTGTTAATATCCTGCTATCTTGGAAGTCCAATTTACTATATCTATACATCTAGTTACTCTGTAATGAAGAGTACTTACTTTCTGACTTGGTGAGGATACTGGAAGTGATGGGAAACTTTTTAACTGGGGTACAGAAAGCAGTAAAAATGTTACAGTGGTTCTAACCCTTCACCACTGGAAAATAAACAGACCATTTGGTTATAATTTACAAACTTCAGAAAAACTGTTATATATTCTGTTTTATTAAAGTCAGTGAAGTGCCTTTAAAAAAAAAGTACCATGAAAAATATTTCAAAACCATTCAGCAAATTAGCTGGGGTCATAGCTCATATTTGTGTGAATTAGTAAAGCTACGTTTTTTTTCTGTTAAATAAGCATAGAAGCCTGGAGAGAAAAGACAGGAACAACATTAAAACTAATGAAAGAAAGGAAGTTTTAAGGTTAACAAGGCAGATGTCATTTATAAAGCATGAGGCAAGAGTAAAAATAAAAAATAGCATTTTATTGCAGACAAAGTATCAAAAAAGGAATAATGTGTTTTTCTTCAGTTTTATACAAATACAAAAATATATAACATATTATATAACATTGGTTGAATACTCTGATTAAAAGATTATAGCTATTTACAAAAGAAAAAGGTTTCGTAGGGTCCATTCACTGTTCTAGTCAGCAATCTCAGAGTTAAAGCACAACTTTTCATGTTATATGATACATAAAATGAGCATTCCTTCAATAAAATACAGTTGATGTCATATTGTTTAGACTGTATTTCCCCAATCATCTATTACAGTGTGAAATGTGCCTCCCACACTGAACTGTATAGACGTGTTGAGCTCACAGAGATATAAAAGGGTGGCTATGTTTCTGGAACAGTACTGGCCAACGTACAAACAGCTGATGAATTTCTTGTTCCGATCACACTAATTGCTGATGGAAGTTTACAAAACATTTCAGGTTTTGGTTTACATGAATTTACATTCTTTCCATTTTAAAATGAATAACACGCGCAGAACTTTAAACCAGCATTGTTCATATATATTACTCCTAACCTCAAATGCACAACCCATCCCTTTCCGGGGATAAAAGGCATAAAGGGAGAATTACTAAAAAGCAGTTTTCTTCACTTTCTTCAGGGTCAATTCACTAAAGCATAATGCACGCATGATTTTTTTTTAATGTCTGGTTTTTCAGTTTTATGACAATTCTTTTCACCTTGATAAAAGGTTTAATGCATAGATAATGCATTAATAATGCATACTTGTAGTATCTCCTACAAGCATGTAAATTCATGGATTTCTGTACATAATAGTAAATTCACAAATACTATTGCAAAGTTCTTATTCTTTATTTCTGTTG
The DNA here is from genome assembly GCF_062004578.1 of Staurois parvus. Lineage (NCBI taxonomy): Eukaryota > Metazoa > Chordata > Amphibia > Anura > Ranidae > Staurois > Staurois parvus. Next base: position 3,439,771 of record NW_028318030.1, read on the forward strand.
GAGAAACTGTAGCCATAAAATACAGTTATTATTGTTTTATGCAAAATAAAATTAAAATACCACACCTATTGATAGCTTTGTTCGTGAATTAGGAAAATGATCATAGGATAAAATGATCAACATACTTAAAGCGGGTTCAAACTCTCTCAGTCAACTATTTTTATTCTTTAGCTGCTATCATTAGTAAATACTTAGAAATATATTATATTTTCTTGTTTTAAACTTCATCTTCCTGTCCCATGGCCTAGGCCAAAATGATGTCATACATCCCAGAAATGCTAGGGGGGTAGTGTTTTTCAAAGTGATTTCTCAACAAAATAAAGCATGGATGACATGGATGGATGGATGAGTTTGCTTTGAATATTAACAATTAATTACTAGCAATTAACAACTAACTCCACTTTAAAGCTCAGTTTAGTGAATTGACCCTTTAGCCCTGTGAGCCGGTGTTTTCTTCAAACACCCAGTTATGTACTCATATATTTTTCTTAAGAGACCGATTCACAGGTCATGTGAATATAAAAAAAACGTATTTGATAACGCAACCTATTATATTATTTTTGTCATTGTAAGTTGTATAGTATATGTATGAAGACTTCACAGTACAAGGTTAGTATGGTCTAGTATCAAGCATACACTTTCTTTCAAAGTGTATCAAGAACTATCCCACAGATCAACAAACTTGTGTTCACAGAGATAAGTAAATAGTGAAAGATACATTTGGATTGGCATACTTATAGTAAAGTGTAAAATTAGAGTCATTTGAAGAAAGCATGTCAGACATGACTGCCAGTGTGTACTCCATTATTCCCACTGCTGCAAAATACATCTTGGAGGCTTCATATATGACTGTAATAAAACACCTGTTGGAGATGCTTGCTTCATAGTGTATTGCCTAATATTATACCTATTTTAAGCTCTATTTAGCCCATATTAATCCAGTTCAATGAAAATCATGTAAAAACCATGTCACTATTATAAAAAAAGAAAAAAATTAAATTATAGAGGTGAATGAAGCAACAACTACTCTGAACTGGAGTATAGTTTAGGAACCCACAACATGTACTATTAGAGCATTGTAATGGTACATTTTGTGGGTTTGGATCTAGCCTCTTACTGTGTCAGAATGTCTAACTGCACATTACTTGGCAATTAATGTGTTAAGAGGTCATAACTCTTCTGGTTCCTTGCAGGCAAATCTCAGAAGTACTGCTGGGGCAGCTAATTTATGCACCTCTTTGAGTGTCTGTAATTAAAGCAAGGCCTTGCACACAGGAGCAGCCATATCCTGTAGTGAGGTCAGGGGGCAGAGGAGAGACAAAAAACAGCCCAGGCACTCAGTGTGTGATAATAGTTGTATGATTCCACAGGACTCCTCACAATTTATTCATTTGGGAGTCAGGAGGGTAAAGGGAGTAGTGCCTAAGTTGAGAGAATCCAACCAGATGTTTTTGCTTCATTACTGCTGACCTCGTTTTATGTTGGTCTGTTAAGCAGAGTTACTATGAATACCCCTTACCAGGCTGTATGCAGGTGTTAGTTACAGATTTCCTTCACACAAGAAAACGACAAGCTGTTCTTATGTGAATCTGATCCTCTTGTATTACAGCCACATGGGCCAGATTAGACATACAACAAAAATTATTTTATATGCAACATACTTTCTGTATATTGCATATAAAGTGTTTTTTTAATATCATTCAAATATTTATACAGCAGCTTGGGTTGAGAAGATTTTAAGGTGGGTGCAAACATTTTTGTATTTGCTATACAATAATATTACTTTTGGGAGGCAAGTTTAAATGCTGCCTTATATTGGTGAGTAACGGTAAAATATCACAGGAAGCTGTCAGAAGGAGAGCAGTACACAGTGGTCTATTAATGAGAACATATCACATTAGTACATATTTACATTAAATAACCAATTGGGTTCACCAGAAATGAAAATAGCAATTTGGCTTGAACTTGATTATGTATTTGAAGTGAAATTGAGTCCCATAATGTAAAGGACAGGAGAATTTGCAATCTATTCAATAGGGTTACCAAAAGTCTAAAGTTGCACAAGTCATTTTTTAAAGCTTAAGGGACACTTGTGTGACTGTAGTCTTTCTTTTTCTTGCAAAAATACAAGTGCTATATGGGGTTAGTTAATGAGGCAGTGCAAGAAAAATGGTCAAGTAAAACCACATTAAGATATGGATTAAGATATCAAAAAAGTCCAGAACATTTCAGCTAAATGTAGATACATCCATGAAAGAAGACATCTGATTGGTTGCTTTATGTTTTAACATGGTTTGCATTGTCCTTTGTCTTATTGGAAAGTCCACTAGTGCTCATAGGTGGCATGTATTTGTCTGTGAATCAAGCATTTTTTTTTTTTTAAGAGAGTAAACTTATGTGGAAGAGGTTTCACTATCTATGCCCACTCATAGTTCCTGTGGTTTCTGTCATACAGCAATATCACAGGATCTTCATCTAAAAACAATGATGCTCCATGGAGCATATCCTCTGCACCAACACTTCTTTTTGAATGTAAGATGAGACAGAGGTATGTTTTCTTCTAATATTTCAAGGGAAAACATTTCTGATTCTCTCAACATTGCCATCATCAGTGTAAAATGGGACCTCCATAAGACCTTATAATTTCTCAGTTTATTTAATAAGGCAAAAACCAATGTGCAATCTACAGTTGCAGCAACCAAAGAGAAGTAAATTTTCATTGTTCAGACTGCTCCAAGATGAAGTATATTAGGTTGCTATAAATATTGTCATAACCACTGACCTTTGCATTGCTTTGTTATTCTTTACTTTTTATCAGACCTGTGAAAGTAGTCTGACAACACTGCCTTTTTAATTTAAAAGCAATAGGAATCTGTAGTTGAATGTTAAAAGTATGTTTCTTTGTATTAGAAATGTACCAGGACAGGTGTTTACGAAGAAGCTAGGAAAATATTGAATCCTAGCCCTGTTTTATATGTTTAGCAAATCCATAATTACACTATTAGACATTTAGATCAAGGTTCAGTCTACCTGAAACAGATATTCCAGTTTTTGGCAGATGCTTGACAGTTAATTAGCCTACTTGCATCTCATGAGGACTGTATTGTTGAATTGTACGTCACTTCTGAGTCTGCACACCTACTTTTGCCAATTTTGAGGGAACCTATTTTACTTTATGGAAATATAATGGGAGTTGCAGAAACATGTCAGAAACAACCAAAATTCCCAGGTGGACAGCAACAGAAGTCGAAACTAAGACACAGAACATGCCAGGGGGCTGCATCAACGCAAAAGCTCTATCTACAACTTGATCATTACAATTGGATAGATCCTTCAGTTTTAAATTCCAATCATCTGCTGCTGCATCTTGTCTTGTAATAATAATATGGTTTGAGAGAAATGAAAGAGAATGGAAGTGCTGTGAGAGACATTACACTTAAACATCTCCAATTCTTGAGCGGGCCTTTCCGGTCTGTTAACAGAACACTCCAATGACTACAAAGCAATGGTATTTCTTCCTATGTTTGTATTATGGCACTTGCTTGTTCAGTTTTGGCATAAAAACAAACCCAATGTTTTGATGCAGGTTAAAAAAATATTCACAAAACCCCGGAGGCAGCTGGAAAGGGGTTTTCTTTGTGCAATCTGTGGAGAGTGGGAACAGATGGTGACTACATTTCTGCGAACCTCAAAATTAAACATGGAGGCAGCTGCAAAACCCCTTTCACTTTGAAAAAAGTAGCAAAAAAAGTTTGGTTTCTGAAACTATAATCACTTTGTACTGTTACATGATAACATATTAAACAGTGTTAACATATTTTTAAGGCTTTAGGTTTATTACATACTAAAAAAGCCATATATATATCTCTATGCCTATCTTGACAGTACCATGTGCCTGCTGTTATACCAAACAATAGTACCTGTAAAAGGTAAAGTGTTTTTTTTTCAGGAAAGCTGATTATCTGCCCACACTCCACCTACACAAACGCAGCACCCTTACCTACATTTAATGAAAGCTGTGACTTAGTCCCTATTATAGATATGTCATTAACTGCAAGGCATATTCCAACCTCCTTCCATCACAGCTCAAAAAGTAACAAAGGCTATATTAAATATATTTTTATATATATATATATATGTAAATATATATTTATATGTAGAGGCAGAAAAAGCAAGAGCAAAAATGATGAATGCATGGATTTTGAAAGGTTCAGAGCTCGAAAGACATTTTTAACTTTTGATAATGTCTACCCTTCCAAACTTACAAATTTGAAATTAAAGCTCACAGCACAAATGTCTGAACCTTGCAATGTATAGCTGAATGGGTTTCCCCTATGGTTTTGATTGTTTTGAAGGCACCTCTAAGACTCTGACTGTGTCAGGTTCTGCTTATTAAGGATGTCCCGGCAATGTGAAGGAGAACCCTCAGGCCCTTGGCAGCATAAGGGTAATGAGGCTCAGCACAAGATACATTACAAGATTCCTGGTTACAGGTGTGTAGGTGCCCATGGATGATGTGTCTTAACACATTTCATGTCGAGGTGGAAGCTGTACATCTGCTGTCTCCTGCTTACTTGTTCAAAGCTTTCTCCAGGTACTCCTGGATCCATTTAATCTTGGGGTCCAAGCAAATTTGTTTTCCATTATGCTTCAGACGAGCCCTATGGAGCAACAAGGTTAGGGTAAAAGTTTTAGGGAAAAACTAGTACAGAAGGCAGATAAACATCCATTATCAATGGGGACCAAACTTGTAAATGCTATGCTTTAAAGAGACCTCTAACATTCAGGACCTTGTAGCATCCTACATTAGAAATATAACAAAAAAAAAATATTGATCACTTGAACATTGACTAGAGCTGAGATTATGTGAAGGCAGGTCATATAAAAATACAGCTCTAAAACATTCTGTTTTGTTCAAAACAAACTAATATGCATGTGAACTAAATAGAGTAAATTTGCTAAAACATTTATTGCTAAATGTAAAATTTGAACGAAATCGCAAAATAAATATTTAATTTGGAACAAAGAGAACAAACATGAAATTCTACGTGAAACTGGATAAATTTCTGGATCTCTGCAATGTTGTCAAAATCTCAATCTTTGAGCTTTTGCCACATTTTCAGATATGCCATAAGATCATTTAGAATTCCTGCATTCACTAGAACCTAACATTTCAGTATGGGAAATAATTTTAAGCTGCATTACAAAATATCACTCTGACATATATAGATATTTGAAATAACATTTAATCTGATTTGGTTGCAAAGAGCAACAAGCCTCAAGAAAATACCTCAGGTGTAAAAAAGCCCTAAGATTATTAATAATTTATCTTTCTCCCTTAATATCACTTAATTTGTCTTAATTTGAGTTTGAACCTTTAACGTAAAATTCAGGGGTCAGCTGTTACTTGATGTCTAACAGTTGTACTGCCCAACCTCATGTAACTTCCGAGTCTGCATAACAGTGTCACTTAAATGAGCCTTATAATTACCTTATAATTGCTTACAGTTCTTTATATTGAGTATGTTAAACTGGTATGCAGCAAGTGTCCCTTGCACTTGCACTTGGGTTTCCTCTGGGCACCCTGATTTCCTCCCACACTCGAAAGACATGCTGGTAGGTTAATTGGCTCCTGTCTAATTTGGCCCTAGTATGCGTATGTATGAATGTGAATTAGGAACCTTAGATTGTACTGAAGGTTAGGAACTGATGTGAATGTGCAAAATATTTTTGTAAAGAGTTGCATAAATTGATAGCGCTATATTAGTGTATTAAATGAATAATAAATATAGCTGAATGTGGCCCCAACTGCTCTACACTGTATAAAGGCTGTTGTAAGTTGTATTACTATAATGTTAGTATTTCAAGTGTTGTCAGCTTTTGTGGAATTCAATAGATGTGGCCATCAGAACCTTAATGGGGCCTCTTGCGGAGTCATTTCACTCAATGTGGCCCATTGTTTAATTTCCAATTAACATGCCTGTTTTACACTACAGAGTCGACTCACTAAAACCTAGTACACATGATCAGAAAATTGGCCAAAAAATACTGCTTAAGGGATCATATGATCTGATTCAAACAGACAAACACAAAAATTATTTTGCATGATACCTGATCATACAATTTTTGATTATTCAGTACATTATTTTTCCGGAAAAAAAATGGAAGAGCAACACCATGCATGCTCAGAAAAAAAAGAATACATTACAATACAATACATCACTTCTGAAGGTGTATTCTGTTAGAGAGTTTTCGTAACTTTAGTAACCTCTTCGTTTTCGCTAGCATGCAAAAAAAAAAACAGGTGATCATTCGTCCAATATTCTCATCATGTGTACGAGGTTTGAAAGGTGTGGAGATTTAACCAAGCCCAGTGAACCAGTGCTCAACTATGTAAAAGGGAATTAAAAAAAAGAAAGAAATGAAACAGCCATTTTACTTGCACAGGATTGGATGATTGAAGTGCATGCAGCTTTAGTGAACTCACCAAACATTCTACTACTTTAGCAACTCAATCCCTACCAGTCCTTGTTATTTATCATTATATTGTGTTCTTAACCTCCTTGGCGGTTTTCCCGAGTGTAGCTCGGGGTAGAATTTCTATACCAAGAACGGTAACCCCGAGCTACACTCGGGCTTACCATGCAGCGTTCTCTGGGGGTCCCTGCAGCACTTACCTTGTCCTTCGCTCCCACGATGGGTCCCCTGCAGCGTCCCCGTCCATCTCCTCCGGCGGATGCCGGCATCTGGCTTCCGTGTTCCGGTCCCCGTGACGTCGGAACGTTCGGGCGGCGGAACCGGCGGGAAATTTGAAATTTTTAAAAAATGACATTTTTGCTGTCATTGCTTTTTCACTGCATTTCACATACATTTTGTCCCTACTGCTTTGTCCTGTGCCCTGCCTGCATTTTGACTGTTCTTTCTGCCTGGAAACTTAGAAAAGTCCATGGCGGCCAAAAAGCATCCCTTTACGTCAAAAGCGGTTTTAGAACAGCGATAGTAAATCAGAGCCACTTGCAGAATTGAGTGATAATGATTTGTGGGGAAATTCGTCATCAGACACTGAAAACGATTTTGCGACTTTGCTCAGCGATGTGCGAATTTGCCTCTGTATTTCAAATTTCAGTGTTTTTGGTTTGATTATATTATTGAATTAAATGTATTATTATTATATTATTATTTTTTATGATTATTTATTAAATTATAATTTATGATTTCGTGTTTCAAGTTTTATCATATCCGGAATGTTTAATAGACTCTTTTTCGGATAGATTTCAGTGAGTTATTCCTAAAAATTACAGCCTACAATTAAAAACTACATATTTCCATGCAAAAAAATGGTACCGCTTTCAGCACAAAATTCCTGACATGATCATACCGCCAGGGAGGTTAAAGGCTTGGGTACAGACAGGCATCAAGTTCAAAAACATTTTGCAGAGCTAGATTCAAGCAAACTAAGAGAAGCTGAAAAGGAAATTGTTCATAAGTCTACACAATTACAATATTTTATGACTTAACGGTTAGCTTCTTGTGTAAGCCCAGTCATAACTTCTTCTCCTTAATGATTTTTGAATTAATACACAACCAAAAAAATTAGTTCTTTTTTATATTTTGCTTTGCGTTTACTTCTAAGGGACATTTCAGACATGCCTTTATTTTTCCTTTTTAAAGTATGTGCGTTGTTTGTTTATACTTACACAATCTGCAGTGAGCAGTTGGTGGTGGAGAGGATCTTCAGGTGTTTGATATTGCTCTTGGCCACGTTGGTTTCAAAGTATCTGCAGGGACATCGGTAAGTCAAGCTGACTGGTTTCTCTGTAAGATCAAAGGACAAACATTAGGAATGGGATCCCCACATGGAGCGCAGACATTAAACAACAATTAGTCAACACTGCATTCTTTATAGCAACCTCCTGGTAGAAACTGCTCATATTTTCTTTCTCTGAGCTTATCATGTCGTTAAGCAATTACATGGAAAAAAACTAAAAACAGAGGACCTGAAAGAAAGTTTGTTGAATCAAGGGAATTCTAATACTATATTAGATAAACACAAAACTACGTTTGCTTGACTCTGTAAGAAGGCTCTGATTGTAGCATAATAATTACGTTGATATGTGAGATACAAATACTTAAGAAAAATATGTGTAAAAAATGAAGATGTTTAAAAAAATACCCAATTATCCTAAAAACATGGCCTTACAATGGAACAAAAGTCAGTCAGTTCAGCAAAGAGTGGACACATTTTGATACACTTATGGGTAGGTGGGTTGTACAGAATTTGACTGGTAGATCGACTTCTGTACAACCACCTTGTCTGGTTTTTCCAGATCAATCTGTGCCACTAGCTACAGCAGCACTAATCAGTGTGTTCTGATGGTGGGGAAGTCTCCTCACTGTCAGAATACAATAACTCAACGTGATAGATTCCCCCATCCACATCAACTGTGTGGATGTGGAAATCAGATAATTTTTTTTTCGTTCAACGCACTGGTTGAACAAAAAGAAAATGACTAATGTATGGTCTGCCTAAGACTATACAATAAAAACAGCAGCAGATTTTCTCTGTCTAGTGTGTAACTCACAGGAGGTGTGCTTTTATGGTAGACAACACCATAGATACTCTAAAGATCATGTCAAAATGTAAAGCTTTTACAGCAACCCCTTGTAACTTTTTTATAACATTTAATAGTTTTGGAAATGTTCCATTTCCTTTGGTCTGTTTTTTTTTCAAAGAACCAATATCAGATTTATTATTAATATTATTATTAGTACAAGTACTTATGTAGCATCGTCAATTTACGCAGCGCTTTCCATACATATTTTTTACATTCACATCAGTCACTGCCCTCAAGGAGCTTACAAGCTAAGGTACCTAACTGAGGCAAATTTAAGAAAAATAAATATAGGTTAAAATACGGTACATCTAAAGCCAGAAAATATTTTTTTAGTTTTGGATAAAGGAAAAAAACTCTTTATCAGGGTTTTTTCGGTTATCTGTGCCCCATTAGGGATGTCTCTTCACTTCCTGTCCTCTAGACCCAAAAGACAGTGAGTGAAAATCTTTTCTAAATAAATAATCAATAATTAAATGAGGGAAATCTCATATATACAATTGTCAGTAGAAAAACTGTCCCCATTGAAGGTTTCCTTCCCTATTCCTGATTTAATTATAGCTTTATTGGTTTTTGAGAGGGTATGGTAATGGACAGTAGGGAACCCTATAGAGGTTCTAAACTTTACCTGCTCTATCCAAAAATAAACAAAAACGTTTTGTCTCTAGGTACACTTTAATGTATTCTAACGTGATGGTATGTTAAGAAAACACAGGGTGTAAGCAGATGTGTGAACATTTTGTATGTGAAGAAAACACAGGGTGTAAGCAGATGTGTGAACATTTTAATCCTTTCCTTCAACCATAGAGCAGACTGTCTTTTCCCATGAAATGCATTTGCTACATTTTGGTTGGTGAGAAAAGTCACAATTGGTCCTAAGGTGTTGTAGATAATGTACATGCTTTTGGCTGGATTGCTCAATGATCGCAAATCTGCAAGGCAACTACACACACTACCAAGGCATAGCTGGGGAATAGCAATACTACTACTACTACTACTACTACTACTACTACTACTACTACTATTATTATAAGAAGAAGAATACAAACTGAAGTTTATGTTGTAAAAAAACACACATAGTACCACACCACAGTTTTTCTCTGATCATAGGTACATGATTTCCCTGCTAACCTCTACAATAACATAAATTGGTGCCTAGTAAGCATTCTGAAGAACATCATTTCTATTTGCAGACTACTTTGCTGTACTCAAATTATAATCTAAGAAGCAGACTAGACTGACAAGCCCATCTCTATATCACTCTGCTCTCTCCTCCTGACTCATATCAAAACAAATTTAGACAATTACACTACTTACATTTAAACAAATACACCTAAGGATGTTCTAATAAATACAAAGCTGTACTATTTTGTGACTTTAATATCTTACTTGAATTTATCCTCAGGTTTAAGCCAATAAAAGGTATTGAATGTTATTCAATGTCTAAAATGGTACAAGAATTTACTACTGCTATTCTGGGAAAGGTAATGCAACATACAACACACAAAACAACACCCTCCCCCACCAACACACAGATTTGCCTGCACAAGCTGTAGATAGTATAGGATATAAGACCTTGGGGACTACCTGGATAAAGAAAATACCAGCAAGATTAGGGTGGAACATGACTTAATTGCTTTATGTAGGCAGTGATTGTAATTAGACAAGATGAGGGAAGAGATAAGAAAGCACCCAACTGCATTATGCCCTGCTTTAATAGTTTTTAACCTCAGGCTACAAAGGAATGTACTTTGGAAGTGAAGGAAACAAAACCATGTGAGGGAATTGAAAGGTTACTTGCTAGAAAATTGGTCAACTCTTTTTTGACAGACTAGGCATAAAACAAAAGCAAACTTTATACATAAAGGTGCATTTCCACGTGAGTTCTGGGAATGCGCAAACAAATGTTGAAAATTGAGAGTTAATTATTAATGGAACCCCAAATGTAGCTAGCAAAAGCACAAAGCTTAATGACAGAAGAGGTCCTATAGCTTTTTTTGGTGTATGCAGAGCAGCCTCAGCTACATATAATACACAGTGCTGTGTCACGGGAAGTGGGATAGGAACTTGCCTTCCCACACCCAGAACAAAACTGAATGATACTCAGCCTTTCACAGGGAGCTTTGTATCCTATGAATGACTACAAAGCTTCCTCTGATTGGCCAAGTCAGAGATTGTGATGTCATACACCCACCTTTCCACCTCAGCCATGGTAACTCCACTAAACATGACATGTTTCTAAGCCTTGGCCTTCCTTCAGAGTGAAGAGGTAAGTTATAAATTGCCTTAAATAGGCAGCACAGATCTGTAATAATGGTGCCCACAGGCACTCCATGTGTCTGAAGACCACAGCAGGAAAGCCTCAATATTGAGGCCATTACATTCATCAGGCCACCACAGCAAGAATGTGAGTTTTGGACCCTTTTATTATCTGCTTGGGACGCTAGTGTCTATTTCTGCTTCCTGGTTCTCCCACTATCCACATTCCACATTAGTGAATCCAAACGGCTTTGCTTCCTCTCCTTTTACCAGATTCATATTATGAGTCTGTTCAGCATCTTTTGATGAGACCTTATGGTCCATTGGATAATTTACTTTGGTGATATGTCCTGATTAAGTCACTTCATTGTCAGTGCAATTTTATTATTTTTATTTTCAAAAAAGTGGTTTAAAGCTGAGGTTTAGATACATTTTTTTCTGTACAGCTTTAGACACATTACTTATCAGCAATGGAGTATTTCCCAAGTTCCGCAGTTAGCTGGAATTTGTAGAATTCCTCAAAGCAGAGATACCCTGTCCTCTTCCTGTTCCTGAACTTCTGGCATTGCCAGGGATAATAGCTTCAGGCTCCAGGCTGAGCTGCTGTGAAAAAGTTGTGTTGGGGGCCTGCTCTGCCTCCTTCCTTATCCATTAAGAAAAGATCTTTCATTGTATACACTGCCTGTAACAGGATCTCTAAATGGGGTAGAGTCAGATGAGTCACCAGATTTTCTCCTCCATTCAGATATTGTCACACAAGCAGTGAAAGCAATAAAGAAGGTTTCTCAATGGAGAAGGATGGGATGGCTCCCCAGTGCAACTTTTCACAGCAGTTCAGCCCAACGCTATTAACTCACACAGTGCCAGACATTAAAAGACAGGAAGAAGACGGGGCATCCCTGCAGTGAAAATTTCTCCAGAATCCAGCTGACTGCATAGGCCTGTGCCCTGTTTTATTCTTAATACATTTCACTAAGATTTCACTAAAATAAATCTATACATTATAGATTTTCTTTATCTTATTATAAGACTTTCTTTACCTTATCTACATTTATGTTATGAAATTTGCCATGGCAACACATTTCATATCAGAGATCTGTTTCAGAAAAGGAACTTGGGTATTGCTTTTGTACATCCATATTCTGAAATGTTACCAGCAGCTGAGATTCAAATATTTCCAGTAGTAAAAAGTCTTCCAAGTGTAAAGCAATTCCAAATGGGATCCTGACCTATCAGTTTCAATGGCAATTTATATAAACATAACTTTCAGTTTAAATACAACTCTATTTAGAGCAGTTCATTTTTATTCTTGGAGCCAACTTCTCTGTATACTTGCAAGAACTCATATGATATTCTCAGCAAGCTTGTATACACAAAGCAGATATACAATATCTATTTGCTGCCTTACTAACAATTTTCACTTCTGGCAAATGTTGTGATAAACCATTGAAAAAAGTCCTGTTTTGCATTGGTGTTGTTTGTTTCAACCTACAGTGTGAATTGCCCTTAGGATTAAAAGAGTACATACAAATAACTGCAGTATTTATTCACAGCAATAGAACACAGTCTAAAGCTAAAAGCTGAACTCCATGCAAAAACTATTTTTGGACAATTGTACAGTAAAAGTATTTTAGCACTAACGAAGTTTGTCTTATGTGTGGAAGCCATACATAAAATGTCTTCTATTCTTTTCACGCAAGACAAGTCATTCTGTGAATGGAGGAGGTCAGCATGAATCCTATAATCTCACCTCCTCCGATCACAAAATGCCTTGTACCTAATGAAAAGAATACAAGACGGTTATGAGTGGCTGAATTGCCGAGTGAGTGAACCGTTGTATGAACTTTATGGGGGTTCTACTTTAACAGCTGTGAGTGCTATGTGGTCAACGTAAACGCGTCAATGTAAGGAAAATGCTAAGTATGTACCCTAAAAACTGCACATGGGAACATGGATGAGATCATATACATCTTGGCACTCAGAAGGTTTACAAAATAGTATATTGATGCAAATTTTGCAATATTTTCCTAATAAGTGATATGTGTCATATTATTTTGATATAACTTAATATACTAATCTGTTCTTCTACTTTTTTTTCTATTGATGTATATGTACATATGATGTACAGCATATGCCTGAAGCTTGTCGAGGTCCGTCATAAGTGTATGTAGAGGTATTAGTAGGTGCCCAGTGGTGGTGATTGGCATATTTCTGATGACAGATTATGTGTTATGGCTTTGTACATGTACAATTTTTCACACATTATTTAAAGTTTCCTTTTTTCACCCAGGGCTGTCTTTTGTGCCTCATTAACAACATCACAATGTCCTTTTCAATAATAACTTAGAAACTAACACAGACTGTTCATCTTTGAAGACCTATCATATTATATCCCCCTAATCCATATCAATAACTAGCCACACTCCTTTGCCTTTGTGTCCATCCTTCTCACATATATCATCCCTATTCTACTAAGGTAAAAATGTCAGGCTGGAATGTCCTGAAATGATGTCTTAATGTGCCATTAGTGAGTGCCAGAACACACAAGACTGCACAACAGTCTTCATTAAAACTGATTGCAGCTGCTTTGTAAACTGAGCTGCCAAGTAGTCAATGAGAACGTTAACTTCAGTGGGGAGCTGTAAGGCTGTAATTTGCCAACTAGGAGAAATGTCAGCATGTGTAAATAATATTGAACATGGTAAGGAGGGTTCTTTTCACTCCTCCAACCTCTACATTCTTATTTTGTTTAAAACTAGTATTATAAAGGACATTTCCAAACTGAGCATTCACTTTGCTAACTGAACAGTCTCTATTCTTTTTGCAAATTAACCACAATATCTTTTCTGATTTACTTTTTGAATAGCGATCACTAAACTCAAAATCCTTATTTTTTTTGCATATGAATTGAAAGTGATAGCAATCTGTGTCCATAGGCGCACAGAGTGTGGCTAGGCCCCGACTCCACTCTCTCCTCACTGGCTGTGATTGACAGCATGACAGCAGTCGGAACCAATGGCTCCTGCTGTTGTCTGTAAGTAAATGAGGAGGGAGAGAGCCGAAAGAGCCTCAGCTCTGTGCTGGATTGAGATTAAGCTCAGGTAAGTATAGGGGGGGGGCTGCATGCAGAAGGTTTTTTTACCTTAATGCATAGAAAGAATTAAAGTAAAAAAAACTTTCTGCCATTAGAACCCCTGCAGGTATCAAAGCTGGACACAGATGGAGCAAAAGATGGCAGGTTCAGCAGGGATAAGCAGAATTTTGATCCATCCATGGCCATTCCTGTCTGTCATGAATAGGCTTGTTGGAAATTTTTGACTGAAATTTGTGATTTGATTAAGAATGTCAGAATACAATAACACAGCAGGAACGATTCCTCTATTGACCTCACTTGTGTGGATGGAGGAATCAGTGCAGTTTATTTTGATCAGCCTGCTGGCTGACTGAAAAAAAAAACTGATCCATGCATAGCCAGCCTAATGTTAAAAGCCCACTTTGATATATACAAATCTGACACTATGACCACCTTGAGAAAATAAAGAAAAATAAGCATGGAAAAGAAAGAACACCATGGCAGCCACCACTTCTAAGAACCAGTCAACTGCAACATATTCAATTTTTGTTCTTGGACTAAAACACACTTTAAAGGAGTTATTAGGAGGGCCTGGCAGCCATTAAGCTTGGGAACTGTCTGTTAGTCAGACCTCCCATAAATAGAAAAGTATTTCAAGTTGTACATTTCTGTCAGTAAGATAACATAATTTCTGTAGGACAGTAGTGTAGATTTCTTTGTTTGAAATAACATATGGAAAACAAAAAAAAATATTTTCCAAAAAATATCAACACAATATACTACATTTAGGTAACTTGAACAATTTAACATGCCCAGACTGCGCATGTGTGAATGATCAGACCTCTAGGAATTTTTTTTTTTTCGCTTGACCTATAAATCCAATGGTACAATGCATCTCAGTGAACTTTGCATAGACTGTGAACTGTAACACTGACTTATAGCCACAAAAACAATAAAGAATCTGGTGACAGATTCCAACCTGGCAGTTTTTGTTTGGCTTTACCAGTACAGCAGGGCTGACTTTATAACCCACTTACTTCAAGATGGTTTAACAATAATAAATATAAAATGTTACGCTATAGCATTTAATTGTGTAAAAGTAACTAAAAAAAGGAATAGCAATAAGAGAATTTAAATTTTAGTGTATTTTGTCTTTACAATTTTCTACAGCCTTTAAAGAAACAGAAAGCGCAAACAGAATTTAACTAAGTCCACAAAATGTTTTATAGGTTTCTTATACATGGGTTTACGTGCAATGTGTGTTTGGAAACATAGTATTACCACCAACGACATATTCATTCCAATGTTACAACAAATGTATACGTGCAGGAGTTTGTAGTCAATCAAATCTAAAATTCCCCACAGACTAATAGTCCTTTATACTAGCAAATCGCTGGTACAAGTTTCATATTTGAAAAACTGAAACAGGGTGAGTGAGCGCAAATCACAAGACAGCAGCTAGCACACAAGGCAATCCTCAACACCAAAAAAAAAAACAAAATATACAAATGGTATGCAGCGCTAAATGGTATATCAACCATCAATATAAAGATGGATGAGACAGTAAATAGACAGTCAAAATATGAATAGTTCCATATAGATAAAATATAAATGTATAAATGTTAAAATCCAATCCGGCTTGTGGAAAAATCCGGTAAATGATTGCGCTTACCACAAAAACATACAAACAGAGCGTTGTATGTATAAGATGGACATCAAGGCCTGGTCAGCAACTAGAACAGCATCCGGTCACCAAATGAGACTTCCAGGAATGGTGGAAACCCCCCACGGTCATCTCCGGTTTTACCAGCAGGCAATCTAATGAGATTAGATTACCAGGGAACCACAGATCACCAGGGAAATTCTTCGTTTGACCTGAGCTGTGTTTTTCCCATTATGTGAGTTCTATACTTTATATTTTACTGTTCACCCATTAAAACATACTTCACTATCATTGCCCATTTTGCTCTGGCTCATTATTTATGAGCGTTACCAAGGTGGTGTGATCCAGATGAACAGTACGTGGAGAGGACTTCGTTGGACTTGCTGGTAAAACCGGAGATGACCGTGGGGGGTTTCCACCATTCCTGGAAGTCTCCATTTGGTGACCGGATGCTGTTCTAGTTGCTGACCAGGCCTTGATGTCCATCTTATACATACAACGCTCTGTTTGTATGTTTTTGTGGTAAGCGCAATCATTTACCGGATTTTTCCACAAGCCGGATTGGATTTTAACATTTATACATTTATATTTTATCTATATGGAACTATTCATATTTTGACTGTCTATTTACTGTCTCAAGTTTCATATTTGTTTTTTCCTATTTGTTTTTTTGGCAGAAGAATATGAATGTTCAGTAAGGCCAAACAGGATTTTCTAGAAGATATAAACAGAAGAGGAATGAATGATTGGAGCAATATGTCTGAGAGAGTCTTTGGATTGATCCAGTATAGATTTAAATATGTTGCCTAATTTACAATATCCTAAACCCTTTATTTATGTATTTGAGGGCTGGGCAGTAGTGATGAAACCCGTCTCTGGATTCAAAGCAATATTTTATTAAAGTCTGCAAATAAACAATGAAGCATATTTATATATGATATATTCCACACAAACATTTAATATTTAGCCCATTCAGCAGACAATTGATCTGTCTGGTATGGCTACAGATGACTTGGACAGGACCGTACTATTCTTCTTATGTCTATGGAATATCTGGTAAATATGACATAGCATCAAACCAAATCCAAACATAAACTATAAAATATTTATTGTGAACACATATTTTGAGTTACTGTAATGTATGGTAACTAATATTTATCTTGGAGTAATTTTTTTCATATGGCTTTGCCATCTTTTATATTTCTGATGTATTTTAATGACATTACTGTTTCTACATTCCCCACTGATGATTAGCTAGGTTTTACTGCAATCACTTAGCCTGCCTTATCAACAACTGCTGAGATAAAATGATTGAAGTAAAAGCGTTATTTTCATTTAAAAGTGTTCTGTTCTTTAAGCCAACCACTGTGCAAATTTTCTGGATGAACTGGCCTTTCTGGTTTATTTCATGGGTGTCCCTGTTGATTCCCTCCCTGTCTAATTTTTTAATCAAAGGAGCTAGGTAGAAATTTGTTGGGCAAACATCACCTGCTCAGATGCAGTCCCTGTTCAGGTATTCTGACAGCTACTGCTGTCAACTGTCAGAATACAAAATCCAATCAAGGGGATTCGTCCACTGGCAATGTACAGCATCGATGGAGAAACATGCAGGCTCAACAAAAATAATTTATCAGTGTATGGCCAGTCTTAGTGATTACTTATGTGCTTTATAATATACAAGTAGGCATTTTTTTTGTGAGTGAAATTCACATAATTTTTTTAATGTATTTGTTTATTGGTTATTGTATAAACCTCAGTGTGATATATCATCAATCTACAATAAAGCATTGCTCTTATAATATGTGACATATGGGACCAGATTGTAAAAAGGACATGGACAGGATTCAATACAGGCAACTACATTAATATAGTGATAGAAAATCTTACTTTCAGTGAAAGATTTGACAAACTGAATATTCTGAGCTTGAAAAAGGAAAGTACAGTATATTCAAAGGTCAACAGAACATAGATTAGGACTGCAAAAAAAAAATGTGTGGAAATCAGATGCATATGGAAGAAAGAAGGTTTTTCCATCTATTTAGTAAGGGGTTCTTTACAGTAAAAGTTGTTAAGCGGCAGGATGTTTTACCCAATTAGCTGGTAATGACAAAAACAGTCACGAAATTGAAAGAAATACTGGTGTAATTTTTTTCTGCATCTAATAATGTCTAAAGTTCAAATAGCTAAAAGCAAAAAGAGAACATTACTTTTTAGGGATTGTTATGACTGCCATTGATGGATCAGAAAGGTGTCTTCTCCAAATTGGCAGTATTTTCCCGTAGGTATTTCCTTTTGCCTGAAATAAAACTCTAGTAGCTGTGATAGGCTGACCTTGATAGATATCATAAAAAAAAAGAGAGTGAAAGTCACATTGTTTCAAGTTGCACTCTACGAAAAAGCTCATAATTGGAGAGAAACGGATTAGAAGGCAGAGGTTCAAGTGCCCTGCCCATGTATTGGATGCAATAAAAAGTGCAATAGTGGCTTTTATTTGTGAGTGTAGCTTCTATCTTCTCCCTTTGTCATGGTTTATGCATCAAGGGGATGATGGAGCGCTGGCTGAGGCAGAACTTGTATTTGGGAGCAAGTGGACAGATGATCAGTAGCAGAATGTGGATTTACTTGTTAGGCATCAGTCATTTCTGTAAACTAAGTAATAAAAACTTTAACTATGTGGAATGCATAAAAATGTTCAAATATTCCCACTACATCCACCTAATGAAAAAAACTAACATCTTGGCTTGAAAACTGTTCAGATTCAGGGTAGTATGACAAATGAGTGAGTTTTTCTAATTGTAATATTACTGTTTAGATGAGAAGCTTAAAGAAAAACACTTGTTCCTTTACACACGTTTTTCTCATCATAGTCATAGATATGATTTACAGATGGCACGTTTATTCACGGAGTTAATGATCATTAAATGGTAACTTTTTGCCCTTACATCAAACACAGATGAATGCTATTGTGGAGAAACAGAGAGGAAAAATAACTTTGTTGACAAAAATGAATGTCAATACACATTGGTCTAAATCAGTGGTTCTTAACCTGGGTTCGATCGAACCCCAGGGGTTCGGTGAGTCAGTCTCGCGGGTTCGGCGGAGGTGAAGACCCACACCCGACTCATATGATTCGTGCAGTAAATATTCATTATTATGTTTTTGTTTTTGTGTGAAAATCATGTTTTAATGGTTTTGTTCTTTGTTCTTAATGGTTTTGTTCATTTTGCGCACCTATGTATAAATATATACCTATGTTTTGAATTTTAAAAATCATATTTTATTTTTCCAATTAAGAAGGGTTCGGTGAATGCGCATATGAAACTGGTGGGGTTCAGTACCTCCAACAAGGTTAAGAACCACTGGTCTAAATTGACAAAGCAGGATAAAAAGAATTTCCAGATAGCCTTCTAAATTATATATAGGCCAAGTGTAACTTGATTTTCTACAGCTGGGAATGTTTACAAAAATAGAAAACCTTAAAACTGTACAGGTTTTAAAAAAGAATAAAACATTGAATCTGTACGAAAATGTGCTGACTACCCTTCAAATGTGCATATATAAAGGCAGGAAGCATTGCATTCAGAAATACCTTAGTTTGGGATAGTATTTGATCTTTCTGTCAATAATATCAGAGTAAAGCAATGAGGTACTAAAAAGGCTATGTAAGCTAGCTTGGATAGAGGGTGTCTGACTCTAACACTTCCTTTAGTTATGAGGGTATGAAAATTATTTTTTTTGTAAAAAAAGGCTTGTTAGGCTTTGTATTACTATATTTTTTGATATTGAAGATATTGATGAACAATAGTTGTAATAAAACATTTTATTTTTTGTGTGAATGTTTGCTTGCAAGAGCAAGCAAGCCTGCTAACAGGGTGACATAAAAAATAAAGTCTGGTCTATATAAACTCACCTACTAATAAATACTGGTCTAATCTGGTCTGCATAATCTCACCTTTAGTAAATCATACCCATTGCATATGTAGTGCCCAGGGGCAGACTGACCATTCGAGCACACGGGCACTGCCCGAGGGCCCAGGGTCAGTAGGGGGCCCCATGAAATGCCCTTGAACCTTTTTATACGCTTCTTTTGAGTGTGGGCAAGGACACAGGGGCCCCTGGATTTTTTTTTTTTTAATTTTAAAATTTAGCAGATCTCTACAGATCTAGACTACTGGAGAGCTGCTTGCTCATATCCAATGAAACAGAATCTACAGAATAGTGAATTGAAACCGTTTGTACCAGAATTATTTTGTCTCCCTTTTATTCCCAGTGGTGGTCTTTAGAGAGCATTTTGAGACATTTTTTAGATGTACAGTAGCTCTATGTTATGTTTCAGCAACAGGAATTTGAAAATAAAAGACAGATTCTGGTTAGGTACCAGTGGATGTAGACTCTCCTATTAGCCATAATTACCCAATTTAGATGTCACGTCATCCCTGGACTCTCTGCTGTTAACTGTTTTGATGTCAGTAAAGCTAAGGTGGTGTGTGAAATTGAGTCTCGTAACTCACGCATAGAATAGTTTGAAATTTTATTGATGTACATAGAAGTCTATTGGGGTGGGGGAAGGTTAGGAATCTTCAGCTTTAATTTCTACCCTCATGGAGGTATTTGCAGCCAACCATAACATTTTAGTTTTCAGAGGAATGTCAACTCCTGCTATCTACAACAGATCTGCTACCATTAACCCTACAAAGTGAACAAACACATATGACATGGAAAGCAAAAGACTTTCCAGTGGGGACATTTTGAAAGTTAAGTGGAAAATAACTCTTCAAGATCAATTACTTTATTAGGTCACAGCAGACATGAACTCGCTGACTTTCCTACTAGTGTATGAATATTCCAATGTCAGCAGCAGGTCAGTAGCTGTCTTGGGGGTCAAAGGTCCACATGTCTTTGACCCCAATACTGACATTGTTATAACTCTATTGTATTATTAGTGATGGTTATCTTTGCAGAAAGGACATATTTCATGTGTCTCTAACTGCCCCAAGCAAGCATGCTACACCTAAATGGTCGCAGTATAGGAACACTTGTAAAAACACTCTATTTTTTGGAGAAGCAGTTTGCTTAAAAGCCATTGATTTAAAAGTATTAAAGCTCAGAAAGCTTCCATATCCACTGGAAGCAAACAGCTAATTGTAATTGTCAGATTGTGAATTTACTAATAAAATTACCATGGCAGGAGAAGATGTAGCTGCTTCCAGGCCAAGAAAGCCTGCAATAGTCCAAGTGGTTATCTACCACTTTTTCTCATGGTCAGAAGAGTTGATCTTTTGAAGGACACCTATAGACATGAGATAATTGGTGGCAATCTATCCACTACAATACCAGTCAGGTCATGGAACAATCGTTTTCCTTTGGGCACTCTGCAGACACTCACTGACCAACCAGTGTAAGTATTACTGCCATTTTATTTCAGGACATGGCAGCACAAACCAGTCTTAGTTCAAATTTCCAGCTATGATTATGCTGTGCCTATGATATACAGTTTACCATACTCCCAGGTATCCTCTACCTCTACAAACAAATGCAGAGAAAAACAATTTGTAGGACTTTAGAATGGTTACATCTTAAAGTGGTTGTAAAGGCTCAAGGTTTTTTACCTGCATACATTCTATGCATGAAGGTAAAAAACTTTGTGTACTGCAGCCCCCCAATACTTACCTGAGCCGCTCAATCAATCCTGTGCTGTGCATGTCATTGGCTGAGATGGCAGCGGGAGCTATTGGCTTCTGCTACTGTAAATCACAACCAATGAGGAGAGAGCGGTTGATTGGGCTGAGCCATGCTCTATGTCTGAATAGACAGACAGAACAGTGGCTCAGGAGAGAGCCTGCTCGGGTGCCCCATCAGTCCAAAAAGGAAATCCCCTTGATGATGTCCCATTGGGACAAAACATGTTGGGGAGAAGTTTACAGTGCGGACACAGGTCAGCAGCGAGCATCTATAAAAGCCAACATTACTTTGATGTATTTGGAGTGTTTTTATTCATATTTTATAATAAATACTACACTATTGGAGGCATATCTGCTCTTGTGAGCTTTATTTTGTCACAGCCCGTCCTGACAAATCTGCCATTTGCGTGTCTACACTGAACTTCTGATATGACAGAGGGCTGCTTATGCTGTTTTAATGGCAGCCATCGGTTTTGGTGAGTTTTGAATCCACAGGGAGATGGTGGCGGACCTTTTAATTTCTTTACTGGAAGCAAAAGCACTTTTTGGTGGCGGACTGATACTTTCAAGTTTATTTTCACTTGAAGTTTGATTATATGGACTGTTATTTCACGAATATTGAATTTTAATCAGATATTTAAATTGTTTGATTGGCGCTGTACTTTTACTTTTATGCATGGACCATGTTGGTGTCCCTGTCTACATCAACTAGGACCACCCCCTTTCAAGAAGAGGACTGAAGAGGAAGAGGACTCACCCAATGAGTCCCATGACTGGCCAGAAGACATCTAAATAAAGCATAACTTACTGCCAGCAGAGACCTCAAGGAGGGAAGGGGGGCTGTAAGTAGATTTTACCCTTAAATCAATGCCATTTAGCTATTGTAAACTCTGTGTATCATAAACAATTGCTATTTTTCTAATAAAATATTAATTCCCATTGTATTTTTTGCATCTCAGTGCTGCTGATATCCTGCAGCCTCTTTCCAGGCACTTCTTGCCTAAGTGTAAATTCTCAAGAGATGGCTACATGTCAGTTCTATAGTGACAACAGCAAATCATGCCAGAGTAATGTGTGTTGAAATGTCTTGGAAGGTTGTGTTACAGGGTGACAGGCACAGAACACTGACAACGTGCTTGAACAAGAACCTTCATGGCATGATTACCAAGTATTACCAACTATTTTTTTGGATATGATATTATATTATTATTATTATTATTATTATTATTATTATTATTATTATGATATTATTATGAAAGAAGAAGATTGAAAAATATTGCAAATGACTTTTGAAATTACAATAACAAGTTAAAAATTAGATTTTAGTAATAGGGTCTACAGGCGTTTAATGATGGGATTTAAATATATTTTAACACTTGAGATTTTAGTGATGGGGTTTACATTATTTTAACACTTTTTCAGGGTTTTAGTGTTAGCTAGCTAGTACACCAACACCTTCTTTAAGGGGTCTACATATAAAAAAATGTGCTTTGAGAATATGTTAATTATTCCCCTTAGCTCCATTAATAATTTTCCTAATGGGTTTATTTCCTACAATTGTCATCGCCATCTAGTGGCAATAATGCAGTATTTTAGGTAGTTCAGGAAGAAATACAGCAGTAATGCCATTAGATGGTGCTGACAATCCTAGTAAATTTTTTATACATAGGCCCCTAAGATAGACTACATGAACAAAGAGATCTCAATAGTTACTAAAACCTTTCTTATTAACTAACCCATCTGAGAGTGGCTGATCCGATCCTCACATTTTTTCTATCCATATAAATTAATCAACCAAGGTTCAAAATGAAGGAACTTTCTTTCCATTATAGGGTTTTATAGTAAACATTTAAACATAGATTGTTATTATTAGTCTTCCCAGAGGGTCCTTCTAAATGTTTTGCTAACAGATCCCTGTCAGCAGTGTAATGATCTGTGGAATCTGCCTGCTGTTATTTGACTTATTTGGCCAGGGCTCTCCTTCCTAGTGTGTCATGCACCTGTATATATTTTACCATTATTTTTATAGCTTTATATGTTCTTGTTTTTTCAGCTCTGCAGACTGTGCTAGAACCACCTAAATCAGATATAATATGTGGTTTCACTTTAAAGGTTTTTTTTTAAATTTATATAGAGTAGAGAGGGATTAGACCACCTGTCAGGTTTTTATTGCTACCTCTGCCCCCGTTATGGAGATTCACACTCTCTATTTGTTCTGTTTATCATTATTGTTGAAAGTAAAAGAAAATCCTAAATTTTGGGTTGTCTCCAGAAAAGTAATAGAGGGGAAATCTTCCAATGGGGACACTAGTTCTGGGTCCCCCAGCGATTTCCTTCATTTGCAGGGATTTCCTCACACTTCCTGTTTTGGCTATGGGACAGGAAGTGAAGGGATTTCTCATCGATGGGACGCAGAGAAGAAAAAAAAATAATCTGACGAAAACCTTCCCTTACTCTATCCAAAATGAAAAAAAAAAGTTTTGCCTTTAGTTCTACTTTAAAGTCAGTCATATCTCACACATACTGTATAGCACACTCACATGCCTCACATGCAGAAGATGTGATATAAAGGTATATGGCACCCAAAGGAGTTTAGATTCTTAACTCAAATAATTGTGTTAATATAAATTTACATCAATTATCAATTTGTTTTATTTTTTATGTTACACAATATTAGCACAACAGTTTATGAAACACAAATTTCAGTAAAAAGTACACTAAAGTTAATTTTGGGACACATACATGCAATCAATTATCCACGTGTTTGGTAAATTATAAATGATAAGGTTGCACCAAGTGAATAGATACCATGTCAAAACTTAGAATTGCGTGCACCCATGAAACAGCGAAAAACTTTGGTGCCCCATATTTTCAATAGGCAATGCCTTAACCACTTAAACTCCAGAGGATTTACCCCCCTTCCTGACCAGGCCATTTTTTGTGATACGGCTCTGCGTTACTTTAACTGACAATTGTGCAGTCATGCAGCTCTGTGTTGAAATTTATGTCCTTTTTTTCCCCACAAATAGAGCTTTTTTTTGGTGGTATTTGATCACCTGTGCGTTTTTTATTTTTTGTGCTATAAACAAAAGAAGAACGACAATTTTTGACTTTTTGCTATTAAACATAGTAAAAAAAATTTAAAAATCTAATTTCATCATAAATTTAGTCCAAAATGTATTTTGCTACATTTCTTTGCTAAAAAAAAATCCCAATACGTGTAAATGAATTGGTTTACATGAAAGTTATAGCGTCTACAAATGGCGGTATACATACTGGAAATTTTTTTTTTAATACTAGTAATGGCGGTGATCAGCAACTTATAGCATCAGGTATTCTGACACTGTGGGGGAACTGGCTATCTGTCACTGACATCCCCAGTGACACCAATACAGTGATCAGTGTTAATAGAAAGCACTGACACTGTACTAATGACACTGGGCAGGAAGGGGTAAACATCTTGGGTGATCAAAGGGTTAACTGTGTGCTGTGTGTGTTTTACTGTGTGCTGTACTTTACTATGTAAGCACACTTCTTTGTATGGTTCTGTTATGCAGAGCCATACAAAGCTATGCAGAGCCACACAAAGCAGTGTGCAGGAGCTGACAGGGGAGAGATCTTGTATTGTTTACATACAGGTCTCCCCCCCCCCATCAATGATACTCGGCGATCAACGTGTGCTGGTGGGGAATCACCAGCTGGGACCCGTGATCGACAGCTGAAGCTGCCAACAGGGGCGTGCGTAGGGTGTGCGCCCCCTACCTGGAGATACAAAATCACATTTATATACGTGATTTTGTGCAGCCCGCCGCCCTGTAGTAGTGGTTAAAGGGCAAAGCAAATTCCTTTTCATTTTGAATATCCAATCATATGTCCGTGCTTTTTTGCTATATGAATAACTGAAGTGAATATTTGGACAATTTAGGGAAGATTATCAACTACTTTAGGTCTCAATTACATAAGCGGTCGGGGGGGCATAGGCAGGTGGGTCTTTGTTTAACCCCCCGCCCCCCAACCACCATGGACATGGGATTAGTGCAGAGTAAATGTAACAACAGGCCACAATTAGCAGGTAGGACCGCCACCAAACATGACCCATTCAAGTGAACAGGGCTATCCCATAACTGCAAGCCAAATGCTTACACGGTATTCTCATTCAAAATCCCCTTTCAGTTGAAATAAGCAAACACTTTAAGGCAAGGGGCTGAACAAGAGAAACTACTTGATTACCCCATCCACACTAAATAGACAAACTTCTCAAGTTGATCGTGGGTGCTGGCTGTCAGAATACCCAAAAAGTGACTGCATCTAATTGGATGAAGCCGCTGGCTGGCCAACAATTTTGAAGTAACGCAATCACTAGCACAACATGCAAAAACCTGCCTTGCTGCCCTGCCATGCTATTCATAGTGCCCTATAGAGTGCCACAACTTACGTCGGCAACACGCTGTTGTGCATTGCGGTGCACTGCATTACAAAAACTAGTTTCTGCACCATTTTTGTTGTACTTTAATAACACCTCATCTGGAATATGCAGTTCAGTTTTTGGCACCAATTCACAAAAAGAGGGAACTGGGGAAAGTATAGAGAAGGGCAACCAAACTGATAAGAGGCAAGGAGGAGCTCAGCTATGAGGAAAGATTAGAGGAACTGAATTTATTCTCTCTTGAGAAGAGGAGATTAAGGGGAGATATGATCAACATGTATAAATACATCAGTGGTTCATATAGTGAACTCGGTGTAGAGCTATTCACCCTGAGGTCATCACAGAGGACAAGGGGGCACTCTTTACGTCTGGAGGTAAAGAAATGTAATCTCCAAACACAGAAAGGTTTCTTCACAGTAAGAGCTGTGAAAATGTGGAATCGACTCCCTCAAGAGTTGGTTCTGGCCAGCTCAGTGGATTGCTTCAAAAAGGCCTGGATTCTTTCCTAGATACACACAATATAACTGGATACTAACATTTATAGGTAAAGTTGATCCAGGGAATATCCGATTGCCTCTCGGAGGATCAGGAAGGAATTTGTTCTCCTGCAGGAGCAAATTGGTTCATGCTTTGCTGGGTTT
The DNA here is from genome assembly GCF_062004578.1 of Staurois parvus. Lineage (NCBI taxonomy): Eukaryota > Metazoa > Chordata > Amphibia > Anura > Ranidae > Staurois > Staurois parvus. The sequence continues at coordinate 3,466,126 of NW_028318030.1, forward strand.
TTTTATTTCCTCTGGATCAGCTGTGGGTATAGGATTCTAACTATTTTTTAATGGTTTAACTGGATGGACTTTTGTCTTCTTTACAGCCAGACTATGTAACTATGTAATTCAAATGAATAAGCTGCCTCCAAGTGACACATGTTAATGGCTTTGCAGATGTGTGAACCCAGATGCTCAGAGTAACTTTATGGCTTAAAATGTAAAAAATGTATGAAATATTTACTCTGCAAAACCATGTTGAATAATTCTTAGGAGCATCCAGACATTGAAAGTTTTGACTCATTGCAGCTTCCATGCTTTTTTTTTTTTTTTTGCTTTGCTTTTTTTGTAATAGGAGATGATGGTTAGTTTTCACAATAGGTTTGAATATATGCATACTCATTCATTTAATTCAAGCTTTTCATTATAGCATTAGCAACCATTGTGAACATGACACCTCTATCTAAATAGCTCAAGTTATAACATGAAACAGTGCCTGTGATTTTGCTGGGGGGCATGAGGTCTTTTTTGGCACCTGAGGGCGTGATGGGACCATAGTTAAGAAAACACCATTGTATTACTATATCCAGTAGAAAAAAATAAAACACAATGTATCCGTATAACCATTTATATGCATTTGCTCTCAGATCCGTGATAGGTGAGCTGAAATTTAGCTTTTTTTTTTTTAAAGGTATATTTGTATATTTTGATTTTGTGCATGCTTACTACTAGTGATGGGATTATACAGGTCCCCCTCCCCACTCCAAACAAACTTCTCACCTTTGATATGCAAACACCTTCCAAACTTCACAAGCTCCCTACAGCACAGTTCATTCTGATTTCAAACTGTCAGCCCTTCAAACAAAAATCAGCTACTGCTCTACTAAATTCATTTAAAGCACCAATTTGTTATCAGACCTTTAATTTGGTAATTATTCCTAGACACCCATTTCTGTTCCAGATTGTTTTGGGTGAAAATGTATAGGAATGTATATATATATATTATGTAGTCCTATAAGCACATCTCCTTATTTCTTATTTTTTGCTATCTAAATACAGCATGAAAGATTTTGAGAGGGCTTTGTAATTTTAGGTATTTATTTATTATTTGTATTTGTTTTGTTGTCAGTACTAATGTTAGGTTTTGGTGTTTGTAAACTTTAGTAGAACAGTATCTGATTTTTGTTTGAAGAGTAGAGAGCCAGGAGTGAACCCTGCTCAGGGGAGCTGATGGCGGTAGAAGGGTGTTTGCACTACAAAGGACCCCCTTTCTTCAAGAACTCCTTTTATCTCCTGTGATGGTTCAACTGAGCCCTTCTCCACTTTCCCTTGCCTGTTTGTTCTTATCCATGGAAAGCTTGTAAAATAAAATAGCAACTGAGCCCCATTAAGGGCATACTAAAACGGTGATGGTTGAGCTCTGGAAGCGCCTGTAAAAAGCACTCAAGCTGCTCTTCTTCCATTGATCCAACCTAACATATCATTGTTCTGCAGGAGACAACTGTCACTGTCATGTATGCGGGTGGCTAGTATGATTATGGTATGTCATTACATTTATCACAACTGTATCCTGTTGTAGATGTCTGAATCTAATTAAAAGTGAGCAGGAAAGAAGATGAGAGTCCCAGTCCATAATCAACTTATCCTTTATTTCAATAGCAATACAGCAGCTGCATACATGTAACCTCCCTACAGGAAATCATACCATTCAAACGCGTTTCACCTCTGATGGGCTTGCTCACAAGAATAGAGTAGTGACCTACTCTATTCTAAATATTCTCTCCCTGTGAACAAGCTCAACAGGGGTGAAATGCCTATGGAGGAGGTGGTTTCCCAGGTGGAGATTACATGTATGCATGAGTTTTACCGCTATTAACCACTTGCCCTCCAGAAGATTTACCCCCCTTCCTGTCCAGGCCATTTTTTGCAATACGGCACTGCGTTACTTTAATTGACAGTTGTGCAGTCATGCAACGCTGCACCCAAATGAAATGTATGTGCTTTTTTCCCACAAATTGAGCTTTCCTTTGGTGGTATTTGTTCATCTCTGCATTTTTTATTTTTTGCGCTATAAACAATTTTTACTTTTTGCTATTAAACATGTCAGTAAAAAAAAATTTAAATATGGTTTTGTCATAAATTTAGGCCAAAATGTATTCTGCTACATGTCTTTGCTAGAAAAAAATCCCAATACATGTAAATTAATTGGCTTGCGTAAAAGTTATAGCGTTTACAAATGGCAGTATATATGCTGAATTTTTTTTTTTACTAGTAATGGATGCGATCAGTGACTTATAGCAGGACTGCGCAGGCATTCTGACACTGGGGGGAACTGACTTGGTGTCACTGACATCCCCAATGACACCAATACAGTGCTAATAAAAAGGGGTTAACATCTGGGCCGATCAAAGGGATAACTGTGTGCTGTGTGCTGTTTTACTATGGGGGCTGTGTGTGTGTTTCACTGTGAGCACACTGCTTTGGATGGCTCTGCTATGCAGAGCCATCCAAAGCAGTGTGCAGGAGCTGACAGGGAGAGATCTGTATTGTTTACATACAGATCTCTCTCCCGTCGGTAAAACTCGGAGACCGCCGGATGCCGGCAGGGAATCATGGGACCGGACCCGGTGACTGACAGCCGAGGGCACGAATGGTGGTATATATAAACGTGATTTTGCGTACTTGTGCCACCCTGTAGCAGTATTTCTGCTATAGGGCGGCACGGAAGCTGTTAAAGTAGTATTAGTATTAAGGTAAGCTGATTAAGCAGTGCAACTCATATCATCTTGTATTCTTATACTGTAGCGGAGAAATACTAGAAAAGTCAGCACCCAGATGGTCCGAATTTTAATGCTATTGCACAAATCAGCCCCGAATCTCCTCTTCTGGAGTACAGCTGGTGCTCTTGGCTCCTTCTTTTCTTAATGCCCCGCTGTATAAAGCCGCTTCTTATGGGCGCACGAGTGGGCTTGCTTCCGAGCTGGGCTCTAGGCAGGGGCGGACTGACCATTCAGAAACTCGAAGGCCCCGGGTCAGTAAGGGGCCCCATTATATGCCCATGGTACCTTTCATAGGCTTTTTTGAGTGTGGGTTGAGTGTGGGCAAAGACACAGGAGCCCCATGATTTCCAATTGCCTGGGGGCCCCATGAGTTGTCAGTCCGCCCCTGGCTCTAGGTGTCTATAGACTCATGCAGTATGGCACTGCCCCGCTCCATGCTCACAATACTTTATTGACTGCAGTGGTAGCCAATGAGTCCTGCTGCTGCCTCTCTGTTCTGTGAATGCAGGGAGAGAGGAGAGAGGCACTAAAGGTGGGTAAATCACTGGATTTAGTGAGGACTAGTAGGGGGGGAGGATACATTTTTACCTTAAATTGGTTGTTTAGCCTTACATATACTCAGTGAAGTGGCTGGCCTCAGGTGATACACACAGATGAACCAAATCCTCCAACATATGTTGTACCTGTTTATCTACAGCTGCCTTTCCCTTACATTCATTCAAAGTGCAGAGTATATAAGGCTTGTCTGAAAGCTCAGAAAAAAGGTTCGGAGAGCTTAAATTATACACTGCACAGCTCAGTGAAGAGAGCTCTGAGAGCTTATTGGAGGGACATGACACACCCTCCCTCCATACAGCACACAGGAACAGAACTGAGGCTGTCAATCTACTGGAGGTCTCTCCCCTGTCACTATTTTTCTCTTGGTGTCAGGAAAACTTGTCAGAAGGGACTAATGCTGATAGCAGAGGAATGAGGCAGCAGACACAAATGATACTTAGTAATCTGGATAGAGACAAGTACACACTATAAAGGGATATGCTCTGTTCATATCTTATGGCTGAGGTTTACAACCACTTTAATGCAGGGAATGCATTAAGGTAAAAATGTCATGTCTTTAGAACCACTTTAGAACAAGTAAAGGAATTGTACAAAGAAGTCATAAGATGAAAATCAGATCCAACTGCCTGCAGTGGTTCTGCAGGAGCAATTGTGCCATAAACATTCATGTTCAGTTAAACCACATGTACTTTTATGTATTTAACAAACTCCTGACACTTCGTCCTAGGAAACCAATAATGTTTATCTGGGAAAATTAAATCTTGAATAATTTTACCCCATGATCAATCAGCCAGGGAATATGTGCTCAGATTGCAATCTGTGTGCTCAAGATACATGACTGTATCCCAATCTGATTGCCTTCAAACAGATTAGGTGGTGATCATCTCATGTCTATGGATGCAACACTTACAGTATGCATGCTTGAATTTTATTTATTTCAGGTACTTATATTGCGCCGTCAATTTTACACAGCACTTCACATTTATATACCATATTTATATGCTTATACCTACAGGGGAGTGCTGTTTGGCTGGCCTATTTTGTGGATACAATAGTGATAAACCAGAAAATCCCAGTCAACATGGCCTAGAGCTGGCTCAGCCAGGGATTGCCCTCCAGGGTCTACAAATTTATGAACATTTCCTAATCTCACCATATCTTCTAGCAACTTTGGAGAAACAAACAGGGACGATGAAGGGTTTAGTTGTGAAATTGGAAAAAATAGTAAAGCTGGCCATATACCAGTAGAATTTTGTCCCAAAATTTAAATTCTGGAAGGTTTGTTTGATTTTCTAATAGTGGGGTCAAATTGATGTTTGTTTTTGACCATAGTGATTAAAAAGATTAGGCGAAACCAGATGTGTTTTAGTTTTTTATTTTCCTCGTGCCCTACACCTGGAGCTAACTGGGAAATATAATTCCATTTGTGTTTGACTGGCAGACAGGGCTGCTAAACTATTAGAGATTACACTATGTATACAGAGATGGCTCATGGCTGAGAGATAACAGGCAGGGTGGCCAGTTATATATCTAGTCAGGCCAGACCCTGCACACCATGAGTTCTTTCATTCTCATCCTATGCAGATTGAGAAAAAATCTATACAAAGTTGGAAAATTACAAACACAGCGATGCGCAATAAAAATATAATTCAGAGCAGATCCTATATGACTTATGGAGCCAGTATGTAGTAAACTTAAACTTTGCTACAGACGGGACACATTCCTATAGGATATCATATGCTTGGATCAATGTGGGATTAATGTCACACACTGACTTTATTATTAGAAGATGTACATTTATCAATTTGTTTAGTTCCCATACTTTGTGCGATAATTCATTGATTGTACTTGCAGTCAAAGTCGTGTTCCCATAAATGTACAGAGTCATGTAATGAAAGCAGTACAATAACTTGGCATAGAACTACATTTTCTCTAGAGTCATGGGATGAATTGGCAAAGGATCACAATAGCGCCACCATCTGGTGTTAGATCAAACTGGAACTTAGGCACAAGTTAAGGCTGAGAAAACTAAAATTTTCTTTATGGGGCATAAAATTAGAAAACATACAGAGCTTTAGAGGAACAATACAACTCTGCAACCATGGCACAAAGACAGCAGCAGTGCCAGCTAAATAGACCCTAGAAAATTAATCCTGTACCTTGAAAATGTTGGATTTCGAAGGAAATTCATCTTCAAGTCACCCTTCTTCTTACTCACTTTATTTATTATTACAGGTACTTATATAGCGCCATCAATTTACGCAGCGCTTTACATATATATTTTACATTCACATTAGTCCCTAACCCTCAAGGGGTGTATAATTTAAGGTCCCTAACATACATTCATACATACACATTCTACGGCCAATTTAGACAGAAGCCAATTAACCTACCAGCATGTCTTTGGAGTGTGGGAGGCAGGAGCGGACTGACCATTTGAGCACTCGGGCACTGCCCGAGGGCCCAGGGTCAGTAGGGGGCCCCATGAAATGTCCCTGGTACCTTTTATATGCTTTTTTTGAGTGTGCTTTGAGTATGGGCAAGGACACAGGGGCCCCATGATCCCCTATTGCCCGGGGGCCCCATGAATTGTCAGTCCACCCCTGGTGGGAGGAAACCGGAGTACCTAGAGGAAACCCACACAGACAAAGGCAGAACATGCAAAATCCAGGCAGGTGGTGCCGTGGTTGGGATTTGAACCAACGACCCTAGTACTGCCAGGCAGAAGTGCTAACCATTTAGCAACTGTGCTGCCCAATTAAAATTAAGTAACTTTACAAAGTAATCCATAGAATTCAGAGGGATGGCTGCTGGCAGCTTTTTCTCCCGGACTAAGTGTTCAGGAATCATTTACTAAAGGTGTGCGATTATTCAGGTATCTAGGTAGATTTGTGTTCCCTCTGACCATACAGTCATATGCAATGGAACCTCAATAAATTGGCATATCCTATATATAGGGAATGTAGATGCACTTACCTCCAGAAAACAAAGATATTTGTCCTGAAGCTGATTGAAAACTTTGGGGGTACAATCTGGGGGGGGGGGGGCTAAGCCATTACATATCACCCATATAGAAAACCTAATAGTTAGATTTCATACAAGAACCACAGGCATATTTGTGGAATTGTTATAAAAGGCAGAAGTATAAATAAATAGAAATTAATAAATTATAAACGAAAATGGAGTGATTGTGGATTGTTACAGATTTACTAAAAGAGTACTATTAGGACAACAAATAAAACTTCAAATCCTTATCATGTTTTCAGAAAGTTTATTATTCCCCTTTGAAGCAATGAAAAGTTCTGTACATTGCTTCAACACCAGACATACTTTGTTATAACCCCCTGACATTGTCACCAATATATTGTGTGTGTGTCTGTGTGTATATATATATATATATATATATATATATATAATCATTGCATGATTATATATGGAGAGTTTTTATATCAGTAACTGCTGGGTATTGCATGATCGTTTACCGAAAAGTATTCTTTATTAACTCATTAATGACAAAAGTTGTGTAAAACAGAGATGAATCAGAAGGCATTCTTGCTTAAAATGAAAAGTTCAGCTTGTTTTTTGTTTTGTTTTTGAAATGGGCAACAATATTTTTACTTTCTTTCTATACTGATAAGGAGTTAGAGATCCTTCTTAATACATAGGGATTCTTAGCAGCTCATACTATGTGTTGTGTATCCTACCAGCTTTTAGCAATTGATCCTACTACATACAGTTTATTCAAAAAAACCATAACGTATTTTGTGTATCATACCAACGTTTTTCGTAATCTTTCTTAGTGCATACAGGATTTTATAAGTCCATACCTTGTGTACTACCAGTTTTAAGCAGTATTTCTAGCTCATACCCTGCACTGCGTATCATGCCAGTTTGTTTTTTTAGCTAGTACTTTTGCCTATTATATTGATCATACCTTGTGTTATGTATCATAGAAGTTTTTTTTTTTTTTAACAATCTGTCCTACTACATATAGACTAGTATAAGCTCACATTTGTGTATCATACTGTTTTATTTTTTTAACAATCTTTCCTAGGACATATAGACTGTTATAAGCTCATAATTGTGATGTGTATTATACAAGTTTTTTTAAACAATCTTTCCTAGTACATATAGGCTGTTATAAGCTCATAATCGTGATGTGTACTATACAAGTTTTGGGGGTTTCTTTTGCTTTTTTTTTTTTACAATTTTTCCTAGTACTTATAGACTATAATAAGCTCATACCTTGTGTTGTGTATCATGCAAGTTTTTTTTTGTTTGTTTCTTTTACAATCTTTCCTAATACATACAAACTATTATAAACTCATACCTTGTAGTGTGCATCATACCAAAGTTTTAGTAATTTTTCAAAGTACTTACAGGCTTTTATAAGCCCATACCTTGTATACTACCAGTTTTCGTGATCTTTCTAGCTCATACCTTGTGCTCATTACAGGTTTTTTTTTTTTTTTTTAACAATCTTCCCTGGTACATATAGTCGATTCTCACATCTAGTGTTGTATAGCATACAAGTTTGTTTTTTATTTACACAATCTTCCCTAGTACATATAGACTATTATAAGCCCATACCCTGTGTACTACCAGTGTTCTATGTATCATGTCAGTTTTGTGGGTTTTTTTTAACAACCTTTCCTAGTACATATAGACGATGCTCATACCTAGTGTTGTATATCATACAAGTTTGTTTATATTTAATAATCTTTCTTAGTACTTACATGCTTTTTATAAGCCCATACCTTGTGTACTACAAGTTTTTATTGATCTTTCTAGCTCATACCTTGTGCTGTGTACCATACCAGTTTTTAACAATCTTTCCTAGTCCATATAGACAATTCTAAGCTCATACCTTTTGTTGTGTATAATACAAGTTTGTTTTTGAACAGCTTTTCCTAGTACATACTACATATATACTATTCTAAGCTCATACCTTGTGTTGTGTACCATACCAACTTTGTAGCACCCTTTAATACATACAGACTATTACAAGCTCACACCCCTTGTATTTGTATCATACCGGTTTTTTTAGCATTCTTTTTTAATACAGATTTTTATAGGCCCATTCATTTTGTTGAGTATCACAGTAGTCCATTCAGAATGAGTTCTAGTGATAATTGATAAGAAATATACTAGTCATATATTTGAAGCTGAGGACTGACAGTTTGGTTGGCAGGACATAGCTCCTGTGTATGCAGCGCTGTAGCCATAGACTGCTCATGCTGTCGGGAGGGACTGGGCTGCTGCTGCTCTTGCTTCCTACTCTGACCTTCCTCTCCTGCACCTCATCGCACACCTGAATATATATCATGTTATAAAAAGCCAGGCACTATTTATTGCTGAGCTCATCTGTTCCAGATTTCATGTTGTCTGTGGCTTTGCAGAGGTTATCAGGGCGAAGGATCTGTTAACCTTTTAAAGGATAGCCTTTAAAACGACTATTGATTGAGCTGAAGTGGCTGCGATAGTCTGTGCTCCAGATGTTGCTCACTGATACACTGACTATAGGGGGAATAATCAGTGGAAGGGGGTCTGCTCTCCTGGCTCCCACACCCTCCCTGGCTACTGCTTCCTTTATCCTGCTATGCTAATACTGTTGTGGCTTTTTCTCTTCCCTTCTTTCTTATGGAAAGTCACTTGATGGCTTGCTCCAGACCCCAAACAAATCACGGTGTGCCTTTTGTACCTGAACACAGGCTGGGGGCTGCAAGGAGTCAGGCATCTGAATGCACTTGATGAAAGGTGGTCTTGGCTGGACAAAAGTGACAATGCTGAACTGAATAAGGTGATGATGGGAATTGCAGGACCTCTGGCCACTGCCATCCAGCCTGGGCTGCCCTGTCCTAGTATAACCTTCTGTATAAATATACAGTATATATAGTATACATAAAGTACATCCAGGAGATGTTATGTCTTCATGGACAAGGATTAGTCATATTATAGAATCACACATTTGGTATGCCTATCAGGTCACATAAGCAGACAAAACGAATAACTGATGTTATCAAGCATCAGCAAAAGACAAACATTCAGTCTCATATGAGATGCATGCACCAGACTTAACATTGCCTATTAAATTCTGGGTTTTACAGGTAATGTAATACACTATATAAATATATACAAGAGGCATACATTGGACAATATTGCTGAAAACGGTCATACACTACACAATTCGATGGTACAAACTTCTTGGGATCAACTAGGTAGCGCAAGGGCCTGCCTGATTGGATACAGACTGAATGGATGGTTTAACTAGGTCCACTATATTATATAGTTTTGGTAAATCTAAGGTTGGATACTAAAATTGTACAGTCAGATTGGAAGATGTATGGTGACCCCCCGATGTCAACTCCTGTACCCAAATCATGGCATATCTTCACTATGTAAGGCAGCCTTCCTCAACCTTTTTAGCATGGGGAACCCTTACAATAAGTTTGAGTCTCAGGGAACCCTTGCTAATAATTACTATATCTACAGCTCACATTATATTAGCATGATGGTTATTTAGAAGAATGTTCCTCACATTTGTGGTCATTGGGAAGAATCTTCTTTAAATTTGTGGTCATTGGACAGAATGTTCTTTACATCTGTGGTCTTTGGGAAGAATCCCTTCTTACAGATAGCTAAAAAAAATCCTAGTTGTCACTGGCTATTTATTTGGGAGATAGAAGTTGCTCATTGCTCAAGGAACCCCTAGAATCGTCTGGAGGAACAATATGATCCCACAGAACCCTGGTTGAGAAAGGCTGCTTCAATATTTTCAAGCAGTTCTTTTATTTTTGTTGGTGCAAAAATTGGCGCAAAAAATTACAATGGATGGCAAATGAACAGATTGTGGTTGATTTGAACCAAGAATAAAGACAATTCACTTTTAAAGTGAATGTTCACAGGTCTTAGTAAGCAATTTTCACTTAAATCATGTTCCAGCAAAAAAAAAATGTATAACTTTTCCTGCACATGATTATTTATTTAATACATAGACTATCATTTACTTTGCATTCTCTTTTCTATTTCAACACATTTTTATCAAAAGTTATTTTCATAAACATGGATCCCAATGAACTTCCAATTTATATGACAGTACATTTTTCAAAGTGAACATTTTATTTGCTCCTTTAGTAAATCAACCCCATTTGACACAAAATCAGTTAGAAGACATATAGCATAAACTCTGGTGGATAAAATATCGTTATAAAGCAGGAAGGGAAATGATGTGCCCCCTCAGTGTGATGGCACCCACAGTTAGTGGGGTCCCAGTTGAATGAAGGGTCACAGTCAGTGGGGTCCCCAGTTGAATTAAGGGTCACAGTCAGTGGGGTCCCCAGTTGGATGAAAGGTGCAATGGCAGTCACAGTCAGTGGGGTCCCCAGCTGGATGAAAGGTGTGATGGAATTCACCACCAGCAGCACCTAATAACGTAGCCTGGAGCTATAAGAAATGGTGGTGGAGGGAAGCCGGTGACTTTGTGGAGCAGCTCAGCCGAGCAGTCCTGCTTATGTCAGCACACACACAACACATGGGACAGCTGAAACAGATCCATCGCTGAGCGGGGAAACCAACACAAAGTAAGCAGGTATAATGCTTTCCACACAACCCTCCGACACCTGCACAGCAAAAGCCACATTTCAACAGTCTGCTCTTCTCTTCACCACAAAAACCCACCGCACTCCCAGCGAGCCGGGAGAACAGAAGTGAACACATGTCCTCATCTCCCTTCTCACCCACCCACCCCAGTACACCCATCACCCCCATCCATACACAGCACACCAAGCAGATGGCAATGCTAAAGCCAAAAACAACACTTTCTACAACCATGTCTAATAGAAGTAATACACCAAGGGAAGGAGCCAGCACAGGGCACGGAGATCCCGTGTGTGGAGGTGTCCCCGTGTTTATAAACAGATCCTTATGGGGAACTTACCGTCAGAGAGGCAGATGGTCCCCAGCAGGAGGGTGAGGATGGCCAGGTTCCGCAGGTCCATGTTGCTCCTGGATGGCTAGTCTAGGCTCTAGCTGGGCTCCGCTCTGGCTAGGTTCTCTCGCAGAGTCAGTGTGAAGAATGAGCTGGAGTCGGAGAGGAGAAGCCTGGAAGTACAGAGCAGGGGGGAGGAGAAAGGCTTCAGTGATTTATCACCTCTGGCATGTTATTACATCCTTCCTCTATTAAAGAGTTGGATGGAAATCAGCAGATCTCTGTTTCACCCTAGGTAGGTTATCTGCTAATAGCACGTGAAATCAGAGTCCCTCTCACTTCTAATGCAATATGATTTTGTCCCTGGGATGTTTGGATTTTTTTTCTGTTCTGGCATCAGGGCTTCCCTGGGTGTTCTGTGGTGTTAGTTGCATCAATTTCCATCTGTTCCCCATTACTTAGCAATGCGGACATAGAGCTGTCGGTTCTCCTGTTACCTGGCTGGATCCTCCTGGGATGGAGCAGATTTACAGACAGAAGTGTTACTTGCAGAGGAGCAGAATGACAGGTTGAGTCAATTCTTTATGCTTGGAAAGATGGAGTATAGGACAGACAGTGAATCTAGAGTATAATTACATCAGATCATTTTTATCATGTTAGATGGGTGGACTATAGGACAGACAGTGAATCTAGAGTTTAATTACATCAGATCATTTTTATCATGTTGGAAGGATGGACTATAGGACAGACAGTGAATTTATAATTACATCAGATCATTTTTATCATGTTGGAAGGATGGACTATAGGACAGACAGTGAATCTAGAGTATAATTACATCAGATCATTTTTATCATGTTGGAAGGATGGACTATAGGACAGACAGTGAATCTAGAGTATAATTACATCAGATCATTTTTATCATGTTGGAAGGATAAACTATAGGACAGACAATTAATCTGGAGTAAAATTGTATAATCTAAAGCTGGCCATTGATGGATAAAAAAAAATCAAATGCAAAATCAAGTCAGCAGACCAATCGTTCGATTGTCATATGGTTAGTGTGCTCACTGCGACAGCCAATTTCTGTTTCAAGAAGGAAATGAACAAACATGTTGCAAATGATTGTTTTAACAAACGATTTTCCAATTATTTGTAGGTCAATCATTAGAAAAAAAAATGAAATGAGAAGCACATACACTTTAGAGGTAGTAGAAATCAATTGGAGGAAAACATTTACTGTTGAAAAAGTACTGTAATTCTTTGGAAAATTTCTAATACATTGACTGAGCCATCGAATGTTAGATCCAAAGAATGCTTCGATTTTATGTTCACATTTTTGTTAATTTTTCAACTCAATTATGGCCAGCTTCAGGCCTTTTTCACATGGGCAGCCATACAGCTGATGCATTCAATAGAGAGTCTGAACAAAGTATAAAGTTTAGGCTGAAAAATATCTGCAATAGTCAATGAATCTGTGGAACCATTTTGTTAATGTTACTGTAAAAAAGGATAGAAAAAAAGTGAAACTGTCTCAGAGTGCTCATTGTGACTAGGGACAGATGTTTCTGTCTGGTTAACCACTTTGCTATTCAGCATTGTGCTACTTTAACTGGCAATTGCACGGTCATGGAACACTCAATGCAAAATAAATGTATATCATTTTTTTCACAGAAATAGATTTTACTTTTCGTGGTATTTGATAACCACTGCAGTTTTTTTGTATGTTTTATTACATAAACAAAAAAGACCAAACATTTTGGGGGAAAAAAACAGTATTTTCTATTTTCTGTTATAAAACATATCAAATAAAAAGGCTAAAATGTAAAAAAAACCCAGTAAGTTATAGCATCTACAAATTATGGTATATATAACGGAATATACACAGCTGTGATGCCATACTGTTAATGGCTCTGATCAGCAATTTTGTAGTGGGACTGTGACAGTGTAGAAAGCAATCTGGCGCTACCTGACGCTGGCTGGGAGGTACACTAACTGACACTGACATCGAAAGTGACACTAATACAGTGATTAGTGCTAATACTGTACACTGGGACTGTACTAATGACACTGGCTGGGAAGGGGTTAACATCTAGGGGCAATCAGGCACACAGCAGCAGGGTGGCAAGTGGTTAAAATGTCACAAAGGTGCTGGTGATTCTTCCTTTGATCCCTTGAATAATGCCGATATATGCTTGGGGTTGTTTTATAGGACAGGCTCTACAGCACAATCTTTCCAGGTACCAGGTAATGAGGTGGTGAGACATTCTTGAGGTTCAAGAATAAATTTTATGTTTAAATCCAAATATAAAGCCAAATATGTATAAACGGGGGGGGTTTACAGGGTTAAATGTTTTTCCTGTGTATTCCTGCTGTGAGCATATGTTACAATGTATGTTCTTTGCAGTGTGTCTCAAGTTGACCTGCTGAATAAGTGAACCTAGAGAGCTAAGGGTTAACACTGCTGGCCAATTTTTACCACCATTTCTCTAAGGTTCACTGCCCCCTGCAGGTCATATGGTATAAATAGGGGCTGCTCCAGGAGAGTTCTAAAGCTTGAGGTGTTGAAGAGCCTGAGCCTTCTTAAACCTTGGGGGACCTGCAAGATGTAGTTGCTATTCCATTGGACTAAGCCTCCAAGTGGGAGCCCAATTGTGGGCCTCATGCAGCTGGAGTTCCATAGTCATTGCTGTCACTTCTTGGACTCTTGTTAATATAAACCGCATTGTGAACTGCTCCTAATAAGATATGACACATAGAGAACTCTGTAATGGAGTGTATATGAAGCTCCTTGGAAGAAGCAACTGTTCCTGTGTTACCCTTGACTACCTCAGTAAAGGAATTGCTTATTAACATTTACTTTGTCTGGCCTGAAGTTTCTTAAAGGGGTGCATGCATGGCATATCGAAGAGCAGGACTTACATCAGGGGACTAGAGCATTAGAGAAGATGCAGTACAGAGAGTCCAGCATGTAGGATGCTGTCTAGTGTAAGCGATTTTGCTCTTGGTATGGACAACTGTATTTGCATCATTTGCTAAAGGCAGCCAACCAGCCAGGGAATGGTTGACTGGCAAGGGTGACAGTTATTCTGGTAGTGAAGGGATGTTATGCTTGGCCCATTCATTAGCACATTCCCCACATTCTGGGACCATATCTGCAGCACAGCATACATTGGGACCTAGCCTGGGAGTCACTGGAGATTGAGATATAAAGGGGCCCCTGAGAAGAGTCCATGCATGTAGTTATAGTGAAGCTGTCCAGTAACAACAGTTAGACATGTCACTGGGAGTGAGGTGGGATGCTGTGCCCTCGCAAACGCAACTGACAGCGTCGCATAGATCTAAACCTAGTCTTAGTGCATGTCATCCTTGCCCAGGCAAGAATTAAGGAAGTGGGAGTGGGTACCTATCAAAAAAAGTACCTGCTCCAAATAAAAACAAAACAAAACAAAAAAGTTTAAAAGTATTAGGACACAGAGTAAGAGTTGAGTAAGTGGCACTTTTACTTTGCGTAAAGTTCGACTTTCAGGGCTTGTTCTCATGGGCAGGGCCGTGGATAAAGGGGTACCACCAGTCCTCCTGTACAGGGCCCAGGCTAGCATGGGGGCCAGACAGCTGGGGCGATTAATGGAACTGATCCCCTGTATGGCTCTTTCTGCAGCAGCTGAACACTGGCTTCTCTCCCTCCCATCAGCTTTCAGCTGTTGCAGAGAGAGCCATACAGGGATCAGTTCCAGTAATTGCCCCTTTGCCACACCTATCACCCTCCTTGTGCATCATACCTTTCCCCCTGCTGCCCAGGCTCCCCCACCTGCACAGTGCTGCCAGCTACCCTCCTTTCCTTCTCGCTGGCAGCTGCAGGCACTAGGACAATAGGATCCTTGTGGATGGAGAATGGGGGAAGGTTCCAGTAAATATGTTACATTTACGTGCCCCTTCCTTTCCTTTCCTGAATGAACACAATGAGCGATCAGTATTGACCATGAGTGATCAGTAGTGATCACTCACTGTGTTCATTCGTACCTGAAATTCTTTTTTTGGGGGGGCCCTGTCAGGTTTGCTGTATGGGACCCCGTGGTTTCTAACAGCAGCCCTGCACATGGGTGGTGGGTCATAGAGCTGCAAATATACCGCTGCCCAAACACCTTCCTTAAAGTGTTACTAAACCCACAACAGTAAAATCAGTCTGTATATGCAGTAAAGCATGCTTGTTATATTTACTGTGGAACCTAAGGGGTTAATCCTCTGCATTGTGTAAAGACGCTGTTTGATTGATCCTGTTTTCCCTGATCGGGGAGGATCCTCTTCTTCTTCCAGTGTCCCTCTCTTATCTCTTAATAAGACATATTGTGTGGAGGCACTCTGCACATGTTCAGTTTGGTGTATATTGCTAGAGAGTTTTTTTTCTCTTTGGGAGAGTTCATATGATCAAGGCCAATCAGCACTGTCCAGACAGAGGTCAGGGGTTCTGCATACTCCTAGAGCGGAATGAAAACTCCTCCTACAAGCTTTAACATGTACTCTGGTGGACACTGATAGAAGTCACAAGACTGTTATACATTGCTGATGAGAAATGGGATTTAGCAGTTTATATTTACTAAAATAATTGCATCTCCATGTTTACTGTGGGAGACCAGATATAGTGAATGCAGGGTCCTGGGTTTAGTAACACTTTAAGCTGCAAAGGCAGCCAGACAGGATTATACACATGCTGTGGCTGGAGCGGTTTTCTTCTTAGATACAACAAAAATGTTACACCCTGCCAAATTTGGTGGGCATTGCTGCCACCGAACATGAGCCAATCAAGTGAATGGGACTCCGCCATACCTGCCCTGCAACTGAGTACAATGCATGTGGTAGAAGCATGGTGTTATGGGCTTTTCAGAGTTATAATAGGCAGTGTGGAGGCAGCATATCACCTCCTAGATGCATGTCAACCACCCTTTGTAAAGTAATCTTCCACAAATCGCTTTTCAGAGGGTCAACAAGGGCTGCTGCAAGTGTGAACGAGCCCTTAAAGTGTTCATAAAGCTTTCCTGTAGTTCAAGGAATTCTTATGTGTCTTCATTTGTCCCTTTATTAAGTGCGGTCTCCTTGCATTTCATTTTGAAGACATAGCCTCATTTCTCCTGAAGCTGGTGATGAGAGGTAGGGTCAGATAAGGTCCAGCTGTTAAGGATTGTTTTCCTCCTAAGTGCACATACAACAAGCATTAACTGCTTAGCACCTTTAGGGAATCTCTCACAATCCTGTCCAGCAATCCTTTAGATTGCTCATTCAGGGGTATAAGACAGATACTTTACAAAGTGTGCGCAGGCATTACTGACTATTTGGTGCCAGACGGATTTAACCCTTTCACTGCCACGGCTATTTTTGCACATATTTGAAATATCGTTTTAGGCCTGAAGATTATGTAAAAGCCAAAAAAAATTTTATATTTTCTGAAAGCAGACATTCTAGAGAATAAAATAGTGGTAGTCCTGATTATTTTGTCACACAATATTAGCACAACAGTTTACAAAACATAAATTTCAGTAAAAAATACGCTAAAGTTAATTTTGTGGCACATACATGCAATTAATTATTGTTTTGTAAATTATAAAGGATGAAGTTGATTGTATTAGGTCCTCCTGCTCTTATATGGATTCTCCCTAACCCTAGGCTGCTGACACTTAAACCTAAAACCAAGGTGTATGTAACCGAAATAAAATACAATATAGTGTAGTGCTATTAAATAAATATTCATTATATAATATATAGAAATATATAAATACACAATATGGTGATCAGATCCTGCCAGGATCTATAAGTGAATCAAATAGTGACAAAATGACAACGGAAATAATCCTATATATAAGTGAAAATATGAATCCACAGTCCCCCCAATCCACAATTGAGGGATCAAATGCTCACAAATACAATGGTGCAAATAAGTGAATCCCTTATAATAGGGATATATTGCTATATTACAGTGATAAGAGCCACACACTTAACCACATATAAATGTCCACATTAAATGAAAAAGTAATATGTTCATCATAAACACACCAAAATATTAAATAATAAATAATATACAATAAAAAATAATAAGTCCAAAAACTGAAAACATAGAATCGTGCTCCAACTTCAAAATCATGCAAGTGATAACGTGTAAACATGGTCACAGCACAGGTGTAAATCCTCAAGTGGCCAAAATACCCCCTCACCTCCTTACAGTAACCACACGGGCCAGCTCATTTATAGGATCACACCACGATCCTCACAGGTATTAATCGTCACAGGCCAATCTCCTCACTGGATATCATCAATGGTGGCACTTACTCCTCTCCTTTAAGATCTCCTCCAGCCACTGGTATCAGTAGTACTGCTCACTCTCCATATAGGATCATGGTAATAAAGCAAAGAGATCCTCCATAGTGTAATTATGTTTATTAAAGCAAAATACCAGAAAGGCCCACTCTCATGTATTGCATATGATAATCACTTTTCACCTCATTCTATGGGTGTACTGCATGGGTAGTAAAGGTGCACCAAGATGGCGCCCATGCCGGAAATGACGTCGCTGCGTACCGGAAGTTCCTCCCAGTGTGTTACGTCACGCTAGTCACGTGACTTCATCAGGGTGATGCACCCTGGCAAAACTGAGACATGAGGCCACACTCACACCCATAATGGGAAAAATAATTAAAGTGATAAAAATTAATAACACATTGCATTGTACAGTGCAGTCCCAGACTGGCCATAGGGCACACCGGACATTTGCTCGGTGAGTCGGTGCCGCATGGAAAAGGAGGGGCGTCCTTGAAGCACATAGAGGAACCGGACTGTGCATTTCTTCTGCCGCAACTGAATGCCTGCATGTCGGCTGCTGATGGCAGGAAAGAAATGCACGGTCTGATTCCTCTATGTGCCACCCGCCTGCCCCTCCTATCATCTCCTGCTGCCGTGGGCTCCTGTATGCTCCCTTCGTGGCTGGCCACCCCTCATCTCATGCAGCACTGCCGTCGGGTTCCCCCCTCCCTGCAGTTGCTGAAAGGGATCTGTCAGGATAGACTGTCCCCAGTGCTGACAGCTGCCCCCCCCCCCACTACCACAGACTGAAGAGGAGAGAGAAAGCTGGTTCTGCCTCTCCTTCTCCTGCCCCCTCCTCCTGTGTCTGTACTGCCCACACACCTCACCAGTCTCGTGTCTTCTCTCTTTCTTTCCTTCTCTCTCTCTTTATATCTTTCTCCTTTCTTTATTGTTCTTTTTCTCTCTCTGTCTGTCTTCTCTTTCTCTCTCTCTTTCTTTCTCTCCTTCCTTTCCTTCCTTCTTTCTCTCTGTTTCTCTCTTTAGTTCCTTCTTTCTCTCTCTCTCCGTCCTTCCTTTTTTCTCTCCCTCCCTGTCTTCTCTATCTTTTCTATCTTTTTCTTTTTTTCCTTCCTTCTCTAATTCTCTCTCTTTCTCTCTCTCTTTTCTCTCTCTCTCTCTCTCTCTCTCTCTTTCCTTCTTTCTTTCTCTTTCCTTCTTTCTTTCTTTCTCTCTCTTTTTCTTTTTCTTCCTTTTTCTCTCTTTACCCCCTTTCTTTCTTTCTTTCTTTCTTTCTTTCCCTTACTTTTTTACACTTTTTTTACTTTTGTTTTTTTTACTAAAGTTTTTTTTAATCACATGTGGACAAAATGTGATGCATTTTAGATAACAGATTCTTTTTATTGAGATATCAGGGGTCGGGGTCTCAATACCTGTCCTCCAATTAAACTAATGCAGTGTCGATTGCACTATTTTAGTTTCTTCCCTAGCCACGATGGATGTCAGAATGTGACACAAGGACCTGAAAGTACTGTTTTACATGAACCTTTGGGTCAGTAACAGGAAGGGGAGATCAGCAAACTGACTTCCATTGGTCTTTCTTCCCTTTATCCAGCAGCCTTGCCATCTTGCCTGTTCAAAATCCATCAATGGGCATGAAGAATTCCACGTGAGGTTCTTTGCCACAGTAATGGGAATGTGTGGAAGTGATTTGGTGGCAGCCAGCCAGCGGATCACTTCCCTGTGACAGCTAACAGTTGGCTCAGATTTACACATACTCCCCGTGGCTGCAACTTCCAAAATTCTGGTAAAGGTAAACTTTTCTTGACCAACACACCTATTTAACCTCTTGCTGCCCACACAATGCATATGTTAAGTGCAAACAGGGTGGACTGTACCACTCACACACTGCACATATGCATCCACGGGCAGCAGAGATTTCTGTGCTAAAAGTAGGCTCACTGCCCAACTCCTGGTCTCTGGTAATGATAGCCAATCACAGGATTCACTTGAAAAGACAAACCTCCCTCTAGCCTCCCCCAGATATAATAGCCCAGTTGGCTGGGCAGGAAGGGGTTAAGGTTTGGGTTGGTGAGTTATGAACAGTACAAGAGAGATATTCTTCTGAAAGATCAATATACTTTAATTTTTAAGGGATGTTATGTGCTCTTAATTATTATGGTCAAGAATAAGCAACACATTTTTTTAGCTAGGTAAATATTAAATATTGTCTACTAATGTTTTGTATATTTTAAGACAATGGATGCATTTATTGGTTCATTTGCACACCTTTATGGGCTCCTCTAGAAGCTTTGATGAAAAGAAGCTGGTTTACAGTGCAAAATTGCTAAAGCTAATATTTACACACAGAAGTGATGGGGGGGGCGTAATTTATTAGCCACTTGTTTGATAACCTGTTATACTGTCTCATTACCAGGCAGGCCAATTTTCAGTTTTCTGTGCTGTGATAGTTTGACTGACAATTTCTCAGTTAGGCGACACTGTACCCAAATTCATTTTATACCTTTTTTTTAAACAGATAAAGCTTTCCTTTGGTGGCATGTAATACCACTGGGGTTTTTACTACTATAAAAAGGAAAAAAAGATAAAACATTTTGAAGGAGAAATTTGTTTCTCTTACTTTTTATTCTAAAACATAGCAAATAAAAATGCCGGGATAGTACAAAAACCCCTCAAATGATCACTTTTTGGAAAATAGACAGAGCACGGTATTGGTGCACAATATACATTACTGTACACATCATACACAGAGGGAAGAGGAAGTGAAAGAGTGATATTCAGGTCACATACAGTGGCAGGGTAGAGATGAAGGAGTTTTTTTTATTACAGGTACTTATATAGTGCTGTCAATTTTCGCAGTTCTTTACATATTGTGGGAACTCGCTTCAAAGTGGTAGAGCTTTGTTAACGCACACAGCAACTCACTTATTTTTCAGGGCCTTTTTAGCCCACTTTTATTTAAATTAAAGTCCCGTAACATAAAGGTTTCCCACGCAGGGGTTTCCACCATCACACAAATTAAACAATATTCAGCCTCCTGGCTTGTACACAGTTCAATGTCTGTCTCCTGCAGACTCTTCCCAAATTATAGCCACTAGCACACAGCTAGTCTGGCTTCCACCTGACTCCAAGCAGTGACCTCCTGTCTTCCAAGTGGAGCCCTCCTGACTCCTAGCTGCCGGGGTGGAGCCCTGCTGACTCCTAGCTGCCGGGGTGGAGCCCAGAACCCTGGTCCTGACTCTCTCTAAAGGCCTGCACACACCTGTGCAATCAGTCTCCTGGCCTATCCCAAAACCTGGTCCCAGGATTGGAGATTTCATCCCTCCCAAATCGCTTCGAAATCTCCAGGCTCCAGCTCCCAAAAAGGACCTTACAAACAAAGGAGGAAAGTGAAAAGCCACTTTCCTCCATATCAAACCTTTACCCTGGAGCCCCTCAACCTGCCTAGTTGAGAATCCTGGGTGACAGATAGTCACACTGTCACAATATATATTGTACATTCACATAAGTCCCAAACCCTCAAGTGACGTACAAGCTAAAGTCCCTAACTTACATTCATACATACACATAGTAGGGCCAATTTAGACAGGATCCATTTACCCTACCAGCATGTCTTTGGAGTGTGGGTGGAATCCAGAGTACCTGGAGGAAACCCATGCAGGCACAGGGAGAATATGCAAACTCCAGGCAGGTGGTGCCGTGGTTGGGATTCGAACCAATGACCCTAGTACTGCCAGGAGGAAGTGCTAACTTTAGCCACTTGCTGCTCCATTTGCTGATGCACAGGATAAGGCAGGGGAAGGGTTAATACTGATGTTCGTCCACCATGTTTGAAGAGGACGTTGACATCTAACAGGTAATGGGCTGTCCACGGTGTGTCCGTAGGTGGCTGGTAAGGCCTATACAGACACAAAATGTTGGGCAAACATATGTTGACACCACTGTTGCAGCATTTGCAGTTCTGCCTTTGCGGAGTGCTCGCTTCTCTTGTGCTATGGTTTATATTTTCTCCTCAAATGTCTGGCAGCCTTGGTGGATCAACGAGCACCATGTCGATCGATCTTCGATCTTGTGCCAGGGTTTCCCAGGAGGTGATGTCAATATCCAGGGACTTGAAGGAAGCTTTTAATGTGTCTTTATATTGCTTCCTTTGTCTCCTATGCGATCACTTTCCTTGAGACAGCTCACCATACAGGAGCTGTTTAAGGATGCGGTGGTCTGGCATCCTTGCAACATGGCCTGCCCAGCGTGTCTGGGCTTTCATCAGCAGGGTGTGAACTGATGGCAGGCCTGCTCTAGAGAGGACTTCTGTGTCTGGCACCTTGCCCTGCCAACAGATCCTCAGAAGTCTGCGGAGGCAGGTGATGTGAAAGTGGTTAAATTGCCTAGCATGCCTCCTGTATAAAGTCCAAGTCTCAATGGCATACATCAAGGTTAGTTAGTATTACTGTACTATTACTCGGTAGACTTTGAGCTTTGTGGCAAGGCTTATTCCATGGCGGTCCCACACATTGGTCAGTAGTCTGCCAAATGCAGAGCTTGCCTTGTCTAATCTGCAGGTGACCTCAATGTCAATTGTCACTGCGTGGGATAGGGTGCTGCCAAGGTATGTAAATCGGTCCACTGCTTGCAGCTTTTGTCTCTTCACTGTGATGGTAAGCTCTTGGTGTTGGGCTTTTGGTGCTGGCTGATGCATCACTTTGGTCTTATTTGTGTTGATGAGGAGGCCGAAGTTGTCCGATGCTGCTGCAAATTTGTCCACACTGGCTTGCATTTCCTGCTCTGATCCAGCATTCAGGGCACAGTCATCAGCAAAAAGGAGGTCTCGTAGCACAGTCTCCTTTACCTTAATGACAGCCTGGAGTCTTCTCAGGTTGAACAGTTTCCCATCGGTCCTGTATCTCAGGCTAACTCCAGGGGAGTAGTTCTGAAAGGAGTCTGACAGCATGGCTGAAAACATTATGCTGAACAGGGTTGGTACCAGCAACAACCTTGCTTGACACCGTTTGTAACGGGAAAGGCCTTTGAAACTCCTCTGTTGTCCAAAACATGAGCCATCATGCTGTCGTGGAACTGACGTACCATTAGGATGAATCTGTCAGGGCATCCAAACTTCGAAATGATGCGCCACAGACCTTCACGATTGACAAAAGCCTTGGTGAGATCCACAAAGGTGGTATACAATTCATGGTTCTACTTTTGACACTTCTCTTGGAGCTGTCGAAGATCATGTTCACAGTGCTACACTCTTTGCGGAAACCGCACTGTGTCTTGGGTAATAACCCCTTTTTCAGGTGGTCAATCAGGTGGTTCAGCAACAATCATGCAAGGATCTTGCCTGCAATGGAAAGTAGTGATATTGTCAGGGACCATCGAGACGCATGGGTCTACACATGCGTAGGTGTCTGTCAAGACATGCAGGCGCAGGGCACTAGGACCCAGGCGCACCCGTCGTCTATGACAGTACTGGGCAGGCACTAGGACCTAGGCTGCACCTGTCAGGTGCAGGGCGGTCTACTTAAACCAGCACTGATACCATGACTGTGTCTTAGACTCCTTCCCAGAGCCAGGCTTCGGCCGTCGGCTCTGGGGGAACCTCTGGATCTCCCACAAGGGCTGCGGCTGCACCTTCACCAGCCGAACCTCGTGTTCCCATGCCTGAACGTTTTCGGGGAGATCGTGCAGGATTCAGGTCTTTTAAAAACGCATGTCTGCTATATTTTGACCTGCAGCCCGTACATTCACCACTGAGTCGGTCAAAGTAGGATTCATTATGTCCCTACTACAAGATGAACCCTAGGACTGGGCCCATAGATTAAGGGAAAGTCAGGCTTCCCAGCTACAGTCTGTAGACGCATTTTTTGAAGCTATGACCATCCTTTACGACGACCCCCAACGGGTGGCTTCGGCCGAATCCACCCTTTAATCACTCTGACAGGGTCGCTGAGCAGCAGAAGAATATGCCTCTGAGTTCAGGCGATGGATGGGGGACACGCGTTGGAATGACGCTGCCCTGAGTCACCAATTCCGGGTCGGACTCTCGGAGGCGCTAAAGGATGAGCTAGCCCGAGTTGGCCTCCCAGAGTCCTTGGAAGATCTGATCGCCCTGGCAATCCAAATCGATTGCAGGTTGCGGGAACGCCGGTCTGAGAGGTCAGGCCAGGGTCAAGGAGTCACATGGGCACCTCCCAGGGGCACAGGTCAAGTAACCTCCACCGATAATCTACCATCCGTTCCCGTGGATACTTCTGAACCCATGCAGCTGGGGTTGGCTCGGCAGACCCTCACCCCAGAGGTACGCCAGCGAAGACATACCAGGAACCTCTGTTTTTACTGTGGAGAAGCTGGACATGTCGTGCGGACTTGCCCGGTGAAAGCACATAAGTCGAGAACTTCAGTTCCTTCTTGTTCCATGGGAAATATAAACCAATCCAGTTACTTAGCGGTGCCCCTCTTTTTTCAGCTTCCAGGAAGGATCGTAGAAACTCGGGGGCCTGCAGTTGTTTTGTGGACCTTGACTTTGCCCGTCAGCAGAAAATTCCTTTACAGGCCAGGAAATGGGGGCTTAATTTTTTTTTAGCTGACGGTTCCCAGATTAAATCGGGATTAGTAGATCAAGAGACTCCCCCTATGCTTACCATCATAATGGGTTTTCACCGGGAGTTGTTACGTTTTGACGCCATCGCGTCACCCCTTTTCCCAGTGATCCTGGGGCTTCCGTGGCTACAAGCCCACAACCCCCAGATCAACTGGGAGACTGGTTCCCTCAGTTTTCCTTCGGCATATTGTCGGGAAAATTGCCATGCCTCCCAACTTCTCCTGTGTGCTGAGGAGGATTCCAGTCTGAGACAGGTTGTTCCAATAGTATATCATGACTACCTTGACGTTTTTAGCAAACGTGGGGCCAACACCTTGCCCCCACATCGCCCATATGACTGTCCTATTGATTTATTACCAGGATCCGAGATTCCCTTTGGCCGCATTTTTCCGTTAACTGAGGTGGAATTGGGGGTGTTGAAGGAATATATAGAGGAGAACCTCCGGAAGAAATGTATCCGTCCTTCCACTTCACCGGCAGGGGCAGGTATTTTCTTTGTGGAAAAGAAAGATAAAACCTTGAGGCCTTGTGTAGATTATCGGGAATTAAATCGAATTACGATTAAGAAACGCTACCCTTTACCGCTAGTCCCAGAGCTCTTCCAAAGCCTGAGAGCGGTGGTTTGCTTTACCAAGTTGGACCTCCGTGGGGCATACAATTTGGTACGCATCCGGGAAGGGGACGAGTGGAAGACAGCTTTTCGCACTCGGTTCGGCCACTTTGAGTATCTGGTTATGCCTTTTGGACTCTGCAACGCTCCGGTCACCTTCCAGCATTTTGTTAACGATGTCTTCAGGGAAAAATAAATAAAGAAGATAATACATTTCTTCAACACTCATCTATCTTATAAAATTCTTATCTCCTTCTATTTTCCCCCCCTTATTTCCCTTCCCTCTACCCCTATTTCCCACCCTGCCTCCACCCTCCCACTCTGCATTTCTCTCTATCATCCTTTCCTAAAGATCAAAAGAAAGAAAAAGACACAGAAACTTCATTCATCACTTTTCATTGCTTCACATGTATTCATTTGATGTATAGATTCTTCCCATTGCCTCCATCTCCTAATGTAGATCTCCATTTTATCTTCTTGGCTATAATACAACTTCTCCATCTTACTGATCTGATTTACTCTCTCTACCCAATCCTTTTTTTCCGGCACCTCTGGACTATGCCAGAATTTAGGTATTAGGCCCTTTGCTGCATTCATATAGTACCATATACCCGAATCTTTATATTTTTTCATTGGTATATCTGTACTATGTAACAAGCACACTTCTGGATCTAGTCCTATCTTTATCCCTGAAATTTTCCTTATTAAATTGACCATTTTCTCCCAGTACCTTTGTATCTTTGGACACTCCCACCACATATGGAACCACGTACCAATCCCTCCACACCCCCTCCAACACTCCTGTGTTCTTTCTACCTCTATTTTGTGTTCAACAATCGGTGTGATGTGCCACCTAACTAAACATTTATAATTTACCTCCACCTCTCTCATACTGACATTTTCATGTGTAAGTCTATATATTTTCCTCTGTTTATCCTCATCTATTTCTATCCCCAAATCTTTTTCCCATTTCTCTATATAGATTGGTTTTACTTTCATGACTAATTCAGTGAGAATCTTATAAATTTTTGCCGTGCCCCGTCTCCCATCTCCTCGTGAATCCAACAATCTCTCAAACAAATTCCACTCCTTTTTTCCTCTCATAGGTTTCGGAAGGCCTTCTACAAAATGTTTTAATTGGTGATATTTCCACTCATCTATCTTACTAAAAAATTCCCCTCCACCTTTCTTTAAATCCTTCAGTGTTTTCAATTTGTGTCCATCCATAATATCTCTCAGTTGGATATCTTCCTTTTTAATCCATTTTCCCATTCTCCCCTCTATACCTGGTGGAAAATACTCCATATTCCTTAGTGACATTAATTGTGAGTTAAATCCCATTTCATACTTTTATGTAAATTATCCCAAACCTTTAATACATTCAGTGTATATATACTCGTGGTGTCTTTTAAACCTCTATATTGTGTAGGTGCCCATATACTTCTACTCAAATCCACTCCACTCAAATCATCCTCTATCTTAACTCATCTTTTCCCTTCACCATTATGTGTCCAATCATAAATTCTTGTTAAGATTACAGCGTTATAATATCTTTTAAGGTCTGGCACTCCCAATCCCCCTCTCTCTTTACTTCTAGT
This sequence comes from Staurois parvus, assembly GCF_062004578.1. Lineage (NCBI taxonomy): Eukaryota > Metazoa > Chordata > Amphibia > Anura > Ranidae > Staurois > Staurois parvus. The sequence continues at coordinate 3,492,482 of NW_028318030.1, forward strand.
CATCAGGTCATAAGATATTCTAGGTTTTTTATTTCTCCATATGAATCTTGTTATCATCCTTTTAATTTCTTTAAAAAAGGCCTCTGGGGGTCTAATTGGAATCATCTGAAATTTGTACAGAATTTTGGGTACTATTATCATTTTTATCAAGTTTATACGTCCTAACCAAGAGGGGTTTCCTCCTCCCAATTTCTTCATTTCCTCTTTGATCTCATTTAGAAGAGCAATATAATTTAATTTATACAATTTTGTATATGAAGCAGTAAGTTTAACCCCTAAATATTTTATCTCTTTATCTCTCCAAATGAAAGGGAATTCTTTTTGTATCTTTTCTTTCTCACTATTCGGAAGATTTATATTTAAAATCTCAGTTTTTGTTGGGTTGATTTTTAGATTTGATAATTTCCCATACTCCTTTAAGCTTTTTATTAAGTTCGGGAGTGTTATCCTAGGATTTCCCACATAAAACAACAAGTCATCCGCAAAAGCTGCCACTTTGTGTTCAGTTTCCCCTATCTGTATTCCCTTTATGTCTACGTTTTTCCTAATTGTTTCCAGTAAAGGTTCCAATGATAACACATATAGCAATGGGGACAATGGACATCCCTGCCTTGTCCCGTTTGACATTTCTATGGGGTCAGATTTTTCCCCATTAACCAAACTAACCGCGGAGGGCGCTCTATACAATTTTCCTACCCACTCCCTCATTCTACCACCTACTCCCATGATTTCTAGGGTATCCATCATAAAGCTCCAGTTTACTCTATCGAAAGCCTTTTCAGCATCGATAGATAGCAACACCACCGGGGCTTTCCCCTTCCTAGATTTCTGAATCAATAACATAGTTCTGATTCCATTATCTCTACCCTCTCTCCCCGATAGAAAGCCCACCTGATCTCCATGGATCCATTCTGGCATTAGAACTTTCATTCTATTTGCTAGGACCTTTGCATATAACTTCGTATCTATATTTAGCAGTGCAATTGGTCTATAACTGGAACATTGAGTAGCGTCTTTCCCTTCCTTATGTATAAGTGTTACATGGGCTTGTAGGGATTCCTGTCTAATCTCCATTTCTCCACCTAGGGCATTCATATAGTCTTTCAATTTGGGTATAAGAAATTCACTATATTTTTTATAATATCTCGCGGTATATCCATCTGGGCCCGGACTTTTCCCCACCTTAGTGTTTTTTAATGCTATTTTTATTTCCTCCTGCGTGATTTCTACTTCCAGGGATTTCAATAGATCTTCATCTACCTTTGGTAGTCCTGCATTTTTTAAGTATATTCTTCTTTTTTCTCTATTCTCATTTTCACCTTCATTCACAGCCTCCTGGGAATTAATATTATACAACTTACTATAATATTCCTTGAACACCTTTACGATCTCTTTAGTAGAGTGCGCCATTTCTCCCTTAGTATTTCTTATTTTTTCTATATAATTTCTATTTTTCTTTTTCCTTAGGGCTTTCATTAAATATTTTCCTGGTCGATCTCCCCATCTATACCTCTCTCCCGCTATTTTATTTAATACTCTCTTCCTCTCTTCTTCCATTAATATCTCCAGCTCTCTCTTCTTTTTTATTACCTTCTGTCTTATCTCACTTGTTGTTCTATTTTTATGGATCTGTTCTAGGTCATATATTTCTTTTAAAAGCCCCATTAATTTCTTACTCCTCTCCCTTTTCTTTTTTGCCCCTAGCGCAATCAATATACCTCTAATATATGCCTTATGGGACTCCCAAACTGTGGCCACTGACACATCACCTGTTTCATTCTCCTGAAAAAATCTTTCCATCTCCTTCCTAATCTTCTTATCAATCTCTTGGTCTTGTAGAAGAGCCTCATTTAACCTCCATCCTACCCCCCTTGTTAACTTTTTCCCCCATCTTAGCTTCATTATAACCGGGGCGTGGTCTGAAAGCGTCATTGACTCTATTTCTACTTTAGCCACCTTCTCAATAAGTTGGTGATCTACCAGTATATAATCTAATCTCGAGTAAATCTCGTGTGCATTAGAGAAGAAGGTATAGTCTCTTTCCTTTCCATGCATTATTCTCCATATGTCCACCAGTTGACACTCGTGTATCTCCTTCTTTAAAATCCTCAGAGACCTACCTCCCTCTCTCCGCACACAAGAGGTTGTGTCCATCTGTGGGTCCAAGCTTAAATTCAAATCCCCTGCCACTATCAATCTTCCCTTTTTGAAATCCATCAGTTTTATTAATATCCCTTTCAGGTATATCTCTGGTTTCTTGTTTGGGCAATAGATATTTGCTATTGTACATTCCATTTCTTGCAATCTACCTCTCAAAAACAAGAATCTCCCCTCAGGATCTGTCTCTCTCTCTTCCATCTCCCACCTTATGTTTTTATAAAACCCAATTGCCACCCCTTTAGCTCTCTTAATTGGGGAATCCGCATAGTACCATGTTGGATAATTTCTGGTGTTCAATTTTATATTTGACTTAATCTCCAAGTGCGTCTCCTGCAGCAAGACTACGAGGCTTCTCTAAGTTGTAATTCTTTAAATAGCTTAAATCTCTTCCCGGGACTATTCAACCCCTTTACATTGTATGTTATAAATCTTATATCTTCCATATTTCTTGTATACATCTCCTCCCTATGCAGAGTGTTCTTAAAAACTTTCCCCTATACCTTCCTCCCCTCCCTACCCTACCATATCCCCCCCCTTTCTCCTCCCCCCTCCCCAACATCCACCTCCCCCCTCCAACCCCCCCCCAACCTCCCCCCCTCCCCCCCATCTCCCCCTCTCCCCTTAGGCCTATTTTTTGCCATCTAATCCTTTTGTGGGCCTAATGCCACGTTTGGATCTTGATCCTGAGGTAGAACTCTAACCTTGTGCGGTTCACTTACCCTCCCTTTCCCCTGATGTTCCCCTATCTATTCGGTCTCTATTCCTTCTTCTAACTTGTTGCCACTCCTCTTTTCCCTCAGCATACATCCCTCCTCCTTCTTCCTCCCAACCTGGAATCTCTATTCTTTGAATATTAAGTTTATCAAAAAAGTCTCTTAATTCTTCAGGAAATCTCAGGTATGCAGTAACTCCATTCTTCCATCCGATTAGACACATCGAACTATTCCATCTATATTGTATATTCTGTTTTTTCATCTGTTCTATTAGTGGTCTCAATGATCTTTTTCTCCATAATGTCTCAGGTGTCAAATCTGCAAAAATTTGTAAATTTTTTCCTTCATACTCAATACTAGCTCTTCCTTTTATCTTCTTCCATACTTCTTCTCTCTCTCCTTTTTTATTAAAATGTACCACTACATCTCTCGGTCTCTCTTCCACCCGATCTCGCTGAAACCTTCCCATCCTATATATATTGTCCAATACAAATGTCTCAGTTCTAGGTCTACCCATGATGGAGATTAGAATTTTTTGTATTATCTCTCTTAAATCTTCTTCTTGTGCAAGCTCCGGAATTCCCTTTATCCTGAGGTTATTTTTCCTATGCATATTACCTTGTATCTCCAACTTATATCCCGGCTTTTTCTGTTCTTGCCTAATCTCCATTATATAATTTCTCAGTTCAGGAATGGCTTGAGCATGTTTTTTAATTTTTTCTTCTGTTTTTTCTACTCTTGACAAAAGATGACCCAAGTCTTTCCGAATAATTCCCATCTCCTGTTTAATTGATATTTCCAAGTTTCCAAACATTTCTGCCATCTCCTTTTTATTTGGGAATTGTAGTTCTCCTTCATTTTCTCTTAGATCTATTCCTCCAATTATTTGTTGGCTACTATTATCCATTTCCACAGGAGACCTGGCGCTCTTATCCATGCTATTTTCCATTATACTTTTTTCACCTACCCCTTGAGTTCTTTCTGGGGTCACATTACCTTGAGACGTAAATTTTCTAATTGTTCCAGATTGGGAATGCTTGGCACCACTCCCTTTGCTATTTTTACTCTTCATGTTTTCTATATGTGTCCACACCCTCTTCTTTAAAACTTTAGGGTATATGCTGTAATGGGTCTTTTGAAGAGGTTCTAATTTATTCACTGTGCTTGGTGTTCCCCCTCTATGTATACTTCTCCTGCTGCATCAATAAACTGTCCATAATAACAGATTTTATATATAGTCCAGCCACTCTCACTCACCCTCTCTTAGTTGCTTTTCCTGGGAGATTGTCCTTTGGGATCTCTGCCTTCTGTTCTGGCACCATTCCTCTTCCCCTCAATTGAAGGAGGGGGGGGTTCTCTCCAGGTCTCCTTCTTTCTCCTCCGTCTACCTCTCTCACTGGTATCCGGCACACAAACTCTCCTCTCTCCCAAGCTGGTGTCTTCTCCAACTCCTCTGGGGATCTGTCAGTTCTCTCCCCTTCTCCTCTCACCGAGCCACTACGCTGAGCCAGGTCCACGTGTCTCATCCGTGAGAGAGCCGGCGTCTCCCCCTGAATCGGGAAGGTAACCGGCTTCACTGTCTCCCAGAGCTCCCTTGCGGGAGATCACGTGACCGCCCCGTGTCACCTGCACGCCCAGCAGCCTCGGGAGGGAGGTTTCAACCGCCCCATAGTCGCGGACTCCTGCAGCTCCGTCCTCTCAGATTCTCTTCGGGAACCCCTCTCACCCGTAAGTTCTCAGCCGGGTGCCTTCGCAGCATTAGTCGGGGAACATTAGGGGAGGGAGGGTGGCCATCCTACGGAGAGCGCTCACATCGCCCTCTCTCCTACCGCCTTGGTTAGGCTCCTCCTCTCTGGTCAGTTTTTTTTTTTCTGATAACAACAAACTACTGCAGGAGGCCATGGCTAAGGCCCAGGAAGATAACAAAGAGATGTTTGACAAGAAGCGAAGGGGGGAACTAGTGCTGCAACCAGGGGATAAGGTCTGGCTAGCAACAACTAACCTGAAACTACTTTGTCCCTCAAAGAAGCTAGGACCAAAATTTTTAGGACCCTTTCAGGTCAAACGCATGGTTAACAAAGTGGCTTATGAGCTTGTCCTTCCAGAAACCTTTAAGATTCACTCGGTGTTCCATGTTTCATTGCTGAAACCATTGTTCTCAGATCCATTTCCGGACTGGGAATCCAGACCCCCTGAAGCCATTACTGTTGAGGACCAAAAGGAATTTGAAGTGGAAGCAATTCTAAATTGTCGAAGGAGGGGAGGCCAGACCCAGTTCTTGATTAAGTGGAAAGGCTATGATCCAGAGGAGAACTCTTGGGAACCAGCCCAAAATGTCCATGCCCCTAGACTCATCCGGGAGTTCCATCGTAGCCACCCACGGAGGAGAGATCAGTTGGGCACCCGGAGGATGCCCATGGGGGGGGCAATGTCAGGGACCATCGCGACGCATGGGTCTACACATACCTAGATGTCTGTCAAGACATGCAGGCGCAGGGCATAAGGACCCAGGCGCACCCGTCGTCTATGACAGTACTGGGCAGGTACTAGGACCTAGGCTGCGCCTGTCAGGTGCAGGGCGGGCTACTTAAACCAGTCCTGCACAGACACTTGTTGCCGAATGGTCTTTGCGTATCCTGTTGCCTGTGTTGTGAGTACTCTGATCTGGATTGTCTGACCTTGTTGCCTTCTCCTGTCCTGACCCCTTGGCTTGCCTGACTCTGCTCCTGGATGCTCCCTTATAGATCTGATCTTCTGGTATTGACCCTGCGTGTGGCCTGACTATCCCTTGCCTACGTCTTGTACCGCACCAACCCGCTAGTTATCGACACGGCCTGTTTGACTCTGATCTTGCTCATCCATCCATCCCTCAGGGATCCCCGGGATCCCTCACATCAGACTCTTAACCCACAGGAGCCTCTGGAAGACTCTTCTACCTCTGGTAGAGATACCCGGTAGCTGCGATGTGGTCCTGGAATGCTCCAAGTCGATCCCCATTATCAGGGGCCCTGGTGAACAAGTGTTCCGGTACTTAGACTCCGCACTCTGGGGAGGCTCTATCAGGGGACTGATAGAGGTGCTGTCAGGGGGTCCGTTACAGATATTCCTCTATGATTATCACAGACTTGTCGATTCCCTTTCCTCTTTTAGAGAGGTACGATGGGTGCATATTTCAGTTCCTGCGGAAAGGATCCTTGATCCCAGAAGGACTGGAACAGCAGAGTGAGTTTGTCGACAAGCACTGCACCGCCATCCTTGTAAACTTCCGCTGGGATCGCATCAGATCCTGGGGCCTTGCCACTGGACAGCTGGCTGATAGCTGATAGCTTGTAGGGTTTCAGTCTCTGCTGGAGGGGCATCCAGGCTGTGGTTGATATCCGCCTGGGGTATTCTGTCAATTAGTCAAAATAAGAAATGCAGCGCTTGATATTGCAAATAAAAATGACATAGGTGAAAGGGTGAGTAAAAGTCTTAAAAGTGCAATGTGGCAATCATGGTTCCTTAGATGGCTGTTAAAATATCGTGACTTCTGTGGTTCGTGAGAAGTGAGTATACAATGTACTAACCAGATAGCACATGGTTATGTGCGTTGGAGTAAATAAGACCTACTCCAATGGTACTCTGGGAACCGGAACTCTGCAAACAGGTGAAGTCGTCAGGTGGGGTTGAGTCACCAGATATCATCAGACCAGCGCAGGTTTCCTCATTCCATTATAATGTATGATCATCACATTGGATACATCCTGCAGTATGGATTTCAGCCACCGGGGGGATCATGTACTTTTTGTATAAGTCTCCTACCATGGAGCACCTTAAGGGAGGGGGGCTCACGATTTTCAAGGAATGAGCCCAGAGAAAAAGAAAACTCCAATAGTGTAGTATTTATTATAACAGAAAGGAGTTACAATTGTAAGCAGGTATAAAATGAAAAAAGAGAACTGACACTTACATCCAGAGGTAATGAGGTAGCATGTGGGTCAATAATCCTTGTACAGGGTGGTCTCACTGACGCGTTTCGAGTACATACTCGTTCTCATTAGAGGATTCAGGTATTTCCTCCCTTTCTGCTGGCGGCTGATTTTATATTTCTACTCTGTTACCCAGCGCTCGTATATCCATTGCTTCTTTTCTATTCTGTCAATTGCCTCGTTGTTAATGGAAGATGGGCGGTTCAGTACAGATTGGAAGTACTCAGCCCAACGCTGTAGGATCAGAGTCTTCTCAGTAATGAGAGTTGCACCATCTGAGTCTAGTAGAAGGGGCTCCATGAGGGCTGAGGTCCATACAAGGATCTGAGGGCTTCATAGAACCATTTGGCATCGTTTCTATTAGCAAACTTCTGAATTTCATCTGCTTTGGCACTCAACCAGGAGTCCTGCATCTTGCGAAGCTTGCTCTGTAGGTTGTTAAAGGCATTTTTCTTAGCTGTTGATGATGGGTTGTTCTGCTAAGCACGGTGATTGCGGTGCTTTTCAGCAAGTAGGGCCTTGATCTCATCATAATTTTCATCAAACCAGTCCTGGTGTTTCCTGTGTGAGGGTCCAAGAACCTTTAGTGCAGAAGAGTGCATAATATCTCGGAAGTGTCGACCGCATGAAATGGGCTGCGGTAAGCTGGCCAGGGTTCTGTGAAACAACATTGTTTAGGGCACCTTTTCTAGCCCCTTCCTCTTACTACAGAGGTGAGCAGTGTGGTCCTAAAGAGGGCTTCTCAGTCACTCAGGTAGACGCCGAATCCAGGTGCTTCAGTCAGCAGGAAGACGACCATTAGACCTGAGCCGCCTGTGTGCAGGTCCGCGGTTACAGCTCCCAGTGTATCCACACCTGCTGCTTCGTCGCTCGCCCATCGACACAGGACTTTATTGGGAGTTGGGGGATGTCAAGACTTGCACGTGAATTGGATTAAAGTGAGGGAGAGGTGCGCATATTCAGCCTCACTCTCTTCCCAGATTCCATCTTGCTCCAATGGCAGGACAAGAGCCGAGAGAGTTTGAGATGGGCTGGGTGCAGTGGTTGACCATGGCGCCTTTTCTTGTTGTGCTCTTAGCGTACCACATCGCTTGCGGAGACCGCCTTCATGAACATTGTCCTATTCTAGTAGGTTTCATCCGCTTAATCTGCCGAAATCTGTCTTCACATGCTTAGAATAGACAATACCCTATCTCACTGAAGGTCGGTGACCCAACTGCTACTCTCAACCTGGTTTGGCCAGCCTGTCAAAGCTGTTGCTCGGGTTGTGGTCGCTACGCAAGCTACAGCTACTAGGAGCCACAGGTGAGAGCTGAGTGACAGGTGGGGACAAAAGGTGGATGAGCTGCCCTAAAAGGAAACGACCTGCTCTTACACCAGAGGTGCTACCCCTCTCTGCACAACACCCCATACACCCCAGGTGAAGGGTTAATATGTAGTTCACATACAGAAACAGCATTTAGGACAGATGTATAGAGGGAGAGGGTGGTATAAGGGTTAAAAAAAACTCATAATCTGTGAAATTGAATGAATGGGATCTGCAGCTCCTCCTGCTAATTCATTCATTCTTTCCCAATTCTTTTGCTATGATCTATATTCTTCCTCCACTGTAAGAAGAAGGGGAGTGGTCGACCAAGTAAAAAAAAGCATTTGATCACAGTAATGATTGATCGCAGTGATCACAAGGTGCAGAGCCGCTTGGATTGGCTTGGTACACTGTCTCTGTGTACCAAGATATCTAATGATAGCTCAGTACTATGCAATTAGCAGGCCAGACTGTCACGCATATCTATTTATCTGGTGGCATTTCTGAATGAAACTGAGAAAATAGTGGGATGCAAATCTGCTTCTGGTCCCTGGGACACAATGAGAGGAACCGATCTTGTTCCTCCCACTGTGCAATATCAGAAACCAGAAGCAACAAAGGTTTTGTCACTTCCGGTTTCAGTCTAATATAGACAAGCCTTTACCGGCTTGAGCAAGCATCTGATCAAACAGATCTTGCTGTGATCAGATGCTTTGGAGGCCAGAGGAGAGATAAGGGATCTAATAGACCCCAGATTGCTACATAAAGAGGACCATTTAAGACCCACACTATCCATAAAGAAAACCTGCCATAGCAATATGAGAGATAAAAAAGAATTAAAGATAGAGTGCATTTTTTTTTTAAATAAAATAAGTAATAATTAAGAAAAAAAAATATTTAAATGCAAAGCTCCTTTGTGCACGTTGGTCCCGCACACATATGTAAACAGTGACCGCACCACACACATGCGGTATCGCCGCAGACGTCAGAGCGAGGGAAATCATTTTAGCACCAGACCTGCTGTTTTCCCAAATATGTCTTCCTGTCATCATCATAAACAACAGGAGAGTTTTAGTTTACAGAAGATAGCTTGGAAGGAGTATTCTCAGTTCAATTCACAGGAAGTGACAAGGACACTGGATTTCTGGCTCAAACTCAACAGGTATGCTCTGTACTTGTTGAAACTGTTCATAACCATCAAATCTAATGACTGGTAATCTGCAGAAAACATTTTTTCTTGGGTTTAAATATCTTTAAAAGTCAGCTTATGTGTCTTGTTTTTCCCACGATAGTTCCTCGTATTTCCCACAATATGTATTTTTCAATTCACAATCCTAATGAGCTAAAATTAGCTAAATAAATTGGCATAGATTTCTGAGAAACTTCATGTCACATTCGAATCTCCTCTTTTTTTCTTAAAATGTTGGCATTCCACAAGAGTATAGATTAAGTACGAAGTGACAGACTCCGTGATAGATGCCACATACTGCCCTTTGTCCAAAAGTAGCTTGTCTGTGTGAGGAAGAAATACATTTTTCCATTCCCATTTTATCATCTTTTATTTACAATGGAGATCTGGTTTCCAGATGACGGCTTTCTTTTGTAGAATAATAATATCTGTATGTGGCCATAAGTACAATACATTTGGTTGTAGGTGAAAGCAAAGAGAAATCTTTTACATCTACTTATGACAACCATGTTTGTGTGTTTTACAGCAAACATGTTATTTTAAAGTGTTACTAAACCCACAACAGTAAAATCAGTCTGTATATGCCGTATACACGGGCAGACTGACAACTCATGGGGCCCCCGGGCAATAGGAGATCATGGGGCCCCTGTGTCCTTGCCCAAATTCAAAAAAGCCTATGAAAAAGGTACCAGGGGCATCTCATGGGGCCCCCTACTGACACCGTCCCTCGGGCAGTGCCCGAGTTTCCAAATGGTCAGTCTGCCCCTGGCTGTAAAGCAGGGGTCTCCAAGCTGCGGCTGGATGTGGCCCTCTGCTCATCTTTATCTGGCCCCTGGGGCACTATTCTTTTCACTGAAATGAGGCAAAATTCCTCCCACTGACAGCGTTGATGGGGCACTTCCTTCCAATGACTCAAAGGATGACACACTATTCCTTCCACTGAAACCAATGATGGGGCACTACTCCTCCCACTGACACCAAGGATGGTACACTATTCCTTCCACTGACACCAATGATGGGGCACTATTTCTTCCACTGACACCAAGGATGGGACACTATTTCTTCCACTGAAACCAATGATGGGGCACTATTCCTCTCACTGACTCCAAGGATGAGACACTATTCCTTCCACTGACACCATTGATGGAATACTATTCCTCGGCCAGTGATTACTCACTGGCCCCTGGTGATTGCAGAGCATCTCCGACGGTAAGGAGAACTGTATGTAAACAATACAGTTCTCCTCCATGTCAGCTCGTGCACACTGCTTCAGATGGCTGTGCTGTCCAAAGCAGTGTGATTACAGTGAAGCACAGACACACAGACGCAAGTATAACTGAACACAGCACACAGTTAGCAATTTGATTGCCCTTCATGGTAACCTCTTCCTGCCCAGTGCCATTAGGACAGTGTCCGTGCTTTTTTTTAGCACTGATCACTGTATTGGTGTCACTGGGGAAGTCAAATGACACCAAGTCAGTTCCCCCCAGAATGCCCGCCGCAGTCCTGCAGTTCTGCTATAAGTCACTGATCGCCGCTATTACTAGTAAAAAAAAATTTCCAGTATCTATACCGCCATTTGTAAACACTAAAACTTTCATGTAAACCATTTAATTTACATGTATTGGAATTTTTTTTAGCAGATGTAGCAGAATACATTTTGGCCTAAATTGATGACGAAATTAGATTTTTTTCAATTTTTTTACTGGACATGTTCAATAGCAAAAAGTGAAAAATTAATTCTCAAATAAGAATTCTCAATTTGTGGGAAAAAAAGGACATATATTTCATGTGGGTGCAGCACTGCATGACCACGCAATTGTCAGTTAAAGTAACACAGCGCCATAACACAAAAAATGGCCTGGTCAGGAAGGGGGTAAATCCTCAGGAGGGCAAGTGGTTAATTGCAAAGGTTTTACTGTTACTATTTATATAGGTTTCTTTAAATCATGAAAAAAATCATACTTTTTAATTAATATACAGAAAAATTGTCAATATGTGTTCTGGACAATTAAGTTGGGATTGTTTAAGACTGGTAATTGGAAACAGAGCTAACATGGGAGAGACCGTCATAGCAGCTCACAGGACCATAGGAAAAATTAAAGAGAATGTACATATGTTCAGTTATGTATAGATCCAGCCTGCTTTGCCATTTTCATGTGTAAAGGGTACAGATGAAGGATATTTACTTTTTAACCACTTAACCTCCGGAAGATTTACCCCCCTTCATGACCAGGCAACATTTTGTTATACGGCACTACTTTAACTGACAATTGCTTGATCATGCAACGCTGTACACAAATGAAATTTATATAATTTTTTCACACAAATAGTGCTTTCTTTTGTTGGTATTTGATCATCACTAGGTTCTAAATGAAAAAAGACAGAAAATAAAAAAATTTTGACCAAAATGTATTCTGCTACATGTCTTTGTTAAAAAAAATCCAAATAGGGGTATATTAATTGGTTTGCCTGAAAGTTATAGTGTCTACAAATGGCAGTATATATACTGGAATTTGTATTTATTTATTTTTCTAGTATTTATATTTCTAGCATTAGTAATGGAGGTGAATAGAGTGCGGTGGACATTCTGACACTAAGTGACACTGAGTGGGATCTGACTAACTGCCACTGATATCTCCAGTGACACTAATGACACTGAGCAGGAAAGGGTTAACATCTGGGCGATCAAAGGGCTAGCTGTGTACTGTTGTGCTTACTGTGTGCTGTTTTACTAGGGGACGTGCTATTTTCTAGAAAGCAGCACATCCCTGCCGACAGGAGATAAATCTGTGATGTTTACACTCAGATCTCTCCCCTGTCAGCTGCTCTACCAATCACTGAGTCTTGACCATGAATCGCTGGCCGGGACCTGGTGATTGACATTTCCGGGAGCCAATGACAGCGCAGGTAGGATGGCACGTGGATACATTCATTAATGTGTGTATAAAATCATTCCAAGATGGCTGCCGCTCTGAGCTCTGGCTGCGGCAGCGTGACATCAGCATGTAAGGCTCTCCCAACGCGTTTCATGAACATGCATGTCCTCAGGGGTACCTTAGATCATGAACACTTTTGAATATTCTACTTGGTATTGCTGCATCTCGTAGTACCACGGATTTCTTCACTAGATGAAGAGCACTTATATCACCTTGGCATTTCTGTGATTTGTAGTACCACGGACTATTCGTGTTTTCACACAAGGATTGCTGAGATTTGTAGTGACACAGACTTTTTTTTAATTTTTTTTATTATTTGATTTTTAAGATTTGATGTGTTTTTTTTCAGGTTCATATCACATTGATATTGTATGCTCACTATATTCACTTAAGCACTTTATGATTGAATTGGAGATTTATTATTTAGCGCTGCACTGCTATTTTGTACATGTATTTACTTGATTTTGCGCATCTGCTATAGGGCGGTCTTAAAGTGCTTCCAGACCGGACACTTTTACCCCCTTCCTGACCAGGGCAATTTTCAGCTTTCAGCGCTATCACACTTTGAATGACAATTGCGCAGTCATGCAACACTGTACCCAAATTAATTTTTTACCATTTTTTTGAGACAGATAAAGCTTTATTTTGGTGGTATTTATTCACCGCTGGGATTTTTATTTTTTTTGCTATGTAAATGAAAATGTCCCAAAATTTTGAACAAAAGTGTTTTTTTCATAAAATTTTGCAAATAAATAATATTTCATCATAAATCTTTGCCAAAATTTATTCCATTATCTTTTTAGTAATAAAAAAAAAAAATTAGTTTATAACCAAAAATTATAATTTTTAAACATTTTTTTTACATTTTTATTTTATTTTTTTAATGTATTATTTTTTTATTTTTTTTTATTTTTACATACTGTCACCCTAGCAGTACAGTGTCACCATGGTGACACTGTACTACTTGTGGGGGGTGATGAAGATTTTTTTTTTTTTTTTTTTACACTGATTGCTTTTACACCCATATAGGATGTAAAAGCAATCATTTCTCTTTCTCTCTGTGTGCATTCCTGCACTCATTGAGAAGTACTGAGTGAGCTGTGATTGTTCACAGCTTGTCACATGGTACAAGGCTGTTGTGAATAGCCTTGTACCATGTGACCTCTGTGATCATTCACAGATTTCACAGGTAGTAAGCAATGATGTCACAAGTGACATCTTGCTTACTACTTTGCATGTGATCACTGATTGGCCAATCAGCGATCACATGACCGGGACCTCGTACAGAGGTCCCGTCCGACGATCGGTGTTTCACTGTGTCCGGAGGACACAGCGGGCACCGGATCGCGGTGCTGCGCGCTCCCAGGGAGCGCGCACAAGCAGGGTGCCGGGAGGCCGTTCATAAACGGCCACCCGACCCTGCACTGCCACTGTCCAGCCGTTTATATGCAACGGCCGGTCGGGAAGTGGTTAAAGTATCATAGGTGTATTTTAGTTAGATTAGTCCTGTCAATTTAAGAAGTTGCTCTTATTGACAACTCGTTATGTTTATATAAGACACCTGTCCACAGAATCTTTTTCTTCCATTCAAACCTCGCCACCATGGGCAAATGACCAAAGAGCTGTCAAAGGACGTCAGAGACATGATTGTAGAACTGCACAAGGCTGGAATGGGCTACAAGACCATCAGCAAGAATCTTGGTGAAAAGGAGACAACTGTTGGAGCTATTATTTCAAGTGGAAGAAATACAAAATAACCATCAATCTCCCTTGGTCTGGGGCTCCATGCAAGATTTTGCTTCATGGGGTAAGAATGATCATGAGAAAAGTGAGGGATCAGCCCAGGAATACATGGGAGGAGCTTGTGAATGATCTCAAAGCAGTTGGGACCACAGTCACCAAACAAACTATTGGTAATACAATACGTCGCCATAGTTTGAAATCCTGCAGTGTCCACCAGGTCCTCCTTCTCAAGAAGGCACATGTACAGACCTATCTGAAATTTGCCAATGAACATCTAAATGATTCAGAGAAGGACTGGGAGAAAGTGATATGATCAGATGAGACCAAATTTGAGCTGTTTGGCATTAACTTGACTAACTGTGTTTGGAGGAGGAAAAATGCTGACTATGACTGTCACGATCCCACGATCGCTGCCACCAATATGTCATGATCGCAGCGTCAGACCCCAGACCTTCTCACCAAACTTGTGACCGAAGGACTAGCCGATCTAAAACCGCAATGTCACGTGCGTAACAATGCCACACCCAGCTGTACCCTGCACAATGATTTTCCAGCTAATGGACCACAGATCGATGTACCGGCAGCCTGAACGATTGTTACTGGGTCAGGTTAATTCTGCAATTAACCCTTCACACTGCCACCACCTCCTTTTTGTACAGAGAAAGAGGAAACTCAACGATATCAGCTAAAACACTACAATGGTTGAGATAATCGTCTGCATAATATGGTCACCATAGGCCGATTATGTTAAACACAGTAGCATCTCTTTAGAGGCAGGAATTCGTAAATTGCAATAAAGCGCTATAGAAACAGTTCAACACTTTCAGAAGGAAAGATTTTTTACTAAAAGGTCAAACGGGTGCAATAAAAATATTTACAGAAAAAGATGTAACTAGAATATATATATAAATATACAGAGACTTAAACTCTTAGGGCTGACAGCCTATTTTGTAGTCCCCAGCAGGGGGTGTCTCTGAAGTCAAGGACCAATACCCCGCTTAGGGCATGGAGGTATGGGTGGATACCTCAACTACAGCCAAAATCTCCCTTAACTCATATTTTAGCCCATAACTTTCCATCTGCACAAGTGACATTCCTTCCGTGGGTAGATTATTATGCAGACAAGTCTGAGGATTGATTAGATATGAATTATGAAATTATACATTGAACGGTTCACGAGATCTATTTTTCTGCTTTACTATGTGTCCAAGACAAGGCGAGTGACCCATCAAACTGTTCGCTTGCTCATTGCCCTTCTGATGATATGCCTGTTTTTTATGTAAATCTCTCATATTCCAAGATATGAGACATAGGAGAAAGATGTCTTTTAACAAAGGTTATCTGATTCTGTCACCTATGCTGAGTTAGATTTATTAGGTTGGAATCTCTTTCAACTCCTGGGAAAGCTTGCCTTATCTCTTCCGAGGTGTTACAATTTGCAGGTTCTTTGGACAGGGAGGCCCCGGCTCCCTTGGGGGGCTTTATAGCTTCTATGACCCTCCTGTGACATTCCTAACTCATACACATCTGGTCAAATGTCACTGGGCCTCTCCAAGAGGGAGGGGGGAAGAATGAGGGAGAAATATATTTGTCAGGATGGTTGCATTGGAGGGGACTGCAATTTCCATCCTGACGCAACCCACTTCTGCCGCGGGCTGGCCTGACCAGGGCACAGAGCCACTGTGCCCAGGGGTTCACCTTGGGGTGATATGCACTGCGGGAGACCCAGGTTCCTTCTGAGAAGGAAGCTGTTCTACCCAGCAACACTGCTGTGCCAACCAAGTGAGCACCAGTTGGCTGTGGCTATCCGAATACCGTGGCGACTGCCGGAGTTCCCAGCTGTTCACAAAACACTTGGGCTCAGGGGTGTCATCTGCTAGCATATTAATATGTAGCTTCTTGTCAAGGTAGAGAAGGAGATCTCCCTCTCCCATCTTCTTCCTCAGGCCTAGGACTACATCTGGCTCGAAGGTAGTGGCGCCTGTGTGCACCGGAACTGGACAGGCGATTTCTGGAACTCGCCTCCCAGATTTGTCCACAGGTACCTTCATCCAAGATGAACAGTCCTCGTTACCTGCTAGCATCCAGGACACCAGTTCCTCCAGTTTCCTGTCTGCTAGGTCAGTCACAGGTCCAGCTGAGCCATGGTAGTTGCACCCAGGTGTCTTACCGTAGCCAGCTGCACCCACTACTGACGTAACCTGCTTTTTGGCCTGGGGAGCAGACCAGGCCACCAGTGCCTCAGTCTCCCCATGCCCAGACCCCTGGGGGTCTCTTCCTACCGGTGGTTCCCAAAACTGAACCACTGACATGCCCCTCTGACAGTTACCATTCTCGACTGTCAGATTAGGCACGGGCTGTTTGCTCCTGACTAGTGACAGGGGCCCGAGTTGCTTTTCCCAGACAGGGCCGAACACCGCAAGGCCCCTAAAGTGGGCAACTGCACCCAGTTCCATTCCACATTGTAGGTCATTTTTGACCCCTGGAGAGGCGGTTGGTGTGTTCTCAACCCCAACTAGCTTTCCCGTGGATTCAGACAAGACACATGGGGTAGTGAAGGCTGGCTCGTCCTGAGCCTCCTGGGTTGGAGATGGTGGCCCATACCTCCTGCTCAGGTCCATTATGGTTAGACAGCGGGCCCCTTCCGGATGCTCCATTACCTCATTGCTCCTGGGCATGGGGTAGGCCACAACCACAGGGCTGGCGCTCAGTTTTCCAAGGTCCTCAAAAAGCCTGGTCATCTGATCCTGTTTGAAGACCGAGACTACCCGGGATGCCCAGACTCTAGCTGACCCCTGGATTCCGGACTGCGCCATTCCATCTGTCTCTTTGGCCCATTCAGCCTGCACCTCCTGGGAGATAAGGTTGGCGGAAGGCAGGGGGGGAATGCATTCTACCGTCCACCTCCTGAACCGCATGGTGAGCTCTCCCCGGGTTTCCCAGAATCCAGACACCATCTATCATAGGCATTGCCAGCAGCTTCGGGACCTGAGTGGAAAGGAGAGGTGATTGGGGCTGAGGGCCACAGCCCCCTCTCTGAGATCCGAGGATCAACCCCAATAAGGCCCCTCACACTCCCCCTCCAGGTGTGCTGTCATTGCCTAGGGCATATGTTTGTCTGCCCGTTGACACACCAATAAGGTCAGATCAGATGACATGCTTTCAGGCTTCCAGCCCCCTGCGGATAGGCCATTATTCCTGTCAGGCCTGTGTTTACTCTTCCCAGCAGGGAAGTGCATCTCTAGCCAGAGGCTGAAATCCCCATCTAAATGGCTTTCCAGGGCTGCCTTACCCGTGGAACTATAAGTCCCAGCCAGCTGTTGTTTACCCTTCTCAGCAGGGCAACTCATAGCTAGCTGACCTCTGAAGTTCCTTTGTGAATCGCTTATCAGTGCTGCTTTATTCGTGGAACTGCAAGTCCCAGCCGGCTGTTGCTTACCCGTCTCAGTAGGGCAACTCATAGCTAGCTGACCTCTGAAGTTCCTTTGTGAATCGCTTTTCAGTGCTGCCTCATGCGTGGAACTACAAGTCCCAGCCGGTGGCCCAGTAATATGCAAGGCCAACGGCTGGGCACTTATCGAGGCACAATCTTTTGGGCAAGAAACAGGCCTATCCAGACCATCCCTTTGCTCAGCCCCCAGAGATTGTACCTCTGCCCCCTCCACAGCACTGTGGGTGACTCCCAACAGTGAAAATGAATCATTTGTTTCATCATGACCATCATAACCATCATTAACGTTACCAACAGTATCATCAACATTATTGACATTATCATCATCGTCATCATTGTCATTATCATTGTCAACAGTCACGTTTATAATATCAATGACTCATGAGTTCGATACCTCCCCAGGCATTTCTTCTCGTTCTCCAGCTAATGGAGAATCCTGCAGTCCCACTCCATTCCCAGCTCCCTTCCTCTGTTCATCCACAGGTTGCCCAGACATTACCCCAGTATCTGCATACAGTACCTTGGCATGTCCAGAGAGTTCCAGGGGGCCCTTCCGGGTATTCTCGGCAGGGGCATAATAAGAAACAAGAGTGCCTAGATCAGCACCCAACAAAACAGGTGTGGGAATTTCATCCGGGACACCCATCTCCCTCATCCCCCTTCCCGCACCCCAATCTATGAATACCTTTGCACAGGGTATGCGTGAACGAGTCCCCCCAACTCCTGTGAGGGTAAGGAACTTTCCTGCAATGAGGTTCCTTTGCTCAATCACCTCTGGCCTGATTAAGGTGACTTCTGCCCTGGTGTCCCGGAAACCAGTTACCGACCGGTTGCCCACAGTGACGGGCTGCAAGTTGGCGGGGGTTACCCGCATCTGCGGACAAACAGCACGGAAGAAGAGTTGCTGGCCAGATGATGTTGTCTGCTTCTGCTCAGGACACTGCGTCCTGAGATGTCCGGCTTTCCCACAGGTGAAACATATGTGGTTGTCAGGCAGGGATGGCTTGGCCCCAAGTGCTGCAGGTGTGGGCGGAGGGGAAGCTTGACTCTCCGACGTAGGAGAGGTTGCTAGGGGCGATTTTCCTCCTTTCCAGCCATTCGGAGGAGCCTTGCGATGGTGAGACACTCGCGTATGAACGTAGGTATCGGCCAAATCGGCTGCAGCTTTAGTAGATGCTGGCTCTCTCTCCAAGACAAACTGTCTGACGTCGGCCGGGCAGATGTGCAAAAGTTGATCTCGTATCATGAGATCTTCCAAAGACTCGTAGGAGTCAGCTTGCAGTCCCTTAGTCCACTGTCGGAATGTGGTGCGTAAGCGACTCGCCACATCCGTATAAGAGTCCCCAGGTCCCTTCTGCATGGACCTGAACCGCTTGCGGTACACTTCCGGGGTCATCTGGTACTTCCGGATGATGTCTTCTTTTAAACTTCATAATCATTGTCTTGCCCCTCTGGCAATTAAACAAATGCGTCCAGGGCCTTGCCTCGTAGCCCTGGTGTCAGGTACCGAGCCCATTGTGTTTGGGGCACATGGTACTGACGGCACATTTTTTCAAATGACAGTAAGTACATGTCAATGTCACTATCTTTTTCCATCACTGGAAACTTGGCGGCTGTGCCCACGGCCAGAGTGGCGTCCTTGTGCTCTAGGGACCCGGGGTTCTGCACCTGTCGCTGGGGCTGGAGCCTTACCATCTCCAGCTCATGCCGACAATCAGCTTCCCTCTGACCGCCTCTCTCTCAGCCTGGCGTTCCGCAACCTCTCTGTCAGCCGCTGCTCGGCGTTCCTCTCTCTCCGCCGCTGCTTGGTGTTCCTCTCTCTCAGCCGCTGCTTGGCGTTCAAGGAACTGCAAGTAGGCCAGAGGATCTGTCTCCTGGATGCGTTTCAGGGCTTCCTGCATCTGAGGAGAGTCTCTGCTGGTTACAGGCACTCTGGTGCTGGCCCGCTCAGGCGGTGGTGTGACGATAACATTCGGGGATCCTCCAGTGTCAGTCTCTGTATACCTATCCTGTGAGGCCGTCTCTGAGCCACTGGGATCGGAGATAGCGGGAACCAGGTCATGTTCAAGTCCCCCCGAGTTCTGATCTGCTCGGATATCATACCCCACTAGATCACTAATCAACTCTTCATGATTTTTGCGACCGACGTCCAATCCTCGTGAAGTACATTCCGCACTCAAATCACTTTTGCTCATTTTCTTGTATTCTGCTGCACCAGGCATGATTGCAAGCAAGATAGAATAGAAAGTAGAAAAAGGAAACAGCTGTTCAGAGCCAATTTTTTAACACTGCACTGAAGCTCTTAATGCAACTATCCCACGTACACTGCCAGCCAATATGTCACGATCGCTGCCACGAATATGTCACGATCGCGGCGTCAGACCCCAGACCTTCTCACCAAACTCGTGACCGAAGGACTAGCCGATCTAAAATCACGATGTCACATGCGTAACAATGCCACACCCAGCTGCACCCTGCACAACGATTTTCCAGCTAATGGACCACAGATTAATGTATCGGCAGCCTGAGCGATTGTTACTGGGTCAGGTTAATTCCGCAATTAACCCTTCACACTGCCACCACCTCCTTTTTGTACAGAGAAAGAGGAAACTTGGCAATATCACCAAAAACACTATAATGGTTGAGATAATCATCTGCATAATACGATTGCCACAGGCCGATTATGCAGAGGGTTAAACAAAGTAGCGTCTCTTTAGAGGCAATAATTCGTAAATTGCAATAAAGCGCTATAGAAACAGTTCAACACTTTCAGAAGGAAAGATTTATTACTAACAGGTCAAACGGGTGCAATAAAAATATTTACAGAAAAAGATGTAACTAGAATATATATATAAATATACACAGACTAACAGCACAGCAAGTGACCCATCAAACTGTTCACCTGCTCATTGCCCATCTGACGATATGCCTTTTTTTATGTAAGTCTCTCATATTCCAAGATATCAGACATAGGGGAAAGATGGATTTTAACAAAGGTTAAATGATTCTGTCACCTACGCTGAGTTAGGTTTATTAGGTTGGAATCTCTTTCAACTCCTGGGAAAGCTTGCCTTATCTCTTCCGAGGTGTTAAAATTTGCAGGTTCTTTGGACAGGGAGGCCCCAGCTCCCTTGGGGGGTTTATAGCTCCTATGACCCTCCTGTGACATTCCTAACTCACACACATCTGGCCAAATGTCTCTGGGCCACTCCGATAGGGAGGGGGGAAGAATGAGGAAGAAATATATTTGTCAGGATGGTTAATCCCTTTGCCAAGATGGAGGTTGAAGCCAAAATGGTTGAACCGTGTCCATCTCTGTGTATACGCTGTTACAATGACCCTAAGAACACCATCCCTACAGTCAAGCACGGAGGTGGAAACATTATGCTGTGGGGCTTTTTCTCTGCTAAAGGTACAGGCTGACTTTGCAGCATTGAGGGGCCAATGGATGGGGTCATGTATTGTAAAATATTGGATGAGAACCTTCTTTCCTCAGCCAGAACACTGAAGATAGGTCGTGGTTGAGTCTTCCAGCATGACAATGACCCAAAACATACCACCAAGGCAACAAAGGAGTGGCTCAAGAAGAAGCACCTTAAGGTTCTGGAGTGGCCTAGCCAGTCTCCAGACCTTAAACCTAGAGATCTTTTATGGAGGGAGCTGAAACTTTGAGTTGCCAAGCAACAGCCAAGAAACCTTAAGGATTTAGAGAAGATCTGTAAAGAAGAGTGGACCAAAATCCATCCTGAGATGTGCAAACCTGGTAACCAACAAAGTCTTACCGCTTTGCTTACCAACAAGGGTTTCTCCACCAAATACTAGGTCATGTTTTTCTTATGGATCAAATACTTATTTTATTAACTGAAATGCAACTCAATTTATAACATTTGTATCATGTGTTTTGTTCTGAATTTATGGATGATATTCTGTCTCTATCATTTAAAATACACCTATGATAAAAATTAGAGACCCTTAATTTTTTTGTAAGTGGGCAAACTTACAAAATCTGCAGGGGATCATAAAATTATTTTCCCCACTGTACATATGTAACACATAGACATGTTGCCTCTAATTTATATATTTTTGGCACATTTCCATACAATACAGATTTTTAAAATCAAAATCACTGTGTTCAGGGGTTGATTTACTAAAACTGGAAAGTGCAAAATCTGATTCAGCTGTGCAGGGCTGTGGATAAGGGGGTACCACCAGTCCTCCTGTACAGGGCCCACACCAGCAGGGGGGCCCAGACAGCTAGGTGAATAGGATGTAGACAGGGAGAGTGGTCAGCAGCTGAAAGCTGGCTTCTTCTCCTCTCCATACAGGGGATTGGTTCCAGTAATTGCCCCCACTACACCCATGACCATCCCTGTACACCATACATTTCCCCCTGCTGCCCAGGCTTTCCTGTGTGCTCCCACCCTGCATGCTGCCTGCTGCCCTCCTCTGCTTCCCACAGCAGCTACAAACACACAATAGGATCCTTCAGGATGGAGAGTAAAGAAGGGACTGGTAAAAATTGCACATTTACCAGCCCCTATCTTTCCTGAATTAACACAAGCTGAACCGATCACTCACTGTGTTCATTTATAACTGAATCATAATAAACAGTTTTTTTTTTTTTACCGAGGAGGCGGGTCCTGTTAGGTTGGCTGTATGGGGCCCCATAGTTTCTAACAGAAGCCCTGCAGCTGTGCATGATAGCCAATCAGCTTCTAACTTCAACTTCTTCAATTAAGCTTTGATAATAAAACTTGGAAGCTGATTGGTTTCTATGCAGAGCTGTACCAAAGTTTGCACTCTCCAGTTTTAGTAAATCAACCCAACTGTCTGCATGGAGCTTGGTTTTCTTTCTGTGTTTATGTTGGTTTTCATTGGGTGTTTCCCCCAGCAGTGGTGGTTTTATTAGTACCAAACCAAATTGGAATTAGTGGTGATCAAATCAGATTTTCAATTTTTTTTTAATTATGATACATGAAATGTTTGATTGTGTTATCTATGGATAATACTTATATCCAGAAGTATTATGTAGCACCCTCCTAGTTATCTAGGGGGAGCTAGCTGATTATTTTTCAGTTAGAAAGGCTGAGTAGCAGCCTGAGCAATAGTCAGCTGGGCCAAATTTAGGTCAGGGCTGGAAGGCTCTGCAGATTAATTCCTTGATACCTCCCCCTGCTCTAGAATGTTTGATTCTAGAATCAGTAGGCTGGTTTGAGGAGGGGCTTATCTGCACTCTTAGGAGATCCTGACTGATCCCCAAGCAGGAGGCTTGGCATGGGGTCAGGACAGCCCTTAATAGTGACTGAGCCTGCTCATTAGCAGGGAGAGTTTGGGTGGAAGATGTGAGGAAGCTGAGATGCAGAAGCCTGAGAGGGGGCCCACCTACAGGCATGGCACTGGAAAGGAGGATCTCTCAGCCTCACCAGCCCCCAGAGCCAGGACCACATGTTGAACCAGGAAAGAAGCCAGCTCAGAAGAAGGCCTGAAGACAGCCACCTACCTACTTATGCTCGCAGGACTGAGACTGAGTGAGTGGTCCTACACTCCCTGGGCCAATTAAGGGAAAATTTGCACTCTTGTGGAAAACCTGATTAGCTCCTTACCCGGGACTGTTTCATTTAAGGTGACAGGCACTGGATTCCCTTGCCCAGGGATTTCCGCTGGCAGCTGGATAAGAAGAGGATTACCTGAGGTCTGGGGTGGTACACCAGGAGAGGCTGGAGAGCTCTTCAAGATGAATTTCAGCTATGTAAAGACTTGTACATAGTTGCTAAGGAGTTTGTCCTCAGTTGCAGTTCCATTGGGCATTCCATACACCCCTTACCCCATCCAAGTTCAACACCCCTTAATGAAACATAAAACCAAGCTCAAGGACTGTTTTCTGACTCTGAATGCAATCTGTGGAAGATAAGTGTAGCCTGGATGTGCAGGACTATAGGGGGACCCAAATCTTCAGCAACTCCTAAGGGGTAGTGCTAAACTTACTCAATTAAAATAGTAAAACACTTCACTTCAAGATATGTGTTTCCATTGTTTGTGCCTATTGTAATTTGAAAGTTTCCTCTGCGTACTGAAATGTACAGTTTTCTGCAGTCAACTATAAAAAATATCTAAGCCAACTAGCATTTTCTGTACCCACCAGTTCCCAAGAATTTAGAAATGTTTTATTTGAATCCAATAATGATTCTAAAGGCAACAATACATAACTGCATTTTTTTTTCAAACCCACATCTTGATTTGGTGTGATTGAACTTTGCTTTTTTTTTCTACTGAATTGTTTTACTAAACTGCTCTGTAATTACAGATCTCCAGAGGACTTGAGTTTCTGGTATTGTTTAGCAACAACTGAGGAAACATCATGACCTGGGCAGTGGATCACATTGGGTGGTAATAGGAGGGAGAACATGGTTTGTGTACATCCGTTTGCTCCCTTCAGCGTGCAGGTGTCCATCTGCCTCTTTGTTTTCTCTGATGGGCCCCTCGCCTGCTAGGAGAAATGCACAAACTGACTTTGAAATGCAAGTGACCTCTGTCAGAGGTTATAGTAGGGCTCCATGAAACAGACTATTAATGATTTTCTGCAATGACATTGAACACAGCAGCAAAAGAGAAATGTATAATATGCAAATATTTGTTCATTACTGGTTTGAAAACATTAGAAAAAAATTGTGTCTACTTTGTAAAGTAAAAAAAAGAAAGAAAGAAACACATAGGGGGTGGATTTACTAAAGACAAATAGACTGTGCACTTTGCAATTGCAGTTGCACTTACTGTATTTTCCCCAGAGCTTAGTGAACACGGTAAAGCTCTGCTGATTTGCATCATTCAATCATGTGCAAGCAAAAGCACTGTTTTTTTTTAAATTTTCCTTGCAACTGATTGGGTATTCTTTACAAAGTGAAGCATAACTACATTTACTAAGCTCTGGGGAAAATTAGTGCAACTGCACCTGAAAAAGTACACAGTCTATTTGCCTTTAGTAAATACACCCATAGAAATGCACACAAAAAACACACAAAAGCAGCACATACATAAACATGCACATAAATTAAATCGGAGCTCCAGTCAAAGATAAAAAAAAAGGTCAGGAGCTACAAAAACTGTAGCTGTTGAATTTTAAAAAACAGCCACAAAAACTGTAGCTGCTGAATTTTAGAAAACAGACACTCATCTGTCCCTTAATCCAGCGGTGTACTCACCGCAGTCACCGCATCCTCGTTCCCCAGTGCCGGCATCCTAAGCATGGACTGTGGCAGCTTGCGGCGAGTAGCACTGCACAGTGTGAATGGTCACACAGCCTTCTGGGACATGTCACGTATCCCCTGAGACTACAGGAAGGGTAGGACAACTGCAGCTTCTCATTGCCTAGGCGGTCAGAGCGGAAGTGGGAGCGGGTACCTGTATAAATGACTCTCTGAAGGTGCCAATTCCTCACTGCAGCAGGGGGGCCACTACATGAAGCAGAACTTCCTGACCTCAAAATACACAGATCAAAGCTGCAGCCATTGGTTGAAAGCACTGATTGAATGCTGGTTTTCCAGTAGGACCATTCGACAGAAGCTGGTCATTAGACCAGCTTCAGTTGAACAGTCAGCAGTACACACGGCTTGAAAGTCAGCCAGTTCCCATCGAACCAGACAGTTTTCATTCCGTGTATGCTCTTGCTTAAATTATGTGAAGCCCTCACCAGAGGAGTTGTTTTTAGACCTTTACTTTCTGTGATGTATTACTCTCCCACTTTAAAACGTATCTATGGTCAAAATTGTAAAATCATATATTCATTTCCACATTGTATTTCCATAATTTCTGGCCTACACTTGTTAATCTGAATGATCTTGAAGTTTTAAAACCTACATTTTCAAGAATCCAACATGTCCTCAAATTCTTTAACACATATTCACTATGCCCTATGAATATGCAATGGTGTGTCACACATTTGAGAGAACCTGCTTCTGAACTACAGAGGTGCTGAGAGGAGGAAGCTTTAGTGTCATAGCCAGTACAAGAATCACTGCTTGCAGGCAGCAAGGTACCATGGGGTATGTAGTCCTTGGGAATGTAAAGTTAACCAAAGGAATGAGCAGAGCTGCAAAGCATCCAGGGAATCCAGGAATTTATAGGAAGCAATGTATGTCTATTACAATACTGATGTTATAAAATGAAAGTGTATGCTGTGACTATAGAACTCCTTTACACCTGGGTGATATGAGATTGTTTTATGAGATGGCTTACACTTTGCAATCTGCTGAGCATGGCTGAAGAGGCTAACAAGTCTTGCCGTGCAATTAAAGGAACTCACTAATCCATATGCCTCCGTTACCAACAGCTTGCTTTTTCAGGTCTTGAATCTTGTTTGTGGATTTGTGAATAGGATGGATGAAGTTAGTATTTTGTTTTTGATCCTATTGTAGTGCTACCCTTGTGAGGGCCGCTGTGTTGTGGGTACCCCTAAGCTTCTTTCTGCACAGCCAGGCAACAGGTATTTCTCACACAGACTTGCATCCAAGAGATAATGACCAGTCCATGGGGTTGGTTTTGATGTTTTATTAGGGAAATCAATTTGGATAGGGCTTGGATCAATAAAAGGGGTACACTTCCTTCCAATGTACAAAGGCAGATCCTTGACTGTTCTTTTTCTGAAAGCCCCCAATTGTAGCGGATCAGTAGGAACTGTCTTTTATGGGTGAGGAACTAGCAGCCCCTCAAAAATCAGTTTAACTTGTCTTGACTACATGAAGGGATGTCTTCTCTCCCCCTGCAGAGCTGCTCCCAGCTCCACGTCTGCAAACACCAGCAGCCCTCCTGGAAGATCTCCTGGAAGCTTCTTGGAAGATCTCCCAGGACAAGGGTAAAGGTTTAAGCCCAGTGCTGTCCTTAGAAAGCTTGCTACATGTGGTAGTTTTTCCCCTTGTAAATCCCAGAGAGTGCTGCTGTACACACTTTGTCCTCCTTGCTCCCTGCTGCTTCAGGTCTTGATCCCATTCATGCCTCACTGCTGAATGTATCCTCCCGAGCCAGCCCCAGCCCAGCCTTGAAGCCCCCCCCAGACCTAAGGGACCCCTCCCAGGTACCAACAGTCTCCTCAGCACTCTATCTTTCACCCAACTCCTCTGTCAGCCTGACTCTCCCATATTTATGAGCCAGTCTACCACTCTACCAGAGCCTCCAAACCTGGGATTGGCTGGGCTCCCATAGACATGCAGATTAGGTCTCCACCCCTTCCTGCTTACCGACTTCTGGAAGGTTCTATGGTCCTCGGCCACTCCACCACGGAAGCTGTAGGAAAGGTGAGTATAATATCTGTTTTTTTCCTGACTTTGTTTCTTATGAATTTAGTTACAGCATTTCAGCAAAGGGGAAGGGCAGCAAAAGTAAACAGTGGACCTTAAGCACAAGTGACCTTATGTGTAGTAATCTCAGTCTATCTTTTAAACATCAGATAGGTTGTAAGGATTTTTGGAGTATGACTTTTTTTTTTTTTTTTTATTTAGCTAGAGCTAAATAGGCACTGGACTTGTGGAATAAAGGCAACC
This sequence comes from Staurois parvus, assembly GCF_062004578.1. Lineage (NCBI taxonomy): Eukaryota > Metazoa > Chordata > Amphibia > Anura > Ranidae > Staurois > Staurois parvus. The sequence goes on from NW_028318030.1 coordinate 3,519,484, forward strand.
TCTTTACTAAAGAGTACAGAGCAGAAATCCATGTGCATACACAAAAACTCTAGCTGCAACAGCACATTGCAATTAAATTGTTCAGAGACCTTTATATTAAGAGAAAGAAAAAAAACATTAAACGTTTTACCTGTCCACTAACACTTTTTTAACTGATGGTACACAGGTATGATCAGGTTGCCCCATTATGCATTCCTGCTGCAGCTAATGGGTCTTGCTATACAATGGCAAGTGATGCTAGCAAGTGCGTAGGGATGACTGAACGTGGTTTGGTTCATTGAAGGTGAACTCACTGAAAAGTCCCAATCCTTTTCAAGTATATTGAAGGTGAATTTTGATATTTTTTTTCTGGCCAATTTCAAAGCTAATAGGCAAGCTATTGTTGAAAAAAGACATGGAGAGCTGGACGCTGCCCTGGCAAACATGTACCAAATCAATGTACCAATCAAAAGCTGCATCTGGTATTACAGAACAGTACAACGTAGTCCTTACTACACACACAATGGGGTTCCCCTTAACATTCTCCATGGACCTTTATCTATATTCACTGGGCAGCAAATGTGTACCCATTTCTTTGCTAGACCATGCCACATATCTTTTAACAGTAGAAATTACTTTGCAAGATAGGGAAGTGAAAGAGCCTGGCCTGGCACCCCGACATCAACAAAATTTAGATAGTGGTCAATTTAGTAATATACGTTGTATGAGAGATGTGCTTACATTACCTCAATGCTGGTTATCTGTTTTTCAATGATAGAAATGTGGCAGGTAAACATCAGCAGGCATCAGGCCATCATGACTAATGAAGATTTAAATTGCTGGCTTCTGTGATTGAGGGTGCAAATAGATGTACAAGGGCGGGCATAAATTAAATGTACAGTAATACCTAGGTTTGCAAACACCTTGGTTAACGTAATGTTTGGTTGACGAATGAAAATCCATTGAAAATAATGGTTTACAAATTTTTTACGCATTTTGTTCGCAATACGAAGTGTATGTCAGTGACGATTTTTAAATGCAATTGCCAGCTTTTTTTTTCTTTACTATAGCTCACAGAATTAGCTGTCACTTTCCCTGGAGCTAACAGAAAATTTGCTTTTATTAAGAAACTAAACTTAACTTGGGGAAATAAACTAAAATAAAACTTTCTTTCTTTTAGATGGGGGGGGAAGTGACAGTTGAATTTCTGAGCTATAGTGAAGAAAAAAAGAAGCGTTAATTACATTTAAAAACCAGCATCATAATAAATTAAAAAATGTTGTGGGGTTCCCCCTCTCATCCATGCCAAGCCCTTCGGGTCTGGATTTTGAGGGGTCCCACCCAAAATCCATACCAGATCCTTATCCGAGCATGCAACCTGGCATGTCAGGAAAGTGGGGGGGTGAGCGAGTGCCCCTCCCCTTCTGAACCACACCAGGCCACATGCCCTCAACACGAGGGGTGCTTTGGGGCAGGGGGGCTCCCCCCCAAAGCACCTTGTCTGCATGTTGATGGGGACAAGGGCCTCTTCCCACAACCCTGGACGGTGGTTTTGGGGGTCTGCGGGCAGGGGGCTTATCAGAATCTGGAAGCCCCCTTTAACAAGGGGGCCCCCAGATCCTTCCCCCCCTTATGTGAATGAGTATGGGGTACATGGTACTCCTACTCATTCACAGAAAACAAAAAATGTAGTGTAAAAAAAGACAGGAGATGGTCTTTTAAAAGTACTTTATCAAAAGAAAATGAACCCCGTTGTCAGCTGAAACATTAATACATAGTTGTCACTACTAAAATACCACATGGCTTGATAAATAACTCATGGCGATTCGGTTTCTGAATTTTTCGCTATACGAAAAGTCCTGCAGAATGAATTAAATTCGTAAACTAAGGTATTACTGTATTTAATTTATGTGTGTGCGTTTATGGTGCAAATGGTGCAGCGCTTAACCTATGAAAAAAAAATCCTTAATCTTATTTAGAAGAGGTTTATGTGATAAATTATAATAATACCGTGTTAAAATTCTATAATAAAGTCAAATCAGATGCATCACATGCCATGATGAAACCAGAAAACTTCACATAGCCAGTGGGACACCATCTACTCGCATTCAAGGCTTACCAGAAAGATTGTGACCCCTTACTAAGAATGGTCAATTTGGTATTGGTAACATCATGGATATAAAATGGTCCTCCAAAACATTCCAAAGAGTAGCAAAAAAGAAGTAATCCAAAACAACTGATAAATAATGGCTCCAGACCCTCCAGTACGAATCAGTAAAGCCGGACCTCGCTGTAAAATACATGAAGTAGATGAATACTCCACATAGTGTAAAACCACTAATATTAAAAAGTTTATTGGGTAAATTGCACTTACATAGTCAGGATTAAAATCTACATGTACAAAAACGCCAAAGGAGTATTTACAACATCAAAGATGGCAAAAGGAAATATGGTGAGCTTGGTTTTGGATAGACTGAGTTGAAGGAAGTTTGAGGAGGTGGACCAATGTAACTATGTATAACATGGTGATGCCTGAAATTATTCTTTATAAAGATAAAAAAAACACACCAACCCTGTGAAACATAATTTAATTGAAATAATACATATACACAAAAATTACATTTTATTTATATCCTCTGATGTCAATCCTTGTCAATGCATCCAGCAATACAAAAACTATAGTCAATCATGGCATCCACTGATGTAAATCCTTGTCAATCACGATGACCCAACTCCTGCTGATGTTTACCCCACACACTCACCTCTCTAAATTACAGATGCAGTAATGTATACAGAGGAGTGTATAGGCTCCTGCGTGAGCTGTACGCTGCAGAGTAATCAGGGCCACATGACACTGAAGGGCACTAACACCTTCCATGTTGGCACTGGGTGGCTGTAAACATAAATGTGTCCAAGGTGTGGTGGGAAGTACTCCTTAGATGCAACATTCTGTAATATATGACATAACATAGGAGTTTGAGTTAAACAGGACATGGAGCTGTAACTGTAACTCTTGGATGGGACATCTATCCATGTAGCTGGATTGTGCAGCTTCTCCAGCCATCTAGAAATGGCACCATAAGGTGCATGTACTGTATGTTAGCTTCGCTGCTGAGCTTGTGGGATTGAGAGTTTGAAAAGTAGATTTCATTTTTTTTGGTCCAACAAAACTATTTGGGCATGTGGTAGGCAAAATGGGCCATAAGAAATTTTAAGAATACTATGTATTCTTTCAGTAGCATCTTCATTCGGTTTTAATCAGAAAAATATAAGCTTTAATTTGTTTTTTTTACCTCCAAAAATTAGTAGGGATGTGGTTTAAGCAACAAGGTCCACAAGAATGTTTTTTTAAATACCAAGTGTTATGTCTTTAGTATATTAATTCTGTTTAAGGCCAGTTCACACCACATGCAGTCCAGTGCAATTTTTCTTTTCTGCATCACAGAATGCATGGAAAGTAAATTATATGGTTTCCAATAGCATAGTTCATCCCAGTGCGGTCAGTCCAAGTGCATTCCAGTTCCAGAAAAAAGTAAAACATACTGCATTTTTCCTGCACTGGACTGCATGCAGAAATGCATAAAAAATGCAACAAAAACACACACGAATGCATCAAAATGAATTAAAAACATGCACACAGAAATGCATCCCGAATGGATCTGGAGTCCATTTGTGTGATGTAAAGCAGCCCTAAATTAGAAAAATAGACTTTTTTTTTTCTTTATCTCCAAAGCTTAAATTGGGTTCAAATTGGTTAAAAATTAGTTTAGCCAATAAGACCTACCAGAAATGGTAGAAAAAATAACTGTGGTTAAAAAAAAAATCTCCTTACTCTTTTATAATGTAAAAAAAAAATACACTTCATAGTTTATACTTGGCCTGAACAGCTGCATCCGTCATTTTTAAATGTGGCCTACTCCAGATTTTGAAATTATGTCAATGCAGCCTGTACAATATTTCTTCCTTTTTTATGTGACATATATACAGTTGAATGTTGATTTTGTATATGAAACACTACATGTTTTGTGTCCCATTCATCCCGTTCACACTGATGTGAATCTGATGTGTTCCAGAATTATTTTTATACAGGATTTATATAGCGCCAACAGTTTGCTCAGCGCTTTACAATATAACGGGAGACAATACAGCAACAATACAGTTCAATACAAGAGGGATAGGAGGGCCCTGCTCCTTGGAGCTTACAATCTAGAATGCATAGATTTGCATGGCTAGGGAGATAACATGGCTTTCTATGGGGGTTGTTCACACCTATGCATTCCAAACATGATGCGATTACCAAAAGGGTCTTGCGCATGTTTGGTGCACTGTGGTACGTTTTTGAGTCCCATAGACTTCAATGGCACTAGCAGTGTAGATGCATAGGTGTTCAAATCCCATGCGATTTCAGTGCAAGATACACCTATTTCTAATGTCACAAAATTAGTCAGAACAGAAATCGCAGTACTGTAAAATCGCATCAGAATCACTGCAGAAACACACTGCAACTGCTCCTGAAATTGCACTTGAAAACGCATAGAAATCACACTGCATCAGTGTGAACCATGGCTCAAACTACATTCTACTTAAACTGCTTCAATGCTTACTAAGGAGTCTATACAGTATTTCTGGCCTTTGTCGCATTAAAAAAATACATTCTAAATTGTATTTGACACAAAAATATGCCATGTCACTTCCTCTTCCATGATGTTCAGCGTGTCTGTGCATTTTTTCTGGCTCTAGTCTTGGGGGGAAGGGAGTGTTAAATGTACTAGCAGATTTCAATACAATAACAAATTGAAAGTGGATGTAAAGGCTAAAGTTTTTTTTTACCTGAATGCATTCTCTGCGTTAAAGTAAAAAAACCTTTTAGGTGCAGCTCTCCCCCACCCCCCACATACTTACTTGAGCCCAATCTTGATCCAGCTCTGTGCCTGCGAGCAGCTCTTTTTCTCCCTTTTCACTGGGCTCTGGACACTGTCAATCCAATCCAGTGATGAGGGAGCAGGGAGAGGAGCCAAGCTGCACTGTGTCTCAATAGACGCACACAGTGTGGCGCAGGATCGTGCCCACGTGAATGCACCCCTAGCAAGTTTGCTAGGGGGTACTCAGAAGGCAGGAGGAACCAGAAGCACTATGGGGAACCCCAGGATAGGAGGATCAGGGCTGCTCTGTGCAAAATCATTTCACAGAGCAAGTAACTATACAAGATCCTTTACAATCACTTTAAGCCAAGCTCTAGCTAACACTTTATAGACAGTTACAGCAAACAGTATTTTTTTCCTTTGGGATAAAGATTTTACATAAATAAATAAAAATTGGTTATTGTAAGCATCCCTGTCCGTGGTAAATGGTTTAGTTTATCCTTGTAAACTGATACATCCGGAAGAGAACTTGTGCTTTTGAAAACAACAGACTTACTTGCTGGATCACCAGATGAAAATAGAATAAATAAAGTCTAAAAAAGAAAGCTAATACAGTCATCACATCTAAGAATTGTAAACTGCAATATAATAAATGTTTGCTTTTGAACTGAACCCAGGCACGCTCAGATCGTCCCTATTCTTCAGTTCTAAACACTTGTTTGTGAAGAAAACTGGAACAGGTGTTTTTTTCTGTTTACACACTGTTTGTTAATTGATTAATAAAAAAATATAAATGTTATTATTTTTTTAAAGCATCCACACTTTACAGTATTTTTTGACAAGTGCTTTAAACTTTTAGGCTAGGTTCATACCTATGCAGTTTGCGTTTGACCCGTTTCTGCATTGCGCTTTGAGTTTTGTACCTGCGATTTTTATGCTTTTTTTCTTGTTGCTAGGCAGATTTAAAATGCAAAACACATTAAAAACGTGTCAAAAACGCAGCAAAAATGCACTACGTGCTTTTCTGCAGTGTTTCCATTGAAGTCTGTAGAATGAAAAACGTAACTTTTTGCGATAAAAAAAGTCCCTGACCCTTTCCAAAAACTGCACCGGGTGAAAATGCGGAAATGTGAATGTTTCCCATAGGAAATCATATTAAATGGGCTGCTGTGCGTTTCTGCAAAACGCTGCAGAAAACGCTTAAGTGTGAACCTAGCGTTACAGGGAAAGAGGGAGAGAGAGAGCACACCACTGAGTCAAACGTGATGCTGAAGCAAGCTGGGATTCCATCTGGAGGATGCAGCCCAGGTGCTTATGATGATTCATAGCACATACAAACCACTTTTGGAATCTGGAGCTTTGGAGTTTTTTTCCCAAAGTCAATATCTGAAGACGGAAACATATTTTTTCAAGTGATACTGGTAAAAGAAGCAAAACTCTAACAATTGGTTTTGCCTCTGTACCTGCTAAGTGTTAATCACTTGCAAAGTGAAGTCGAACAGAGCATAGGACGGCAATTTTCATTTTACTGAAGCAAAATAAAATAAAAAATAAAAGTTCTTATAGAGACTGGAGATGAACTCAGGTGTCCTTTGAACTCATCTCATGAAAATTTGCAAGAGGCCTCAGAGATGAGCTTGGCTGTCAAAAAAGGAGAGATGTTGTCCTTATATAGACACACATGCCAATGTTTAGCCATTGATGAAATATGGTCGTGAGTCCATATACATAAGGGCATTGAATGACATGGCCCACAGCTGATTGGACTAGAAATAGTGCAACTTTCATGTTAGAATAAAGATGAGTTTGGATGACACCCATACTCATCTCTAAGGCCCCTTGCACAGGGGAGTCATAATTTACTGATGTTTACCCAGGAACCTGTTGACAGAAAGTGTGTATAGACTTGAGTATAGGCGAGTAAAGGTGCGTAGGCGTATGGTCGAGGAAAATTCTTCTTCATTGCCAAGGTTAATATAGTCATTTATATGTGCGTAAACATGCTTATAGACGAGTAAACACATGTAAACATTCCGTGTGCAAGAGACCTAATAGAAACATAGCCCATTCTGTTTTTTATGAAGATTAACCACTTGCCCTCCAGACCCCCTTCGTACATGGGCCATTTTTTGCGATACGGCGCTGCATCATAAATTTAGGCCAAAATGTATTCTGCTACATGTCTTTGCTACAAAAAAATCCCAATACATTTTAATTCATTGGTTTATGTGAAAGTTATAGCGTTTGAAAAGTAGTAATAGCGGCGATAAGCAACTTATAGCGGGCCTGCGGATGGCATTCTGACACTGGGGGGACTGACTAATAAAACGCACTGACACTGTACTAATGGCACTGGGCAGGAAGTGGTTAACATGTGGGGTGATCAAAGGGTTAACTGAGTGCGTTTTACTGTGTGCTGTGTGTGTATTTCACTGTAAGCACACTGCTTTGTATGGCTTTGCTATGCAGAGCCATACAAAGCAGTGTGCAGGAGCTAACAGGTGATTGACAGCCGAGGGCACGCATGCCCCCTACCCAAAACTGCAAAATCACATATGTACACGTGATTTTGTGTACCCGTGCTGCCCTGTAGCAGTATTTCTGCTATATGGTGGCGGGAAAGCTGTTAATTAAGCCCTGGTTCACATATATGCGAACTGGATGCATTTTGAACCCCATCTGAATCACATGACATGTCAAATTTCAGCCTTTTCTATTGAGCATATGTGCAGGATGGTTGCAGTGTAATTTCAAAAGGGTCAGGTACAATTTTTAGCTGGGTTCAGGTGTGATTTCTAATGTCACACACTTTAAGAATTCGCATTGGAATCTGAAACGCTGAACAAAGTCTCACGGGAAGGGACTAAAATTGCGCCAAAACTGGCCCGCACATATGTGAAGCTGGACTAAGGGAGTATTTCTGAAGCAGTGAATATGACTTTCATCAAATATTCACTGGTGGTGAATCAAAACACATGCACCAGAAAGATTAACCTGCAGTGAACATTTGGTGAACGCGAGATTTACTGCTTTATAACTATTCCCATGTGTTTCTTCTTAGATGAAGCAGCTGATGAAAAACAATGAAGAACAGAAATTAGAGGCAGCTTAAAGTGGTGTTAAAGGCTTCTTACCTTCAAGTATTCTATGCATGAAGGTGAAAAAATCTTCAGTGTGCAGCCCCCTAAGCCCCCCAATACTTACTTGACCCCAATCTCGATCCAGTAATGTGCACAAGAGCAGCAGCTCTCCCAGGTCTCTCCCTTGTCATTGGCTCAGATACTGTCAATCACAGCCAGTGAGGAGGGGGCAGGGCTCAAGAGTGAGCATGCACGAGTGCCCCCAGAGCAAGCGGCTTGCTATGGGGGGCACTAGGCAGGGGGCAGGAGCCTGGGCTTAGTGTTGTAACATAGTGACCAAAAATGTGTTATTTTCTCTAGAAATGTGTATGATGAAAGGTATGTGGCTCATTGGTTTCTTAAATGTTCATTTTAAGGTGACGTCCTGGTGCTAAGGAAACCTTGGTCTTTACCTGTTATTTACAAAACCTGCACTGGGCTGGTTTAATTGGTAAGCCTTATAAGAAGGATGGAGCGGATTCCCATTCCTGTGGACCGTGTTTTATTTTCTCCTTGATAGGTGCACTGATCACCCTCAGCTAGACTAAACAGAGCTCTTAAATGTGTGTGTGTCTACTCAGAGATCTTACCTGAGCTGTACTTTCTTGAGAACAGAAACAAATGAGTATTGCCTGATTGGTTTGTTTTTTTAAAGTAAACAAATAAGTAAGGAAAAAAAAAATAAAAGTAAGGGACTTACTAGGACAATCTTATCTAGGACAAGGACTATGCAATTGTTAGTGGGCATGCATTTTTTTTTTTACTGTTTGATTTTGCTTTATGTACCCCTTTTTCCTTTCTTCTGGAATACACAGCCTGATTCAATGAAGAATCCAATGTCTATTGCATATACATTTATTCTGACCTCTGCAGTTTATGTTAAGGCTCCTATTTAGTCATAATTATAATTGGCAAGCAGAGGCAGGTTTTTAGTAAGATTGTCTTTTCTTATCTGGGAAATAGGGGGTTTGTTCCTTTTTATAAAGTCACTAAAATGATATTTCTGCTACAAATCATGAAACTAGTTAAGGCTTTTATTTTGTTTTGTGGGTTTTTTTCTTAATGTATAGCTACACAAACAAACAAATTAGATGAAGACAAACACATTTATATACCAACAGTATAAAAGAATAAAAAAAATACATAAATTATGGGAGGAAACCATTGATAAGGAGCTAAACTGGAACAACTTCTATTAAAAACCTGACCAAAACATTTCCAAATTAACCTGCAAAACACACATTAATCCTGTCTTTTTTTTATTGCTAATGACATTCTATAGTTGTACATGGCACAGTGAGGTCAGATATTTGGGCAGTGCTTCCATAATGAGTCCTTTGGATCTAGCTACCTTTAGATTGGGGGTCAGCAACCTCTAGATTGCGATTTACCAGTAGATTAGGGTTGCCACCTCATATCTTTACAACTGAACACATATTAATTCCACAGCTTTTGTGGCTGATTAAGGTGGTAATTAAACTTGCCTAGTGCCTTATCTGCATTAAAATTAGCCTCAGAACCTGTGGAATTAGTGTGTTCAGTTTTAAAGGGATGAGGTGGCAACCCTACAGTAGATCGTGGCCGGGTGACTGATAGATTGTGTCTGGACTTGCTGACCCACCATCCCAGAGCATCAAGCAGAGTGCAATGCAGAGGGACTAATTGTAAAGTTGGAGCTGTAGTAGGGAGCAAGAGCCAGGTGTGAAAGTGTCCCTCACTAACCAGAGATTGCTGCCAGGAAGGCTGATGAGAGCAGAGGAACTAAGCAACATTTCTTCTGTTCAGAGTCACCAGCGGATGCAAAGCAGACCCGGGTCGGTAAGATCGTGCACCCACCTCATTTCAGTGTTGGCGCCCAGAGACTGAGTCCAGGCCTATAGTTATTTAGGGTCTCTGTTTGTGTCAGGCCACAAGCGTGTGTTGTTAATGATTATTGGAAGGACTCCACAACTTAAAGTGACATTTCACATTGGAGAGCTGATAAAATCCCACAAACTCAAGCCAGACTGGCATTTTGCTCAGAAGGAATACTCAGGCATGTGCTACAGGACAAGCTATGGGAGGGGGAATACTGTAGATTTGTGTAAGATTGTAAGCTGTTGTGCTGCACCGCAGGCTAGCCCATAGCATACACCCATACACTGATTCCTGCTCTTTAAGGGTAATAACAGGTAAGGTGTGGCAGCTTAGTTGTGCCCGCCAGTAGGTAAATTACTTCACTTTCTACCTTCATCCATCAGAAGGTGCCGTGCTGTGCAGCACAAGGGTCTCAGCCTTTGGGCTGGGTGTATGTAAATTTATTGTATGTTTCCAGCATTTGTGGTTGTGTTTATTTGCCACATCTAAGTAAAATTCTGTTGTGGCAAAAGCTGGTGTTGGGGTTGCTTTTCTCGTTCGTGACTTCACTGTATCCTGGGGAGCCCACCCCGGTACACGGCTTACAACTGACGAGCCCAAACAGTGCTGCTGCCAAATGCAACTAAGGGCTCATTCATAAGTGCAGCAGGTACTGATGCTACTCTGAACAGCGATACAAGTGTGTTTGATAGGTGGTGAGGAGGCAATAAGTTGCCTCCTCACCACCTGATTTAAACAGGCAATTTCTGTGCAATGTTCATGATTGCGACATGGTAGCATGGTAGTTTAAATCAGGTGTGAGGAGGCGACTCTTGTGGAGGTGATTTTTGACTTCTCCCATGTTACTCCTTGCCCTCCAGAGGATATACCCCCTACCTGACCAGGCCATTTTTTGTGATACATCGATATTTTAACTGCCAATTGTGCGGTCATGCAATGCTGTATATAAATTAAATTGATGTCCTTTTTTTCTCACAAATAGAGCTTTCTTTCGGTGGTATTTGATTGCCTGTACAGTTTTTTTTTTTCCGCTACAAACAAAGACCGACAATTTTGAAAAAAACCCAATATTTTAGACTTTTTGCTATAAAACATATCTAATAAAAAAATGTAAATCAAATTTCGTCATAAATTTAGGCCAAAATGTATTCTGCTACATGTCTTTGCTTAAAAAAAAAAATCAAAATATGTGTACATTAATTGGTTTACATGAAAGTTATAGCGTCCACAAATGGCCATACATATACTGGAATTTTTATTTAAATTTTTTTTATACTAGTAATGGCGGCGATTAGTGACTTATAGCGTGACTGCAGCGGGCATTCTGACACTGGGGGGGGGGGGACTAACTGCCACTGACATCCCCAGTGACACTACTACAGTGATCAGTGCTAATTAAAAGCACTGATACTGTACTAATGACACTGGGCAGGAAGTGGTTAACTTTTCGGCGAACAAAGGGTTAACCGTGTGCTGTACGTGTTTTACTATATGTGCTGTTTTACTACTGAGACATGCTGCTTTGTTTTTCTCTGGTGTGCAGAGAAATACAAAACAGCATGTCCTTGCTGGCAGGAGAGAGACCTGTGTTGTTTACACACAGGTCTCTCCCCTGTCAGCTTTATACAATGATCACCAGGTGATCTCGGTGGGGACCCAGTGATTGACATCCCTAGCCGCCAATGGTGGCGTGCTCTCTATACCCAGAAATGCAAATAACTTCAATATATATATATATATATATATATACACACACGTGATTTTGTGCAGCCCTGCTGCCTTGTAGCAGTACTTCTACTATAGGGAGGCAGGTAAGCTGTTAAGGTTGTCTACCCCTGCTTTTGAGATGATTCAATTCTCTTTCAGACAGCTAACAAAAACAAGAAGTAACTGCGGAGACAAGGAAAAACAAATGACATGGAATAAAAAAGGCATAGGGGTCTTTTACATGGACAGGACAAAGGCACACTCTGCATAAGACATACTCTGCACAGGGCCTATACAAAGAGAGGGGATCAGAGAGCTAGGACAAGACGACACTGAGAGGGGACTGGAAGGTAAGGCACTGCAGCTGTTATCACTGAGCAGATGTTTTCTGTTCTACTTCTTACCAGTGGGACATCTCCTTTCATGTTCCTCTTGTTCAGTCTCAGTTCTACAGCCATGGCCTGGAAAGACATCGCTGTCACAAGGTCTATATTACCAATGGATAGGACAGACAGTATTCAACTTTACTATTTAGAAGAATATCCTTAAAATCAACCTGAACAATGTTTGAAAGAAAAAGGCAAAATAAAATAGTAGTCACCTCAATGAGTGTCAGTTCAATAGCAAAATTTCACAGACCACTGAATCCGCTCAAGTAATCTAATCAGATGCTTTAGACAACATGTGGTCCTATTTAAACTGTCACCCTTTAATACTGAGGTTAATCTCAGGCTTGCTGTAAACATTTTCTGCTGCAATACTCTATTGTTCCTTGCTAGCTCATCCAGAAAACGGATCCTGAAAAATGATCCCTAAAAGTCAAATGTGAGGTGTAAAACTGAGAACACAGAAAAGCAGTCTCATGTTCTTGTAAAGCCTCATGCACCCTGGACATTTTCAATGCTGTTCCTAGGGGCGTCTGGCACTTTTTCTTCTGCCTCTAAATGCCCCTGCATGTTAGTCTGTGTCAGGGGTGGACTGACCATTCGAGCACTCGGGCACTGCTGTTTTATAGCAAAAAGTCCAAAATATTGGTTTTTTTTCAAAAGTGTCCTTTTTTTTGTTTATAGTCCAAAAAAAAAAAGTGATCAAATACTACTGAAAGATATCCCAACTTGTGGGAAAAAAGGACATCTATTTTCATTTGGGTGCAGCGTTGCATGACCACACAATTGTCAGTTAAAGTAACGAAGCGCCGTATTGCAAAAAATGGCCTGGTCAGGAAGGGGGGGGGGGGGGGGGTACATTTTCTGGAGGGCAAGACCGCTTGCCCGCCCACAATATATTGCTGGATGGCAGCTACAGGAACAGTGATGTATCCGTACGTGTGTTTTTCCAGGTTTGGCACGCACAACCCTCACAGTCATTTGCCACTGGACATGTTTGTCAGCTGGTCCCGGCCAATGATTTTTGCTGATCTCCTGCAATGAATGGAGAAGCAGAGCTGTGCCTGTATTTGTAAATATAGTCATAGAATCTAGCTGGATCTTCTCTCCCTGGATTCTTTTTGTTCCAGGGAGAGAAGAAAGACAGGGAGAGTAAAAGCAGCACAATTGCACCCACACAATAGTTAGATAGTTAGTTATTAACCCCCTGATTGCACTTTTTTTAACCCTTTAATCATGCCAGATGCTAACTCCTTCCTGCCTAGTGTCATGAGTACTGTGTCAGTGCTATTTATTAGTGCCACTAGAGATGTCAGTGGCAGTTAGTCAGTTCCCACCCAGTGTCAGTTACTGCCAGAATGCCCGCTGCAGTCCCGCTATAAGTCGCTGATCGCCGCCATTACTAGTATAAATAAATAAATTAAAATTCCAGTATATATACTACCATTTTCAGAAGCTATATCTGTCACGTAAACCAATTAATATGCACTTTATTTGGATTTTTTTTACCAAAGACATGTAGCAGAATACATTTTGGCATACATTTATGAAGAAGTGTTATTTTTTTTTTAATTTTTGTATTGAATATGTTTTATAGCAAAAAGTCAAAAATATTGTTTATGTTCAAAATTATCGGTCTTTTTAAAATTAAATTATTATTATTATTGTTTATACCGTAACAAATAAAATATGCAGAGGTGATCAAATACCCCAAAAAGAAAGCCCTATTTGTGGTAAAAAAAATTGACAAATTTAATTTATGTACAGTGTCGCATGACAATTGTCAGTTAAAGTAACACAGCTCCATATCACAAAAAATGGCCTGGTCATGAAGGGGGGTAAATCTTCCAGAGGGCAAGTGGTTAATGCTAGGCGCTTTTAGCACTTGAGCGTTAACTCATTTCAATGGCCAGAATAGATTTTTATCCTGGCCAATGAAATGAATTAATGCCCAAGCAATTGAAGCATTTAAATGCGTTACACGCATTTACAAATTTGATGATGATCTGAGAGCAGTATGGAAAAAAGGGATAATCTGGTTGCTTGCTTTAGAGTTTAGGATTTATTCTTTCTGTTATCATACATGGTATGAATGATGCCTACTCTTGCATCTTGCAATCACTGCTATTACTGACGCTAATAAATACTGCATTAAAGAAAATCTGTCACCTCCTAAATATGTTGCCTGTAATAGAATACTATAATATTTACCAATGTAGATGCTCTTTTGATGAGCTATACCATAACAAACTGTCTGCATCTTAGACAACTGGTCCCCCACATAGCAATGTGATTCCATCTACCAATTGCTACATGGCGACAAACATGGCAGATTCTTTACATGGCATAGCACCTAAAAAGGATAAAGATTTACCCATATCCTGACAACTCAATGATAATCGTGTTGAGGAATAGAGAAGTAATGCTGGCCATACATGGTTCAGTTCTTTTTCTCAGCCAGTTGGATGAATGAAAAAAAAATTGAGGTCCATGCAGGTATCTTCCCCACTGTGTCATTGTATTCTGACAAGTGGGACTCCTCTGCTGTCAGAATACATGGAACAGCACTGCAGTCTATTGGCTGCATCAGCTGATCAAAGCAAAATTTGATAATCGACTTCTCATGAATGGGAATGGCCATAGATGGATTTATATTTGGCCAATTCCTGCTGAACGCACCAAAGTTTGATCCATTTATGGCTGGCTTTTATCTCCTCAGCTGGGACAAAGATAGGAATAAAAAGTTAATGGATGGTCTAAAGATGGGTACACTAGTAGAATTTAATTTGACATTTTTTTTGTAAGAACATTGTAAGAATTCCTCGTTAATTTTTCTAATCAGTAGTGGGGTTAAATTGGCTGTGGTTTTCAATCGTAGCGATTCATAAATTAGAAGAAGCAAGATGAAAAATGTTTCTCAAATGTACGGATTTCTATCAGTGTATGTATTTCAATCAGTAGTCCATTCATTCCAAAATCGAATGTTAAAAGCAAACTAAATTTTAAACTACTTTCAAATGTCATAAATATGTTTTTATACGATTTTCCATAAGAAATTCCACTGGTGTATACACAGCTTAACACTTCCTCAGTCTAGCCAAGACAAAAAAAAATATATACACAAACCTTAATTAAAATATTTTATTGTCATTCTTGAGGTTTAGTGGCAGATTTAAGAATGTTATATAAAAAAAAAAAATATTTTCTGAATATTTTTTGTATGATATCTGTCTTGTAATCTTTTGCATTTGTAGCTAGCACAGTCACGCACACCTACTTATGTGAAAAGACAGTGCAGTGTACAATATGTGGGTCGAATAGTCTGTAGTAGAAAATCAGACAGTCAGGTTGAGGGCAGACAGCTATGCGTGTGGCTGAGCATCATAACAATGATATACAGTAGCTGTTGGAGCTGTGAACACTATACTTACCCAGTATCATTGTGTGTGTATAGGACCCTGGAGCACAACTTGTTCCAGCAGGTGATGGATGCTATTGGATAGAACACATTTAGCTGGTATAGATAAGCTGTGTTACCTGAGGGGGAGATGAGACCTGCTTCGGCCCTTCCCGGTATGCTTAAGCCATAAAATAACTTTGGTGTTAGGTGGGGGAGGCTTCACACCTGGGCAGCCACAGGGCAGACTGAAGACAGCCAGGAGTGATGTTGTCGCAAGGTTTATGGAGATATTTTTATGGGGTCAACTCCCCATTATGTAGAGCACCTTATAATGCTGTCTGAAGTCACGTATTGCCATGTTTGTTCTTCAGAATAGAATACTAATTATTTTATTGTGTTTTTATTAGTATTTTTGGTAATTGTTGGGGAAATGATATGCGGGTTTGTAAAGGTTTTGTTGCACTATGAAGCAGCAGGTGTGCAAACTGAAATATACTTATTAATCAATTACAAAGCATTTCCATAGCAGTATGATGTTAAGGAAGCAGGGAATTGAGGGCTCTTCTTTGAATTTATTTATTTATTTAAAGCCATTTATAAAACACATGCAGCACTATAGCACTATTTGTAAATATAGCTGAATGGTAAGCTAAAAATAGAGCATGCTCACCTTCAAAGTTTACTTTCCCTAGTGATGAGCAAATGTGCTTGGGTCTGATTTGTGGGCCATTCATCAACTCATTGTAAATTTGAGGGGGGGGGGGTGGTATTCTTGAAAATGTACTCTGGACATTTTCAAGGATAAAAGGCAAGCGATTGTCAAAGGGCACAAGGAACTGGGCACTTTTCTGGCGATTTACATTATATTACATTATATATTTACATACCTATGCAAACAATTAAGAAATACTGTTTAGTGGAGAGAGGGCCTCGGTTTTATGCATCTTCAATGGCAATTCTTCAAATTACTCATAAGCTTTGAGGGATGCCTTTAAGCTGTATATGGTGTAACGGAAGGGTACAATTCTCATGGACAGCACCAGTGATACCATATTCTGGAATCACATAATTACATTGTGTGTTTTTTTTTTATAACTTTCATCAGTAAAGCTTACCTCTGAAAGCTTGCCCTTGTCCTCCACCTCCTCACCACCAGAACTCCAATCTTCCTCCCCCTCCTAATGTTCCTCCTCTGTTCCTACTGCTGCTTTGCCTTTACATATCCAGTCTATTCATCATGCAGTGTGTGATCCATGTGTGATCCAGCAGGAACACCATAGGGATTTTGTTGCTATCTCCACCTTGTAATGACCATTATGGTCATGTCTGTGGATGTTGATTGCACATGCATCCTGAATTAAGAACCACTGATGTGATAAAAAGTCTGTCCTTGTCTACACATACTCTCACAAATACTCATTTGACAGATTGTTGCAGTAAGTGCAGCCTTACCAATGTCAAGTTCCAGTACCTAGGCATATTGCATCTTAGATACTTGGCAGGCAGCTCTTTTTCCCCTGAATTACAGCCAGATGAACACAAGCTGGGTATGACCAATTGAGGTGGTCACACATTCGTCTGGCCAGCCACAGGACATCATGCAAACTAGGGTGCCCAACTATTACTTGCTGCACCACCTGGTTGAGGAAGCGTGCCACTTCCAGGTTGAGGAAGCGTGTTCACAGGTGTGAACTTTCTTTGCCAAAGGGCTTGGAGTGAAAAGCAGACATACCCACTGCAAATCAGCATGTAGCTTTTTGTAGGCTCTTGATCACTTTGGAGAGAATGGTAGTTCCGATGAGTCACTGATTAAGAGCATTTTGAAGGAGGTGGTAGAAGCTCCAATGTTGAGTCCTGTGCCAGTGTTGTGCTAGTCTTCATTGCTGTCAGTTAAAAGATACAATACTTGCCATACTTGTCTGTTTTTATGTGAACCCTGCTGTTAATTGAGTAGTCCAACAACCAGGAGACAGCAGATTTGACATGCAGATAGAAAGCAGGGATGGCCTTTTGGGAGAAAAATGGAAGTTGATTACCCGCCACTGTGGTGCAGGACAGGTTGCAAAGTTTTGGAAGGGGCTGACTTCAGGTAAAACAGGAGCAGCTGTTAAGCCAGCAATTTTTCCAAGCGCGCATTGAGATGATTGGATGAATGGGGTGATTGAGGTGATGTTTGGGGCAGCACAGTGGCTAAATGGTTAGCACTTCCTCCTGGTAGTACTAGGGTCATTGGTTTGAATCCCAACCATGGCACCACCTGCCTGGAGTTTGCATGTTCTCCCTGTGCCTGTTTGGGTTTCCTCAGGCACTCCAGTTTCCTCCCTGTAAGGGAATTCCCGTGAGACGGCTGGTGAATAGACGTGCGCATGTGCACAGAAATGCACGATCACGCACGTGCACACGCATGGTGAAGATTGGCACCAGATGGACTATTTAAAAGGTGCCTCTGCCTGTGCTGAGTGCTGACTGGTCTTCAGCTGTTCCCGTTTCCTGCTTGTTCCTGTGTGATTTCCTTGTTGCTGACCCGGCTCGTTCCTGACCTGACTCTGATTACTCTCCTGCTTGATACTTGTTCCTGACTTCAGCTCTGCTCCTGACTTTGGCTTGCTTATGATTTGGTACCTTGCTGTCCGCCCATTGATGACCCTGGCTATTCCTTTGACACTGCTCCTGTCTCCCATCCCTGCTTCCTGCCTTGCTCTGGTGTACACATGGCGATCTACCATACCAGCTCTGCATATTACTACTGTGCCTGAATCGGAGGTTCATCAGTCTTCCCAAGTCTCCAACTGCAAGAGCTGCAAACAACATCTGCTGGCGCTCTTGTCCCCCTGGTCCCTAGACACCCTCTGTTCCACTTCCAGTGGGGTCAGGGCTAGTGACACAAGTGAGGCTGACCTCGTCATTTCAGTCTCCAATCAGGTACGTGACAGTACCAGTCAGCCAGTGATGGAGTCTGAAAGGGAGGCCTCTGCAATGGGGGACATCTCTCAATCAATCTCTGCCTTGTCTTACATGGTGCAGAGTTTGCAAAGAAACCTTGAGCACATGGAAAACCAACTACCAACCAAGTCAGATGTCTCAACAGCCATGGGTCCTTCTGCAGTCTCAGACATAACTACCCAGACAGGACTCAGCATGATTCATGGAACCTCTCCTCCACCGGAACCCCAGGTTCCAATACCTGAGTCAGATGTTTCAACAGCCGTGGGTCCCTCTGCAGTCTCAGACATAACTACCCAGACAGAGCTCAGCATGATTCATGGAACATCTCCTCCACTGGAACCCCGGGTTCCAATACCTGAGTTTTTCACGGGAGACCGCAGGAGTTTTCGAACCTTTCGTAAACTCCTGTGAGTTATATTTTTCTCTGCTACCAAGAACCTTTGCATCATAATGCACCAGAGTGGAATTCATTATTTCACTCCTTCAGAATGAACCCCAATCCTGGGCACACCACCTTCGTGAGCAACATGATCCGGCTCTGACTTCTACGGACTTTTTTTCTCAGCAATGTCACAACTTTACGCTGATCCCTTCCATCGTTAGACTGCGGAATCTATGCTTACCAAGCTACAGTAAGGCCAAAGGTCTTGTATATGGAGTTCCGACACTCAATGGAACGAGTCTGCTCTCTGCCATCAGTTTCGCCTTGGTCTCTCTAACATCTTGAAAGATGGGCTTGCCCGAGTTGGGGGACCAACCAGGCTAGAGGACCTGATAAACCTAGCCATTCAAATCAACCGACGGCTCCGGGAAAGGCAGGGCAAAAGAACTAGCAGGGGTGTCTTGATCTGCTCTGAAACAGAGACTCCTGTCCGCTCTCCCACTGCTGTCGCATCAGACATACTCTCCAGCAAAAGGGGGCTTTGTAATTCTCATCGTAGGAGCTTTTGGAGACCACCGTTATCCTCTGCTGAATGACTTCGACGACAAGACTCCAACCTCTGCCTCTACTGTGGTGATGTGGGTCACTATGTACTGACATGTCCAGTGAGACCTCCTAAGCCCTCTCCTAGCTGGTTCCATATGATGCACCCACAAGGAACGAGTCAAACACACCTCTCCTTCCTTCTTCACTTGCCACTTGCTCGAAGAACTATTTCTGTTTTAGCAATTATAGACTCTGGTGCCTGTAGCTGTTTCATGGATTCTACCTTTGCTCATCAATACAATATTCCTCTCTGTACAAAAAAAACAAAGATTTTTGGTCCATCTGGCTGATGGCTCTGGTATCAGTTCTGGCCCAGTGACGCAAGAGACTATGCCAATGTCATCCTCGGTATGCCCTGGTTAAGGGCGCACAACACATCCATTAACTGGCTCTCCAGGGAAATCCTCTTCCAAATACTGTCAGAACCATTGCATTCCAAAGGAACCATGCGCAGTGACTCCTCTTCTTCTAGAATCCATCCTGATTCAGAGATGATGAAACTTGTCCCTGCTGTCTACCATGATTACTTGGATGTATTCAACAAAAAGAGTGCCAATGCTCTTCCCCCGCACCGGCCCTACGTTTGTCCTATTGAACTCCTACCCTGTGCTGAGATCCCTTTTGGGCGAATTTACCCTCTCTCTGAATTGGAACTAGAGGTCCTCTGGAATTACATAGATGAAAGCCTGGAAAAAGGGTTAATTCGGCCCTCTACATCACCAGCTGTAGCTGGCATCTTCTTTGTCGAAAAGAAAGATTATACTCTTAGACCACGTGTGGACTATCGTGATCTAAATAAGATAACAGTCAAGAACCGTTATCCTCTTCCTCTGATTCCTGAATTGTTCCAAAGGCTATGAGGGGCATGTGTCTTTTCAAAACTAGATCTGAGAGGTGCATACAATTTAGTCAGAATTCGTGAAGGGGATGAATGGAGGACGGCCTTTCGAAAACGCTTTGGGCACTTCGAATACCTGGTTATGCCATTTGGCCTTTGTAATGCCCCAGCAACATTCCAACATTTCGTTAATGATATATTCCGGGACTATCTTGATTTATTTATCATTGTTTATTGGATGACATCCTAGTCTAGTCTCAAGCTCAATAGAACAACATCGGGACCATGTGAAGAAGATACTGTGTAGGTTACGCCAACATCACCTCTATGCCAAAGCTGAAAAGTGCGAATTTGAGAAACAGACCATTCAGTTCCTTGGACTTGTGATTATTCCCGATGGCAATGCTATGGATCCTCAAAAATTGACCTTTGTATTAGAGTGGCCCGCCCCAGGAGACAGGAAAGCGGTGCAACGCCTTGTGGGATTTGCTCATTTCTATCAGAAATTCATTAAGAACTTTTCCGGTATCATTGCACCAGTCACGCAGTTAACCAGGCAGCATGTTGCTTTCAAATGGACTCCCTAGGCTCAAGCAGCTTTTGAACAACTAAAGACCTTATTCACCTCTGCTCCTATCCTGAAGCACCCAAATCCTGCTTTAGCTTATGTTCTCGAAGTAGATGCTTCTGAAAATGCTGTTGGAGCTATACTGTCTCAACGACAAGGACCCGAGTCCCTCCGTCACCCTGTTGCCTTCTGCTCTAGAAAGTTAAGCTCCACTGAAAGGAACTATGACGTAGGAGACAGGGAGCTGTTAACCATCAAGGTGGCCCTCGAAGAATGGCGCTACTTGCTGGAGGGAGCTTCACAATCTATCCTCATTTTTACGGATCACAAAAATCTGGAATACTTGAGAACTGCAAAACGCCTAAGGCTACGGCAGGCAAGATGGGCACTTTTGTTCTCCCGCTTTGTGTTTCACTTGACATACCATCCAGGATCAAAGAACGGCAAACCTGATGCACTCTCACGCATGTATCATGACCCAATAGTACCATCTGAGCCTGACACGATCCTGCCAGCTAAAAACGTTTTACTCCTGCAAGCAGACCTTGTATAACAAATAAAGGAAGCGGTTGATGAGCATCCACCCCCCTTGGAAATGCATCTTCAGCTAAGGGACGGCCTGTATCTGCATAAAGAATAGATTTATATACCGGAACAACTCAGGACTCTCATTCTTAAAAGATGCCATGACCATCCTTTAGCGGGTCACTTCGGGATCCACAAGACCTCAAATTTGGTCTCCCGTTCCTTCTGGTGGCCAAGCTTAATGAAAGATTGTAAAGATTACGTTAGATCTTGCTCGGTATGCCTCCAAAACAAGTCTGATAGAGCCAAGACCTGGGACCTATTGGAATCCCTTCCAGTACCTGAAAAACCATGGAGTATGATTTCTCTGGACTTTATTGTAGAGTTTTCCCCATCTGAAGGGTTCACCACCATCTTTGTCGTGGTTGATCGTCTGTCAAAGATGGCCCATTTCATACCCCTGAGATGGACTCCTTCTGCTGATGAGACTGCCTCTGCTTTTATTAAAGAGATTTTGAGGTTACATGGTATTCCCAGCAATATCGTATCCGATCGGGGAGTGCAGTTCACCTCTAAGTTCTGGAAAGCTCTGTGAGGCACTAGAGATTGAACTTTGCTTTTCTTCTGCATATCATCCACAAACAAAAAGGCAAACTGAGAGAACAAACCAGACCCTTGAACAGTATCTATGATGTTTCTCTTCTTACAGGATGAATGGGTGTCTCTCCTTCCATTGGCAGAATTTGCACATAACAATTCCATCCACTCTGCTACCAAACAGTCCCCTTTTTATGCCAACTATGGATACCATCCTTCCTTCCTCCCTGAAATGCCGGGGGAACTCGCTGTCCCGGTGGTACAAGAAAGGCTGGATTACCTCAATAGGAATGGTCAAATATTACGAGAAACTATTTTGGAGGCTCAGGCAAATAACAAGAGATTTTTTGACAGAAAAAGAAGGGGGAATCTGAATATGAAACCAGGAGAAAAGGTCTGGCTATCTACAACAAACTTGAAATTGAGCTGGCCTTCAAAGAAGCTTGGTCCAAGGTACCTGGGACCATTTACAATCAAAAGAAAGATTAATCCTGTAGCTTTTGAATTAGTGTTACCAAAGAATATGAAGATCCATCCGGTATTCCATGTCTCTTTATTAAAACCAACAGTTCCAAGTCAATTTCTGGATTGAGGTCCAGAATCTCCTGCTCCACTACTTGTCGAAGGTAATAAGGAATAGGAAGTAGAAGCCATCCTGGACTGTAGAAAGAGGGGTGGTCAGACCCAGTTCCTCATCAAATGGAAAGGCTACGGTCCAGAGGATAATTCCTGGGAACCATCCGCTAATGTCCATGCTCCATGGTTAGTGCAGGCTTACTTTCATCTTCATCCTGAAAAACAAGCTTTAGTAGGCATCCGGAGGCTGCCCCTAAGGGGGGGCAATGTAAGGGAATTCCCGTGAGATGGCTGGTGAATAGATGTGTGCATATGCACAGAAATGCACGATCACGCACATGCACATGCACGGTGAAGATTGGCACCAGACAGACTATTTAAAAGGTGCCTCTGCCTGTGCTGAGTACTGACTGGTCTTCAGCTGTTCCCCGTTTCCTGCTCATTCCTGTGTGATTTCCTTGTTGCTGACCCGGCTTGTTCCTGACCTGACTTTGATTACTCTCCTGCTTGATACTTGTTCCTGACTTCGGCTCTGCTCCTGACTTTGGCTTGCTTATGATTTGGTACCTTGCTGTCTGCTATTCCTTTGACACTGCTCCTGTCTCCCATCCCTGCTTCCTGCCTTGCTCTGGTGCACACCTGGAAATCTACCACACCAGCTCTGCATATTACTACTGTGCCTGAATCGGAGGTTCACCAGTCTTCACAGTCTCCAACTGCAAGAGCTGCAAACAACATCTGCTGGCGCTCTTGTCCCCCTGGTCCCTAGACACCCTCTGTTCCACTTCCAGTGGGGTCAGGGCTAGTGACACAAGTGAGGCTGACCTCGTCATTTCAGTCTCCAATCAGGTATGTGAAACTCCCACACTTCAAAGACATGCTGTAAGGTTAATTGGCTCCTGCCTAAATTGGCCCTAGTATGTGTATGTATGAATGTGAGTTAGGGACCTTAGATTGTACGCCCCTTGAGGGTTTGGGACTGATGTGAATGTACAATATATATATATATATATATATATATATATATATATATATATATATATATGTGTAAACTGCTGCGTAAATTGACAGCTCTATATAAGTACCTGTAATAAATAAAATGTTTCTTCTCCAACAGCTAGGGAAGGAATACCTGCTCGGACCAGGATGCTGCTGGAGACAATGGCTTGGGCCCTACTCTGCTTGGATCCATGCTGACCCTCTTCACTACTTGAAATGACATAAGTAGGCCTCTTAAAACATATATCAGACTTTCATTCTTATCACTTGAGACAGATGGAGCTTATTGTGAAGTGAGGAGGAGTGTGTGGATTTTGTTGCTGATTGGTATCAGGTATGTGCTGCTCCCACCAAGCTATGTTGTGAACCGTGTCACTTCATGTGTATAGTACCAAAATGACTGGTAGATTTACCACATTTGATATGTGACAGGCAGAGGCTGAAAATCACAATTGTGCTGTTGGCAGCAGATATATTTAAAAGGCCCAGGCTGATGATCTCCACAGAGTATATCTCAGGATAACAGTGGATTGCACTCATGGAGCAATAGGGTGGAATAGGGTGGCTGTTTCCGTCATTCATCTGCAAACTGCCCATGGATCACATCCTGCCTCTCTGATGTTGTCCTTCTCTCTCATTTTCCTCCTCTGTAATCTTATGCACCCAAGAATGGTCTGCCCACCTCATCATCCTAAGCCTCCTCATCACTCAAGCTTACTTGACAGTAAACTGCAGCTGCAGGAACATCAGTGTCAATTGCTTCTCAGTGCCTGTTGTCCCCTCCCGATATATGCTTCTGGAGCTGTCTTCCTTAATAAAAATGATGTCTGCAGAAAGTTACTGATGCTGTGTAAACTGCACTGTATAGTTTTGCATGTGTCCCCCATTAATGGCCTTTCTATGCCACCTGACAGCAGTTCAAAGACCAGCAAAAGCATGATTGGTAATTGGCTGCTGTGGCGGTCAACACACCTATTAGGTATTTTCTTGAACTGCGAACATTTAGGTCGAACTCACGGTGTACCTGAACTCAAAGCTCATCTCTAATGTTCACTTTGCAGTTCATTTTCACTTAAATACATTTAATGTTTTGTTTTTGTAATGAATACCCCGTTATTTGTAAGGAAAATGAAAAAAAGATTTTTGCTTGCACATGACTGATTGAAGCCAATACAACTTCACCTCATCTGCTAAGTTAAGTGAAAATTAATTTTAGATGGCCATTCACAAGTAGAATTTAATTAAAAAATGTTCTAAACTTTAAATGGGATCAACAATCATTTTGATAGTAGTAACAGGACAATTTGAAGGAAGAGCATGGAAACTTTTTCTCGAATGAACAAATTCCTAACATTGTGTGTGGCTTTTCTTTCAGGAAATTCCATTAATTACAAATTCAAATGTTAAAAGCAAACCAAATTTGGAACTACTTTCGAACATTCAAGTCTTTGTTGGCATTATTGAAGTTACTGACAAAATGTTTATTATGAACAATTGTACGAAAATGTACTAGTATATGGCCAGTTTTAGAATGGATGGATAAAGCTGTGCTGACTTCAATCATTCAATTATGTGCAAGAAAATTCCTTTCACATCATTAGGTGTTCTTTAGAAAGTGAACTTTCACCACATTCACGAAGATAGGTGAAAATTCACTTTTAAAGTAAATCAACTATTTTGAAATAAAACTGACTCTACTTAAATCAAACCCAAAGAGTTGCTTTATTGGTTGTGGAAGAAAGCAGCAATCTATCTGGCATTTCTGTTGCTGGAAAAATATCAAGTTGAAAAATATTAGAACTAAAGTGTACAATGGCACATCCCCAGGGCTGGGACAAGGGGTGGGATTTGGGGAGGATTTATGCTAGCAGGGATGATTGGGGGGATGTGTGCTAGGAGGCAAAATTTGGGGGAGGAAGATTAGTGCTAGAAAAGGGGATTTTTTGGGGGGGGGATTTGTCCTGAGAGAGGGGGATTTTCAGGGGGATTTGTGCTGGTGGGGGGGATTTATGCATAAAGGGGAAATTTGAGGGGTAGATGATTTGTGCTGTGAGGTGGGATTTGTACTGGAAGGGGGGGAATTTTTTTGGGGGGGAATTTTGGCTTGCAAAGGGAACTTAGAATGCTGAGATGGTAAGTGTGAAAATTAGAGGATTTTTGCTGTCACATAATGCTCATACATTTTGTTTTGGAGGGAAGGGGGGTGCCATTTAGAATGTTCACCCTGGGCTCTAGATGAGCTCGTCCCAACACTGCACATCTCCACCCTTCATATCCCCACCCCTCATCCCGGAATTTAATGTCTAGTTCCTGTGCAGACAGGCCTGGGCATTGACACATGCCTATGCCTCCAATTTAGAAGGTTTTTATATTGCCTGTTGTTTACTGCAACTGCAGTTGTATACTATATAGTGACATTACAGGTTTACTTTATGGCAGCATCAGAAATTTTATGGTTTCAATGATGAAGGACCATGAAGGTAAATGGCTATTAGTCAAGTTAGAATTTTTTGCCCAGCAGTTTTCCAAGATAAAAGTAGCAATGGGCTTCCACTTGGCAGGCTTCTAACATACAAGGGGACAAAGTCAGAAAGTGATCTCTGGTATTACTCTGCATTTATAAAGTAAGGGCAAAACTTTTTTTTTTTTAGTTTTGAATCAAGTGTAATCACTTTAAATCAGTAGTAAATTGCGAAGAAAAAAATCTTCTCCCTGCAAGCTTAGAGCATAACATGCTAGTATGCATCTCATTCTAGCACATTATGAAAGACTTACCTGAAAAAGAAGCCCTCCAGCGGAGCAATGTCACAGCTCCCCGAGGGTTCCATCTTCACCCGGTCTTCCTTCCGGGTTCACAAGCTGCAGCCAAGCTGCAATGTCACTCCTGCACATGCGCGAAGGCAGTTTCGGCCATGGCACGGCTCTCTCAATGGACAGCTCACCATCCATTGAGAGCACAGTGTGCATTCGCCAGTGACATCACTGGCACTTTTACAGTAAATATCTCCTAAACGGTGGACGTTTAGGAGATATTTACAGTACCTAAAGGTAAGCCTTATTAAAGGCCTACCTGTGGGTAACATATGTAAAATAATTTACTTTCACTTTATATAGACCCTGTTGCCACATCAGTAATTGCACCAACAATAATATTCCCAAAACATTTTATTAATGTACTTTAATTAAGGTGTTTAACTGTAAAAGTCTCCCCTGTGTATACATTCAAAGCCCTAGCTCTGCTTCTGGGTACTGCTATCTTGAATGTGATATTAGAAGACCTAGCAGACTGAGAGCTGTCACTCAAGTGACAGTATTCCCCGTCACTTCTGCACCAGAAACTACATAAAGGGTTACATAAAGAGGGGTCGGAGCAGGAGCTACTAGCACAGACAGCAATTAGACTCTCCCAGTAGAGGTGAGGGCTATGATACGAGGCTGTGCCCGGGAATTTACTCTTCCTGGAGTAGTCTCAGGCTGACCATGGATAGAGCAGTTTTTTTTTTGATCAGCCAGTGTGGTGTCCACACAATCAAGGTGAATGGAGGAATACTTCCCTCTGTATTTCTGACAGTGGGATACCTAAGCTGTCAGAATACACTGACCAGCGCAGCTGGCAATCGAAATATGGCAGGTCCCTGCCGAACAGGCCGCATTTTGATCCATCTATGGCCAGCTTAAAACTGGCCCTACACTTCATCTAGCTCCTGTTAGTCACATCCCTCAATTAAAAAACTAGGCAGAAAATTGTGGTCTGCAAAGCAGATGCATTCAATTAAATGCAGCTGCTTTACTGCTGTAAAAATACACTTGACAAAGCAGAAGATTTGTCCATCTCTGCTGCAGCACTGTACAGCACAGGGGCAGACAACCATTTGGAAACTCGGGCACTGCCCGAGGGCCCGGGGTCCGTAGGGGGCCCCATGAGATGCCCCTAGTACCCTTTTCATTGGCTTTTTTGAGTTTGGGCAAGGACACAGGGGCCCCATGATCCCCTATTGCCCGGGGGCCCCATGAGTTGTCAGTCCGCCCCTGGTACAGCATGCATAGAGGAAGCTGCAGGCTGAATTATAAAAAAGAAAAAACGATCAGTGTATGGCCAGTTTAATTTTCTAGCAAGTTCAAATACTTTACAAGTGGATAAAAATAATTTAGGGAAAGGAGAAAATCGTGGCGTAAGCATTTAAAATCCTCCTTTTCAGGCAGAATTTCATTTTTTATAATAGAATCCTGTTGCAATCTAATTTCTGCCCCAGTCATCCCAATGTTCTTATCTCTCACTTCATCCACAGAAGGTTTGAAATGTCATGTTTATAAGTTTTAAATCATTACAGAAAAGGGCATGATAGGGCGTGTCCACCACTCCAGACCACACCTTCCTACTTACCACCTTCCACCTATTTTCTGCACAATCTGATTGTACAATCTCCATGTCCTTTGGTGCGTTAACAGAGCATTTCTGAAATGCATAGCAAAGCACACATTTCCTGTGCAGTTTGCCATTCGTTTGGAAATGCACAGATGTGAATGGAGCCTCATTGTTCTTGTGTAAACAAACCAATTTCG
Source organism: Staurois parvus (assembly GCF_062004578.1). Classification (NCBI taxonomy): domain Eukaryota; kingdom Metazoa; phylum Chordata; class Amphibia; order Anura; family Ranidae; genus Staurois; species Staurois parvus. The sequence continues at coordinate 3,547,394 of NW_028318030.1, forward strand.
CTTTCAGGCCACATTCAATCCATGGTTTTGGCTTCTTTTTCCAGTGACATGCATAGGGCAGGCCGGTTTATTTCAATGGGCTGTCCTATACGTTGAAAAGTAGCTCATGGGACATTTTGGCATGTTGCGAGTTGCACATTTTTTACTGTGCATTTTGCGGCATTTATCACAAATTTTTTCATGTGATAAAGTGTGTGTTTGCTTCTGTGTTTGGTGTTCCGTTAACAAATAATGGCACTGAAAGCACAACTAGTTAATTTTAGGTGTATAAGGGTGGCCATACACTCTACAATCTGTTTGTACAATCTCTGTACAATCTCCTTTATGTTTACCAAAATTACACTGCTCAAAAAAATTAAAGGAACACTTTTTAATCAGAGTATCGCATCAAGTCAATTAAACTCCTGGGATATTGATCTGGTCTGTTAAGTAGCAGAGGGGGTTTTTAATCAGTTTCAGCTGCTTTGGTATTAATTGGAAATTAACAACAGGTGCACTATATGGGCAACAATGAGACAACCCGCAAAACAGGAATGTTTTTTTTAGTGCCAATGCCAGAAGGTTTGCTGTCTCCCAGCACAGTCTCAAGAGCATGGAGGAGATTCTAGGAGACAGGCAGTTACTCTAGAAGAGCTGGACAGGGCCGTAGAAGATCCTTAACCCAACAGCAGGACTGGTATCTGCTCCTTTGTGCAAGGAGGAACAGGATGAGCACTGCCACAGCCCTACAAAATGATCTCAAGCAGACCACTGGTGTGAATGTCTCTGACCAAACAATCAGAAACAGATTTCATGAGGGTGGCCTGAGGGCCTGATGTCCTCTAGTGGGCCTTGTACTCACTGCCTGGCACCATAGAGCTTGATTGGCATTTGCCACTGAACACCAGAATTGGCAGGTCCGCCACTGGCACCCTGTGCTTTTCGCAGATGAGAGAAGGTTCACCCTGAGCACATGTGACAGACGTGAAAGGGTATGGAGAAGCTGTGGATTACATTATGCTGTCTGTAACGTTGTTCAGCATGACCATGGAGGGACACACAGACCTCTTCTGGCTAGATATTGGCACCCTGACTGCCACTAGGTATCGGGATGAAATCCTTGGACCCATTGTCAGGCCCTACGCTGGTTGAGTGGGTCCTGAGTTCCTCCTGGTACACAACAATGCCTGGCCTCATGTGGCTAGAGTATGCAGGCAGTTCCTGGAGGATGGAGGAATTGATACCATTGAATGGCCCCCATGCTCGCCTGACCTAAATCCAATAGTGTCAAACTGGCGGCCCTCTAGCTGTTGCCAAACTACAAGTCCCATGAGGCATTGCAAGATTGACAGTTGACTCACAGAGGCATGATGGGACTTGTAGTTTTGCAACAGCTGGAGGGATGCCAGTTTAACACCCCTGGGCTAGAGTATGCAGGCAGTTCCTGGAGGATGAAGAAATTGATACCATTGAATGGCCCTCATGCTCACCTGACCTAAATCCAATAGAACACCTCTGGGATATCATGTTTCGGTCCATCGGATGCCGCCAGGTTGCACTTCAGACTGTCCAGGAGCTTAGTGATGCCCTGGTCCAGATCTGGTAGAAAAAAATACCCCAGGACACCATCTCAATAGGAGCATGTGCCAACATTGTCAGGCATGCATACAAGCACGTGGGGGCCATACAAACTACTGAGTACCATTTTGAGAAGCAGTTAACCAACCTAATCACAAAGGAAACACAGATCAACAGTAATATTTTCTTTCTCTCAAGATGCAAAAAGAGGAATCTCATACCACAAGGCCTCCGGATTAAAAATCCTTGTGTAAATACAATCAACTCTCCTTTTGCAGAAGGACTTTGCAGACGCACCAGCGAGAGATTAAGGAATCACCTCATTCACAAACTGTATGGAAAAAGGGTAACTATCCGGATACAAAAGCAGTCTTTGTTTGAAACCCTAACATCATTGGACCCTACCAACATTAACCAAATGAAGAATGAATTGGAAACTTTACAAAGACAAACACAAAAACTTGCCATGAATGGGAAACAAAAAAAACTTCAGAAGCTGCACCAAGAGCAGACCTTTTGGATACAATCTAAACATAAAAGCAACCCAACATCTACACCTCTTACCATCAGTGACCTGGAATCTAATCCGGAATCCCAAGGGATCCCTTATGTAAATGCTGACCTGACTGAAAATGTGGATATAACAGAGGAACTTGGAATCATCAACTTGTCAAATCATAAACTTTCCGAACCAGAATTAACCATCCTCTCCAAAGGCCTTACATTCTGCCCAACCACCAAATTGGATCATTTACAATTATTGTCAGATATGGAGGATTTCTTCAGGAGACTAAGGCTCAAAGAATATTTCCACAATATTGAAAGGAATCCTAGGACAATGGAGTGCTACACAAAGAAAAAGAACAGCTGCTTCACACCTCCACAAGGACGCAACCCCAAACTGGACACCTATATTGATAGCTTCAGATTGTGAGCTACATCCCTGATATCCACCCAGCAAAAGAAAATTCTGTACAATCTTTCACCACTAGAGCGAAGGGCTATACACGATTTGCGTAATAATCAGGCCATCACCATCAAACCAGCAGATAAAGGGGGAGCAGTTGTTGTGATGGATACAAACAAATACATACAAGAAGGCCAGAGGCAGCTGGAAAATGCTTTTTACTATAAAAAACTGGATTATGATCCGACCCAGGACTTTACAAAGCAATTAAAAGGTCTCATTAAAACACTTCCAGCCCACCTACATTCAGAACTTATAAATGCGATTCCGGATCATCCAGAAATCGGGGACTTCTACATGCTGCCCAAAGTCCACAAGCCAGGAAATCCAGGAAGACCCATCATAACAGGAATGAATACACTCACCGAACAAATCTCAGGCTTTGTAGAAAAAATTGTAAAGCCGTTAGTCATGAATACTGCTAGTTTCCTGCAAGACACAACTGACTTTCTGAACAAGATCAACAACATACAGCAATTACCATCTAACACACTTCTAGTGACTATGGATGTAGTATCCCTGTATAGTAATATCCCTCACAAGGATGGATTAGCTGCATGTCACAGATCCGTATCATCCTCACCAAACCATAAATACACTGCTGAGGATGTTACACAGATCATTGAATTCATACTTACACACAACTACTTTGCTTTCAATAAAGACATCTATCTTCAATGTATGGGCACTGCGATGGGAAGTAAAATGGCACCCCAATATGCCAATTTATTTATGGCTGACCTGGAGGAAAGATTCCTGAACAGCATGGAACAAAAACCAAACAGATACTATCGCTATATTGATGATATTTTCATCATACGGACAGAAGGTGAAGAAGACCTAAAACAATTTTACTCATTGATAAACACTTTTCATCCATCAATCAAACTAAAAATGGAATACTCAAACACACAAGTCAACTTGTATACCACAGTATACATCAGGGATGATACGCTTCACACCTCAATATACAGGAAACCCACTGACAGATGCAACTACCTCCACAGTTCCAGCTTCCACCCCCAACACACGAAACGTGCCATCATACACAGTCAGGCCATTAGATACCACCGAATATGTTCTGACCCAAGAGACCGAGATAAACATCTCGGGACACTAGCAAACTCCTTCCATAAGAAAGGTTACAAGGACAAAACTATCAACACCAGCATAAACACAGCCTTGAGAACCTGAAGAGAAAATCTACTTCAGTACAAGGAGAAAAAAACAAACAACCGTGTACCTCTAGTAACCACATACAACCCAGCACTAGAAGGGATAAGAAAAATAATCAAAGATTTACAACCCATCATAACAGAGGATGGAACTCTGAAAGAAATATTCCAGCAACCCCAAATACTGGCCTTCAGATAACCCCCCAACCTCAGAAATAAACTAATCAGTAGGAAACTTCCTTCTGATTATGATGTCACAAATAATGGAAGCAAACCCTGCAATAAGAAACTCTGCAAGCTGTGCAACCAAATCAATCCATCAAAAAGTGTCAGACACTCAAAAGGGATCTTTAATATCTCCGGATCATACAGCTGCACCTCCAGTAATGTTGTGTACCTTATCCAGTGCAGAAAATGCAGCAAAGGATCTTATGTTGGCGAAACAGGACAGAAGTTGCAAACAAGGATGAATTTGCACAGACATACCATCAAGGAACATAAAGAAGATGACCTCTGCACACCTGTAGGACACCATTTCACACAACCAGGCCACACAATGGGAGACCTCAATGTTTTAGTCCTGAAAGGAAAATTCAAATCCATTCAGGAAAGAAAAACTTTTGAACTAAGAATAATTCTATTTGACACAAGAGATAACGGCCTTAATTTGGACATGGGATTCCTCACTCATTATCCCACAGTTTTATGACTATTAGCTAGCTTGACCCCCTATGTGTGAGTGTAGTTTCCCCCCCTCCCCCCTCCTTTTGCTGTATCTTATCTGTAGCCTTTTTTTTTTTTTCATCCCTTCTAACATTCTGCTTAAGCTTTGTGATTTGGAATAGTACTGCTTGGACTTTGAAGAAGGGGACATACCCCGAAAGCTTGTCCTCAAAATTGTATGTTAGTGCAAATAAAAAAAGTATCACGGACAGTACTCAATTGTTTCGAGTTGCTGCAATGAAATTTTAGCAAAATGGACTAGCCTGCTGCCTCAATTTTTCACTTTGATTTTCGGGGTGTTTTTGAATTCAGTCCTCTGTGGAATGCTGATATCGTCAAATAAAAATTAAACATGATTCAGCAAAGTGTCCTTTGTGCTTCAATAAAGTCTCTCTGTGCATATAAAGTGCCCAAGTGTTTTCAGTTATTTACAATATATTGCACAATTCCTTCACACTTATTAAAGTGTCCGTGCTCAAAAAAGTGCTTCATTTCCAACAATCAGTGCCATAGTGTTCCCGAAATCCTCCAACATAAACACAGAACACTCACCCGATTTATATGACTACCTATCACAGGTGAGTCCTACAATGCTTAGTATCATGGATAACTACCATCAGCCTTCTCCTTCTTGGGTCAGCTGCACTCTTTCCTTTTAAATGTCTCACACAACATGTAGGGAGATATGGAGGGAGACTACCATGGTGTGAAATCTTTAAAACCTTGATGTTGGGGCGTAGCAGAGCCATATCTGTGTTATCCCTATGCTTATGATGTAACATGCGTTTTTATCCTGGTGCAAGGGTATGCACCTAACAATGTGACTGGGCATTGTGGAAGTGTTTTTTAATAAATAAAAGGTTTTAAAGATTTCACACTATGGTAGTCTCTCTCCATCTCTTCCTACATGTTGTGTGAGACATTTAAAAGGAAGGAGTACAGCTGGCCCAAGAAGGAGAAGGCTGATGGTGTTTATCCATGATACTAACCCCTGGTTCACATATATGCGGCCGTGTTTTGCGCGTGCACGAGAGCCCATTCATTTGAATGGACTCCAGTGCCCCGAGACACACAGAGAAGAAGTCTGCACTTCTTCTGAAAATGCAGTCCACACGGGAACCTCGGTTCCCAGTACAGTAGCGTTTTCCAGTGCAGGCGGTGTGCCATTAAAACTACTGGCACCAGCACAGAGGAATGTGGACCCGTGCGGCTGCACAAATTTGCATGCAGATCCGCAGCGGCACCATCCGCACATATGTGAACCAAGCCTAAGCGTTGTATGACTCACCTGTGATAGGTATTCATATACTGTAAATCTGGTGAGTGTTCTGTGTTGATGGTGGAGGCTTTCAGGAACACTATGGCACTGATTGTTGGAAATGGAACACTTTTTTGAGCACGGACACTTTAATAAGTTTGAAGGCATTGTGCATTATACTGTGAATAACTGAAAACACTTGGATACTTTATATGGACACTTTATATGCACAGAGAGACTTTATTGAAACACAAAGGACACTTTATTGAATCATGTTTAATTCCTATTTCGGTATATGAGCATTGTAGAAAATATGTTTATTGCACATGTTTAAACAAAAACCAATAGCGCTTTATCAAGGATAGGATATATATAAGAGCGGATATGATTAGTGTAGCACTTGGTACAGCAGCTGTGGTGAATTAAGGGATCACATCCAAAGCTCTGGTTCACATTATTTAAATCAGTCCTCTGTAGGTTGATCATTTTTAATTTTCATCAAACAATGGGGCATCCTTATGTACCGAACACATTACCCAATCCATATCAGTATAGCTCTCCAGCATGATATTTTTCCCCATTGAGATCTTATTTGTTTTGAAAGTGTTCCTTTAATTTTTTTTTTTGAGCAGTGTATATAATAAGAGGAGACACTGATCTGTACAATCACTCTGTATCCAGTCAGGCAGGCCCTTGCACTACATAGTTGATGGTAGTTTTAAAGGAGATTGTACAATCACATTGTATAGTATATGGTGAGCTTTACAGAACCCAGGACACACTTCTCCTGTTTTCAGTACTACAGCTATCCATATGCTGTTATCTGATTGCTCAGCTCCTGCACACTCTGCCAAATGAACTATCTATGGCTGTGTATTTAGTGAGAACGGTATTCACTGATTGAGCTGGAAAATGTGCACCTAAGGAAGTTCGTGGTAGTGCTCTACCACAGGAGGGCAGATGCAAGGTTTGTGCTAATAAGATCAGCTGATGAACTCCTTCTTTTGTCATGTCCTAAGGTCTGTCCAGGAAGTAATGGATATTATTTTCACACAACCAGCTTGACAGGAGGTAAAGGGTGTTTATGATAAATTACTATTATTATTATTATTATACAGTATTTATAAAGCGCCAATGGTTCGCTTAGCGCTGTACATTACAAAGGGGAACAGAACATGTGACAGAACAATACCAATACAATGCAAAACATGAGGGGATCGAGGTCCCTGCTCTTTCGAGCTTACAATCTAGGATAAATAGCTTTTTTTTTACATTAATGGTACTGTATATTGATTGGTGCATAGGGGAGCTGGAATTTAGAAAAAACAGGTGAACTCAGGGCTGGATCTAGCCTGATCTGATCTGGGGGTGCAGTAAAAAAAGTCAGGGGGCTTAATGCCAACACTATTAAGAATTAGACTGTCATTAGATCAAGGTGAATAAACAGAACCTGTTCCCCCTTATATCAGATGTTCCTATCCCCCTTTACATAAGAAGTCCTCATCAGAGTCCCCTTTATATCAGGTTCTCAGAGTATCCCCTTAGATCAGGGTCCCCATCAGAGTGCCCCCTTATATCAGGGTCCCCCTTTACATCAGGGTCCCCATCAGAGTACCCCCTTAAATCAGATTTCCTGATCAGAGTGCCCCCTTACATCAGATGTCCCCATCAGAGTGCCCCCCTTACATCACTGTCCCCATCATCACTCCCTTTTACATCAACTGTCTGCATAAGACTGGCTCATGGATAAGTGGATGCACTCTCAGAGATTTGGGAGGGGGCATGACTAAAATCTGGGGGTGGACAGCCCACTCCAGCACCCCCTACATCCAGTCCTAGGTGAACTAAGCCTTTACAATATTTTATTATTTTGTGCTTTTACCTGAAAAATTTTAGGTTGGTGAGAGGGTCTCTTTACGCTGAATTTTTTAGCTTAGTGCTTAAACAAATCATGCAACAGTCTAAAGAAAATGTAAATATATGAATGCATCACAGTAAAGTGTTCAGGTTAAAAGTTTTAAATAGAGGAAGTTTGTCTGCAGATTATGTAGCATAAAATCACATTTATTTATTGATGATTAAATGACTGTTCGCAATGAAGGATACAATGCCTGGAAGGGCTACAATTTGTCACACACTATGGCATGTATATAGAGCTTGTTTCTGTTTTCATGCTTGGAATGCCTGACAGCCTTATGCTGGGTTCTGGTGACAGACAAATCAATATCAGCCAATCTCAAGTGCTGTCTACTTCCTCTGCACAATGCTGGGGGCTGCGTTAAGGGGGAGAAGCAACCGAAAAACCAACAGGGATTTGAATTAAATGAGAGAACTGAACTGGAACTCGAAGGAAAGCAGCACAAAACAATTTAATTCTGTTTTTTTTTTTACATATCCATGTGTCAGCGACAACTATCGTTTGAAATATGTTAGCAAGGGTGTTAGAAATATAGTGTTTTTATTTATATATAATAAATACAGAATGGTCTTTAGATAAAAGTTTACATTGATCATGTCAACTTTAAAAATAATATTATAAATGTAAAATTTCAATTGCGCTCCTTACTGTAGTGTAGGGACTCAACTTAGAATGACTCCGAGCTTTCCTTTTATTATCAGTCTAAACGCTTTCCCTCTGAAAGAGCTTTATTTTTACAGCTTAAGTATTATTATTGTTTATAAGAAATGGTTGGACGGAGGAATGTAAAGGAGACCCCCTTTTTGGCTGCACCTGGCACCCTTCCTGGGGTCCTTCAGGGGTCTTTACCCAGACGGAGACTGTCTGTAAAGCCTGAAATATGGATTTATACTTAATCATTGAACTTTTGAGTAATATCCTTTTACCCTACTGAATCAGCACAGCAATGCATTTAACCCTGCTGTAATGGGAAAACTTCAATGTGGTTACTAAGATTGTGCAAAACACCGCTTAATTAAAACACTTCCACTCCAAAAAATATTTGAATTCCAAAGTTTCTATTACCCTGTAATAAGAAACCCCAAAGGTCAGTCCATTCACCCTATTTTTATCTCTTTGGAAGAACCATGATCTATCAATTAACCCAATGTCTAAAAGGCGAAAAAAGTGATATGCACATTACTTACAGGATTTAACAGGACCTTTTGTTTGCAGTATAAATTGGCAGTTCTGTGCTTTTACAGATCTCTTATAATAGTTTTTTTTTCAGAATTCTGAAATTTGCTGATGGTTCTGTCTCATTTATACCCCAGAAGAGCATGAGTTAACAGGGAGCATGGGACGGTCAAGCTCTTCTCTGGTGGCCTGTGGCTACTCAGTATATCAAACTATATTAAAAAGTGATTATTTCTCAGGCAGGGGTCCAGCATGAACACTCCCCTCTGATTACCCCATCATCAATACCACAAACACAGACACTCCTTGAATGCCGAAGCCAAAAACTTAAGTTTTTAACATTTATGCAAAAAGGTTGGGAACCAGTGGATTAGGTCCATAAGACATAAAACACAAAAACAATGTACAGTTTTTAGTCTATGTGCAATTCTATTGCTTTTTCTTCAATCGGTATTAAATCCAAAAGCAAACATGTATTATATTGCAGCTTACCAATTCTTAGATGTGATGGCTGTATTGGTTTTATTTTTTAGGCTTTCTTTTGTTTATTTTCAACTACTGATCTGGCCAGTAAGTCTGTTGTTTTTCAAAAGAACAAGCTGTCCTGCAGATGTAGCAGTTAGAGAGTTGAGACAAACCATTTACCAGGGGTATTTACAATGGTCAGCTTTTTTTTAAAAAAAATTTTTATGTAACATTTTTATCCCAAAAGGGACAAATCTGTTGCTGTAAGTGCCTAAAAAGTGTTAGCTGGAGCTTGGGTTCAATTTGTTACTGTATTTAACCACTAGCCTACAGGGCACTTATACCTCCTTCCTGCCCAGGCCAATTTCCAGCTTTCAGCGCTGTCACACTTTGAATGACAATTGCACGGTCATGCAACACTGTACCCATATGAATTTTTTTTGAGACAGATAGAGCTTTCTTTTGGTGGTATTTAATCACCTCTGGGATTTTTATTTTTTCTTAAACAAACTAAAAACCACTGAAAATTTTGAAAAAAAAATTTGTTTTCTTAGTTTTTGTTATACAATTTTGTAAATATGTCATTTTTCTCCTTCACTGATGTGCGCTAATGAGTCTGCAGTGATGGGCACTGATAGGCTGCACTGATGGACATTGATAGGTGGCACTGATGGGCACTGATGAGGAGGCACTGGTAGGTTGCACTGATAGGCATTGACAGGCATCACTGATACATGACACTGATATATGGCACTGATAGGCGGCACTGATAGGCAGCACTGACTGGCCCTGATAGGTGGCACTGACTGGCACTGTTAGGCGGCACTGACTGGCACTGTTAGGCGGCACTAACTGGCACTGATATGCAGCACTGACTGGCACTGATGCGCACTGATATGCGACACTGACTGGCACTGATAGGTGGCACTGATAGGCACTGATGAGGAGGCACTGGTAGGTTGCACTGATGGGCATTGACAGGCATCACTGATACATGACACTGATATATGGCACTGATAGGCAGCACTGACTGGCACTGATAGGCGGCACTGACTGGCACTGTTAGGCGGCACTGACTGGCACTGTTAGGCGGCACTGACTGGCACTGATATGCGGCACTGACTGGCACTGATAGGCGGCACTGACTGGCACTGATGCGCACTGATATGCGACACTGACTGGCACTGATAGGTGGCACTGATTGGCAGCACTGATAGGTGGTGCTAATTGGCATTGATAGGTGGCACTGACTGGCACTGATGGGTGACATTGAAAGGCAGCTCAGATGGGCACTGATATGTGGCATTGATGTGCACTGGTATGCACTGATATGTGGCATTGATGTGGCACTGATGGGCACTGGCACGTGGGACTGATGGGCACTGGCACGTGGCACTGATGGGCACTGGCATGTAGCACTTCTGGGGCCACACTGATCAACAGGGCACACTGATCATCAGTGCCCTGATGATCAGTGTACATGTCCCCTCCGCGGAAAGCCGATTACCGGCTCTCCTCTCCTCTCGAGCTGTCAGCGTGAGAGCTTGAGAGGAGAGAAATGCCGATAACCGGCATTTCCCTGTTTACATGTGATCAGCTGTGATTGGACACAGCTGATCACATGACTGAGCCGACATCTTCGGCTCTTTCCGTGATCGCCGTGCTGCGCGCTCCCTGAGCCGCATATGCGCAGTGAGAATGGTAGGACGTCAAAAGACATCCTATCAGAACGAGAGAACCACCTTGCGCCCGTCATTGTACTATAGGGCGGGCGGAAGGTGGTTAAAGTAGGGTTGCCACCTCATCCCTTTAAAACCAAACACATGTTTATTACACAGGTTCTGAGGCTGATTTATTGCATATAAAGCACTAAGTGAGTTCAATTACCACCTTAATAAGCCACAGAACCTGTGTAATTATTAGGTGTTCAGTTTTAAAGGGATGAGCTGGCAACCCCAATTTAAATTGGTTGTAAACCCTTACATATACCGTGGCCAGTGACTGGCCTCAGGTGATACACAGAGATTGAACAAATCCTCCTACATAAGTTGTACCAGTTTAGCTATAGATTTCTCTTCTCTACATCTGTTCAAAGTCCATAATTTATAAAGTTTTGTCTGAGAGTTAAAAAAAAAAAAAGTGGCAGAGAGCTGAAGCCGCACTCTGCAGGGCTCTATGGGGAAAGTTCTGAAAGCTGATTGGAGGGAAGGGGCACACCCCCTGCACACAGAACACAGAAACAGAGTTAAGGCTGTCAATCTGATGGAGGTCCCTCCCCTATCACCTTTTTACTCTTGGTGTCAGGAAAACTTCTCAGAAGTGATTCATGCTGATAAGAGAGGAACAAAGCAACGGGACAGAAATGACACCTAGCGCTCTCAATTGAGACAAGTACACATTATAGAGTGATATATGTCAGAGGTTTGCAACCACTTTAAAATTGGCTAGTCCATCTAACACTTCCCTCCCCCCTAGACTGAGGATGCTACTGTCCAAACGTGTCTTAATGTTTCCTTTATTCAGAGTGTAGACACATTAATACACAAGTGTTTTACAGGCTTCATCAACAGGTGAAAACAGAGGGAAAAAGCCTACAAAAGAAAATGAATGCAGCCACTATATTAGATTATTGGTTTTGGTTTAATACAGCTTTCAGCTTGCAAATTGTTTTATTTAGGTAATTGCTGCAAATGTTCTATTTCATCTTTAAAACGGCTACAATGTACCAAGCTGATGAAAGCATGCAACCTATCAGAGTCCAATATGAAAAGATTTGGAAAAAGAAGAATAATAACTGCTGTGACAGTGCAGGGCTCTGTCACTGTGAAGTTGTTCTGGAAAAGGACACAGGGTTTGCACGTACAGGACTACAGAGCATTTATATTGAACAAAGAAAACTACTCTAGCAGCTTTCTTTGGATTTTGGTATTTCTGGATGGAGCTCCTTAGTTTGGTGATTCCGAAGAGTCTTGGGCGGGTTGGAAACTCCAACCCAGTGCCCAGATGTACACAACCCTTTTAACAATGGGCTGGTGAGAGCAAGAGGTGGGTGGGAGTTGGAGCAGTGGCTGCCATTGAGAGAATCCCTGTGTGAAGCTCAAGGCTGTGTGCATCTAAGAAGCTTGAGGCTGTGTGCGTCTAATAAGGTGGATGCTGTGTGCATCTAAGAAGCTGGAGGCTGTGTGCGTCTAAGAAGCTTGAGGCTGTGTGCATCCAAGAAGCTCAAGGCTGTGTGCATCCAAGAAGCTTGAGGCTTTGTGCAGCCAAAAAAAGCTCAAAGCTATTTGCATGGAAGTCTCTGGTGGGAGAAAACTTGAGGAACTGGAAATATACTGTCATGAGGCCATGTGGGGCCAGAATAATAAGGTACTGCCACCTAGGCTGAGAGAGCCTGAATAGCCAGTTTTCTGTGAGACCAAATAGAGCAGAGGTGCTGCTAACCAGTGAGCCAGGTGACTCAGTACTTTTTTGTTAATGTTGTTTCTGAGTAAAGTTGAAACCCCTGTATGGGAATCCTGGATGGACTTTGTTTTTGTTTTTCCCTTTTAATAAACTTAACTGAAATGCCTGTGTGAAATGGCCTCACTGTACAAAAAAATGCATCTACCATTGAGCTAAACACCCCCATATCACACTGCATAATATTATCTATTATTTCTATATCTCTATTTCTGCTAAAAAGGGTTGAGTAAGATTTTATCCTCCTTTATTTACTTTTTTTTGTGCCTCATAAAAAATATTTACTGGTAAATAAAATCACAATCCCATTGTTTCAGTTGAAGATAAGAAGAGTAGGAATAAGCAAATTTATATGTACAAATAATGTTCACAGTGGATCAGAGCACTTCATTGAGGTAGAAATTTGGGAGAATGAGTTCCATACTATTCATACCATTTTGCTGCTGCTTTATATCTTCGTTGTGACATTTACAAGAATTCCCATTATCTCTAGACTCAATTGAGATACAGATCAGGACCTAACTTTCTTTCCATCAGCAACAGCCAACCTGCAGAAGGGATGTGCGTTGGCAATTCTGTATTTAAAAAAAATTTCAGCAGAGAGGCCTGTGGCTGCTTGAAAGGGGGTTGGGGGTGTTGTTAAAAAGAGACTGAACAATTTAGAATTCAACTAGTTGGAAAAGGTCAGCTGCTTAGCTTTTCTAGATGCTCAATATAATATCTTTTTTTTTTATATCTGAAAGAGGCACTCTGCAATCTGCAACAATATCGTAGCGTTATACTGCAAAGTATCATCCAATTTTGTTTAGGTGTGTGGGAGAAGAACTGTAGCTTTACTGCTTTAACCACTTGAGTACCATCATGTAATACCTCTTCATTAACAGGCCATTTTTTTTAGTTTTCAGCTCTGTGATAGTTTAACTGACAAGTACTCTGTAATGCAAAGCTGTACCAAAATTGATTATATATAATTTTTTTTAGACAGAGCTTTCCTTTGGTGATATTATTTATTTAATATAAAAAGGAAAAAAGTCCAAAAATGTTGAAAACCACCTGTTTTTCTTAATTTCTAAGAAATAAAGACAAGCTTGCACACTAAAAACAAACATATATCACTTAAATTATACATACTTCATAACAACAAGAAGATAAAACTTACAAAAGCCATATATCACTGTAGAGCCTGATCTCTGCAGAAAACTCGCAGGGGTATTGTGACAAAAGAAGGCGGCAAATATTTCCTCCTCAGGTGAAAAGCCCACAGTAGTAAGGAAATATATACAGTACAGTATATACAGTATATATTTATATACCTAAAATCAAAATTAGAAAAAAGGATAGTGTGATGAGCCTGGGCTCAAAAAGCACCTACATTCACAGTTTAATCTTGAAAGGTTTCTTGGTGTAAGTAGACCCATGATATTTGTTTTAGAGAAGATGGAACAGATTACCTGAAAAGCAATCATAAAAATTATATACTGATACAGGAAGAGATTTCTATAGTAATGTAACAATATCACTAACAAATTGATCAATATCTGTTTCAAAAGTTATTTGTAAACATCAGAATATGACCTGGAACAAGTTTGTTCATCAAAATATGGAACAAATTAGAGCTCATATTAAGAGCCACCATATATCAAACTGTTGAGGTACTGAACCAACCTAAAAATGGGAAAAAACGGGTACAGTATCTCTCAACCACAAAAATATAAAGCATGACAGAACACTCTACCTGAGACTTTTGACAGATCCTCAGCTTGGGGGGTTCCAGCAAAACTGGTCAAGCATGGTCACCGGTCGTACACGGATCTGTGATTTGTCAATATGTCATGGATTGACATGTACTTTTCTCTTACATTTTGAAAAGAGGGACAATACTTGAACCAATGGAATGAAATATGGTCATTATCTCTGCATCATCAATAGGAAATGTGCCTGTTATCTACATCTGCATTGTTGATATCCATTTAAGCAGGAGCAAATATACCTCCAAGTAGATCACATTCAGCCACACTTTTCTTGACCGGGACACTCTACAACCATACATATCCATCCAGGATGGCGTAAATGCAATCGATCCAGTGAAATTACCAGTTGGTTGTCTTTAAGTCTACCAGTCCATTTTTGAACCTTACCACAGCTTGGATTTCCATGGTCTATTCAGCATATTTTTATACAAGATGAACAACGGACAGAGGGGAAGATATCTTCCACCCTGTATCAATACAGCAGCTGCATTTTTTAGTGGCCACCTTTTCTCATATATATCTCTTTACTCTCTATGTCTGTCCCTCTTCTCTGAGAGCTCTCAGTTCAATTAACAGAATATGATCATTAATTAAATATATTATATATAAATGATATTTAATCCACTAGATCCATGGTCACAACCTCTGGCCCATAATATTCTTTTATATTGGATTTATGTAACAGTGCTTGTGTGTTATTTTAATCAATAAAAGTTTATTATTGCAATCAATGGCCTCTGCCAATATTTAAATCACAATAAGTTTTCTTTTGATATTTCAATTGTTTTGGGTTTGAGATGTTGAGCCAAAGCCATTTTTTGTGAGGAATATTTTTGACATTGGATTTTGTGGTGAGCTGTCCTCCCCTCATTTACATATTCACAAGATACAAGCCTGGTATCCTGGTAGGATAATTTTTTCTTTTTAATTTTTGTATCTTCTCTGCCATAAGCCATGCCGTCATATGTTATTTCTCCCTGAAGAAGATTTGTAATGAATTGAAACGCGTTGAGGCTTTATTTTGAGGGGAATATTTATCTCTCCCTGTCAGGATAATGCAATATTCAATGCTGTTTGCTTCATGAAGATATTAATTATGTATTTCAATATGTACAGTGTTTTATCCTTTTAACAACTAAGAATAAAATTGATTAGTTTATATTTGCATTTGTGTGGTCTCTCTGATACTGGTGCCTATTTCTGTGCTCTAACTTCTGGGAATATGTATATCAGGGATGAGGCACCTTTTCCCATTGATTGAATCTCATTAAACAGGGAATAAAACCCCTCTCCTAATTCTTTTTTAAAAATTGCAGAATATTAATAAAACCCCTGAAATAACCTTTTTTTGGAAAGTTGACACCCAAGGTGTTTTCTTTTTTTGACACAATTTTTTTGAAATGAAGTTACTGAGGGGTTATATATGATAGAGATAGATTAAATGTACAGATCATATAGAGGAAGGTGTGAATGTACAGGTCACATAAAGTGACATCATGGAGGTGAAGGAATAAATGTTCAATTGTAAGGGATAAAGATGGTGAAAGGGTTAATATACAGGTCAAACAGAGACAGCACTGGAGATAATTTGTTTAGTAGGGGTGGGAGGGCCATGAAAGGGTTGCTGTGAAGGAACAAATGAAACAGCACCTGTAGCTGTCTTCTGTGCCATCATGATTGTTCTCCTTCCCCTGTTGTAAGGGGAGGGATCAGCACTGCAAACAATACCATGTGCTTACCGTGCTGACCAATCACAGCAATCACATGGTACCCAGACGCTCAGATAGTGTCTGTGTATCCTGCTGTCCTAAAGACCATTCGGTACACAGCAATCCCTGGATGGATAAGCCACCCAATGGTTATTCATCCAGTGTCGTTCAAAAACTGCAATGGGTAAATAAAAGGCCACCAATCCGCTGTTGATAGACGTACACTATGTTGCCAAAAATTTTGGGATGCCTGCCTTTACACACACATGAACTTTTATGGCATCCCAGTCTTAGTCCATAGGGTTCAATATTGAGTTGGCCCACCCT
Organism: Staurois parvus; assembly: GCF_062004578.1. NCBI lineage: Eukaryota > Metazoa > Chordata > Amphibia > Anura > Ranidae > Staurois > Staurois parvus. Next base: position 3,563,879 of record NW_028318030.1, read on the forward strand.
TTGCAGCTATAACAAGCCCAACCCCTGAAAAACAACCCCACACCATAATCTCCCCTCCACCAAACTTTACACTTGGCACAATGCAGTCAGGCAAGTACTGTTCTCCTGGCAACCGCCAAACCCAGACGCGTCCATCCGATTGCCAGACAGAGAAACGTGATTCGTCACTCCCAAAGAAGTGCTTTACACCACTGCATCTGACGCTTTGCATTGCACTTGATGATGTAAGCTTGGATGCAGCTGCTTGGCCATGGAAACCCATTCCATGAAGCTCTCTATGCACTATTGTGCTGATCTGAAGGTCACATGAAGTTTGGAGGTCTTTAGCTATTGACTCTGCAGACAGTTTGTGGCGACTGCTGCGCACTGTGCGCTTCAGCATGCGCTGACCCCACTCTGTCATTTTACGTGGCCTACCACTTGGTGGCTGAGTTGCTGTTGTTCCCATTTGCTTCCACTTTGTTTATAATACCACTAACAGTTGACCATGGAATATTTAGTAGCAAGGAAATTTCACAGATGGACTTATTGTGATCCATTCTTTCACAAATGATTGTAGAAGCAGTCTGCATGCCTAGGTGCTTGTACACTTGTGGCCATGAAGGTGATTGGAACACCTGAATCGAATGATTTGGAGGGCTGGCCCAATACTTTTGGCAATATAGCGTATGTTGGTATTACTGTAAGTGGATAAGCACCCTGTCATTTCTATTTTTAAACCTGTATGTTTCACTCTGAAATCTGAATGAAACTCATACTTGGAGTACTGGTATGGAATGACCAGATTACTAATGCTGGAGACTGGCAGTCTGTAATTTTTAATGTTTGGCAGAAAAGCTAACACCCTACTACAACATAGTAACTTGCACTGCACACACTGTTGGTACTATTTAAATCTCATATATATAATAGTATGGAGATGCTGAGACATGCAGAAGTAGAGAGGAATATCCAAAGTTCCTGATACATAACACAGTATATCAGGAATGATGGCAGTAAGTTCTTGCTAAATTAGCCCACCTTGGTTCATTTTTAACTAAAATACCATTTTGGGTGGACTAAAGCCTCGTACACATGATAAGAATATCAGACGAATGATAGTCCGTTTTTTTTGCATGCTAGTTTCATATTGAAAATGAATAGTTTACTAAAGTTACTAAAATTCTTGTAAGACAGAATACAATTTTTGAACTGATGTAATATATTGTATTGTAATACATTAGTTTCCAAGCATGCATGGTCTTGGTCACTTGATTTTTTGCTGTACTGATTAAACTAAAATCGCTTGTTCTGGTATCGTACAGGAAAAATGTTGTGCTTGTCCCTTTGGATAATTTTGCATGAACTGTCATGATCGGCGGTCGAAAGCTGTGCTCCAACGATCAGCTTATTGGAATTGCTGCAAAAGTGGAATTTTTTGTTGAAATTTCTGATCGTGTCTACCAGACTTAAGTCTTTAAAATGTTTTGCTCAAATAGACTTTCTGTAATGTAAGAACCTATTTAGGCCATTGTGTACTATGCATATATTATTTACAAGCTTACACTCAGTGTTCTACTCCCAGCATTAAAAAGACCAATGTTATTGGCATAAGGGAATAGAAGGAGCAAGAAGGGAGAGATATATCATAACATCTATGTATAGATGAAAAAAAGAAATGTTTTGCCTTCTTAAAGAAGTCTCGCCAACAGACACATAGCAATAAAATGCCCAAAATACTGTAAAAAAAAAAAAAAAGTTTTGTCTGTGTCCCTTTGGAGAAATTTTGCTTGTCTGTATTAGGGAAAGCATGGTGCTGATGAGAAAGTGCATAGGGACATATTATTGTAGGGTTTGTTGGCATTGGTGTCTCAAAGAAGAAGCAAACCCTTACCAAAGTGCTCTATACCTTGGGGAAGTTGATGGTGGTGGAGGAAGGAAGAATTTTTGCATCTTAATGCTGGTGATTTGTGTTGTGCAGCCTCTCCACATGCACCATTCACAGGTATAACAGGCTGAATGTTTTCAAAAAGGGAATATTTTCTATTTTTTACTGGCTGCAATTTTTTTTTCACAGCCTGCCCTTGAGTCCATATGTACTTCAGTGCTAACCAGCTACATATGTGTTTTTTTACAAGGCACATCTCCTAATGCTTGCTTACTGCAATTGTTTAACCACTTGCCCTCCAGAGGATTTACCCCCCTTCCTAACCAGGCTATTATTTTGCAATACGGCGCTGCATTACTTTAACTGACAATTGCATGGTCATGCAACTCTGCACCCAAATTAAATTATGTCCTTTTTCCTCACAAATTGAGCTTTCTTTCAGTGCTATTTGATTGCCTCTGCGTTTTTTATTTTTTGCACTATAAACAAAAAAAGACCAACAATTTTGAAAAAAAAAAAACAATATTTTTGACTTTTTGCTATTAAACATGTATAGTAAAACAATAAAAAAAAAATCTAATTTCATCATAAATTTAGGCCAAAATGTATTCTGCTACGTTTTTGCAAAAAAAAATCACATTACTTGTAAATTAATTGGTTTACGTGAAAGTTATAGCGTTTACAAATGGTGGTATATATACTAGAATTTTTTTGTTTGCTTTACTAGTAATGGCGGCGATCAGCGACTTTATAGTGGGACTGCGGCAGGCATTCTGACTTGGTGTCACTGACATCCCCAGTGACACCAATACACTGATTAATGCTAATAAAAAGCACTGACACTGTACTTATGACACTGGGCAAGAAGGGGTTAACATCTGGGGTGAGCAAAGGGTTAACTGTGTGCTTTTTTACTGTGTGCTGTGTCTGTACTTTGCACTGCAAGCACACTGCTTTGCGGAGCCATACAAAGCAGTGTGCAGAGGCTGACAGGGGAGAGATCTGTGTTTATACACAGGTCTCTCCCTCGTCAGTAATACTTAGAAATCGGCAGGTGTCGGTGGGAAATCACTGTCCAGGACCCGTTGATTGACAGCCAAGGCCACGAATGGCAGCGTGGGCAGGGTGCACGCACCTACCCAGGACTGCAAAATCATATATTTATTTATTTATTTCAGGTACTTATATAGCGCTGTCAATTTACGCAGCGCTTTACACATATATATATTGAACATTCACATCAGTCCCTAACCCTCAAGGGGTGTACAATCTAAGGTCCCTAACTCACATTCATACATACACATATTAGGGCCAATTTAGACAGGATCCAATTAACCTACCAGCATGTCATATATATATATATATATATATATATACATGATTTGTGCACCCATGCTGCCCTGTAACAGTATTTGTGCTATAGGGCGGTGCGGAAGCAGTTAAATTATTTAAAAAAAAAATAATAGTGTAATATTTCTTTTCTTTTTGCCTTTTCTTACATAGTTACATAGTTAGTCTGGCTGAAAAAAGACATAAGTCCATCCAGTTCAACCAAAAAAAAAGTTATAATCCTACACCCACATTTGATCCAGAGGAAGGCGAACAACCCAGCAAAGCATGATCCAATTTGTTCCTGCAGGGGAAAAAATTCCTTCCTGATCCGTCAAGAGGCAATCGGATATTCCCTGGATCAACTTTACCTGTAAATGTTACTATCCAGTTAAATTATGTGTATCTAGGAAAGAATCCAGGCCTTTTTTAAAGCAATCCACTGAGCTGGCCAAACCCAACTCTTGAGAGTCTATTCCACATTTTCACAGCTCTTGCTGTGAAGAAACCTTTCTGTATTTGGAGATTAAATCTCTTTTCCTCCAGATATAAAGAGTGCCCCCTTGCCCTCTGTGATTACCTAAGGGTGAATAACTCTACACCGAGTTCACTATATGAACCACTGATGTATTTATACATGTTGATCATATCCCCCCTTAATCTCCTCTTTTCAAGAGAGAATAAATTCAGTTCCTCTAATCTTTCCACATAGCTGAGCTCCTCCATGCCTCTTATCAGTTTGGTTGCCCTTCTCTGCACTTTCTCCAGTTCCCCAATGTTCCTTTTGTGAATTGGTGCCCAAAACTGAACTGCATATTCCAGATGAGGTCTTACTAATGATTTGTAACAGGGGTAAAATGATCTCTCTCTCTGGAATCTATACCTCTTTTAATACAAGAGAAGATTTTGCTCACTTTAGAAACCGCAGCTTGGCATTGCTTGCCATTATTAGGCTTTTGATCTATCAAAACTCCCAGATCCTTCTCCACCATTGATTCCCCCAGTTGTACTCCCCCTAGTATGTATGATGCATGCATATTCTTATCCCCCAAGTGCATAACCTTACATTTATCAACATTAAACCTCATTTGCCACACAGTTGCCCAATTAAACCGTGCATTGAGGTTGGCTTGTAAGCTGGATACATCCTGTAAGGACGTTATTCCACTGTAAAGACTGAAATGGTATTTTTAATCCCAGACCCTATATCGTTTATAAATGTATTAAAAAGTAAGGGTCCCAACACTGAACCTTGGGGTACACTACTGAAAACCCTAGATCATTCGGAGTATGAATCATCAACCACTACTCTCTGAATACAATCTTTTAGTCAGTTTTCTATCCATTTACATACTGATTTTTCCAAGCCTGTATAATTTACCTTACACATTAGCTGTGTGTGTGGAATAAATTAGATTTATTTGACAACTTTTGTCTTTCATGAATAGATTTTTTCCCTTTACTTATTCCTGCAGTGCCATTACTCAAGTCAGTTTCCGGGTAGTTAAAATTCCCCATTATTATCACTGTCCCAGCCCTTGCAGCCCTTTCGATCTGTGCAAGGAGCTGAGTCTCCATCTCCTTATTAACAATGGTAGGTCTATAACCAACCCCAACGATAACCTTTGTAGTACGCACCCCCATGTGCAGTTCCACCCATAATACTTCACCCTCATCACACTCTCCATCAACTAGGTCCTCTTTCACACTCACTCTGAGATTGCTTATCACAGAAAGACAGACACCACCACCTTTCCTTTTTACCTTGTCTCCGAAAGAGAACATAGCCAGGAATATTAATGGCCCAAACATGTGAAGAATGAAGGCAAGATTCAGCAATTAAATCATAGTTCTGTTCATGCACCAAAGCTTCCAACTCACCTATTTTGCTTGGCAAGCTTCTGGAATTGGTGAACAAACAATTGTATGCATGTATGTTGCATATTTTTAATTTTCGTACGAATAGTACCAATTCCAATGGTTGTTTTCTATCTTGTTAAAAATACTGTTGAGCTCTCACTCCTTTTAATAAGTCCTAATCTGTGTCACAGATCAGAAACAAAGCAAACTGTTACTTGTGGCACTATTAGTATGCAGTCTATCCTTCTTTGTTACAGCATGCTTTGGACTGGGAAGTATAGGCATCGGAGAAACTCACCTGCTGGTTGATATAGCACCTACAGGATGAGGCCCCACCCAGCCTGTCAGTGAAGCTCACTTTAGCTGTGCTCAGGCAAACACCTGTTGCATGAGCATTTGGTTCACTTCTAGCCCCAGGCTCCAGTCCATGTTCTCCTTTTTTTTGTTCTCCATTTACTAACTACATCTTTCATCTGACTATTCTTGTTTGTTTCACACCCTGTCATTTTACCTGTCCTTGTTTCTGATATTGATTACTAAAACATTCTCTGGTTCTATTCTTGTCCAGCTGCCAATTACACAGGGGTATCTGATGGCTGCAACTTGGTACACCCATCAAGAAAATCCGTAGCTCTTTACAGTGTGCTCTGGTGAAGATCTGGTGTATGTGCTTAGACTCTGCATCTCATCCATTCTAAGCGCTCACACCCTTTCCAATGGGCAGATACCTCAGACAGTTGATTTTTTTTTCTATGACACCCTGGTTTTCTGTGTACTTCAGAAATGGCCTTTTTAACCCATTAAATACATTTCTCTTTCTATCCTCACCTACAAGGTGGTTTTCCTTGTAGCCATCACCTCTGCCAGTCTCATGTTTCTATTTTTTTTCTGCAATTCAATGGTTTATAGACAGTTTCATGGCATTTATTTGACTCTTCTATGTTTCTGTTTTATAACAGTTTTCACCTCCGTGACCTATCAATCCTTGTCTTCTTAACTGTTATTAACGTATCCACATTTGCATTTTTATTTGTCCATTGTACAATATTCTTTTTTTATTTCAATACTGGATAGATACTTAAATACAGTAAGACAAATCTCTTTATTGATCTGATATACAACTCTGTATTAGTTGGTAAATATTAATTCCTTTTCTCTTTCAATGGGTTCCTTGAGTGATACTTCCAATTCCTTTGAAATGCCATCATCAACCTTTTCCATTACGCTATCAATATCCTTCACGTTGTGAGAAGAGCCCAGGGATGCAGGTGAAGACAAATCAAAAAGATAATTTAAAGCAGAGTCATCAGCCAAGAGAACTCCTTGTAGCCATCACCTCTGCAAGGCTAGTATACTGCCTAGCTTGCATTGTTGGCCCTACCTGTGAGGCAGCACTGTCTTTACAGAAAAAAAAACACCAAAGACATATTAATATCTGCAGTTTTCGTTTTTACGCTACTATACTCACATATGTAGTATTCCCCAGGACTTCAGTGGTGCTCCTTGGGGGTCCTGACGCTTGCCCCAGAAATAAGAGGCATCATTGTTTCAGTGCTTTATAACTCATTTTTTAACTAAAATTGCATACCGCAGTCACATATCACTTGTTTCCAAGAAATGTGTTGAGCTGAGAATTATTCCCATTCCCAGTTGGATATGAATCCAATTCAATATTAGAAGTCTGTGTATCTTACTCCATATATATTGATAGTGCATTGTTCTATAACATGTACTAGGGGTGCAAGTGCTCTCTTGAATTAATCCTCTCCATATTTAAACATTGTGATGTAAAGTGAACAGTTGGTTTTAATACACGTTATGCACATGACTTTATTGAATAAAAATGTATGTAAATGTATTATATTTTAAACAGACATATTGTTGGGTACCTTAAAGTCCACCTTGTCTTATTCTTTTTTTTTTTTTTTTTAATAGCTATATCACTTTTAGGTTGTGGTACCTAGTGTTTTACAAGCCCATGTTTCCTTTTTTTTATAGTTTTTTTTATTAAGGAGATTTGAATTGAATGGCAGTTACTGCAATTGGATGATACATGTGTGTTGCTTTGGTGCATACAAATTTACTTAACAAGTAAGCATTGATGTCATACAAACAAAGGCGGCTTTGCCTGAATCAGTAAGGAGTGTCAAATTCAAAGCCCCATTGTGAAGGGGAAGCCAGCCAATTTCTGAGAGTTTCCCCCTTCAGCTATGGAATCCAAGGAAGTACAAGGAATCCAGCTGCCATCAGGAAATGCAGCAAAAGTGTTCTTCAGAGTGGGTCATTTTGTTTGTGATCCCTCTGGAATGGTGACAGTAAATCTCCCAGATTTAGACCCCTTGTATCAGGGAGTTAAATGACACCCTTGAAGCCTCCCCAAAAATATCCTCCTCCTAATAACACCAGCACTCCAACACTCCTTTTACTTGTACTCCTTTGTTTCCTGCTGCATCATAGCATTCCAAAATAATTTCACTGGCTTAACCTTCTGGGCAATATAATTGAGACTGGGTACCTGCTATTGTGATGTGAAAGCCCAAAGGGTGCATTAGCAAAAAATGGCTATAATGCTTCCTTGAGGTTGAGGCAAAGGGATGTCCTGTGCCCATGGGGAGGAGGAAGTGGAGGAAAAGGTGCATAAGCAACACAAGAAGAAAAAGTGGTTACTCTGTGCCCCTGAGGAGGTAAAGGGTCAGGAACTTTCCACTAGATGGGAGGGGTTGCAGAAATTGGCCAACAGAAATATAACTGTTATCCACCCCTAAGGAAGAGGAGGAAGGAAAGGGTGTTCTGAGGAGGAGGAGGAGGAACACATTAGCAGCACTTTGAACTTTTAAGACAATGGAGGGAGGTACTCTAAAAAAAGAAATTCAGAAAGTATATTATAAAACTGTTTGGACATTAGACAATTGGTATGATGTTTGCAGGCTTTAGATTGATTTTTTAAGTGTAAATGTTCTCTGCTATGGTAGCACTTTCCACCAATAAAATAATGTCTTTACAGCTGAATGAAGAAAATCAGGTGTCAAAGCCAAAACTACCTAAAAAAATTTTTTTTAAAAAAAAAAGTTGTAACAAACTAGATTCAGATGTATGTATTTAAAGAAATCAATAATGGAAATGTAAAAAAAAATTAACAGAATATGGTGTTGTTGACACTGTCCACAAGCATTGTATCATTCCTTAACACCACATACAGCTTAAAGGCATCTCCCAAGCATGTAATTTGAAAATATAGATGTTTTCCCATATCACCCTTGAAATTTAATTAAATGGAGAACCCTCTATGCACTGAATGGTATTTAAACATTTTTTTTTGGCTTAAACATGTCCCACATGGCAGTGGTCTCCCTATGCCCTTCTGTTTGGCAACTCTTTGCCTATTAGCCTTGAAAATTGCCAGAACTGATGTTTAAGATTTGCTCACCATAGAGTTCAAAAGGATTTCTGATTTACAGTAACTTCATAATTTTTGGACTTCACAATGGGTTTCACAAATGCCTCACAGTTTGTACTTTAAGCCATGGCAGTCTATTTATAATGTTCTTTTCTTCAGAGGGTTAGAGGAGCTTTTATCAAGGGGCACAAGACTACACTGAAATATGCTTTGCACATACACTATATTGCCAAAAGTATTGGGACCCTGCCTTTACACACACATGAACTTTAATGGCATCCTAGTCTTAGTTCGTAGGGTTCAATATTGAGTTGGCCCACCCTTTGCAGCTATAACAACTTCAACTCATCTGGGAAGGCTGTCCACAAGGTTTAGAAGTGTGTCTATGGGAATGTTTGACCATTCTTTCAGAAGCGCATTAGTGAGGTCAGGCACTCATTTCGGACAGGAAGGCCTGGCTCACAGTCTCTGCTCTAATTCATCCCAAAGGTGTTCTATCAGGTTGAGGTCAGGACTTTGTGCAGGCCAGTCAAGTTCCTCCACCCCAAACTCGCTCATCCATATCTTTATGGAACTTGCTTTGTGCACTGGTGCGCAGTCATGTTTGAACAGGAAGGGGCCATCCCCAAACTGTTCCTACAAAGTTGCAAGCATGAAATTATCCAAAATGTCTTAATATGCTGATGCCTTAAGACAGAAAAGCATGATTCGTCACTCCAGAGAACACGTCTCCACTGCTGTAGTGTACAGTGGTGGCGTGCTTTACTCCACTGCATCTAGCGCTTTGCATTGCACTTGATGATGTGAGGTTTGGTTGCGGCTGCTTGGCCATGAAAACCCATTCCATGAAGCACTATATGCACTGATGTTGTGCTAATCTGAAGGCCACATGAAGTTTGGAGGTCTTTAGCTATTGATTCTGTAGACAGTTGGCAACTTCTGTGCACTTCAGCATGCGCTGACCCCACTCTGTCACTTTGTGGCTGAATTGCTGTTGTTCCTAGTTGCTTCCACTTAGTTTTAATACCACTAACAGTTGACTGTGGAATATTTAGTAGCAAGGACACTTCACAGATGGACTTATTGCACAGGTGGCAGCCTATCATGGTACCACACTTTAATTCACTGAGCTCGTGAGAGCGACCCATTCTTTCACAAATGTTTGTAGAAGCAGTCTGCATGCCTAGGTGCTTGATTTTATACAGCTGTGGTCATAGAGGTGATTGGAACACCTGAATCCAATGATTTGGAGGGGTGTCTCAATACTTTTGGCAATATAGTGTTTATACTGTACATTTTAAATAGGCACTTGTGATATAGCTCTCTTTTTATCAGAATCCATTTTAAATGAAAACAAAGAAATAAATGACCAGGTTTGCTGCCAAGCAAAATCCAGTATCCTCTGTAAGCAATTTGACAAGTGCACAGGTAGTCCAGGAAGTAATGGGCACCTGAACCATTTTCTTCCCATATTAAAAATGGCAAAGCAATACAAAAAATGTGCCTCCAAATGACAAAATTGTACATCTGTCAGTCTTTTTCTGTAATCTGTTAAATACAAAGATACCAACGTCAAAGCTCTAAGAATGAGATGCTGATGAAAAATGTCACTTGCAATTTTAAGATTACAAATGACATACAGGGGTATATTTACATTGCAGTGAATGTGACATTTACCAAACATTTTTATTGCAAATGTATATTCATTGTGTAAATAAAACGTGTAAAAAAATTTAATTGTATAACTTCTAATTTTATATGAATTAGGGACGGTCAGGTTTGCACATTGTATATGCAGGCTTTGTTTCTTGCTGATATTCCTGTTGATTCCCCCCCCCCCCCCCCTTCTCTATAATAAGGCTTGTCTGCCCTAAATCAATATACTCTCTGCAGCCACTAGTGATGAACACCCACAATGCATTAGGTAGCCAATGACCATGTCATCTTTGTGTAAGATGAAGATGACATTACGGAGCTCAGAGAAATAATTAAAAAAAGAGTTGTGTTGGGTTCATTTAAGGAATGTTTTCTTATTTGGACATGTGTTCAATTAATTTGAAGTGCACTTTTTAAATCCTGTTGACGACTTGAAGAGACTTAAAGTGTTAATGTTTGGTTTACTTGAAACATCACCTCTTTAAAGGACGTCCACTCAGAATAACTGCCCCAAGCCCCCCCCCCCCACTGCCCATTATAATATGACAGTTGGTAGGGCAAGCAGCTATTCTGAATAGACATGAATCTGTTTATTGAAGGTGCTTGCACAATGCCTCTGATTTTGCTGTCTTTAGATAGCTGAGACCATGTGCAAAAGGCACAGAGCCAATGAAAGTGATTCCATGGCTTGTGATTGCTGAGATGGCCAATCACAATGATCACATATATCAACAGTACTACTTTACATTTTACAGCCATCCCCTCCCCCAGTGGAGGATGATTGTACCCTGATGGAGGGTAGTGAAGAAAAGGCTGCAACATAGGGAAGGTATGCTGTGCTGTGGAGGTAAAGATTTATTTTGGGGGGGTTTAAAGTATCACTGACCTCCAATATTGTTTGATTGTTTGGGGGGTTAAAGTGCCATCACACCAGTGATGGAGAAGGTGGTTTAAAAATGCCACTTACCATCAATGTTTGTGGAATTGCTTTGTGGAATTAAGATGACTGACCACCCTTGATGAGGAGTGAAGCCTTTGAAATGCCACTGGCCACCAATGATCCAGAGAACTTTCTTCAATTTAATAATGGAAGATTTTCACTTGGTTTCAGTGGACAACTTTTTAAAGGTTAAGTGCATCTTAAAGCCCAACTCTGAGTAAAAAAAAGTTTTTCCTTGTAGTCAGGCTGTGCGTCAATGCATGGGTCAACTGCTTGTTTTCTCTAGGGAAAAAAAAGTTTATACTCAACAGATAAAATGGCTCTCCATCACAGTCCAGCGGTGGACTGTTTCTGGTCTATGGAGCCTGCTCAGGGCTTGATGATGTCAGAAACAGTCCACAACTCAAGACCGGTCTTGTGCTGGAAGGAGCAGAGGACTAGATAAGCATATCTCCTTTCTCCTGTCCCTAGACAAAAATGAGCAGTTACCTTGTGCATTGTGGGCACAGCCCCACTCCATGAGAACTTTTTATATAAGTACAAGGTTTTTTTGTGTGTAAACCATTAAATCATATTTTACCATCAATCCATAAAGTGATTATGTTTTGTGCCCAAATCTATGTGAGTTCTTCTGTGTCTTTAAGAAAACACACATACCACACTCACCAGATGTTGTTGACTTCTAAATGATAAAGAAGTCAAACAGCACTTATCCATCAGTGTGTAATGCGTGGAGCAAATGGAGGTACCTGGTCCCTTAAGTGATGGCCACTGGATCCTTCTCCTTTAATTTCTCTGCAATGCCTCAATACCTGGGTTAGAATTTCTCCTGATCTCCAAGTGATATCTGAAATCTGGTGGAGAATTATAATATACAGTTCAGACAGATGAGAAGTTCTTCAGAGTTGTATGTCTGCTAAAGATCTCCAAGGAATATCTAGATTAACAGCTTGGGAAACTTTTTCTGTGAGTAAGGGTGAAGATTTCTTGTGATTTGACCCAATAAACATTCCCTTTAAACAGGGTATTTTATGCCCTGAGTGCTGTTCTACTCTGCCTGGTCCAGGTGTCCGTCAGTCCACCTCCTTCTTTAGCTATCCTTCAGTAATTTTATGTGGAATGCTTAAAAAAGAAAGGTATAGATAGTGATCTTCGTATAACAAATTATATTTTTATATTTAAAATCAGCCAAAAAGTATAAAACTCAAATTAAAATGTGCACAACAGTTTACATGTATGTCAATGGGAAATGTCTCACTTCCTGCTACAGCCCTATATTTAAAATTTTTACTCATGAATGCAGAGCACCTGCTGCCATTTTGCTGCACTCCAGTTCCTATGTTTTCATGCATAGTTTAGTGGCTTAGTTCTGTTTCCACATCAGACATATGGCTTTTTGGCAACAATCCTTCCATGAACATCACTTCTGACCAGATATCTCTGGACAGTAGATGGGTGTATCTGGGTACCACTGATTTCCACCAGTTCTGTGCTGATGGCACTGGTGGACATCTTCCAATGTCTTTTATCTGCTGTTTTAAAGTGTTACTAAAGTCAACAAACATAGCATACTTACCTGCTCTGTGCAATGGTATTGCACAGAGCGGCCCCGGATCTCCTCTTTTCTGTCCCTTGGCAGCATGGCTCTTCCTCTTCTTCGTGTGTCCCCATAGCCAGCTGCTTGCTATGGAGGCACACAGTATCTGCACGTTCCTGAGCTGTGTGTCTATGGAGCTGCACTCCATAGATTTACACAGCGAGACATAACCCAGCCCCCCACTTCCTCCTCACTGCATTTTATTGGCTCCTGCTGCTGCTCGGGTGCTGTGTGAAGAGGAAGAGAGGGGAGAAGAGATGAAGCAGTGCACAGTGCTGAATCTATTCTCCCCTCTCTTCACCTTAACACAGGGAAGGGGGGGGCAGAGAAATAGTAATGTTTTCTCCTTTAACGCATTGGCCAAACAATGCGTCTCCAGTTCTCAGCATTGCCTATTTCTTTGTGCTTCTTCAAAAAAGCTTGATGAATTGAATTGATGCTAATTTGAAACCAAATGAAAGTCACACCAACAAATTGATTTGATTTAGATTTCTCTAATGTTCACTCACTTTGCATTTTGTAAACTGATGATAAAAATAAACAATTACAATATAAATATATATTTTTGGAAGCATTCCTACTTTACAGCATTTCTTCATACCTGCCTATAACTTATACCTGTAGAAAAAGTAATAAAGTGATGGGTTAGCACCACCACCACCACCATCTGTCTCAAATAAATGATATAACATTCATTTGGGTACAGTGTTGCATGATGGAGTAATTGTCAGTTAAACTGTTGCAGCAATGAAAATTAAAAAATAACCTGGAAAGGAAGGTTAATGTTAACTAAAGACAAAACCTTTTTTTTCCGTTTTGGATAGAGTGGGCTGGGAAAATAAAAAGAAAAGAAAATTCCAAATTTTTTGTTGACATTAGTAATACGGGGGGCATCTTCCAATGGGGACACTAGTTCTGATGGTGTCATGCCTGGATTGCCTCATTTTGGAGGGATTTCCTCTCACTTGTTTTGGTTATTTTGCCTTTAGTTACACTTTAAGCGTATTTGTCAGGAACAATCTTATCCAGAGCTGATGATAAAGTACTATTTACTGGGAGACAGGGAAGGTTGAGGTGACGGAAGCAAGGGTGTATTAAAAGAGACTGTAGTCTATAGTGTAGAAATCTCTAGGTAAACTAGTGAGATTTGTAGGCGGTAAAGCGATTGGAAAGGTAATATTTTTTATTTTTTATAAAAAACAAACATCTCTATACTTAACTGCTCTGTGCAATGGAATTGCACAGAGCACTGCAAACCTCCTCTTCTTGGGTTCCCTGCCAGCGCTCATGGCCCTCCTGTCTATCCAGTGCTTCCACAGAAAACCTCTTCCCATGGGGGCACTTGTGTGTGCTCGTTTCTGAGCCCTGCTGCTGCGTCCATTGACACAGACAGTGGGACTCAGTCCCCCCCACTCTGTCATCCCTGGATTTGATTGACAGCAATGGCTCCTGATGCCCCAGCAAAGACAGTGAGACACGCGTGAGGGGAGAAGAGAGCTGCATGCATGCATGGCATTGGATTGAATGAGGGCTTAGGTAATTAAAAGAGGAGGTGAGGGGGGATGCTGATGCCTAAACATTTTTTACCTTAATGCAAGTAATGGTGTACAGGGGTAAAATTATATCTCTCTCTCTCTGGAGTCTATACCTCTTTTAATACAAGAGAGGATTTTGCTTGCTTTAGAAACAGCAACTTGGCATTGCCTGCCATTATTAAGCTTATGATCTACGAGAACTCCCAGATCCTTCTCCACCATTGATTCCCCCAGTTATACTCCCCCTAGTATGTAGGATGCATGCATATTCTTAGCCCCCAAGTGCAGAACCTTACATTTATCAACATTAAACCTCATTTGCCACATAGTTGCACAATTAAATAGCGCATCTAGGCTAGCTTGTAAGTTGGAGACATCCTGTAGGGACATTATTCCACCGCAAAGTTTGGTGTCATCTGCAAAGACTGAAATGGTATTTTTAATCCCAGACCCTATATCATTTATAAATATATTAAAATGTAAGGGTCCCAAAACTGAACCTTGGAGTACAACACTGACAATCCTCGACCATTCAGAGTATGAATCATTAACCACTACTCTCTGAATACAATCTTTTCGCCAGTTTTCTATCCATTTACATTCAGATTTCTCCAAGCCTGTAGACTTTACCTTATGCATTAGCCATGTGTGCGGAACTGTGTCAAACGGTTTTGAAAAAACCAAGTATATCACGTCCACTGCCACCTCTCTGTCCAAGGTTTTGCTCACCTCCTCATAAAAAGAAATCAGATTTGTTTGACAACTTCTGTCTTGCATTAATCCATGCTGTCTGTTGCCTAAAATATTTTTTTCCAGCAAGAACTCATCTATGTGGTCTTTTATTAAACTCTCCAGTATCTTCCCAACTATATAAGTTAAACTAACAGGTCTATAATTACTTGTTAAAGATTCTGATCCCCTTTTAAATATAGGCACCACATTGGCCTTACGCCAATCCAGTGGTACTATGCCAGTCATTAAAGAGTCCCTAAAAATTAGAAACAATGACTTTGACATGACAGAGCTCAATTCTTTAAGGACCCGTGGGTGTATGCCATCTGGTCCAGGTGCTTTATTCACCTTTATTCTGTCTAAATATTTCTAGATCATATCAATTGTGAGCCAATGTGGATCATCTGGAGCTGTGTCAATACCATGCTCATTATGGACAAGAGCTTCCCCACGCTCCATTGTACACACAGAGCTGAAGAAGGTATTTAATAAATTTGCCTTCTCTTTGTCCCCAGTCACCCACTCTAGATTATTTTGTAAAGGGCCTACATGCTCAGACCTGTCCTTTTTACTATTAATATATTTCAAGAATTTTTGGGGGTTTGTCCTGCTATCTTTTGCAATCTGTCATTTGTTTTAAATTTTTGCGGCCTTGACTTCCTTTTTACATATTCTGTTATATTATTTGTAATGTTTAAACAATGATAGCATGTCTTGGATGAAGTTCAAAACTCTGTAGGCTTTGCTCATTGCTGAGTTTGCTTGTTGGGAAAGGGGGCGGGGGGGGGGGGTGTTGTGCAATTCAATTAATTTTTCTGGCTGAATGCTTGCAGTGCTCCCCCATAGCTCTCCATAGGTAAAAATAAAAACGTAGGCCAAATGGAAAATCTTACATTTTAGCTTAACGATTGTTCATATAAATGATGTTTTACAACTAGATTGTTTCAGCACAGTGTCTGCAGTGTCTTAAAAGTAGTATAAATTGCTAAAATACATGCTTTGCAAAATAACTAGTATATCATTAATATTAAATTAACGAGTTTGCAAGTTGAACCAATTGCCTGAACTGGATAACATTGATTTTACATGAGTTAATTTGTTCATTATAAATTGCAATACAAGATCATGCAGTATGTTTGTCTGGAACCGGACAAGATAGATAATTAAAAACCTGTCTTACATAAAATCCATTTGTCTACGTAGCAGTTTTACACAAAAATATTTGAAACAAACATCATTCTGATAGCAGCAGCAACAAACAGGCTTTCATTTTGTTTATTTCAGATATACATCCCTGATGAAGTGGGCACTTTAATCTGACCACAACATATTGAATATAAACCTCTATGAACAATAAACATAACCATAAACATGACTGATATGCCTACCTTTTATGATGAGGTTCACCTCTCTAATGTGGAGTTGAGAACTTGCCATAATTTACTTTTCAGTTTGTCTCATTTATCACTCAGTTTGCATATTGCTAAGCTAATGTGTAAAACCAGCCACCTGGTTTCTTTCCACTACCTGGTGGACCATTGCTGTCCCTAATTTTATCTTTACCTCTACGTGCCATTGATGTGACACCCCTTTAATTCTAATTACTGCCACTCCTTCAGTTATTAAATGAGCTATAAAAATATGTTTTGTTTAGCATAACCTTCAGTGCCCAAGCTTGTAGATGCCTTTTCTGATTCAGAAAAGTCTCCCCATGCAACATCACAGAAGGGCAAAAAAAAAGGTTAATTTTCAAGGCTCTTACAAAATTCACTTCTTCCCTGAAATATTTTCTACTGGACTCCCAGATGTGTGACTACGTCAAACAGATTTGCCTCATGTGTGAGATCTCAGAGGGGCATTTCCATATTTTTGAAGCAATGAAAGCCCAAAAAGGAAAATTCTAAAACCTGTTGTGAAATGTATTGATTGGTAAAATTTACAGAATCATCAGTGGAGGAGATTTCAGTAAGTTCATGTATTATTAGGTATAAGTTATTCTTCAATCAAATCCAAATCATGCTCTTAAATTGATCTGGACATCCTGAAAAACTTTTGATGGTTATGATAGAGCACTTTAAACTGAACACAAATATAATTTCAGAAGGACTGCATCATCATAATTTCTTGACAAAAATATTTTTTATTAGCAGCAAAATAAGCACTGTTATGAAAAGTAGGCTATTCTATTACAGAAATAACGTAAATAATATAACCTAGGATGGCCTGTCTTCTGTTTACCTGCTTGGCTTATGTACTCTCAGGCTTCATGTACCTGGTGAAGACTGGAATGTTATGGAGGCCTCTCTTGCACCTCCTGCCCAACAATCCTGAAGGTGGAGACAGAGAGTGTGAAGGCAAAGAGTGGCATGAGTGCCGGAATAGCTGGCTGGTGGTGTCCACTCTGTAGGTGGGTAGAGCTGGTAGTCGCAGTCCTCAGAATGGAGTACAGGAGCAGCTTGGTCATAGTAATCAGGTGAACAGAGTTTAAGCAGGAGCTAAAGCGAAGTCCAGAGGCAAGCTGGGTCATACACAGGTAAGCAGGTACAGCGGATCACAGGAATAAGCTGAAGACCATTCAGAAACTGCTCATAATGACAGACCAATTTAAATAGGCCATTGGGCACCAAGTGTGAATGCTAATTGGAATGTACGTGGGACCGTTTGCATGTGCGCATGCGTGCACAAATGTGCACGTGATGAACTAGAACTGCAGATCTTTTGCTTCTGTGTAAATATGAGCACATGAGCAATTCATATGAATATACTTCTTCGCTCATAAATATGAGCACGTGAGCAATGCATATGAAAATGAGCAAAAGTCTTTTCTGGTTCTAGAAATTCGGTTTCTCTTACAGACTTTCTTTGGTTGTGTTTTGACTGTCATTTACAAGATTATCCTTGGGCTTTGCTGCACATTTTGAATGATCTAATTTTTTATTCCAGTTTGCCGATAGAATGTAAACCTTAGAGGCTGCTGTCCTTGATTGGCATGTGAGTTCATGTATTTATTTGCGGACAATGAAGACTATGTAATTTGCTAATTTTATTTTGATTGTTGTATTCTATTTGTTAGAGATTCTGTATATAGCCCTATAGAGCAGACAGTGCACAATCCACATTTATCTGCTGCTTCTCTGCAAACAGGAAACAGGAACTTTGTATTCAGGAAGAAGACATAGACTATCATCATAGATGCAGCTAGAAACTTATAAATCCTGCCATCTACAGGGTAATGTAGTTGTTGCACAAAATACATGAACAATGTATTCCAACACTTCTTCTTTTCAAAGCATAAATATCAAGTTGCCTTTGAGACTACTATTCCAACTTTTGGTTGAGATTAGTGCTGATAAGCCACACAAAATGGTAACACCTAAAAAAGGTGATTCCAATATTACAAAGAAAACTAAAAGCATTGTTATTTATCCATTTTACAATTCTAGGATTGGAATTTCAGTTATTATCTCTGAGCTGAAACAGAGGCAGGTTTTCATGATTTGCAGTCTGTTCCTGATCCATTTCGGATTTCACAGGAAAAGAGTATAACAGATACCTTTCTTGAGGGGCTGCACTAATATAACAACTGATTACATTTTGCATTTTAAGATGCATTTTTAAAATATTTATTTCATTTAGATGCATTTTTGTTATAAATTTGACTCTGCGCCTATGTTGGTAAAACATTCTGGTAATTTAAATCTGCTACCTTCATCCTTTACAACCACTTCAAATGTGTTTGATAAGTGCAAAAAAAACTTGTTTATCCTACCAGAAATCTAGAGCAACTTATTTTTCATTTTGCCTTTGCTAAAAAGAAAGTTTTAATGTAACTGTACTCCCTAAAAACTATCATAGAGATTAAACGATGGTCAAACATCACTGTATGATCTAACCAAAATACATTTTTTTAGTTTTTAGTTTTTGCAATGTAAATCGCAGACAGCAGTAGGGGAGCAGTCAGAGAGAGAAGCCAGACACCTCATGCTTAATCAATCTCAGCTCAATTTGGGGTGACTCATTTCTCATCAGTGAATACTTTTACCGCACATTAGTGTTTTTCTTTCATTGTGTTAAGAGGGAACTAAGGGAAAAAATACATATTTGATGCTGTCTGACAATAGCTTTATTACCTGTTAATTATGAAATTGTTTTTGCACTTCCTTTAACAGGCCAAGCTGTTCATCAAACGTGATAGTTACAGGGGCTGGGACAAACCATATAACGCTGCCAAGGGTGTTTACAATGGTCCATTAGGTTTCTACCCCAATTGCTGATGACGTTGTTTATGTTCTGTATACATAGTACATGTGCTGTCCTCCTCCATCTGATAGATGTTTTTGAAACCTTATCCTCGTTAATTTGCCTTTGACATACCTGTCTGTTACTGTGATACACTATTGGTATTTTCACTCTGTAATCTTGTGAATTTAAAATAAAGTTCTTATGGAATAAAAAAAATGTTACCTGGAGTTAAGCTGTCGTTTTTTATTCCCAATTTAAAGACCTCAGAGTGACAACAATGTAATTTAAATGCAGAATAAACAGTGCTATCCCCTCATAACAGGAAGAGGATGAAATCTAATAAAACTTTATTAAACTTTATATAAAACTAATACAACTTTATTACAGAGGGATATATTCTTCCACTTTAATCACAATTAACCTGTACCCAAAGTTTTGTTGATAATGGCACTAGATTTGAGTGCTCACTTAGACCTTCCAGATGCTGGCATTTTCTAGTTATAGATTCATTGAACTGTTCCTCTGTAAGAACATGACCCATCTTTGCTACTATTTGTAGTGTTTGATTATTTATGTATACCTCTATGTATTAAAGAAGATATTTGAAGTGTATATGGCTATAGAATATTAGAGTATATCCTGCTACTGCGTGGCATGATTGTTATTTTTATTTCACAAGTAATTCACTGTATATCCTTCTTTCATGATGTACTAAATTAGACATGTTACTTGCAATCCACCAAGGGTTTGATTAAAATACTTTTCTGAAGTTGTAGTTTGTCATGTATTAGAACCTTGGCTGTAACTTGTTTTGCTCTCAGTGGAAACATTCAAATCTGGGCATTGGGTCAGAATGACAAATGCTGTGTTTTTGATGTGTACATTCCTCTCTTTTAGGTTGGAATTAGATTGTGGGCACTTTGAGCCTACTTAATACATTTAAATAATTATAGTAGAAGGAATGCCAATCAAGTATGATTGTCCAAATGTATTTGCAAAAATTTGTATGGCAATGTGTGTAACTACGATTTAAAATTTTGAAGTCTCTTTGTAAAAATATAATCAAATAAAGCCAAATTTATATAAAGGAAAGTACATTTAAAGTGTTTTTAAAACCGATCTGAATTACATTGACCAGCTTTTACTTTTCATTGACTGAACTGCACTTCCTTCTTCCTATATTTATCGTGTATTGACAATTGACAAAGATCAGCTTCAAGCTGAGTGCAGATTTGAGGAGTCCGCTATGTGTTCCCCAGGGTCCTGGCCTATGTATAGGTCAGTGCCACACATTGTGATCGGAGCATATTGTGGGGAGCAAGTTGTCAAATTTGTGAGCTGATTAATACTTTTTGGGGGGGGAAGATGGATGGCTACAATTAATCACTTTATCCTAAGCATGGAATAGGGAGCAAGGCTTAAAGATTTTAAATATACAAATAGTCAGCACAAGTTTAGTTTCTGTTGAAACTTCACTTTCAAAGTTACCTGTGGTTGCATTAGAAGAAGGATTTATGAACTGTCGCTTTGTGCATTTGGATATCATCAGCAAAGCATGAAATTTGACTAGAGTCAACACTAGCCAGAACTCCTCTGCTGATGTTAATTTAATTAATTCCAGAAATGACTACAGCTGATTTTTTTTTTATTATTATTATTATGGACTAATAGATTTTTGGACCTTTTATGATATTTGGGAGAGTAATTATTAAGTTAACAGTGCCCACACAATGCCTAAAAATTACATCTCTATAATTAAATATGCTGAAAAGTTGTCAGTGACAAGTACAGCCCCCTGATATGTCCAGAGGGCCACACAATAGTTTTGTTTTTTGTAAATTTGCTGATGCAAACCCAGATATGTGTCCATGACAGCCTGGACACATGGTACATGGGCTAGGTGATCCTGGCTATCTACAAAAGGAAGGCGAGCAGTACTGAAGCAGTAAGCTTGTGGGGGGCAGCTCTTGAGATTTTTTTTTTTAACTTTTAAATGTTTGTACCAGTTGCTGCAGTTGTGTATATACCTTATAAGTGTGAAATATATTTTGTCCTTTTTCTTGAGTTGTTTTTGCATAATAATTTGTGTATTTTGTATTATTTGAAATAGTTTAATAAATTAATGGAAAAAGGGATCAAAAATCAACCTTGGCACTTGTTTGTGCTGGACAGTCTATTTGCCTTTAGCAAATCAATTCCTCTAAAGGGCGTTTTAACTTCATCTCACTATAGGCTGTACAAGCCTTCTGGACTATGTGGATTTTTGTCAGCCAGGGCAGGAGCAGAAAACTGAACAGTAGCTTAAAATATATTTAAAGCATATACTGAATGTACAGAATATAATGTAGAGTGTTTAGGAAATAAACACCTACTAATAAAGAGAATGTTATTGGTTTTGAATATATTTTCTTTATATATTATGATCTTGCTGGAAAAAAAATCAAAGTAAAAAATATCAAGCATATATGAAATATGTCTGATTTGATGTAAAATGATTGTTTACAGGGTTCAATAGCCAAACCTGAAATTTACACCACAAGTGAATGTGCCATAATACTGTATGCCTTTTTAACCATTTGCCGCCCAGCCACTGTAGAAATACGGCGGCAGGGCGGCACGGCTGGGCAAAAGCATGTTTTAAAATGCGCTTTTGCAAAACAGGTAGGAGGTGTGCACGAGGCGCGCCGCCACCCTACCTGCACCGCCGATCCCGGCCGCGGGTGTCAGTCACCGGGTCACAGCCAGTCATTACCGGCTGTGTTCCGCCGATTAGCAGCAATCACTGACAGAGAGCAGGGCTGCAGTAGCTCTGCTTTCTGTCAGTTCCCTGACAACTTCTGACACGCTGATCAGGAGAGAAGAGTTTATCTCTCCCGATCAGTGTGTCCCGTGCAGTACACACCCCCGCCCCCTAGTAAAACACTTCCCTCACACAGTTAACCCTTTCAGTGAATAAAAAAGTTAACCCCTTCCTCCCCAGTGCCATTAGTACAGTGTCAGTGTTTTTTTTTTTGCACTGATCACTGTATTGGTGTCAGTTCCCCCCCCCAGTGTCAGAATGTCCGCAGCAGTCCCGCAGTCCTGCCATAAGCCGCTGATCGCCGCCATTATTAGTATAAAAAAAATTAAAAATCCAAGTATCTTTCCCGCCATTTGTAAACGCTATAACTTTCACGTAAACCAATTAATTTACACGTATTGGTTTTTTTTTTTAGCAAAGACATGTCGCAGAATGCATTTTGGCTGAAATTTATGACCAAATTTGATTTTTAAATTTTTTTTTACTGGACATGTTTTATAGCAAAAAGTCCAAAATATTGTATTTTTTTCTCAAAATTGGCAGCTTTTTTTTATAGCGCAAAAAATAAAAAACGCACAGGTGATCAAATACCACCGAAAGAAAGCTCTATTTGTGTGAAAAAAAGGACAGGGCGTTCTCAAGGAGAACGCCCTGTGGGTGGGGCAAAACACATTGACGTACTTCCGGTCCGCCATCATCTTGGCTAACGTCGCTTCCGGTATTTGGAACGCACACCGACTTTTGCGGTTCAAGCGGCCATCTTGGAGGTGGAAAGCTGGTCATCCTCTACAGTGATTCTTAAAGCGTGAGATCCCTATATTAACATTTGCAAACTGGTTTTATTGAAGCCTTTGAGGCTATTAAACAAGGCCTGTTATTTTATTGAAACGTGAGTGTCCTTATTCTATCGATTTATATGGTATTGAGTGGCAGTATTACACTATGTAGCCTTTCTTTCCTTGCACATTATTGAGGATTCCAAGGAGAGGTGGAGTGGAGTCGATGCTTTATGTGGACAGGGTGAAGAAGGAGATTTAAGTTCCTTTGGAGGGGCTATAGGATCCCTTATATCCTATGAGGCTTATTACTCGCCTCCATTTGGTGAGTGCGGTCAATATTATTTGTCACGTGGTGATCAGGTGGAAGCACATTTTGGAATATTCTTTGAAAATCCTTTTGGGGATTGGGAATAAGGACTTATGTTTGAAATATGATATGTATTTTTTGCACGGACATTTATTTAATTTATTTGTGATAATTTATTTGTGATTATTTTTAATTTAATTTTTTGCGCTGTTTTTTGTGTTATGTAATATACACTTATTGGGATTTTTTTTACCAAAAACATGTAGCAGAATACATTTTGGCCTAAATTTCTAACCAACTTTGAGTTTACTATATATTTTTTATAGATGAAATTAAAAAATATTGTTTTGGTCTTTTTATGTTTATAGCGTGAAAAATAAAAAGCGCACAGGTGATCAAATACCACCAAAAGAAAGCTCTATTTGTGTGACAAAAAGGACGTAAATTTTGTTTGGGTGCAGCATTGCATGACCGCTCAATTATCAGTTGAATTAGTGCAGCGCCGAGTAGCAAAAAGAGGCCTGGTCATTAAGAGGGGTAAATCCTCAGGAGGGCAAGTGGTTAACAGCTTCCGGATTGCCCTATAGCAGAACCACTGCTACAGGGTTGCGCACAATCACGTATATATATGTGATTTTGTATTTGCAGGTAGGGGGTGCAGGCGCTGCCCTACCTGTGCCGCCATTGGTGGCTACAGCTGTTGATCACCGGGCCCTGGCCGGAGATTCCCTGTTGGTACGTGGCGATCGCAAAGGAACACTGACAGGGGAGAGGTCTGTATGTAAACATTACAGATCTCTCCCCTGTCAGCACCAGCATGCTGCTTTGTATTGCTCTGCATAGCAGAGCAATACAAAGCAGCATGCTTACACAGTACAACACACAAAGCACAGTTAGTAAAACAGCACACAATTAACCAGGAGCGGACTGACAACTCATGGGGCCCCCGGGCAATAGGGGATCATGGGGCCCCTATGTCCTTGCCCACACTCAAAAAAGCCTATAAAAGGTACCAGAGGCATTTCATGGGGCTCCCTACTGACCCCGGGCCCTCGGGCAGTGCCCGAGTGCTCGAATGGTCAGTCCGCCCCTGCAATTAACCCTTTGATTGCCCCAGATGTTACTCCCTTCCTGCCCAGTGTCATTAGTGCAGTCTCAGTGCTTTTTATTAGCACTGATCACTGTATTAGTGTCACTGGTGATGTTAGTGGCAGTTAGTCAGTTCCCCCCCCCGTGTCAGAATGCCCTCTGTAGTCCTGCAGTCCCGCTGTTTGCAGCCATTAGTAGTATAAAAAAAATTCCAGTATATATACTGCTATTTGTAGACAGTATAACTTTCATGTAAACCAATTAATTTACACGTATTGGGATTTTCTTTAGCAAAGACATGTAGCAGAATAAATTTTGGCCTAAATTGCTGATGACATTTGATTTTTTTTCAATTTATAGTAAAAAGTCAAAAATATTGTTTTATTTTCAAAATTGTTGGACTTTTTTTGTTTATAGCGCAAAAAATAAAAACCGCAGAGGCGATCAAATACCACTGAAAGAAAGCTCCATTTTTTGGAAAAAAGGCATAAATTTAATTTGGGTGCAGCGTTGCATGACCGCACCATTGTCAATTAAAGTAACGCAGCGCCGTATTGCAAAAAATGGCCTGGTCGGGAAGGGGGGTAAATCCTCTGGAGGGCAAGCAGTTAATAATATAAAGCCAAACCCAAAAGCTTCCACTCTGCAGTCTCTTTAGAAAACTGAAAATTTCTTATCATAGTTTGTGTGTATATGTGTATGTACAGTATTTGTGTATGTACAGTATGAGTGCTGTATCTTCATAATTAATATACCTCTATATGTATAATTCTGTATTTGTGAATCCAAAAAAAGCTACCCCATTAACCACTTCCTGTCCTCCCTATAGCAGTAATACTGCTACAGGGTGACACGAGTGCGCAAAATCACGCTATTCGCGACCTCAGCTGTCAATCACCAGGTTCAGCCAGTGATTATTCGCCAGCACCCGGTGATCGAGGAGCATTATTGATGGAGGGAGAGAACTGTAAGTAAACAATACAGTTCTTCTCCATGTCAGCTCCTGCACACTGATATGCAGGGCTTTGCATGCAGTAAAATAGCACACAGTTAACCCTTTGATTGCCCCACATGTTAACCCCTTCCTGCCCAGTGCCATTAGTACAGTGTCAGTGCTTTTTATTAGCACTGATCACTGTATTGGTGTCACTGGGAATGTCAGTTCCCCCCAGTGTCAGAATGTCTGCTACAGTCCCGCAGTCTCACTATAAGTTGCTGATCGTCGCCATTACTAGTAAAACAAAAACTCCCAGTATTTATACCGCCATTTGTCAACGCTATAACTTTCACATAAACCAATTAATGTACACGTATTGAGACTTTGTTTAGCAGACATGTAGCAGTATACATTTTGGTCTAAATTTATGACGAAATGTGACTTTTTTTAATTTTTGCACTGGGCATGTTTAATAGCAAAAAGTAAAAAATATATATCTTTTTTTTCTCAAAATTGTCGGTCTTTTTTTTTATAGCACAAAAATAAAAATTGCACAGACGATCAAATGCCACCAAAAGAAAGTCCTATTTGTGGGGAAAAAAGGACACAAATTTCATTTGGGTGAAGCGTTGCATGACCACGCAATTGTCAGTTAAAGTAAGGCAGCGCCGTATCGCAAAAAATGGCCTGGTCAGGAAGGGGGGTAAATCCTCTGAAGAGCAAGTGGTTAAAGATAGTATAAATATATTACCACGCTAAGAGTAAATAACAAGCTGCAGTACACACAAATGATATTGAATACAAACAAAAAAGTATATATAGGCTCTGATATGTGATGTCCCAGGAGGCTGTAGGACCAGTCTCCCTGCACCAATCTTGTGCATGCATAGTGGGGAGCTAGCTGTGTTTCTTCGGGAAGTCACAGCCAGCTCCCAAAACCAAGATGGTGGCATGGAGGAGCAAAAGTGGGGAGAAGTATCAGTTATGGGAAGCTGATACAGGAATCTATGAAATGGTAAGTACCTGATTTTTATAGTTTGATTTTAATATTTGTAGCTGCTAACTTTAAATTAAAAAAAAATATCTTAGTGAAGTGCCTCTCTAAACTATAAAATATCACAAAGCAGCACAGTCTAGCAAAAAAATAAACATTCAAATGTTTGCATACCATTTGTTCCTATTATGCTGCATTGCTACCCCTTTCCTGCACAGAACACCTGTACATCCACATGCTGGTAAAACATTGCCCTGTGCAGGGCACAGATGTAATCATGTTGTGAATCTCGCAGTCCAAACCGGCTGTAGAAACCATTCCCTCCCAGCCTCCTGTAAAAAAAAAGTTTTTCACCAAGTTAGTTCTTTCTTCTAGAATAAACTGAGCCACATACACTAGTTCACAAAGTCTTCCTATATATAGGGTTCCATCTTGCTCCCCCAATCTTCTGTTGTGTGGCTGTTCATTTCTGATGCCACACTAGAGGTAGTGCTGCACTCGTTATTCTCAGGCATCGGTATTACAGAATGTAGCTGTGCAGACTAGAAGGGAGAAGAGGGCACCTGAAGAGTGTTCATCCTGTACCAGCCTGTTGCCTGTTGGTGGGCGGAACATGAGCAGGAGAAGGGTGATGTCAGATCACTCCGTCTGTCCTGCTCCTGCTTGCCAAGGCCAATAATTTGCAGACCACACTTAGCGATACTAGGCGGTCAAAAGAAAATCTGGCCATGCTGACACCTACTGGATTGAGGTACCACGCCGTCACCTCCTCCCACCTATGCCACTGCCTGTCCCCTCCTCTGCTGTTATGGAGACATGTAGGACAGGGAGGGGCCATTGGGAGAGCAGTGCTGTCACTTGGAGACACAGGAACTGGGCTGCCATATTTACAAGTGACAGCTATGGATGGTAAGCACAGGGACGGCCCTGGAGGTGGAAGAATGCCGTTCTGATAAGTTCTGGCAAAAAAAGCCCTGCCTACAGGTAATAAAAATTCTTTGGCTGACTAGCATAAATTGCACATTTCAACAAACTCACAAAAGTGACTCAACTATGCTAAGGTAGTTGTAATGGCAGCTCCAGAACCTTCACTCTCTTTCCGATGTTGCCACGGAAAGGTCAGCTTGGCCTTATGTATTGGGTCATTGTCATGCTAGAAAGTCCAAGTGGCCCATTTGCATCTGGGCTGGTGAATTTAGATTTTCTCTCGATATGCTACATTCATTATTCACCAAAAAAAACAAGAGATGTAGTGTTTCTCTGAACATAGAGTTCAATTTTGTCCTCATCCCTCCTGATGATTTTGTTCCAGAGGTTTTATGGCTTCTCTAGGTGCTGTTTGGTGTAAAGTTAACAGGCTGTTTTGTGAGCACTAATGCATCGTGTCATGAGTAGACCAAACTAACTTGCTGTATTTCCTGATAAATAATGTTAGGTCATGAAAACCAAATTTGACATGAACCTGATGCTCCTTTCCTGAATGATTAACATTTGAGCGTAGCTGGCCATGAGGCAGGATCTCTATTGTCACTCATGCATGAATCACAAGTGGTAGGAAGAAGTCAGTATGGAGACCTTGACACAAGAACCTTCCCTGTGGGGGAGCAGTAGCTAAAGACTGCAAAGCAGGGAAAACAAAGGTAATTTTAAATATAAATGGGTAATGCTGCCCAGACTTTGCAGCTCTGTGTAGACTGAAAATTAGCATGTATTCATGGTGCTATTGGAAAGTCCTGAGTGTATTCCTGCTAAAGTAGAGAGAGCTAGTGTTTGTGCAATACTCTACTTCTGCTATGTGCATCAAAACAAAAAACTTTAAAAGGGCTAGTTTATAAAACAAAGATGGGAACATCTTCCCTGGTAACAGTGGTGAGATGAGGTCCTTTTGACACCTAAGTCAAAAATGCCAAAGTACCTTCTCCCAATAGCCCCCTTTAATTCGGCACTACAAAAACGAATGGTACAATAAAGCATTTTAGCCATTTGTAAAAGTCTCTATAATATTAGACTATATTTGTACTATATACCAGTAGTTCTGGATGTGAATTTGGCCAGAGGGGCAAAAAACAATCATCTGAATGGCTTCACCTACTATCCTGAAGTGAAGAATAGTCTTCTTATTTTTGGGATATGCGATGGAATGAGATTACCTCCTGCTTTAATAAGGCTTTAGAGTGCTTTTGCCCCTTTAATAAAGGCACCAGAGTCATGTTTGTGGTACACAGCATTTTACAAATTTGGCACTACAAACAAAAATGAATGCAAATATAGAACATTTACATACAAACGATACAAAAGAAAAAAAAATCATCAAAAAATATATATTAAGGGAATGAAAGAATTACAAAAAATCTAAACAGGATTCACTAAAGGTTAATAAGGAACTAAAATGTTTTTGAAAAATTTTTTTTTTTTTTTAATTCACACAAGAGTATATAATGAATGAATGCTAAAACAGAGGTTTGCACTCATAAATATAGGCAAAAGTAGAACAGGACCTGAGCTGTCAAACTGGTACCTCAGTCCTGCAGATTAAACAGGGTGAACCTGGCTTTCGCTGTTTAAACATCAGAGCTCCCTGGCAGTCAGATTGCTGTCACACAGTGGAGAAGAGCAGAGTGCTCATGGTTAAACAGGGAAACCTGGGACATTTCAATGTATTCTGCAGGACTAAGCTTTAAATTTGACAGCTCATTCTTGCACAGTTCAAGACACAACTGAATTATGCAGAGACAGAAGAACCTCCTGCCCAGCTGTGCACTCCCCCCCACCCCCGCAGCATGGTGCCCAAGATGGGTTTCTCTACAATCTTTGCCTTCGCCAGGTCCTGCCTGTTGATAACAACAATAAGAAACATCGGGTGCACCAACTTTGAGCATTACCAAAATGTCAAGTTATTTAGAAATGTAAAAAGTATTCTACTCATAAACGCATAACAAACATAGGCATGTAAAATTGTAGACGAGACCGCCCCAGAGTCTACGATGCATCGTAGCATCCAAAGGCTTACGCTTTGCAGGGTCAAGCCCTCTTCTTCAGAGCCAAAGACGTCCAAAGGCTTACCCGTTTCGTGGGTCGAGCCCTATTTTTTAGAGCCAAAGACATCCTACCTGCTGATACTCAGATTGTAGTGCAGTGTAGAAACACACAGAAAATCGTAGTGTTTCTGGACATTTTTTTCACCCACAAATAACTAATATTTATGTAAGATATTAGGTGACAAAAGTGATAGCACCCAAAAGAAGATATATATTACAGTTTCACTAGTTGCATTTACTTTTTGTTGTTGGTTCTGTTTTTAGTAACCCCATAGAGCTGTAAAAATGTGTATATAGGATCTCTGGAAAATACATATTTCTGTATATTGGTATTTGTTTGTTTAGATATTTCTGTTTTCTAGTTATATTGAAGTCATTTTGAAGAAAACAAACAGGCATAGCTGTAAGTAAAGACAGTTACATATTCAACCTAATATGATCATTTTCACAGTCGGTGGAATGATCATATGAATAAGAAATGCTCTACTAGGCGACATTATTCTTTGCTTCATTGGTGCTGCACTACACTATCTGTAATAGATAAAATAGATATCTTCCTAATCTTCTCCTAATAGTGGATGTTCAAGTTTGTTTATTGGAAGTCAGTTTGGGATCTCCTGAGAATATAATAGCTTGGAAACCACTAATAAATTTGCGTGTTGTATTGCCAGATTAGGTTGAGTATTTAAAGGCAATCTGTGAAATATATTGTTGCCAATTAAGTGATTGTTGCATTCCCCTGAAGACACCACAGATTTCATTATTAGTCCATTGACTTTAAATCACTCCATAAACCAATTTTCATCACCAATGCCAATTTAATTTTTGGAAAAACCAGAGTGTGTGGCCAGCTTTCTTAAACAGTATTACCCATACCCATATTCTTACAATTTTGAAAAATGTATCCTATTTATCTTAAAATTATAAAGCATTCACATTTCCTGTGAAGCAGATCATGTGAAAAACAACCCCTTCCAGGCTTCTTTCAAAGACATAGTGATGTGACAAATATATTGCACATTTGCACAAAAGAGTTAATTGGGAGGCAGTGTATATGCCTGGAGGGGCTGAATTTTCATCTAATGTCTAATGGCTATTCATCCGATCTTGGGCACAAGGAAAAGTTTAGCCTATATCTGTGCAAATGTTATGAAACTTTTTGAGAGAGGGTTGTGTATCAGAAGCCCAAGCTGTATTGATTACCATTAATATAAGTTACTGGCATATTTATTTTGTACCAAAATGACCATGGTTTAAAACAGACTATGCACCCATATAAATGTTTGGTTTTGTGGAATTTGCATATCCAGAGATCAAATGACTCAAGAAGGGTGGAACCTGTTTGTGTAACAACATGATGGGATTATGTAAACAGAATGTTAGCAGCAGAAAAGGGCAATAGCACCTGCAGGGTACAATCACTCATGATCATCCTGCAATCCCCTGATGCCCTCTTAGGTGATGAAAATGTTAGATACTGTACCTTAAAAGCTTCATATGGTTGGCTGAGATGACATCCAATCTAAAAGCACTGTGGATATTTCAATGCAAGTCTCTAGGAGAAATGTACAGTATATTGCCAAAAGAATTGGGACGCCTGTCTTTACACGCACATAAACTTTAATGGCATTCCAGTCTTAGTCCGTAGGGTTCAATATTAAGTTGGCCAACCTTTTGCAGCTATAACAGCTTCAACTCTTTTGGGAAGGCTGTCCAGAAGGTTTAGGAGTGTGTCTATGGGAATGGTTGACCATTATTCCAGAAACGCATTTGTGAGGTCAGGCACTGATGTCTGAAGAAGGCCACTAGACCAGCTTCTGTTGAACAGACAGCAATACACACAAACCAAAAGTCATCCAGTTCCTGCTGAACTGGCTGATCTTTGGTACACGTATGCTCAGCTTAACAATATTGCTGTCCAAAGGTGTTTGCTTTACTACTTTATCCAGAATAAAGACCTCTAGGACAGGAAGTGAGTTACTGGCTAGTTCACTAGGTGAGGTAAAAGAAAAAATACTAATGCGGTCACCACATCTCAGGTTTGGCAAGCCACAGCATATTCATTTTTGGTTTGGGGTTTAATACCACTTTACTCCAACTCTAACTGGTTTCTAGGCAGCCAGGTCTATTGTTCTTTTTGAAAATTGTCTTGGTTGCACAAGCTTTATATACTGTAATGTAACTGACCACCCTTTTGTCTCCACCTATTTGTTCACCTAAATTTTGTCTTTGCCTTTGTTTTCCACCTCTAGCAGGATGTTTAACATATATATAGTGAGCTCTTCCCTGAGCTATGACTTGACAAAAGCTTCAGTGCAGTCTTTTTTTTTTAATTTGGTTTCTACATTATACCTTTTCTTGTCTGTTAATCAGGTATTGTAGATCCAAATATTACAAAGATCAAGTTGCTATCTATCCAAGTATAGCCTAAATTTATTACATAATGCAAAGTATTAACGGGGACTAACAGAGGCCAAACACCCTTGTGAGAAATGATAGATGGATGCTGCCAATGACTTACCTCCAAACCGTCCAAATAGTATTTCTAGGGCTTTGTAGACTAATTTATTCAGTTTTACTGCAAGTTATATATTGACCCTAGAATTAATTTAGTCATCTTTAATTAATTAATTTTAATGGCAGAGGACATAATGAACACAATTGTCATTGCTTTATTGAAGTAAATGGAACATCCTTGAAGGTTTGCTGGTTACAGGTATACAGTTTGAAGTTAAGTTACCAATATGCCCGCAAAATACACACAGATTAATGGGCTTGTGAAGCTACCATCCTGGCTTTAAAGCAGAAATCTGGGAAAAATTTATTTTGGCCCATGCAGTGGGGCCTTGCTGGCACTGCACTGGTCAAGTGCTCATTTTGTTTTAGGGGAAAGGACACCGAAGATATATCCTCCCTGCACAAAACTGGTCCTTTCAGCTCCTGCCTCCCACGGTCCAGTGGTCTTGTAAATGGATTGTTTCTGATGTCAGCCTGCTCAATGCACGCTCCACAGACAGGAACAGTCCATCACTCAACCATGGGGAAGCACGTTTTCCGTAAAATCGATGGATCAAGTGATTATAAGCTTTGTCCTCACCCCTAGAAAAAACAAGCAGCCGATCCGAAAGAAAGAGTTCTGCTTTAAGGAGCTGTATTAAGCTTTTTTTTTGCATGTCACATGTATACCCCTTTGTTATTACAGATTTATCTGCTGGAATAAGGCAAAGCTGGCAGTTTGGAAAAGATGATAAAATCAACATTCCTG
This sequence comes from Staurois parvus, assembly GCF_062004578.1. Taxonomy (NCBI): domain Eukaryota; kingdom Metazoa; phylum Chordata; class Amphibia; order Anura; family Ranidae; genus Staurois; species Staurois parvus. Next base: position 3,596,243 of record NW_028318030.1, read on the forward strand.
CAATTGCTGGTTCTTCCAAGCAAGCAAGCCACTTTTTCTCAGGTAGCTCCATAACTGCTATCAGGATGAAATCTTTCTATTGGTAGAAAACAAAAGAAACAGCAAAACCTGATAGTGTAGCATTAAAAAAAAAAGACAATTTAGTAAAAAAAAATAGAAATGCACTCACAAAAGTACACATGAACAGGGCATGGCATAAAGGTGACTTGGGAGCCAGACATGTCCAAGGGGCAGCTCTACTTCTGTGAGCACATTTCTATTTTTAAATAGTTAATTTATTTTTGCTACACTATGGGGTTTTACTAAGTGGTTTTAAAGTGAGCACCCTCCCTGCTCTTCTAGCTGCAGCTCCTAATGTTAGCTATGTTTAGCACTCTGTTGGTACATACCATTAGTATTGTCATTCACCAATCATTATTTTCCACTATTTTCACCCCTTGTTTCTTATTTGGTACTTTGAGTTTTTTACCCATTTTGTATGAGCCATCTATTTGGTAGATTTATTACAAATATCATCCATGTCGTATCTGGTTTATCAGATCACTCCTGAGTTCTGTAGTTTGACTGGGTTTGACAAGCTCATTCATTCAAATATTTATGAAATCCTTCTATGTTTCTTTTGTTAGATTTGCAACAAATCAAAAGATGTTGTTTCTTGAAACTGCATAGACTTAATCAGTTTCTTTTCAAAATATCTTTTGGTAGATCTGGTGAGTAACTTCAATGACAGTCCATATTCTGTCAATTCAAGTTTCTGCAGCAATGTTTCTTGCTGTACATGATATTGACCAATCTTGACAGAATAACATGCAATGGTTTAGGTTAGATCAGGGTTTCTCAACCAGGGTTCCTCCAGAGGTTGATGGAGGTTCCTTAAACAATGAGCAACTTCTGCCTCTTGGATAAGTTTCCATTAAAACCACTGATCATTTTATCCATCTATAAGAAGGTAATTCCTCGCAATGACCACAAGTGTAAGGAGCATTCTTCCTAGGGACCATCACACAAATATATCAGGAGTTGTAGATATACTGTATATATAGTAGTTTTTAGTAGAGGTTCCCTGAGACCAGAAAGTTAATTCAAGGGTTCCTCTGTGTTGAAAATATTGGGTAAATTGATCTTTTACAGTCACTTTATAGGTGTATTGGTTGATTTTTTTGTTGTTGTTGCAAACATACATGAAAAAGTAACTGCCCCCATGGAAATTGTTGACTTTTTTTTTTTTTTGCATATTTGAACATACACACACATACACACACACACACACACACAGATCTATATTCAAACAGTGCCTACAGATAAATGTGCAATATTTTAACACGGGCACAAGAAAAAAATGCCTTTTCAATCATTTAATAAAATTATTGAATCATTCAATCAGTTAACACAAACATATCAATAGATGTAATGATGTACTGTGTAAATACTGTATCTCCTTGGCATGAAAAGCTGTCATTGCCCCCATAGAAAAAAATGTCTTCTTTTAGTCAGTTTTTATAAGTTCCTATCAGTCTTTGACATTGACTTGTTGAAATGTATAACTGCTTCTTAATGCAGAACTCCTTCAGTTGTAAGATATTTGTGGGTTTCCTTGCAAGAACTGCCTGTTTCAAAATCCCTATAAAACATTGCCATGGAAATCAAATCAGGGCCCTTACTAGGTCAGCCCATAATCTTCTATTTTCTTTTTTAGCCTTGTTGGATTTGCCAGTGTGCTTCAAGTCATTAACATGTTTAGGGACCCATTTCCAGTTCTTATTTCAAACAGATAGTTTCACATTCTCACCAAGCACACTTTGATATGATGTATAGCTGACATGATGACTGAGAGCTACCTAAGGCCTGAAGCTTTAAAGCAACCTCAGTCAAAACGATTTATATCACCATGCTTCACGGTTGTTATGAGGTTCATCTCCTGAACATTGTATTTGGTTCGCTGCAAACATGTCTACTGTTACTGTGCCCAAACAACTCTATCTTTGATTAATTATCCTTCAGCATGTTGTTACAGAAGGCCTGGTCTTTGGCTATGTGTTCAGTTGAAAACTTTAACCTTACTGTAATGTATATTTTGGACAGAAAAGTTTATTTTACCTTAGGCTTACCTGAGGCCTTAGGCAAAACTTACATATGAGGCCCCACTCACGCCCATAATGGGAAAAATAATTTAAGCAAACAAAATTAAACTGGGGGATGGGTAAAACAACCATTGGTGGTTCAGGAGTGGGGCTATCAATTTAGGTGTGCTGTAATCCATAACTCTCTCCTCTGTTAGGCCAAGGGGTGGGGTGGGGGTTGGATAGAGGGTGGAAAAAAGTAAATTATAGGTTTGCAGTGTCTCACGTCTGACAGAGCAAATATAGTACATACCAACTGCCAGCTAAGACATGAGATGCCAACTGCCGCACTGTTGTGACTCCACTAACCCATCATCTGCCGCACTAATAATGCTGTCCTGTGGATGGGAGGGGTGACATGCGTGGATGCACTGTCTCTCCTCATTGGCTGTTGGGTGGAGCTCCAGAAGGGTTATCTGAGAGGTGAGCATGACATGGCTCCCAGTGTTTTGCCAGTGTGTGGGGGGCAGCAGGGTACAGGGGCTCAGGAGGACACACTATATTGGGGGGGGGGGAAGCAGGGCACATTACATGGAAGCAGGGCACATTATGTGGGAACAGGGCACATTACACAAGAGCAGGCACATTATGTGGAGGCAGGGCACATTACAGTGGGGCAAGGCACATTATGTGGGAGTAGGGCACATTACATGGGACAGGGCACAGTGCACATTAAATGAGACAGAGTACAGGGCATATTACATTGCACAGAGCACAGGACACATTGCATGGGACAGAGCACAGGAATACATTGCATGGGACAGAGCACATAGTATGGGACATGGAATGGGGCACATTACATGGGACAGATCACATTGTATGGGACAGACTGTTGGGCACACTATAGGGGACACAGCTGGGCACCCTACTGTACTGGCTTCCTTCTTCTTCCATCTGGCTTCAGAGGTGACTTTCAACAGTCCTCCAGTGGCACGCTGTTCCCCGCCAGCCCCTCCTCCCCTCCTCCTATCCTGTCCATCCCAGATGATGTCACATACAGGCACTCGGGATAGACAGGCAGGGAGAAAGGGCCGGTGGGGAACAGCACGCTACAGTAAATAGTATGCCAGCACGTGTCCATGCAATCTACCTGCCAGCTGCCTGCGACTGACAGGTAAATCGCCTTGGAACCCCACTTGAGAAAGACTGCGTTAGGCCAATTAGGTGGCTGCGAGGCCCCTGTGAGAGCCGCCTCTGTGAAAGAAGTGTCAGAATGGCCCAGGTGGCAAGTGGTTACGTTTGTTCAAACAATTTTAAAGTATATAACACTCTTAGTATATGAAGATGGTGTTTTTTTTCTTGCGCAAGATATCTTGTAAAGCCATCTTTGAATACATGTTATATCTACAGCTGGATGAGCAGTTCAGAAAAGGCTTCAGTGCTTTTGTCAGACTGATTCCAGAAGATTCAAGGTTCTCTTTTTCTAGCCAACCTACTGCCATGGAATTTTTAACCCTTGGCAGTACATCTGAATCTCATGTAGGGGGTCTTTACAGATCAAAATTGCCAATCATTCTATTTCAGTCATTTACAGTTTATGGGTCCCTGCAGTAATAACTGAGAGAATGGTCATGAGGTAGATTTCATTAATATGCAGTCATATCCACTGTAAACCTTAAGTTGTTGCCAACAACCATAATCACAAAGGAACTGGGAGTCAGACACATTGGGGTTAATTTATTAAAAACAAATTTACATCTGTTTACTTTTCAAAGTGTATTTTCACATTGCAAAATTTTTGTTAATGTTGCTAAGTGAATAGGGTGAAGCTGTAATACCTTTAATCATATAATTATGTACAAGCAAAAATACTGTTTTGATAATTTGTTTTATGCAGATTTGGGCATTTCGGCAATCCCCTTCATCTTCTTTTACTAACATTTGGCAATGTACTCTTTGCTAAATTAAAACTCACAGCACTAACTGAGCAGTCTCTACTAAATAACTCCAATCTCTAGACTCTGACAAAGAGAATTGTCAACCAAACCTGTTACTTGACCTGTCAATCAATAAAATATTTTACTTTACAATAAACGTTTTTTGTCACTTATTGTTCTATAATACATTTCAACTCAAATTAGGCATCAATATGTAATAGTTATAGAACCAAGTTGTAATAATAATGAGGTAAGTGTAGCGCTCCCCCTACGTTTATCTAATGAGAGTAATCTATGTATCACTAGAACATGTAGAGCTAGGCCAGGTACTGCCAACCCCAAATTCTATAATTTCTCAAATTTGTTAGGATGATTTATATGCAGAAATACCATTTTTTCTCTGGTTAGATTAGATGGGATTCCTTTCCAGTATGTATGAAGTTTAGGGAACCTCCTTATTATGCCTTTCAACTCAGATGGTCCTCTGTTACATTTAGGGCAATTTGGGGGCTCCCTATAATTCCACTGGAACAATTTCTTCGGGAGTATGCTCTGTGTAACATAAGCTGCTACATGCACCTGTGTGCAAGAGAGGGGGAGACCAGGTTAAGTGTAGATAGTGCTTTCTCCCACAATTTTAGGTATGGAACTCAGATCCATGTCTCAGCCCTCTGTGGCAGAGACTCTAGTCCATAATTGTGTTTTATAATGTAACACCCCATATATTTGCGAGATGGGCCTTTTCTTGGTTTCTGCAGTATTGTTAATATTGGGATATGCTGCAGAAGCATACTCTGAGTATGAGTGAACTTTGCCTTATTTACTAAGATAAGTTAAAATTCACTTTGATTAACAAACTGCCTCTACATCTTTAGTGAGTTAATGCAAAGCTCTCTAAATGTTTTTAAATTAGGCACATTTTCCATGTCTTATTCACTGATCATTAATGATAGTCCAACTCATTTGGTTCAAAGTTCAGCAAAATCTGAACCTTGCACCAAATACACATTGGAGTCTATGAGTGAATCCTGCCATTAATATCAGGCATTTTATTTACTAATACCATGTAGTGAGAATTAAGCCCTTTTAATGTGGCTTCAAGGATGACATGGAAAAAAACAACACTCTTTTAAATTACATGCTTGGAATATGCATTAAGCTTTATTTGGTGTTATGGAAAAGTATGGATTTTCAAGGACGGTATCAGTGACCCTATATTACAGTATGTAATAACATATTTTGGATGTGTGATTACTTTTTAATTTATATACACTCACTGCTCAAAAAAATTAAAGGAACACTTTGAAAATACATCAGATCTCAATGAGGAAAAATATGCTCGATATCTATACTGATATGGACTGGGTAATGTGTTAAGAACGTAAAGATGCCACGTCATTTGATGGAAATGAAAATTATCAACCTACAGAGAACTGAATTCAAAGACACCCAGAAAATCAAATTGAAATTATGCAGCAGGCTAGTACATTTTGCTGAAATTTCATTGCAACAACTCAAAAAGTAGTTTGTATGGCCCCCACATGCTTGTATGCATACCTGACAGCATCAGGGCATGCTCCTAATGAGACGACGGATGGTGTCCTGGGGTATTTCCTCCCAGATCTGGGCCAGGGCATCACTGAGCTCCTGGACAGTCTGTGGTGCAACTTGGCGGCGGCGGATGGACAGAAACATGATATCCCAGAGGTGTTCTATTGAATTTAGGTCAGGCTAGCGTGGGGGCCATTCAATGGTATCAATTCCTCCATCCACCAGGAACTGCCTGCATACTCTCGCCACATCAAGCCAGGCATTGTCTTGCACCAGGAGGAACCCAGGACCCACTGCACCAGTGTAGGGCCTGACAATGGGTCCAAGGATTTCATCCAGATACCTAATGGCAGTCAGGGTGCCATTGTCTAACCTGTAGAGGTCTGTGCGTCCCTCCATGGATATGCCTCCCAAGACAATCACTGACCCACCACCAAAACGGTCATGCTGAACGATGTTACAGGCAGCATAATGTTCTCCATGGCCAGTGGTGGAGCTGCCAATTCTGGTGTTTAATGGCAAATGCCAATCGAGCTCTATGGTGCCGGGCAGTGAGACAGGGCTCACTAGAGGACATCAGGCCCTCAGACCACCCTCATGAAGTCTGTTTCTGATTGGTCAGAGACATTCACACCAGTGGCCTGCTGGAGGTCATTTTGTAGGGCTCTTGCAGTGCTCATCCTGTTCCTCCTTGCACAAAAGAGCAGATACCGGTTCTGCTGATGGGTTAAGGACCTTCTATGACCCTGTCCAGCTCTCCTAGAGTAACTGTCTGTCTCCTGGAATCTCCTCCATGCCCTTGAGACACAGCAAACCTACTGGCAATGGCACATATTGATGTGCCATCCTAGAGGATTTGAACTGCCTGTGCAACCTCTGTAGGGTCCAGGTATCAGGCTATCACTATTGACAAAGACCCTATCCAAATGCAAAACTAGTTAAAAACAGTCAGAAAAGATGAGTAGGGAAAAAAAGTTCATTGGCTTCCACCTGTAAAACTATTCCTGTTTTGGGGGTCATCTCATTGTTGCCCACCTAGCGCACCTGTTGTTAATTTCAGTAACACCAAAGCAGCTGAAACTGATTAACAACCCCCTCTGTTACTTAACTGACCAAATCAATATCCCAGGAGTTTAATTGACTTGATACTATACTCTGATTAAAAAGTGTTCCTTTAATTTTGTTGAGCAGTGTATTTAGCTTGCTATAAAAACAGCTGTACCCCTACCCAATCCTTATTCAACTTAAGTCCTCAACTTCTTACAGATGTGTCAGTTTCACAATAGTTTAATAGTATAGTTTGTGAGCCTCTTTCTTCATTACCTGCCTTAAGGTAAAAAAAACTTTCGATAGCTGTTCGCTTCTTCCCCTCCCTTAATACTTACCTGAGTCCAGTATCAATCCAGAATTGTGCCCCTCTGCAGCAACACTGCTCTTTCCTCCAGACTTACAGGGCAGATTGATAGCAGCAGAAGAAGAGAGCAGGGACAGAGCAAAGACATGCTATGTGTGTCTATAGACACAGCCTGCCTCGGAAGTGAGCCCTCACATCTTCCCCACATAGCAAGCAGTTTGTTATGGTTGCAGACACAATAGATGAGGAACCCAGAGTGCCAGCAGGGTACCCAAGAAGAGGAGGTTTGGGGCTGCTCTGTGCCGTACCAGTGCGCATAGCAGGTAAGTCAGGTACCAAAAAATACTTTATGTGAGAGGTAATAGCCACATATATTTTATGGCAAGATAGTGTGTAGGCAGCTTGATTAAGCTTCAATATAAAAGGGAAAGATCAGGTAGATTTTATCTTGAAATAGAAATTAAGTGCAATATACAAATACAGCACAGTACTGTATACAGTATTGACTGGAAAGTATGTAAGTAACCTGGTTAGGATGAAACTTAATAGTAAGAGACAGGGCAGGTTTCATCTTGAAATAGGAATTACAGTGCATTATCTGGGAAACAATAGCCACAAATGTGAAACAGTGGCTGGAATATGTTATTCGTTTTGTTAGGCTGCAATACAAGGAAGAGAAAAAGAACACATTTTATATTGAACAAAAAAGAGATTGAAAAAGAGACAATAGCCACCATAATAGGGCATAAATGTTGAGACGCCAATTATTATTTACCCTACAGCAAACTATTTACCCTACAGTAAATTCGAAATTTTGCAGCTGAAGCAGGGGCGGACTGACAACTCATGGGACCCCCGGGCAATAGGGGATCATGGGGCCCCTGTATCCTTGCCCAAACTCAAAAAAGCCTATGAAAAAGGTACCAGGGGCATCTCATGGGGCCCTCTACTGACCCCAGGTCCTCGGGCAGTGCCCGAGTTTCCAAATGGTCAGTCCGCCCCTGAGCTGAAGTCAAATGGCAGAACAATTGTATGGCACCTTTATTGTGCAAGAGCACCAGAATAGGGCAGGGGAGGTGCACGAGTCAATTTTTGGGGGTGGGATGACCCTTAGCCTCCTTAGCGGTCTCATTATGTTCATATTTCTGTGCTCAAAGCGGTAAATTTTTTTACATGGAAATATTTTTTTTTTTTTTATTGTAGGCCTTTAATTCTTAGGAATAACTTACTGAAATCTGTCCGAACAAGAGTCTAGTAAACATCTCGGGTATGATAACATTTGAAACATGAAATCAAAAATTATAATATAATCATAAAAAATAATAATAATATAATAATAATAAATTTAATTCAATAATGTAATTAAACCAAAAACACTGAAATTTGAAAAAGAGTGCCAAGTTCACACATCGCTGAGCTCAGTCACAGAATTGTTTTCAGTGTCTGATGACGAATTTCCCCATGAATCATTATCACTCAATTCTGCAAGTGGTTCTAATTTACTATTGCTGTTCTCTAGCTGGTGCTATACAGGTCTCCTGAAGATCTGTCAGTATATCTGCTTGCCCCATGGGATGTACGGTCAAGCAGATATACTGACAGGAAGAATGAAGGAACTTCCATGGCACTGCACTCATTGCTGACTACAAGCCAACAGCCACTAAGGCTGTTGGGACTTGTAGTCTCTCATTCACAGAGGACTTAAAACTTTGAAGCTGGAGGGGGGAGAGAAGATCTCACGCTAACTGTCAAAGCAGGGGTCCATCTGATCCATATTCAGGGTGTAACATGTTATGAAAGGTGAACTTATCCTTAAAAGTTTAGTCTGTACCATCAACAGCAAATGTTTTGTGTTCCCTGTTAATTCAAGACAGGATAATTTTGATGAAAGTGAGCCAGTTCACACTGTCAGAGAACAGGTAGATCTACATCTTTGTGACAAAACCTCCTGCTGTGCTGAAGGCCTTCTCAGACAGCACACTGGCTGAAGAGAAAAAAAGAAGCTCCAGTACATACTGTGCAATCGGCGGCCAGTGGTCCAGCCTGAACACCCAATAGTCCACTGGGGTCCTCGCTTCTGAGTGTTACAATAGCTCTGGAACTAATGTAGTTAGTAATCATTTGGTTCTGGCACTGCCTTTGATTGCTGACAATTTAAACTCTGTCCGAAATGATGATGGTAGTTCTGTCATATTACCCTTGTATTGGGATTCTAATAGGGTGGCAACCTGATAGTGGTCCCCCTCTTTAATGGCCTGAATCTTGGGCTCCTTGCCCAGGCTTTTGAGCATAAAAGACCTCATTCACCACAAACTGCTTGCAAGAGAGGACCTGAGTCTTTGTTCCTCAACAACCTGATCACACCCATGTACAAAACCCAGGGTTTGAGAAGGCTTAAATGTTCCCCTTCAAGTTTATAAAAACTGAGAAATGCAGATTCTTGTCTTCACAGCTAAGTTAAAGATGAATGACTGCCCTGTTTTTTGTTTGAATGCTAGTTTCATATCGAAAGTGAAGAGGTTACTAAAGTTATGAAAATTCTTGTATGACAGAAAGAAAATTCAGAAGTGATGTAATACATTTGTATTGTATTTTCGGACGAAAACTGTAAGCGATTAAACGGGAATCGTACAATCTGGCATCGTACGAGAAAAAATTTTGTGCATAAAATCATTTTGGATGAAAGCTGTGTACTAACAATCAGATTATCATATGATCACTTCAAAAGCGGGAATTTTCATACGATTTTCTGATCATATGTACTAGGCTTAAGCTTTACTCAGAGTTGAAAACACAGTTACTTTTTTTCTTCTAGGCCTAAATAATTATTTTTTATTTTGAGTTTGAGTCATAAAATGTGTGCTATAAATGTGTGCTGTCCACTCCAAGCTGAGATCGTAGGGGAGGTCTGTGACTAATAAACCTTCCCTTTTATTGTTTCTTCTCTCACTGATCATTCCTCTAGAGACCCTCTTAACAGATGCTACAAGATTCATAGACGCTGTAGTCACAAAATGTCTTGAAGTCCATCAGAGTCGAAGTGAGGTATTATGGAAATAATTCAAGAAAATAAAGGAACGGGTTTAGGCTAACAATAGTAATGAATAATCAATATTCTGTATCTACCCTCAGTTACACCACACTTATTTTGCCTAGGCGAAGCATTACATTGTAGCAGCTTGCCTGTTTGGCACATAAAAAGAATTACTTCTTGTAGCAAATATACAGTATTTCAACTCATCTAGACTGCAATTCTACCTATAACTACCTAAAGGAGAATGTCATACAAAATACAAAGTTCATATCACGGTTGCCAACCCCCCACAACTTTTTTTTACTGACAAAACATTAAGATTTAGCTGACATAGAATTTTTTTTACTGACAACTTAAAACATGAGAGAAAGTCCTATTGTAATCTAAGGTAATTGATATGTAAAAATATAAACAATTTGAAAACATCAACAATAGCAAAACAGAGAAAAGTATAAATGTGTATTTCTAAAAAGGAAACATTCATGTTCTTCATGCCAAATTTAACATTTACGTTGCCTTCACTGGACTCTTCTGAAACATTTTTTTTTCCATTTAGACAGACATTGAAGGTTTGAATGTATTAAGTGCAGGCACCTACAAGCCTGTTCTGACAGACAGTGGTGCACCCAGCATATCTGGCACTTGTGGGAAGATCATTTAAAGGCAAAGTTCACCTTTTAACAAAAGATAATAAATGCACATTTTTTTGCAGGTAAATAAATGTGCATTTCTTTCTTTCTTTCTTTTGTTTGTGGAGCCTGTAAAGCATTGCATCAGTGATCAGCAGATCGCTGGTGCCATGCAGGTCTCCCCTGACCTGTCAGTATATCTGCTTACTCATACATCCCTTACAGGCAAGCAGATACTCGACTGCCTTTTTAAAAAATTGTGACAGCTAGTGAGAAGGAGAAGATCCCCCGCTAGCTGTCACAATGAGGACTGGGGGGGGGGGGAGGCAGGGCCCGTTTGATCGTGACATGTTACATGAAAGGTGAACTTATCCTTTAAACTATCCCCCCAATACATCTTTTTTTTTCTTTTTTTAGTAATGGATATGAAATCAAATGCCATGCATGCTGGGGGTGGGAGCTAATTGGGCGATGGAAGGAGAACATCAACAGCAGTAAGTATGGTTTTAACTTTATGCAGAGATACTGAGTTAAGTCATATCAATCCAACTGACCTAACAAGAGCTCAGAGATGGTATCTCTAGATGCCTAGAAAGGATAAAGAAAAAAATTGCCAAATATCTGAAGGCATGGCCAATAGAGTTGGTGTTGATGTATGGTGTAGTGTGAGAGTAAAATAAGCCTCACTGTTGGTCTAAGTGGCAATAATGGCAACCCTTTGGTATAAATGGTCATCATGATGCCTCCTTCATTAGTGATCAGTGGTAGTAATGTTGAAACCCCCATCATTGGTAATCAGTGGCAGGCTGTAATATTACCCCCCCCCCCCCCCGGTGTTAGTGTTCAGTGGCAGACTTATGTTGTAATACGAACCTCTCCTTCCCAAGCATTGGTGATCACTGGCAGGCTTAGGCTGTAGTAGGACCCCCCACCCCAGTGGTGGTCAGTGGCAGACCTAGCTTGTAATAAAACACCCCCATCAACTACTGCTGGTGGTCAGTGGCAGGTTTAGGCTGCAGCAAGAAACGTTCCAGCATTGGTGGTCAGTGGCAGGTTTAGGCTGCAAAAAGATCCCCCAGCATTGGTGGTCAGTAGTAGGTTTGGGCTTTAATAAAAAAACTCAGATCATTGGTAATCAGTGGTTTACCTGAGCACTTGCTCTTATTCTGCTGCCTTTACCCTTTCACTGAAACTAAATGTCTGTTGTCGGATGGAGACCAATTGCCTGCCTGACAGTTGCTGTTTTTTTCAATGCAACATGCTGAAACATAGAGGACATTCCAGCACCTGGCACATCACTATCACGGTGCATGTCATTGGTGGGTGGTTGCACCAGAACACCCTCCAAATTGTGGTAGCAGGTGTGCTCTCCCCCAGGTACATCGCTGTTGATGGGTAAAGCTCTGACACTTATAGATAGTCTCAAAGTTTTTACCTAAACCAGTCCCCATATATTCCTCTTGCCTCATCACAACAATAGACAGCCTCAGTCGCAAATAGAAATGTACAGCAGGTAAGATGGAGTTGGCAAACTTCAGCACTATCAGAGCCAATTGTCTGAACTGCCTGAAAAACCACCATGAATAAAAGGCTTGGAAGGCTAGAGCACGTTAATGTGCCTGCACTTCAAACAAGTCACAGTTTGCTTCCCTTCCCCTAGTAAGTTTGTTTAGCAAAAAATTTTTTTCATATTAGGAAATAATGCCTACTGATTCTACTCACCGCTATTGTCCAACAGTATTCTACTGTTTCACACAGGATGCATTGAGTTGGTGTTATAAGTACACTGACCCTCACTCCTGGTTATAACTGCCATAAAATGTTCTATTTCCATAAAGGAAAATGGAAAAAATAAAAAACAGCAGGGACTTGACAATGTTAACACAAGTTGGTGGGTGACTAATTTAACCATCATCCTCAGGCTCTACCATGTGATTAGCTGTGTCCAATAACAGCTGATCACATGTGTACAGCGCGTGAGGAGAAGAGAGCCAGTAAGTGGCATTCCTCAGAAGGGACATCTACACTGATAATCAGGACACTGATCATCAGTGCTGCCTTTCAGTGCCAGTCAGTGCCTCCTCATCAGTGCAGTCTATCAGTACCCATAAGTGCTGCCTATTAGTGCCCAACACTGCTGCCTATCAGTGCCACCGATCAGTGCCACATATCAGTGCCTATCAGTGATACCTGTCAATGCCCATCAGTGCCAGCTATCAGTACCCATCAGTGCTACTTATCAGTGCCAGTGTCACCTATCAGAGCCAGTCAGTTCTGCCTATCAGTGCCACCTTTCAATGTCCATCAATGATGCCTGTCAGTGCCCATCAGTGTTGCCTATCAGTGCAGCCTCATTAGCACACTTCAGTGAAGGAGTAAAATTACTTATTTACAAAATTTTATAACACAAACTAGTAAAAACTTTTTTTTTTCAAACTTTTGTCTTTTTTAGTTTGGCAAAAATTAAAAACCCCAGTGGTGAGTAAATACCACCAAAAGAAAGCTCTGTCTCAAAGAAATTATACAAACTTGGTTTGGATACCGTGTTGCATGACCGCGCAATTGTCATCCAAAGTACTGAAAGCAGAAAATGGGCCTGGGCAGGAAGAGGGTGAAAGTGTCCAATAGGCAAGTTCTTACAAAATATCACAGTGAATGTGGAATAGTTTTATTAAAAGTTGTCAAAAATATACTTGTTAAAACAGTCATTAAATTTAAGCATTTCCAGGTTGTTTGGAGACTCTGCAGAACAGACCACATTTACATTAGTGGCAAATAACCTGCTCTGTGTAATAACTCGTATACCTGGCTTTCATCTTGAATAACAACTGTTTGTGAGTTTTGGGTTTCTTTGAATAGAATTCCGAACTTTTTTCTAATTACTTTTTTAGTTCTGTTTCATCTGTTGTTTTATTAAGAAAGGATTACCTTCCATAAATTTCTGAGGATGAAGGGATACCATAAACCCATATTTTATAACTACAATGTGCAATAAGTAGAGGAAAACGTGTAACAGAAATAGACACGTAATTAGAATTTGGAGAAAAAAGGGAAATTAAAATATTATTATACAGGATTTAGGAAGAACTAAAGGGGAGGAAGAATTGAGTTGTCAATAATACACATCAAAACTGAAACAAAAACCAAGCACTAAATAAATTAAAAATGCTGAAGAAAACTTAAGCAAAGTCAAGAATATACGCTTGAAAAGTAAAGAATTTCATGCAACTTACACAGTTCTGGCCAAAATGGAAAAAAAGTGATTAACCTTTCTAGTTTGCTCATTGTTGTTTTTAGGTTGGTGCTTACATTTGTTTGCCATTAACATGTTTCAGCAGAGACTGGTCCTTGGGCCTTATGACTTCTAACTTTTTTTGGATGCATGTTCTTCATTGGCTGACACCTGGGTTTAATCAGAGACTTTTATAGGTTTTTTCTAACAAGGGCAGCAGGGAGTCCAGATGATTTAATTGCTGAACTAATTGGTAATTAAGTGTGGTGTAAAAAAGAGGTGTGAGAGGCAACTTTAAGGGGCTGTCAGTCATTACAACAAGTACAAGGCAAGTGAATGAACGGGCTGTGTAGAAAGGTCAATACTATGATGGCTCAATGAAACGTGTATTACCAAGGTCAAATCAAAACTCCTCTGCTATTGTTTGCTGACAAGGCTTTACAAGAAATGAACATATTACCCGTTTTTCCACAATGTGTAGAACAGCTTTACAGCAACTTAATAGTGACAAATTGCAGGCTTGATATTCTGTGTAATGAAAATTTAAGTGATTACTGGAGTAAATCCCCTAGATGCATTGTTTTGTAATGGCACATGTTTTTAGACTAAACTCATGAATCAATAAAACAATACAGTGTATTTATATTTTTTTTGGCTGATAATATTGCGGATATTGTATATTTGTAATTCAGGTTTCTCACCTGGACATGGTAAGGGGCTCCAGGGTTTGTATCTGATATTGAGGAAACAAATTTCTATTTTCTCAGAATCTTAAAAAGGGTGATGGGTCATGGAGTCTGGAGGCTTTGTCGAGTATTTGGGCTGCGAAAAGCCTCCATTCCTAGCTTAATATCTTTGTGACAAAGTTATTCATTTTTAACAGGATGGGTGCAAATATGACGTTTTTGGAAACTTTTTGATACATTAAAGGATTTATCACAGCACTCACCAGTCATTTTATTTAGATATTTCATACTATGTCCTCCTCTTACATAGTAGCCAAACCTCATTAATTAATCTCAGCTGTTCACAGGCCTTTAATATGTGATCTGACTGAAGTTCAGAACTCTCACTCTCTTACTTGTTTGATGAAAAGGCTGACAAGGACGTAACATTAAAAGGTACAAGATCTGCTTGTTTGTTTTGGGAAAACCTATTAGGGGTACCGTGTTAATCAGGAACTGACATAAATTTAGTTGCTGGCTCAGAAAAGCAGATGTTTTGTATGTTTTATGTTATGGACTTGCTTTATATAGCCCTCCTGCATTGAAACTGTGTTTGCTCATTTTCTAAAGACATTTTACTTAATACACTATTCATATCATAACATTCATTTTGCTTCATATAATTGTTCTATTTACCAAATTTTACATGTATTATTTGCAGCAATTAAATCTTAGCAGGCATTTGGGATTTTAGGAGAAAAAATACTCACAGCTTTCAAAAGATCTCGAAAAAATAGAGGAGCGGTACAGTCTGAAAAACGTATAGTAGCTTGGTAAGGTGTTCATCTTGAGGGTGTTGATGTGGCCAAACCAGGGCAGGGCTGAAGCGTCCCATGAAGCCAAATCCTTTCGGATACACGAACGTAAGGGTAAATAATTAAGGGAAAATAGATAATTAAGATCTGCTGAAATCAGGACCCCCAGGTATGTGATAGCCTTTGGTCGCCATTGAAAGGAAACGTTAGGCCAAAGGTTTGCCAGTACGTGGGGAGGTAAAGAAATATTGAGGGCCTCTATTTTAGAGATATTAAGTTTAAAGTTACTGAAGGAACCAAATCTATGAAATTCATGGAAAAGACTGAGGAGAGAAATAAGTGGCTGTTGAACGTAAACTAGAAGGTCATCAGCGTATAAGGATAATTTGTGGTGTGCGGATGCCCAAGATTGAGTCGTTAGCTCGTATGGCTCTCACAAGATATTCCATTACTAAAACAAAGAGAAGGGGTGAGAGGGGACATCCTTGCATGGTCCCATTCGATATGGGAAAGGGCGAAGAAACCGTACCATTGACCAGGACAGATGCCGAAGGATGAGAGTAGAGGGACATAATCCGACTGAGGATTGTTTTAGAAGTATTATCCCTAGCTTCGCAACCTGGGACAAAGCCAACCTGGTCGTGGTGGATCAAGGTTGGTAGAAAAGGGGAAAGACGAAAAGTTTAGCAAAAAGCTTAACGGCCAGGTTAAGTAGAGAAATTGGGCAATAACTACCACAATGAGAAGGGTCTTTACCCGGCTTAGGGATAACCGAAATAGTGGCGGACAAAAAAGCTGATGAAGGCACAATTAAATCGTTGATAACATTAAACGCTTGTGCCAGAAGCGAGGCCAATTGGGCAGCCAATGTTTTGTAAAAGCATGGGATGAATCCATCAGGACCCAGGCACTTACTAGTTTTCAGGGCCTTAATTGCCCCAAGAACATCTATAATCGAGAAGGGCTCCTCTAGATCCAATGCATCTTGGGCATCAAGAACAGGTAACGCCGTCTCCAAAATATATTGGGACATAGATGGCAGGGAGGAAACGGGAGGAGCATCAAGATTCTCTGAGGAAAGATTATAAAGTTGAGAATAATAGCGCTCAAACGCAGAACAGATTCCCTTATTGTGGTAGATTTTAGTATCGTCAGGCATCTTGATGTGTTGGATTGGACGACAGGATGGATATGGGTGGAGTACACGGGCCAGGTGCTGGCCACATTTGTTAGCTAAAGAGTAATGAGTGTTGCGTGCTTTGTCTCGTGCAACAAGGGAGGAGGAATCTAGAGGTTGGAGTAAATCTCTATGAGTGTTAGGTCCACCGCAAGCACTGGGTCCAACGTACGTTTGTGGGATGATTCTAGACGCGCAATGAGCGAAAATAATCGATGCATCTCTGTCGTATGAGCTTTTTTCAAGCGAGAGCCATGCTTAATAAGAACCCCTCTAAGAACACATTTGAGGGTCTCCCATTGGGTGAGAGGGCCAGTAGTGTCCATTGTGTGGTCCAGAATAAAGTCCTGGATAGTCTTCACGACCTCTGCGATACATAGAGAATCTTTGAGTAGGGTATCGTTCAAGCTCCACGAAAAGCGACGCAAAGATGATGGCAGGTCCTGAATCATAAGATGGATTGGGGTGTGGTCTGATCATAAGAAATGACCGAGAGAGGAGGAAGTCGGACAATCTAGAAAAGACTGTGAAACAAAGAAATAGTCTATACGACTGTATGATGCATGAGCTGCAGAATAATAACTATTGTCTTGCTCTGAAGGATGTTGGATACGCCAAACATCCACTAAGTGTAGGTCATGCAAACGCGACTTAAATTGAGATAAGGCCGATAAGGAGAGAGAAGATGTCAGGAATGGACTCGCCAATAGTGGTGGGACTCACCTGCCTTGTGGGTTGCAGTACCAGGACTGGCCAGCGGGTATTCTCAGCAACCAGAGGCTCACTCCTGCAGTCAGCCAAAACACCTGAGGCTGATTACGGGAGGTGCATATAAGGAATGGCCAGACTTGGAATCAGGGCCTTGGTGTATGTTTTCCCAAGAGCCCCTGTACCTGCATCCTGTCGGCTTCCTGTCTGATCCTGCTATATCCCTGACTCTGATTGTACTCTGCCTGTCCTGACCTCTGCTATTCCTGACCACTCTCCAGTCTGCTCCTTTGGTACCTTGCCCGCCCGTTTGCTACCTAGCCGACCTGCCCGACTACACTTAGTATTGTTCTTTTGTTATCTGTTGGGGGTTTTGGTTTGGTTTGTTTGCACTGTGTTTATGTCTAGTCTTGCACTGCATTTATGTATTGTTTAGTCTTAAATAAATTATATTGTTTATACTATATCTGAAGCCTGCGTTTCCCTGTGTCAGTCCACACACCTCTGGTCATACCCGGAGCCCTGACATTACACCAACAATACTAAGCGTAGTCGGGCAGGCCGGGTAGGTAGCAAACGGGCGGGCAAGGTTACCGCTGAAATGTCCAAGTCTGGAGAGAGAGCTGTGTTGAAGTCCCCTCCGACGATGAAACAAGGACCCCCAAAAGCGGACAGCCTAGAAAGGACCGCAGCCAGAAACTGAGCCTGATCTAGATTGGGAGCGTAAACATTCGCCACTGTAATAACAAAATCTTGGAATTTCAATTTAAGGAAGAGGTAGTGACCAGTTGGATCAATTAGGGAGTCTAGGACCTCTGGGCCAAAGGTATGATGAAAGGCCACAGACCCCCCTAGACCTAGCCAGCAGATTAGCACTATGATACCACTGAGTATAGTGACGATTGTGGAGGACTGGGATACCATCAGAGCGAAAATGAGTCTCCTGGATTAGCAAGATCTGCGATCTACATTTATGGAAATGGTAAAGCATCTGGCTCCGCTTCTCTGGAGTGTTAAAGCCCCTACAATTAATAGAGGAAAATTTAATCGGAGTCATATTTGGTTGAGTAAGAACAAAAAGCATGTCACCAATAGAGCTCCGCCCCCAACCCGAGAGAAAAGAAGAGAGAGAAAAAAAAAGTAAACCCCAAGTAAGAGGAAAGAAAAGAAGCACTATATAAATCCTGTATAATAATAATAATAATAATAATAATAATAAAAAAAAAGAGATAAATGAGGAGAAACTACGGGACAGGCGAGCTGTCAAAATAATAGACAGTGTGATACTACGCAGTACACTGAAGGCCTAGGTGGGGAACATCAAAGGCGCATGTATCCGATCCCGACCCAGGCCTCCCGCAGGCAAATGATAACTTGATTAAGGTCACCCTCAGGTGAGGGTGACCCCCTCTACAAAACTTATTCAGGAATCCCTCAAACAGGCATGAGAAAATAAGCCACCGTCCCCAACAAACAAACATAAACAGAACATGGTAATGACAGGGTGTGGATGAAACAAAGGAAGGGCCCAAAGCCCCTGAGACTAGGGCCGAAGGCGTCCCCGCCCGTCACAGCAAATGGCGGTGGCGGAACCCAGGGATTAGCCGCAGGCCATATAATCAAAACCCAAAAAACAACAGGCACAAATATAAGGCACAGATCTAATAGGAGTAACCAACAAAATGTGCAAAAACTGTAGGAAGAGGAAGAAAGGGAGAAACCTCCCAATTTACGCAGATAGTGGATCATCCCTCCGGGATCTTTTGGAAGGAGGATCTGGAACACTTCTTCTTGCGATCTGACCGCTGCCAGGAAGAGGGGAATGGAAGGCCAGGGGTCGGGAGTTGAAAGGGCCAATCCGAGAGGGACACCTGAGGTAGCTCAAACACACCGAGCAATGTAGGCAAGTCCCCAAGGGTGTGGAATTGAGCAGATTTACCATTCTGGGAGGCGTGAAGTTGAAACGGGAATCGCCACTGGTAGTGGATATGCCTCTCCTGCAACATCTGAGTGAGAGGGCACAGAGCCCTGCGCATAGCCAGAGTCTGGCGGGAAAGGTCAGGGAGGAGCATCACTGGCACTTTGTTGAATAGGATGGTGTCCTGCGCGCTGGCCGCACGCATAATGGCATTCTTGATCTTAAAGTAGTGAACCCTGCATAGGGTATCACGGACAAAAGATGGATCAAGATTCCTGGGGCCCATGTTTGTGGTCCAACTCAATATAGGTGTCTTTAGGTTGCTGGAGCAGCTGATTGAAAATGCCAGTAACCGCTACGGCCAGATCTTAGATTCAATGGTTTCTGGTATGCCCCTGATCCGGATATTGTTACAGCGGTTCCTGTTCTCAATGTCATCGTGCTGGTATATGAGCTGTTGTAAAAGAACCGTATAGGAGCTAAGGGTCTCTTCGTGGGTTCGTAAAGCACAGACCGTCAGCGGTATTTTCAATCTCCATACGCACACAAATGTCTTGTTTAAGATCAGAAATTTCCTGTTTGTGCTTTCAATACGTTTCACATAAAGCTCAAAATCTGCCTTTGTAGGAAGGGATTTAATGTAGGTGTGCAGGGACCACATGTGGGACTGCAGATCCCAGCCATCCTCAGAGCAGAGAGATGCTGGGGAAGGGCTGTGGGATCTCTGTGTGCCCTGTGCCTGCAGAACAGGATCCCCAGGAGGAGAGAGAGCCCCGAGGGCTTACCTGCCCTTCTTCTTCACAGAGCCCAGTATCCACTTGCGATGAGGAGGGGAGAGGTGCCGGCGCCATCTTGGAGGCCGGGGTGCCCGAGGCCTCGGCCGAGGATCGGGTCAGAAAACGGCTCATGTCACTGCCGGATCGGCTCCCCGTTGCTCTGGGGGGGGGTTCCAGTGTTGATTCCTCCCCATGGGGATTATATTTGAGAGCCTGTGAGGGAGAGAGGGAGCCTGCAGCGGATGTCCGGGCCAGGAGCTGTGCAGGATCACTGTTATTGCTCCATGCGGCACGCCAAGCCCCCTAAAGGCAAATTTTAAAAAATTACGTATATGATCCAGTTTGTCGCTAACATTAACAAAGAAGTTATTTTTCAACTTCCTTTAAAGACCAAGCTGTGCAACAAAAGTGGAAGTGGGAGTGTTGAAACTAGCCTTTTAAACCTTTTATTCATTTATCCCAAAAAGAAAAGTCCATCTAAATCTACTAGTTCATCTAACACTACCCTCTACAGACAATGCTGTCTGCTGCAATATATTACATTTTTGTTTTTGGGTTTAGTACCACTTTAAAAACTAAGAATTATAAATATTAAACTGTAATAAAATATATTGTTTTCATTTTTTAAGCAAAAAGCCCTAGCTGTAGATATAACTACAAAAAGGTGTGACTATGCTGCAAAACACCTAGATATTACATTAGGTTTAGTTTCTCGTGTATCTAGCAAAAGGTCAGAATGGTACAGAAGGTACAATGGCATGAAATTCAATTTATTATACAGTATTTATATAGCGCCAACAGTTTGCTCAACGCTGTACAGTTGCAAGAAAAAATATGTGAACCCCTTGGGATTAAAGTCCAAAGATTCACAAACTTTTTCCTCCCTGCACTGTGAATGTTTACATGTTCTGTGCAATTAAACCATGGCAACATCTAATGTTTGTGTAGTATTATGTTCAGCAGACTGTGTTCTTCTATTGTTGTGACTTAGATGACGTTCAGAGCACATTTTATGCCCAATTCATGCAAAACTCCACGTAATCCCAAGGGGTTCACATACTTTTTCTTGCAACTGTATATGGGAATGTATCATCTTGGATAGAGGTCAGTGATGGGTTAGAAATGTGACTTATTTGAAAATTAAACTGGAAAATGACTTATTTTGCAATTAAACTGGAAAATGAGAAGTGCTTGAATTTGATTGCATAGGTGGACTGCAAAAAAGAGGTGGATGGGAACCAAAAAATTATAGGGATTACACATAGTCTTTGCAAAGAAAACAAAAAAAATTTTGTATCGTGGGAGCTGGGAACTTTTTCTCTTGTGGTACAAAAAAATCAACCAGTCATTTCACAGTAGGAGGATTTTTATGTTGCAACATGGTGGGTATGGGGTTAAAGCTGAACCCAGGGTAATCTCGCTTTAACAAAGTCCTCTCCACCATCCTTAATCTAGTTACTCACTGACTTGTACAAAAAAAAAAAGTATTCTTAAAGTCCAATATACTCATCTTAATCTACGGTCAATTAATCTACAAGGAGGCTCCTTCCTTCATAATCCACATCACTGACTGGGTGACGTGGACACGTCTTAATGGATATTCAGTGGCTGGAATCCTCTCCAGATCCTCTGTAGGGTCCAGGTATCGCCTCATGTTACCAGTAGTGACACTGATTCCAGCCAAATAAAACTAGTGAAAAAATGTCAGAAAAGATGAGTAGGGAAAGAAATGTCAGTGGCCTCCACCTGTAAAACCATTCCTGTTTTTGGGGTCGTCTCATTGTTGCCCATCTAGTGTACCTGTTGTTAAATTTCATTAACACAAAAGCAGCTAAAACTGGTTAACAACCCCCTCTGCTACTTAAATGACCAGATCAATACCCCAGGAGTTTAATTGACTTGATGTGATACTCTGATTAAAAGGTGTTCCTTTAACTTTTTCGAGTGTATATAATTGTAGCGATACCCCCGAAGGGGCTGCTTAAGCAAATACTGTGACTGAAAGCAATATAACTCACTTTTACACTCAGGCTGCTTTCAGGGGATTCCAACCATGAATAACCCCAAGAGCAGAGGCAAACACTTAAATGGCAACCTCAAAGGGGATTTACCTCCTCTACATAAATTGGGCTCTATGATGTCCAAGCAGGAGGAAAGCAGAAAAGTGACTCTCTGTTGTGTCAAACGTCTCCCTTCTAACCACTGACACCACAAGCCCAGTAGGCAAACTCTGTACCCAACTGATGCTTAATAGCTACTTTCCAAGGTAAAGCTATTCCCTCACACACCATGCAATATAGAGGCCTGAATACGCATGCGCTCACCCGTATGGCACCAGTAACTTCAGTCTCTTGTTAACAGGATGAATCTTGGGATCTTCAGCTAGCCACTTTTGTTGGTGCACTTAAACTCCTTAAACACTTAAAGTATAATTGTAATCCCGTGGCAGTATTTGTATAGCAAAGCGAATACTGTGTCTGTTCAGTAGGGCCATCTACACAACCCAGTGCCTGGTGAATATGGGCAAAGTATGATGTCTCTGTATGTGTGCAGTGTTCCTGTCATCTGCCAGTGGGCAAAATCCCTCTCACCAGATCCTGTGACTAAGACCCAAATGGTCGTCCTGGAAATAACAGGCTCCTCTGGTCACCTCACGATGAGCACTTCTGTATTGTAGGTCCACATCTCTCAGTTTGGATGTTCCCCGACTGATGCAGATAACTCAGCATGCTGTGAATTGACCCCAAGCACTCCTCTGCTAGGTCCAGACTGTTCCCTTGCCACATGCAGTCTGCCTCCCCTCAGGAAAAAGCAAGATGGATCCCTTCACTCTGCTTTCACTAAGCATGATGGCTATTGAAGTTCTATTTCTTTCTCAGTCTATCAGGCTGTTTCTGTTCAAGACTGCATATTCCACAATGCTTTGCAGCTGCACCTCCTACTGTAGAAAGTCCCTGTCATTGGCTCCTCTAATGGCTCTTCTGATTGGCTCTCTCTCTATTACAGTCTGAGAGTAGAAGGGGGGCTGAAATCCTTCACTGCCTTGTCTGTGTTCAGTGCAAGTGTCATGTTTCAAAGGAAATGCCAGTCAGAAGATTACAGCAGTCACAGATAGGATTAATTTCCCCTGCTACACACTCCCCCCACCAAAGAACTTTTGGTCCTCCAAAGGCAGTAACAATCCTTGACCTGGTACATGCTTGATATATACACACAGAGAAAAACAAGTTAGTACACACAGGAAACCAAACAATTTACATTCTCATAAAATCTTGGCAGGGGAACCTCCCACCAGTTAGGAGCCTATAAGCCACCAGCAGTCACAGATAGGATTAATTTCTCCTGCTTATCAGCCAATAAACATAACTTTCCGCCTAAATTTAACAGAATGACACCCATAATAAAATGGAAAAAATACCAGTACATTTTTGTGCCTATGCTTTCTAATGTATAGTATTTTAAAATCCATAGCTGTCTGGCAAGTGGTGCTTGTTTTGTTCCCACATTACAATGTTGATTCTAATATAAATGACTATTCATGCTCATATGAACTGGAGGGAGAAAAATTTAACAAATGACGTTGCTCAAAGAGTGAGATTATCTTGACCCCCAAATGAACAAACATTTGATGCATAAAAGAATGAAGTACACCACATTTTCACTGGCACCCATATGGCAGCCTATATTTTCTAAATCTTCATAAATTTTTCAATGTCTACTCGGGAAATGAGGATACCGTAAGGCAGACAGTGGAATAGGAGGATAAGTGGAGGTGATGAAATAATAGAAGGAGAGAATGTTGTGGAACGAAATTGTGAAGGAGGGTTATAAAGAAGATAGCAGGATGATATTAAGTGGGAAAAGAGGTGCTGGAGGGCAAAAGACAGTAGAAAGTTATGGAGCAAGGAGAAGAGGGGGTGGCAAGTCAGATTGTGGAGAAGGCAGAGAAAGGAGTAAATGAGGCTGAATTGTATAGGGTGGGGAAAGGATGTAGCAGGATGGGATTTCAAGGAGAATCAAGCAAGACTGGACCCTGGGAGTAGGTGAAAATAAAGGCAGTGAGGCTTGCATTTGCACTAGGAAGAGAATTTATACAGTAAAGCCTAGTACAAACTATGAGAAAATCAGATGACCAATCGTTTTATTTTCCATGAAAATGCATATCATGATGTTTGCAGAATGGTATTGACTTGTAAGAAAATTCTTGGCCGGCAAAGGTAGGCAATTGTAGCTACATACTAATGAAGTAGAAGAGAAAGTGTAAGGTTGTTCTATGCTTCTGATCATGTGTATTTTTTTCTATTGGAATATTTCTATATTATTATGCACATTAAATGAAAATCAGACTTTGTGTTCATGTACAATAAAACCTTTATAGCTTGCACCCTCAGTTTTTGTTGTCCAAAAAGTCGGACTTGGCTAATGAAAGCACTATACTAATGATCAGATAATTAGCCAATCGTTTCTCGTATTGAAATTTCCATATGATTTTCTTATCGTGTGTATGGGCCATAGGACTAAGGAAGGATAGAGAAGGAAGAGAAGTAGCAAGATTGGTATGTGAAGAGGACAGAAGGCAGCAAAACTGGGGATAGGTAGTTTAGATACTGTATCCTTTGCTGGGACAACATATGCTGGGACTTGTAATTTGTCAAAGGGACATAAGCATGATGAAGTGTGTTGCATATGTATATACTGGCTCTCTATATTAGGTCATGTGACATATTAGGGATCAGAGGATGTCAGAAATGGAAGATGTATTTATGCAAAGTAGTTGTATATAAACTAGACAAAATCAGCAGCTGTTACTGTGTTACCTACAGGTGCTGTTCTGACAGATATCTGGAGTAGGGTATGGGGAGTGTTCCTGCTTTGAGCCACTAGGTTCCTGCCCAGTATGTTAGAGATATTTCCCCAGGGTTCAATTACATCCCTGCTAACTTGCCCTGTATTTCTCTTGTGTTTAAACTTATTGCCTTCACAATTCTATCCATATCTATTTTGAGCAAATTAAGTGAACCATAGCAAGATGTGAAGTAAACATAGGAATAAGCTATTCATTTAAATTCATAGGAACGTAGACCAGACATATTCTTAAATATAGGTAAGGCAGGAACTGTAAAGAGATCATTAGTGCCTTAAACATTTTATATTCTTTTACGCCAAGAATGTAAAAGTGTTTGTATAGTTTTTAAGTCTTTGCAAAACACATTCTACAAATCACAAACGTCAAAGAACTGCTATGTTTTGACAAAAGATAATGGTACCTTTAAGAATATATTTTCAGCCCATGATGAATTATAATCTGTAAAACCTACATGTTTTGTTAAGTCTCGTGTGATGAAAAGGATGAGTGAAACCTTTGAAATTGTCTAAAATGAATCTTTTACATATATGTGAAGTATGTTATTTTACTTCACAAACAGTGACATGTTTTTAAAATCTCTAATACATACCTACAAGTAATGGAACCTTGACTTACAACTCTACAAAGCTTTCCTAACATGGAAAAATGTTGCAGTCGTTTTCGAGCAGTTATAGTCAGGGCCAGTGCGAGACTATTTTGCCCCACAGGCAAGACCAGATACTTGCGCCCCCCCCTACCCCAAAAAAAAAATGAATACATTTTTTTAAAAACAGTAGAAAATATTAAATCAACAAGATGAAACTGCTACAGTTCTTTTAATTTGCAAGAACAAGTGCTATAAGATGCAACCAGCACCATTATTAAAGAAAAAATCAGTGTTATGGACGGACGGACTATATCTGAGGCTGGCAGTAGCAGGGTGACAGTTGCAGTGAGTAGAAGATGATAGATCCACACTCTGACAGATTCCAGGCTGGAATTCCCCAGGCAATGGAGGGAGATAAAACACTGTGACAGCAGGCAGCCCAGTTAACACACACACAGAGAGAACACCTACACTGAGCAATCCCACACAGTATCAAATCCGACACAACACACCACCACCAACAGTGACACAGATCTGCAGCTCCAGGCCCAGCAGGCACTAGAGGAGCAGGCTGCGGGATCATGATGATGTCATCAGTCACTGACCTTGTGATGGATGGCCAGCTGGGTTACACTCACACAGATACAAGACATCAGAGTCAGACATTACCTTCCTCCGCAGTCGCAGCTCCACCTCTGCTGATGAATGGGGAGGGAAGGGCTGGAACTCCACAGTGATCTGCAGTCACCAGCTGACTTGCAGTAAGGCACAAAGTCTGAGAGGAACACTGGAAGGAGCGGCAGCTTAGCTGCTATACTGGCCCCAGATACCTGGCATCTTTGTCTGTCCTTTCCCCTTCCCCATCATTCAGCTGAAGGATCATTCATGATGTGGCGGCATCCCACACAGAGAGAGTGTCAGGCTGTGCTACGCCCAGGTGTCCCTAGATGGCAGTGCGCCCTAAGCGGCTGCTTAGTTTGCCTAGTGGAAGCACCCAACAGTGTCTATAATAAAAACAATTACATAACAGAAATTTGGCTAACTATTGTTTGTAGGTGATCAAGCAAGTTGTGATCAATTGGTCAACCTTTCCATAATATTCTTTTTTGATAGGAAAAGACTTAGGCAATATAAAGAACATGTCCACACAACATAAAGTGTGGTAAGTACAATAAAGCATAAGGGTGTGGCCTGCGCATGGAGGAAATGGCAGCTTAACACCTGAGCTTCATGTCTGCCGGAGAGTTTTTGCTGCTTTTTCGGGACACTGGCTGCACGATGGGCAAGGTAGGCAGGTCCCTGCCTTTCACTAACACCCTGCACTCCTGCTTGGGCAAAAATCTTCCGAGATTTTTCATACCCAGCCCATGGAAACACAGGGGCCTTCGCCTACTTCCACAAGCAGGGATGCCGATGAAGCCTCGGTCTTGCCTAGCGGCTCCGGGCCGCGTCCTAGCAAAGGGGACACAGAAGCAATGCTATCTATTATTAAACAAGTGCCCAAGATGTCGGATCTGCAATCCATAGAAGCAGACATCAAAAAGGCCTTAGCAGAGGCGGTGACAGATCTCAAAGAGGAACTCAGGGGTGTTTCGGACAGGCCGATGGAGGTGGAGCAGGCGGCGGGGAGACACAATGCAGACATAAGTGAACTACAATACCATGCAAGTCGATATAATGTGCACTTTATTGAAATGAATAGGAAACTAGAAGATCTTGATAACAGGGGACGGAGAAACAACCTTAGGGTTCGCGGAATTCCTGAGTCAGTGGAATATGCACAGATACCAGCAGCCCCTCAATCTCTATTTAACACCTTGCTTGACAAACCTCCAGGTTCGCCAATAGTTTTGGATCACGCCCACAGGGCTCTTTGCCCAAAGGGCAGAGAGGGAGACCCACCCAGGGACATTATACAGTATGTTGTTTTGTGGATTATTGATTGAAGGAGGAGATCTTTTAAAAAGCCAGAGAGCAGAAGAAATTTACTTTTAATGGAGCGTAGGTGAAAATATTTCAAGATCTCTCCCCAATAACAATGCAACATAGAAGGGCTCTTAGGCCACTGCTACAGATCTTACGGGAGTGCCGCATTCCATAAAAGTGGTGTTTTCCATTTGGCCTCACAGCTACGCTTCAGGAGAGATCCTACAGCATCCATACTCCGGAAGATCTTCCCCAATTCTTTGAGTAGCTACATGTCCCTCCAGTCCCACTCCCAGAATGGTACCAAACGTTCCAAATACCGGATCTATGGAAGGAATCTCTTCAGATATCTGAGTTGCGAACACCTCGATGAAAAAGGAACTTTGACTCCATATCGTAGAAGTCGCCTGATGGATGCTTCTGACCTGCACCAAGCTTAATATGGTCGTCTCGGTCCTACTGTAATACTGACATTGAGCATTTTTGTGAGTGTGGCTTGGTGAGTTGGCCTTTGTGTGGCCCGCTTGCCTGTCACATTTCAGGTGTTATGTAGCTATTTCTTACTCATGGCCTATGACCTCTGGTATTCCTTATGGGCCTTGTGTAGCAATAGATGGAGCGTCTTTAGCCCATTATGGGTTGGTTTCCCTTTGGGGGGGTTGGTTATTGTATATGAGAGGTAATGTTTAGTTATGTATTCGGATTTTACCTGTCTTCCCGCCCCCCCCTTCCCTTGTGTCCCTCTCCCCCCCCCCGAGTCTGTTCTTTTCCCTCTTTCCCTCCCCCCTGGTCCCTTTCTCTCCCTTATCCTTCCCTGCCCCTTTTCCATTTTGGGATGGATTGTTGGAGTGTGTTTGGGGGTCGGGGGTCGGGTGATATGGTATGACTGCTACCCGGTGGCGCAGCAAGGATCCTCGGGTATGCTATCCGGTATATATCATTTTTTTTCACATGGTGGGTAACGGGGATTTGGAGATAGAATCCTACTGTGGCCCAATTGGCTGATTCTTTGTATCGGTTCATGAGTCAGGTTCTTGGCTCATTAGACGATTAGTGTATTTTACTAATTTTTGTTTTGGTTGTCTTTTATGTTATAGACCCTATTTGTTTATATGTCAGATTTATTGAATATTCTGGTTTGAGATGATGTGAAGACTGCTTTCATCAGATGGTCTGTACAATGGTAGCACACACCTGCTGGTCCAAAGAATACCTTGCCCAGCCTGTTCCTGTTTTTGATTTGAATTTTTGCTTCCTTAGTGTCTGGTTGCACTTTAATTATAATAACTATACGGCTCTCTGGTGGACAGGGGTATACTCATCCTGCGCCTCAGACTTACTTTCCCCCAAGCAGCTGTGCAGTTGCCTGGCTGACCTTTTTTTGGCTTTTCCAGTGAAATGGGTTATCTAGCCCCAACATCCTCGGTGGTAACCAGGTTTCACCCAAAACTGATTATTTTTATCTTCCTCTTTTTTTCTTCTTCCCTCTGGTGTTTGCATTTCTGACTTCAACTTTATTACTCCTTTCTTTTCATCCCCTTTATCTGCTTTCTATTTGCAACCCTCTCTGTCCCTCTAGACTCTCTCATCCCTCTTCACCACCTGTTTTGTTTCCCCCTTTTTGAAAGTCCCTCCCCCCACTTTTTTTTCTCCCCCCTTCCTCAAAGAGGAGATAGACCAATAGATATGGCTCCGTTGGGGACTACGCTCACAGCACACCATCTAAAAATTTTCTCTTTGCATGCTAGAGGACTCAATGTCCCTGAAAAACATTCTATGATTCTCTCAGATATTTCTAAACAGAAGGCTCATGTAGCCTTTCTCCAGGAGATACATTTTAAAAGCTCTGCGATGCCTAAACTTGCTAATCACAAATACCCTCATATGTACCATGCTTCAGCCTCTGAGTCAAAGTCGAGAGGGGTGTCGATTCTCCTCGCTAAATGTTTGCCCTTCATTTTTACTGACCAATTGGCAGATCCTGAGGGTCGATATATCTTTGTTAGGGGCTCTGTGTATGGCCGGCCGATTACGCTGGCAAACATTTATAGCCCTAATATAAAGCAAGTGTCCTTTATGCGCAGGGTGGTGTAGGAGCTGACTTCATTTGCCTCGGGACTTCTGATCTTGGGAGGTGACCTGAATGTACCTTTGAATCCACTTTTAGATTCGTCGCCTGGGACCTCTGCCGTCCCTTATAAAGCTCTCAAACAAATCAAACTACAACTGACTTCTCTCTCTTTACATGATTCCTGGTGGATGCATAACCGCTCTAGTAAGGTCTACACATACTACTCCCATATCCATGCGAAATACTCCTGTATTGATTATCTCTTTTTATCTCAAGCAGATCTATCTTATCTGTCTATGTAACTATTGAGCAGCTTTATGTCTCTGATCACCATTCGATCACCATGACCCTCTGGTTTCCAGAGAGAGAGCGGAGAAACAAATTTTGACAATTGAATCCTTCTTTGCTGGGTGACCCTTCCCACTTGGCCCAATTTAAGGAAAACATGAGAATTTTTCACTCACAATGACACCCCTGACGCCTTTCCAATGATACAATGGCTAGCGTATAAGTGTGTCATGCGGGGGCACTATACTACCCTTTCCATGAAAATGAAGAAGGCTAGGAAAGCTTCGTTGGATAGACTTATTACTTGTTCTCAGACTTTGGAGACAAATCATAAATGTTCACAGGCAGTTCAGGTTTCTAAGGTGCTGTCCCAAGCCCGGCAAGCTTTGTTGGAGAAACTGAGTATTCAGGTGCGCAAGAATTTCACTCTCCACTCAAAATTCTTTTATGAACATGCCAATAAAAATGGCCGATACCTGGCCAGAGCACTTTAAAAAACTAAGCAGGATATGACTGTTCATTCCATCAGTCAGGTAGTCAGAACTCTTCGACGGAAGCTATTCAATATTATAAAAAATTATATAACATATTGAGATTGGAAGACCCTCAGGAAAATGCTCTTGACTGAGCAAATGAGATCCAGGCATTCCTTGGTCAGTATGGTGTTCCTCCTTTATCCCCTGATGCAGTGGAGTCCCTGGATAAATTGATCTCGGTTGAGGAAGTCTTGGTGGCTCTCAAGAGCATGAAACCAGGGAAAGGTCCAGGTCCAGATGGACTGCCCACTCTATATTACAAAACATTTCAGGAATTGCTTCTTCCCAATTTTGTGTGAGGGTTTAATTCATTGGAAAAGTACTTGCCACTCCCAGCCCAACTTTTAGAGGTTCATGTTACCGGAAATTCAAAACCTGATAAAGATTTAATGCGTGTCCAAAATTACCTTCCAATTGTTCGCAAAAGTTCTTGCTAATCGCCTTTTGCCTCACCTTAAGTTATGGGTGGTGTTGGATCAGGTGGGCTTTATCCCAGGTAGGGAGGGTCGAGACAACACGATTAAGGCGTTGAACATACACCACTGGTTGACTGCCTCTAAATACCCTGGGTTCTTTCTTTCTATGGATGCAGAAAAAGCATTTAATAGAGTATCTTGGAAATATATGGCAGCAGTGTTGTCAAATGTGGGACTGGGTATTAAAATGCAGACCTTTACTAGCTCCTTGTACTCCAATCCATTGGCCTCTGTGAAGGTAAATGGGCTGTTGTCGAAGGCCTTCTCGATTACAAATTGTATGAGACAGGGATGCCCCCTGTCCCTCATTATTGTTGTGTTGACACTAGAACCCTTTTTAAGACAGATTTGAGCAGATCCGTATATAGCGGGGATAACAATTGGATCACACTTATAAGGTGGTGGCCTTTGAGAACGATATCCTTCTGTTTCTTTCTTGCCCAATAACTACTCTTCTTACTGAAGGTGATTAAGGAAAATCAACGGTTGTCGAATTTCAACCTAAATTTGAGGAAATCGCACGCTCTCAACGTTACACTCTCGAAGGACATGGTAGATCAATGCCAATGGGAATTCCCATTTGACTGGCAGGTGAAGGGAATTACTTATCTAGGGATCTTCTTGCCGGCATCTCTGTCAGATTTGTATGATCTCAATTTCCATTCTTTGCTTTGCAAAATAGATGATGACTTAACTACATGGAGTGGTCTACATTTTTCTTGGTTTGGCAGAGCAGTGGTGCTAAAAATGACGGTATTGCCGTGATGTCTGTACCTTATGCAGACTATTCCAATTTCCCTTCCCCAAATCTTTTTCAGTACGGCTTGGTGCGTATTCTCCAGATTTATTTTGAAAAGTAGCCCCCCTAGGATGAGTTTGTCTCAATTATGCCAACCAAAAAGTAAGGGAGGGCTGGGAGTGCCAGACCTTGAATCTTATCATGGAGCCTGTCTACTCATTAGAATGGTGGATTGGCACATACATGCACATATGAAGGATTGGGTTGGACTGGAACAGGAGATTGTGGATGGACTATTGGTGTCCATACCTTGGTTGCCTGTATCAGCTATGGAAAGACTTTGGCGAAACACCCGCTCATTGGAGCGGTCTTGTTAGGTTTTAGAAAGGTCTGTAGGGCTGGGAAGGTCTCATCTATACAGAGTCCGATTACTCCTGTTGCGAACAATATGGCCTCCCCCCGGGCTTACAGCCTTTCTTTCATAAGATTTGCATTGAAGCTTCCCTTACCAGAGCTGGTGACTTCTTTCAGAAAGGTAAATTTCATTCAAGAGTGGGTTTAGCCCATAAAGATTCCCCACCACCCTTTCAATGGTGATCTTACTTACAGATTAGACATTTTCTGCTGGGTTCATCGTATCATGAGATGTGTGGTAGGACTTTTTTTGAGACGCTTTGCTTGTCCAGGGAACCGCGGAGGCACTTGATCTTTTTGCTATACCTTAATTTGCAGCAGGAGGGGTCGGACAATGTGACCAGACACCTTTGTAAATAGAAGAGAGAATTGGACATATCCTTGACTCCAGAGCATAGAGAGGACTCTTAAGATGATACACAATGCTACAGTGAATGTATCGGTGCAGGAACATAATTTTAAAATCCTTACGCGTTGGTATAGAACTCCTCATCTCTTGCATAAGATTTACCCAACTATTCCAGATCTCTGTTGGAGATGTCAGCAAGCATCAGGCTTGATGCTCCATATCTGCTCGGAATGTCCTGTACTGAGTATATTCTGGCAGAGAGTGCATGATATAATTGTTCGGGTCACCTCCTATCAGTTGGACTTTACTCCTCTTCAATACTTGCTTCACTGTTTGCCTTCGTTGGGTCGGAGATATCATGGATCACTAGCTATGCACTTGATAGTGGTGGCGAGGATGTGCTTTCCACGTTATTGGAAAAAGACCTCAGTGCCCTCTCTAAAGGGGAGTGGTCCTTGAGGATTGACAAGACGGCTCATGATAGATACTCATCCTACTATAAAACTTGCTTGATACACTTTAAACTTTCTGAGGATTAACGCAAGATTTTAGCGGGATGAATAAATCGTATTTCTTTACTCTTTTGAGGTCCGGTTCTCCTGGGCATGGGCAGCATCTTCCTTACCATGATCTGTGGCTTGATTGGTTTGGAGGGAATCCCCCAGGGTGATGTTTATCCCTACTCCTCTGATGGGAGTGTGGGAAGTGGATAACTCCCCCCCCCCTTTTTTTTCTCTCTCTTTCCCTCTCTTCTTCTGTGTTCTTCTTTCTTTCTTTTGTGCTCTTTCTATTGTCAGTTTTCTGGTGGTTGTCTTTCTACTCTATACTGGTGGTTGTCTTTCTACTCTATTGTCTTTATACTCTATACAATAGGCTCCGCCTATTGGATGACGTCAGGACGTTCCCTGGAGCTGTCGGCGAGGTGTCCGCGGTGAACGGGGCTCGTCCATTCCTTGTATCTGATCGCTTGTTATTCCAGTGTCAGGTGGACACTTAATTTTGTGAGTAAGATGAGATTGTAATAAAGTTAAATGGTTTTTACTTACTGCACCATCATGCCTTTCCTTTATTTTTGAGTGGTATTACTATATATTTGGAGGATGATCGCTATATAAGGAGTCCTGGCCATACTTCAGAGTTACTGCAGAGTATTGCTCCTGGTATCTGGATGTGTCCATGCTACAGAGTGTTGCTTCATGATCTGTCTTCTCTCATCGCTCCCAGAGCAAACACGCTTGTGCTGATTTATAATTTGATCAGCATTGAGCTCTGGTGAGTTTATTCCATTCATTTGGTGGTGGATTAAGCACGGTGCACTTATATGTTAAGAAGAAATTTCGTTTGGGGTGTTGGACATTTTTTCTACACATTTTTCTACACCAATTTATGGATTGTTTCACTGGAGATTTTTTTGTATTTAGGATGTTTGGACTTTTATACACAAATTAATTAATTTTTTGATATAATTTAGCGCATTCCGATTGTTGATTTTTCATTCATTTTGAATAGCACTTCAATGCACTTTACCATCACACCATAGTGCACATGTATTTTGATGAGCTACTTTAAAAATGAAGGTTTAGGTGTTATAAATTGTTTGCAGCAGCTACTGCAACACACATTAACAAGCAACATAACGCATCTTTGGTGTGTGAGTGGTAAGGCACCACAAAAGATGTGAAATGGTCCTTAGTCATAACTGTTTATGATCTTTCATATGTAAAGTCAGCAACAACATGTAAATGATGTCCTATACTTATATATTACTTCTACATAATATGAATGATTACATCATTAGCAATTGTCAGTTTGGTCTGCTTGCTGTATACTTCGCTTAACAGAGACGTAAAGATTCCAAACAAATGCTGGAAGGGCAAATTGGGTGAACTGACTTCTTTTTTTTAATTGTTCAGTGCCTTCGCGCTATAAAACTATGCTGTATCTGTCTGAATCCATGGGCTTCAAATATTAGCCACAATCAGCTTTGTAATATAAAATGAAGGCAGTCATTTACTTTCTTCTCAGAACTCCCACAC
The DNA here is from genome assembly GCF_062004578.1 of Staurois parvus. Lineage (NCBI taxonomy): Eukaryota > Metazoa > Chordata > Amphibia > Anura > Ranidae > Staurois > Staurois parvus. The sequence goes on from NW_028318030.1 coordinate 3,630,387, forward strand.
AGACACAATATCATATACAATCACACAAGTCACCCTTTGTTCTTCGGTGGTGTCTGCTGGTGACATATTGCCTGCTGTTTCCTGTGCCATACATCCCTCCAGGAATTTTCCATCCATATGCCCATTGCTGGCTGGTAGAGTCTTTATAATACCTTACAAGTGGTGGCTACTGAGCCCACATAATACTTTTGGCCATGTAATATTAAAGGTCACTAACAGGCCAAGAGATTCCATAGAATCACAGGAAATATTTATCTGCTTCAAATATACATTTAGGTATGTGTGCAAACTGCAACGATGAACTTCTCTTATGTGTTCCTATTTTGGTCGGTTCCTTTTTTAAATAATCAGTTCACTCAAAATTGATATTTACCTTATTTTCCGGCGTATATGACGACTGGGCGTATAAGACGACCCCCTACTTTTCCTGTATAAAATGTAGTGTTTGGGCTATACTCGCCGTATAAGACTACCCCTCTTCCAGTGCACACCAGTGGGAAGAATCGTGCCCCATCATTGGTGTCAGTGGGAGGAATAGTGCCCCATCATTGGTGTCAGTGGGAGGAATAGTGCCCCATCATTGGTATCAGTGGCAGGAATAGTGCCCCATCATTAGTATCAGTGGCAGGAATAGTGCCCCATCATTGGTGTCAGTGGGAGGAATAGCACCCCATCATTAGTATCAGTGGCAGGAATAGTGCCCCATCATTGGTGTCAGTGGAAGGAATAGTGTCCCATCATTGGTATCAGTGGGAGGAATAGTGCCCCATCATTGGTATCAGTGGGAGGAATAGTTTCCCATCATTGGTGCCAGTGGGAGGAATAGTGCCCCATCATTGGTGTCAGTGGGAGGAAAAGTGCCCCATCATTGGTATCAGTGGGAGGAATAGTGTCCCATCATTGGTGTCAGTGGGAGGAATAGTGCCCCATCATTGGTATCAGTGGCAGGAATAGTGCCCCATCATTAGTATCATTGGGGGGAATAGCACCCCATCATTGGTGTCAGTGGAATAGTGCCCCATCTTTGGTGTCAGTGGAAGGAATAGTATCCCATCATTGGTGTCAGTGGGGGGGGGAGGAATAGTACCCCATCGTTGGTGTAAGTGGGGGGGAGGAATAGTATCCCATCATTGGTGTCAGTGGGGGGTGGAATAGTGCCCCATCATTGGTGTCAGTGGGGGGGGAGGAATAGTGCCCAATCGTTGGTGTCAGTGGGGGGGGAGGAATAGTGCCCCATCGTTGGTGTCAGTGGGGGGGGGGAAAAGTGCCCCATCGTTGGTGTCAGTGGGAGGAATAATGCCCCATCATTGGTATCAGTGACACCAACGATGGGGCACTATTCCTCCCACTTACACTTGCTGACCCCTGTTCCAGTACGGTGCTGCTGCAGCCAGCATATGTGGTTGCAGCAGCACCTAAGCACGGCACACTTACCTGCATCTCCACTCGATTTTTGCGGGGCCGCTCAGCTCCGCCTCCTCGCCGGTGATTGGCCGCCTGTGTGCCTTTCCTGAGCTACAGTTCTGGCGGCCAATCACCGGTGAGGAGGCGGAGCCGAGCAGCCGCGCGAACATCCAGTGGACGAACCGAAGGAAGGAGCAGCCGCGCTTCCTGGACCGGATCGTTGTAGGACTGGAGCCAGGTAAGAGACAGCAGCCCCTGCCCACCCCTGTACTTAGTGTCCCTTCTGTTTGAAGGGGGGGTGGCGGCGGCACCGCGCCGCCCCCCTAAAAAGTGTCAGCATGCCGTTACCGGCGTATAAGACGACCCCCGACTTTTGAGAAGATTTTCAAGGGGTAAAAAGTCATCTTATACGCCGGAAAATACGGTAGTTATACTGTACATGGGTTTTGTCAACATTCTGCTTCTAATATAGTCATGACCAAAAATATTGTTATCCCTGCATTTCTGTCAGATAATGCACCACTTCGCCTAGCAAACTGTAGCAATTACAAATGTTTAGGCATTATCATGTTTATTTCTTTTGTTTGTATTGGTATGACACAAAAAAGCAGAGAAACAAAAAGCCAAATCTGACACACAAAACCCCAAAAATTAACTGGACAAAATTATTGGCACCTTCTCAAAATTGAAAGAAATAATTGCATTCCACATTTGTGATGCTCCTGCTCCATGAATGTATGTCTTGAATACCCCACAGTGAGATCTCTCTGCCATAATTCTGAGATCTGTTCCTGTGCATTTGGTACCTCTGTTTGTATTTTTGAACTTTCTGTTGTATTCTTCATGATATACAATGAATAAAATTGAAAAACCTAACAGGGAGAATGGAAACCATTCATAATGACAAATGAAGGCGCATAGGACCAGGATCTCAACCACAGGGATCTCATTGCTACAGTCACCAAAAGCTATTTAAAAAAGAGGAAAAAATTTGGAAGATTTATTATTTCAAAATGTCCCAAAAACTGACATCAGTTTTGTTGGTCTGATAATTTTCCTCAGGCTGGGAACTAAATAATAATGTTTTCAACCATTTGTCAAATGCCTATAGCATTTTTACTGACATTTGGAAAAGAGACTATATCCCACTTATTGGCCAAATACCCAGAAAACAGGAAATAATATGAAAACGTTAGTGAACTGTTTTCTGAATGCTTGAATCTGAGTGACACTTCAATAACAATTTTATAGGTATGTTCTCTGTTGAAATGATCATCAGCTACCAACTGCTATCATCAATGACAAGGTGACATTTTTTAAAATTAGTAGAACTGAGGGCTTAGTAGCATGTGGGATTCTTTATCACGCTACCCTGCACCAAAAATTATAATGGCCACTTTGCCTAGATCATGGCTGTTATGCTTTATTTTGGTGCATCTCCTGTATCCCAGTGATCCTGCTTATTTTAAATGCTGGTCATTGCATTTTCAGAGGTGATGAGAATGTACTGTAATTATTTAGGCTGAATTCACACAGTAGAGGTGGTGTGGTTTTATGTTTTGCGCTAACATGTTAAGGGATCCAGTTTATTATAAATGCACTTCCAATGCATAACAACAGATTTAAAAAAACTTTAAAAACACAACACATGACATGTCTGAATGGACCCAAATAAGGACTTTGTTGGACCTGCATTTAGACTATGTACATTTTTGTTCCATGCTTCTGTCTATGTGTTTGAATTGGATAATTTGATCTAGTTGTTACCTTTTCCTCCTACAGACTAAACACAATAGAGTAAACACATAACACCCAGTGCAAGGACAGTGGGGATATGATAAGTGTTGGTGGCAATGTCCTTGTGAATTGAACTACTTGACTGTGTTAGCCAGGGGCGGACTGACAACTCATGGGGCCCCTGGGCAATAGGGGATCATGGCTCCCACTTGGCCATTGCTTCATAAGTATCCTCCTATTGTGATACTGTAAAAAAAATCTTTAAAAAAAACCAATACATTTATAGTGAAATAAAACTTAAAGATTATCTGCACTTACAATTATTCATGGTTTTTTTTGTTTGGAAAAATGTAACAAATTTCTGAAAAAATTGCTGATCATAGCACATTGTGCCATATTGCCATTTGTATAATACAAGCCGGTGAAATCATTCCAAATAGGATTTTAGCAAAGATGAGTTTAAAGTGGAAAATTACATTGTATCTTTTAAACCTCAAGACATAGAAATGTTGTAGACATTTTTAGTGAGTTATATATACTTTTCAGGCATTAAATTGTTAACTTACTTTATGGCTTGAGAATTCTGGGGATCGTCAGTGGGTGGAATTTATTGGACACTTTGACAGCTCACCCTAGGGTGTTACTGACAAGCCAAGGGACATAGGGGTTTTTTATGAGGGGAACCTTTAGGGGGCCAAGGTTGAAAAAAAAATGGGGAGGTTAACTGAAATTTCCTAAATCACCTTGAACAGCACAGTCTAAGTATACAGCATATAGAATTTTCAAGTACCACTGTTACATATTATTATTCCAGTTGCATATATGTTCAAATCTTGTTAAGGCAATGGGGTGCATTAAGCTTATGGATATCTATGAAACAATATTTTATAAACATTTACTTAAAAAAAATATGTTCATTATATGTTCTCTTGTCATACACAACATAAAAACATGATGAAACATTTATTTATTTGATTAATATTTGCTAATTTAATTAAAATTTTTAAGTATGTAAAATATCTAAGCTCTTTCTTTATCTTTTTATTATCTTACTTTGAACTGGATATGCTGAGAAAGGGGGATGAATAACTTGCAATGCATTTGGGACACTTAAAATATGAAATATTGAAACCACATTCACAGCCTGTGCCTGAGCAGTGTGGGATTAGGTGTAATTCCCTCAATAAAACATCTTGTCTTCTCTAATAAGAGAAATGATTTGTGTATGAAAATGTAATCTAAGGTCAGAGACATTTTAGTAGGTAACACTGAGTGAAGTGACACCACGATCTGATTAACTAGAGGTATTTTTATTTTTAGCAGTGTTTTATATTTCTCTTGTAAACTACAGTACAAATATATGGTAGTTAGCACAATATTTTTAGAGTGGTAATACACATTGTTTAGCAATTCATTAAATTAATCAGTGATTCCTTTTCATTAAAATAGTAATGACAATTAGTGAAGAGCCAAACTGCCCTGGGTTCTCTTCAGTAGAGAATTCCCAATCAGAACCCCATTAAAATCAATGGGAGCTAAATCTGTAAAAATTAAAAAAAAAAAACCTCCAAATTTCATGGCTAATAAGTAAAGAGTTGTCAAAAAAGGTCTGTTGTCTATTGTGAGTAACTTTGGAGGGGTTTTTGTTTTTTTTTTCATACCAGTCTGGTATATATTGTAACAGGGATGCCATGTAAACAAAGGAAAAAAAGTGCACAAAGTCCCCCTAAACATTTGTACCAGACCCTTAATGAAGCCTGGCTGGCCATGAAATGGACTGTCATCAGCTATATTACGGAAGAGACAGGGGCAATGATGAAAACATTGCCCAAATATGGCCATGAACATATTTAGTCAATGTTTTTTCCCCAAATTTGACCATGTAGAACTCCATTCCCTGCCCATTTGCTTGTATGACTGGAAATTCCTATCCATGTCATTGAATGGGTTGGATGACAGCAGTGGTCGTTAAGGACACAACCATTGACAGTCATGAGAATGGTGAAATCATTGCCTAAATATGGCCACACGATGATATTTTGGCAATGATGTAACCCATTCTATCCCCAGTTCATTTTCTCACACGGCCAGGGATTCCAGGCCACGTAAGTGAATTGGCCAGGTAACATCAGTGTTTGCTAAGAACACAGCTGCTGCTGATTTCATCGGGAAGCTGTTACGTTTGTCTACAGCAAACACTTTAAGCATTACACATTTGGGCAAATGTCTGAACAGCCAATGTTCGGTTTGAACTAATTAAAATAGTAGCAAGTTGGTAAAGTTAGCCATAAATTGAGCAAGTCTTTTGTTTCCATACAAGAAGAAAAAGCATAGTAAATGAAAAGGGGCAGGACCAGCAGCTCATACATAAAACAGCATATGCAGTTGTAACAAATAGCAGATTTCTGGAGAGACAGATTGCATTTTAAAGTGATATAAGGTAGAAGCAGAATTATTACTTTGTACAGAAAAAAAACTGGGCGGTGCCATTAATAGGTTTTTTCAGAACTGGAAATGTGTGCATTAAGTGTGTCAACCTGAGGGGTGGTTGAGATTTACATTTTTATGGATGTAAACCTTAAAAAAATGTATTTAGTTCCTTACCCCCATAATCTTTTGTACAACCTTTTTTTGTTCTACCTGGTAATTCTGCCAGTATGAATCATCTGTGGAATTTTGGCTTCTAGGGTGACAATGCTGCCCTGGTGCAAGTCTATGCAGGAGCATCTTCATCTCTCAAGGATGTCCACCAGAACATTCAGCCTAATTGCTATCATTGCTGCCCTGCCCGTTAAATCAGCCATGGCATCAGGACTGCCCACACACACACTGGCTTATGTATAGCTCATGCCTCACACCAGAAGAAAGCTCCAAGGGCTGAGCCATGCATGCTTAAATGTTTGTAATTAACAAAATATACATTTACAAAAAGGATTTAACCATTTGCCCTCTTGAGGATTTACCCCCCTTCCTGACCAGGCCTCTTTTTGCTACTCAGCGCTGCACTAATTCAACTGATAATTGCGCGATCATGCAATGCTGCACCCAAACAAAATTTACGTCCTTTTTTCACACAAATAGAGCTTTCTTTCGGTGGTATTTGATCACCTCTGCGCTTTTTATTTTTCACGCTATAAACAAAAAAAGACCAAAAATTTTGAAGAAAAACAATATTTTTTACTTTCAGCTATAAAAAATATATAGTAAACTCAAAGTTAGTTATAATTTTAGGCCAAAATGTATTCTGCTACATGTTTTTGGTAAAAAAAATCCCAATAAGTGTATATTGATTGCTTTGTGTGAAAGTTATAGCATCTACAAACTATGGTATAGATACTGCAATTTACGCCATTTTTTTGCTATACAGCGCTGCGCTAGTTTAACGGACAATTACGCGGTCATGCAATACGGTACATAAATAAAATTTATGTCCTTTTTTTCACACAAATAGAGCTTTATTTTGGTGGTATTTGATCACCTGTGCACTTTTTATTTTTGGCACTATAACCAGAAAAATTTTGAAGAATAAAAATTTTTTGAAAAAAACAATATTTTCTAATTTTGGTCATAAAAAATATCCAAAAAAAATTAAATTTCGTCATAAATTTAGGCCAAAATGTATTCTGCTACATGTTTTTGGTTAAAAAAATCCCAATAAGTGTATATTGATTGCTTTGTGTGAAAGTTATAGCGTCTACAAAATATGGTATAGATAATGGAATTTACACAGCTTTTACTTTCTGACTGCCCATCACATTTCTTGAGGTGCTAAAATACCAGGATAGTACAAACACCCTCAAATGAACCCTTTTTGGAAAGTAGACACCCTAAGCTATCTGCTGAGAGGCATATTGAGTCCATGGAAGATTTATTTTTTTCCACAAGTTTCTGGAAAATGACAAAAACATTTTTTTTTTACACAAAGTTGTCATTTAAATGATTTATTCTCACACAAGCCATGGGTATATGTGGAATTACACCCCAAAACACATTCTGCTACTTCTACCGCGTATGGGGATACCACGTGTGTGAGACTTTTTGGGAGCCTAGCCACATACAGGAGCCTGAAATCCAATGACCACTTTGAAAGCCTGAAGGTGCGTAACTTCCTCATTACACTTCCTCACTACCTATCACAGTTTTGAAGGCCCTAACATGCCAGGATAGCACCAAACCCCCCCAAATGACCCCTTTCTGGAAAGTAGACACCCCAAGGAATTTAAAAAGAGGCATGGTGAGTATTTTGCAGATCTCATTTTTTCTCAGAAGGTTTTGAAATATAAAAAAAGAATAGAAAAAAAATATGTTTTTGTTTTTTTTCTTCATTTTCCAAAAACTTGTGGCAACAAATGAGATCTACAAAATACTTGCTTGTCATAAAATTCCATGGGGTGTCTACTTTCCAAAAAGGGGTCAATTGGGGGGGGGGGGGGGTTAGGTGCTATCCTGGCATTTCAGGGCCTCCGAAACTGTGATAGGTAGTCTGGAAGTGTAATGAGGAAATAAAGCCCTTTTAAAAAGCCTGAAGGTGCTTATTGGATTTTGAGGTCCTGTACTTGGCTAAACTGCCAAAAGTCTCTCACATGTAGTACCCCATACTCGGGAGAAGTAGCAGAATGTATTTTGGGGAGTAATTCCACATATACCCATGGCATGTGTGAGCAGTAAATCATTTAAGTGACAGTTTTGCGTAAAAAATATATATATATATTTTTTGTCGTTTTCCAAAAACTTGTGGTAAAAAAATAAATTCTTCTATTTATTCAACATGCCTCTCAGCAAATAGTTTGGGGTGTCTACTTTCTAAAAAGGGGTCATTTTGGGGGGTGGGAGCATTCTATGTCCAGCATTAGAAGTTTATGCCATACATCACTCACTCTTCTAACCACCTGAAGACTAAGCCTTTTCTGACACCTTTTGTTCACATGAAAATATGCAGTATTTTTTGCTAGTAAATGAATTAAAACCCACAAACATTATATATTTTTTTAAAGCAGATACCCTAGTGAATAAAATGGTGGGTACTAACATTTTTTATGGCACATAATACTCACGCAGCGATTTTTCAAAAGCAAATTTAAAAACAAAAATACACTTTTTTTACTTTTAATGCATAAAACCACAATATATTGGCCAATTATTTGGTAAAATATAAAAGATAATGGTATGCCGAATAAATAGATACCAAACATGACATGGTTTAAAACTACGCATGCCCCATGCAATGGCGACAAACTGCATTAGCCACCGGGATCCAGTGATGGACTCCCGCTGACACGATCTGCGGGATGGGTAGAGCGCCCCCCCTACCTGTTTTGCAGAGTGCCATTAAAAGATGGCGCTGTATGCACAGGTGCCGCCCTGCCGCAGTAAAAACACTGCGGCGAGACGGCAAGCTGTTAAAGTGATTCCTTATGTTAAAAAAGTGAATTAGAGCCATGTCTCGCTGCCTGCATTGGCAAATCCTGCTGGGTTGAAAATCTAAGCTTACTGAAAGACCCCTGAAGAAACCACCAGCCTTTTGTTATCAGAAGACAAGTGCTGTGTAAAATGTAGGCACTTTATAAATAAAAGATAGTAACAGGCAATAGTTGGCATGTTTTCGCCTAATGCCATGACGTAAAGACAAGGGTATGTTTCTATGCTTTGAATTTTCATACATTCAGGAATGATGTTGTTTTGCTTGTTTATGGATTGCATTTGGCAGTTGGATCATGTTGGATGTCTGACCACTATTAAATGGTTATGGCTAACTTTAGGGAAGGTCAGACTTTGGAGTTCACTGTCGCTTAGACCGATGGACAATATCTTGTCACTGAACATGATTACGCTTTTATAACTAATCCTTCCATCGTGTTATTCTATAATCTTTTGATGATCCATTAATCCATGGCATTATTTCCTGGCCATTCTATTTTTCAGGTTTAAATTCCTTACGGTGAACAAATAAACTCAGAAAACTGAAAGTCAAACCCTTCTAATAGACCGAATAAGCTGATTTCTTCTTTTCTTAACCAGGCATATTTACAAATCTAATAAATAGTAATAGTGCAGTGCTGTAATGCTAATAGGGATACACGTGAATAAAAGTAAGATGAAATAAAAGTTCATAAAGTCCTTTATACAATAAAAGGTGATTGCAAACGAAAATCATGTGAAGACCTCCTCAGCATTAGATAGATGACTGGAATCAAATAGATAAAATGCGCACTCACCGACCGCGCATTTAAAATGCGCATGTATACAATTTTATCCAGATAGTCAGCCAGGCATGCGGATCAGCCAAACGCATAGGTCATCCCTCTCAGGCAAAGACATCAGCCTTGGGTGCAGTAATATGCCTCTAGGTCCAGAGAGCCTTCTTGCCCAAAGTGTTAAGGTAGGTTGAGATCTCTCTCCTGGTGACAAGGTACCCTAGGAATTGACTGCTGTACCCTAGGAGGAGCCAGCAGCAAGTGTGACTTCCTGACCGCTGGGACCACAAGGAGGTCCGGTGGCCCCCCTTTTTTAGCTTGCCGGGTTAGTGCATGTATATTTTATTTTTTCTTACTTACCAGTCCGCTTGATTGCTGACAGTGTTTGTATATGCATCTGACCCAGGCTAGTACGTTACTATTGATCTAATAAACTAAGTTTGAACCTACTACACTATTGGCATTCCCTCTCTGTTTTTTGACTCTCTGGTTGGAGGGTTCCAGATTTACAGCAGCCAATTCCTAGGGTACCTTGTCACCAGGAGAGAGATCTCAACCTACCTTAAAACTTTGGGCAAGAAGGCTCTCTGGACCTAGAGGCATATTACTGCACCCAAGGCTGATGTCTTTACCTGAGAGGGATGACCTATGCGTTTGGCTGATCCGCATGCCTGGCTGACTATCTGGATAAAATTGCATACATGCGCATTTTAAATGCGCGGTCCGTGAGTGCGCATTTTATCTATTTGATTCCAGTCATCTATCTAATGCAGAGGAGGTCTTCACACGATTTTCGTTTGCAATCACCTTTTATTGTATAAAGGACTTTATGAACTTTTATTTCATCTTACTTTTATTCACATGTATCCCTATTAGCATTACAGCGCTGCACTATTACTATTTATTATTCATGTTATTCCTTGGAGTGTTCCAGCAGCTGACTTTTGAGCGCTCGCTTTACCTATATTATATATTTACAAATCTGTGGGACCACAATGTAGATAAACTTTTCTCCCAACTTTATCAGTTTTTGTAGGAAGAGATTTAAAAACATTAATGTACTGTACACAAATACACGGTTTGGCTTTAAATCAAATCATTTTGCATGATCCTTCTAAAATCTTCTAAAATCACCAAGTACTAAAGCCTTCATTTCACTTTTAAACCCTGTTCGCTACAAAGTTTTTATATATGAAACTTTCACATACAGTATATGAAATCAAGTACTAAATGGCACTGTAAGGAGTGGAACATGTTTCACATCTGTGGATGTAAAAAAAACAACTTGACTAAAGTACTCATTTTAAACCTTAGTTGGCAAACATAGCTTTTTCAAATTAAATGTATTAGGCATAATTGCTCTAAAATGATGATCTCAGACAAGAAACCAAGATATAAAACGCAGTTTCAGAGAAGAAATAGCATTGAGAATTACAAAAGCTGTCCTAATATGAAATATAATTCCACAGAACCCAGTAACATTAACTAGATGAACCAAATATTTTCCTAAATCCCTCTATAATGATCACCTGAATGAAAATATGAGGGTACTAATCCATACTAATTGTTTGTGATTTATTCTAAAGCTAGCCATACATGGCCCAGTTTTTATCGTTCAACCGGTCAGCTGAACAAAAACAACTGAACTGAATTCTCTATCCACACATTCAAGGTAGATGGGAAAATCTTCCCTGATGTGTCTTTGTATTCTGACAGCAGGACTCCCCCACCTTTAGAATACACTGATCAACGCTGCAGCCCATTGGCTGCATGTGCTGATCAAATGCTGGCTTTACAGCAGGACTGTTTGGCAGACACTGGACCAACTTCCAGCTTCTGTTGAACAGAGAGAGCTACACACAGATTGAAATTCAGCTGGTTCCTACTGAATCAGCAGAATTTTATTCCATGTAATGCCAGCTTTAGCCTTGGATACTCATGATCACATTCTACAATATACCAAAGTTTTTGTACTTTCAGCATCCCTTTTAGTGGTGTATCATATCCATAGCAGCTAAGGTTGTGGCTATGGGGGCTTGAGATTGGGTATGGGGCCCATTAGGGAGCCTGTTGATGTAAATAAAACATAGAAAATAAGTGTGTGCCTATGAAAATATCACAAATACAGCATTGTATCATTAAGAAATAGAGAGGTTGCTGCTGACACTTACCCCCCCTTGACATTTCTAGTCAAGAATTGTGAATGGATGTCAAATTATTATTATGGAAAATAGAATGCCTGTTCTTTTTCATTTAACTGACCACCAGACTAGATCTTACAGCACTTGCTTAATGTGATGGTGGAAGGGGTGGGAGAATTTACACTAAGGCCCTCAGATTCTGATGAGCTGTTAAGGACAGAATGGTTAGCTGGAAAATTAATGTTAAAAGTTAATTCTTTGTGCCCACCTATTGCCTGACAAATTCTGTGTACAGCACTGGTGCCTATAGTGTACTTACTATACCGACAGCTCTCGTGCTACCTGTTCCCAATACAGATGTTTTTTATGGTATTATCATGAACAGTATTGTCACAGCTGACACTGCCAAGTCCCTTTTAAGGAAGTTCACTGGTGGGGCCCCCATTAAAATTTTGCTATGAGCTTTATGATCTGTAGTGACACACTTTATCCCGTCTTACCTTCTCTCCAACTGACACCAAAACACTCTCTCCTCTCCCAAAAGTGGAAGTTCCGCTTTAAGGCCTTGTACCCTGCTCCCCGTTAAGGTTTGGCTCCTTTGGGGAGTGGGGGGGGGGCGGGTACCCGAAATTGACAGGTACCCGCTTCTACTTCCAATGCGATCACCTAGGCGATCAGAAGCGGAAGTTGCCCCCCTCCCTCCCCGTAGTCCCAGAAGACTACAGGACCATTCAGAAAGTGCAGCGATACTTGCCGATGCACAATGGGCAACGGGTTGTGAGGCCGCAAGCTGTCACAGGACAGCAGGTGAAATGGACTGTGGGGAGGACACCAGGGGATTGAGGGACAGGTGAGTGACTGTTTTTTAAAAGTCAGTAGGTACAGATTTTGTAGCTGCTGACTTTTATTTTTTAGAGTTTTACTGGAACTCCACTTTAAATCCTCTTATTTACAGTGGTCGTTGAAATGGGATTGACTTGTAAAAAAATTCTCTGCCAACAAAGGCAAATGTGGGCTAACGTAGCTACGTACTAGCATAGTAGAAGAGGAAGTGTAGGATTGTTCTATGCTTCTGATCATGCACATTTTTTCTACTCAGCTATTTCCGTATGATTACTACACACAATAAAAGAAAATCAGAAGTTGTGTTAACGTACAATTTCTAGATTGCACCCTTGGTTTTTGTCATCCGAAAAGTTGGAATTGGCTGTTGAAAGCACTATACTAAAAAATGATAGATAAATAAATACATAAATACTATACTAACAATGAGACGATTGGCTGATCATTCCTCGTACAGAAATTTTTGTATGATTTTCTTATGGTGTGTACGGGCCATAGGCTTGCCACTTTCCTAATCTGGTTTAAAAAATATCATTTTAATATTATATGCACATTCATGTTTTAGCTCTTGATTTCCCTCACTTTGCAAGGAAATTTCCCTTAGTCTAGTCAAGGAGGTGAAGCTCTGCTGACTTCATTCAGTCAATTTTTGTAACTCAATATACCCTTCCACAAAAAATAATACATAAAACATTAAAATGATTCTAAAGGCTGAGGGTTTTTTTCCTTGCATGAAGGTAAAAACCTTCTCCCCCCCCCCCCGAATCCTTACCTGAGCCCCCTCTGATCCAGCAACATTCTCAACAGCCTCTGCTATCTGGTGACTTTTCCACCTCATTGCCTGAGCCACAGCCAGTGAGCCAATGAGGAGAGAGTGGGAGGCAAATCCGAGCCACTGCTTTATGTGTCTTAGGGATGAGCATGCAGTGGTGTCCCCTGGGAGAACGGGTTCTTTAAGGGCACTGTTCAAGGGGGAGGAGCCAGGAGCACTGGCAGGGACCTGAAAAGAAGAGGATCTGGGCTGCTTTGTGCAAAACCACTGCACAGAGCAGGTAAGTATAGATATGTTTGTAATTTTAAGAAAAAAATTAAGCTTTAGTGTCACTTAAATAAATAAAATAATAAATTAATACCCCCCAAAAATGTGAAGGTGACACAGCTGCTGTATGTATATAAACAATCATCAAAGTGAAAATCAAATGCACAAAATACAATGCTGAGAACAAATAGTTAATAAATAGATTAGAGCTAACATAATCCACTCTTCAAATGAATTTGCATATCAAAATGACAAAAGTATTCATTGTGAAAAAATGTATAAAAATGTCCAAAGCAATAAAAGCCTAACGTAGTGTTGTCTAAAATTTTTCCTCACCAATTATTTATTCCCAGGTGCTGGAGTTAGTTACATCAAAAAGTGCTCCCTCCACCACAATCACGGGGTGCACTTACCAGACCCACATGCCTATCTAGGAACAGATTAGGCAAACAAGCCTCATGAAAGGTACTTAGGCTGTTATACACCACTTCCTCTGCTTTACCGTCACAAGTCCCTCAGATGGATATATAAAACAGCACAGGAGAACTCCAATGGTGTGATAACTTCAGGATACATTTATTAAAGACAATAAAACACTACTCACATAGACTGCAAGGCACATCAGGACAAGATTCCCTGTGGGAGAGTATATGCAGCAGCAGGATGCAGTGATCGGCCGGCCAACTGCTTAAATCCTTGGACTGCTCACAACTCTTTCACCACTCAAGAAACAACACTTAACTGGACTTTTATTGCTGTGGACATTTGTTACACGTTTGAATTAACCTTTTTCATGATGGATTCTTTTGTCATTTTGATATGCATATTTATTTTAAGAGTGGATTATATTAGCACTGATCTATTTTTTAAATATTTGTTCTTAGAGCTGTATTTTGTGTATTTGATATTTTTTGTATTTACCTCTCATGTGTATGGAGTATTAATTGCAAAGTGAAATTTTAATCACATTCACAAAGCTAAGGGAAAATTCCTTTCAATGTGAACAGCCTACTTGACTTTCGTAAATCAACCTCACTTTCTCATCTTTCATTTTTGAATGCTTCTCTAAGCTTAATGGGAATAATACAGAAGTTATTATTTTTTAATCATGCTAATCTACTTTAATGTCTAAAATAACACCTTTTGATGATAACACCACAATAACCTATTTTGAAATGCTTAGGAGCTACGTTGTATTCAGCTCTTTCATTTAAAGCTGAACTCCAGGATAAGAAAATATTGTCTAAATACAAGAGGCATGTGTATTTTTCCTTTAAACTTGGTATGCTTCATCTACATCAACCAACAGAAAAAAAAAGAAAAATAGTAAATCTCCATATACACTATCCTATAAAAACCATGATAAAGCATGATCCAATTTACTCCAGCAGAGGAAAAAAGGTTTTCCTGATCCCCCTGGAGGCAATCAGAAAACACAAAGGATTTTTGATCCAGGGAATATTACCTATACATGTTAGTAACCAGTTATATTTTGTGCATTTAGGAATGCATTCAGTTTTTTTTTTTAAACAATCTACTGAGCTGGCTAGAATACTTCTGTTCTACGTCTTCTGTTCTGAGTCTGTTCTACATTTTCACAACTGTGAAGAAGCCTTTCTATATGTGGAGGTAAAATCTCTTTCCTGGCAGATGTAAAGAGTGCCTTATTGCTTTATAATAGGACTTATAAAGCATGATTTGATCATATGCTACATTTTTTAGTGCAATGGCCTTCCCTGTGGCCTACCATCATAGAGATTGGGACCAATCAAATTTAAATGGTATTCATTATCTTCTCTGTCTGCCAAATACACAGAGAATACTATTCAAATTTCAATCTCCATTAACTTAGATCAATATACCTGTCTCCAGTCTACACTGCCATACATTTCCTTGATAATTATTTTCGTTGATCATTTTTTTAATAACAGATATAGCTTATTTACCATTCTGCATATGATCCATTTCTCTTCCCCACTCTAGTTAGCTCCTGGAACTTGCCTTTTCTCTTCTCTTTACAATTTCTTTCCATAAATCTTAATAAAAAAAAAACTATGCTGTTGCACAAGTTCCAATACATTTATCATTAATATATTGATATAATCTTTTAAGCCCTGTTCAAATCACTGCATAACATGCAACACACCATTGGTTGCCATTATTCTTAATGGCACCCCAAACACAGCATAATTCTGCTGTGACTGTCACGCAGCAGAATCGTGTGGCAATTGCTGAAACACGCATTTACAAATAGAGTTAACCTTGTCACTTAAAAAGGAGCAAGAGCTTCTTTAGGGCAAAAGACATGCATACATGCATACGTGTCAGGTGGAAACGCGTTTAAATCAAGCTTTCAGAATCTCAATCCGGAATGCTTGTTTCCACAATGCGACATCTGAATGGGGCCTTATTTGTAATATTTTTTTTATTATGTTATTGATTCTTGAAATATTTTGCAACAAAAAGGGATAAACAAGAATAGTTCTTGCACATGCAGTTTTTTTTCTCTTTTTACAAACAACCTGCAATATCCTTTGCTTGTAAAACTGCATATTGATCTTATGCATTTATTTTTTGCGAAAACACCAAAAGAAGTGTGCTGCTGTGGTTTCTCTTTTTGGCCTATATGTCACTAGAGGTCAGCTGAAGGAACCACAGTAGACGTCAAGGGATGCAAGCATTCAACACTCCCAGACATGTTGAATATTGAAGATTTTGTTGGAGTGTTTGATGCTACTTGAATAGTGCAGAGTTCAAACTCACTGCCAGCTGGAGAGATAAGTATTTGTTGTCCTCTCTTTCAGGGACCAGTTTGTTGGATCTTTGTTTGTTGACCACTCTGATTCCAATATTAATTGCAAATCTCAAGAAATAACAGCTTTGGAATTCACCTAAAATGTGCCAAGCTATCAGTATAAAGACTCCCACAGAATCTGGGTAACAAAATTCAATTATTCACATTGACTTCACTTTTTTTATCTTCTTAGTCTTATAAGCTATAATTTCTGAACCCCCAAGCCATTTTATTAAAAGAAAGCAACTATTTTTTGTATTAATGATATTGAATCAGTAGACTGATCTAATTAACTGCTCTTACTGATACTGACAGTGGTCAAGGAGGAATTTTTCTTGACTTTAGTCTTATAAGCTATAATTTCTGAAGCCCCAAGCCATTTTATTAAAAGGATTTTTATATGAACTATATTGCATCAGTAGAGAGAGTGATCTAATTAACTTCCCTTATTGATACTGACAATGGTCAAGGAGGAATTTTTCTTGACCATGACAATAATTTGGCAAGATGATACCTTGTCATAATAACACATTGACACAAAAGGAATGTGGCCCACATTTTTGTGTCTGTTATTACCTTCAAAGTGGTTTCCTGCTGGTCCCTATAGCATTGGTGCTTTCTTTATGCTTATATTTATGTGATTTCTCTCATCATACCTCCCAACTTTCTGCAAAGAAGCCCCCCTGCCAGGCCTCTAATTACACAAGCCTGGGTTTGTGCAAAAAATATTCAAAATAATTATTGCTTAAATCCACAAGTTCTTTTTTTTTTTCATCCACTACTTTCCCTTTACACTGGTTTTGAAAATGTTGTATGCAATCCTTTCGAAGTTGGATGAAAGGTAAAACATTTCTGGTAGTTAGATATTTTTATAGACTTCTACACATGAGACCAAAATAGGTGGAATAGGAGGAGGAAAAGGTACAAAGGGATTTAGTACAAAATGAGGGATAGTTTGGCGTGATGGGGTCGACTTACTAAAGGTAACAGGCATTCACTTTGCAAGGGAATTTTGTGGTAAAACTCTACAAAATTTCATCATGCACTCATGCACAAGAAAAAATATTTTTCTTCAATTTTCCTTGCACAATATTTGGTATTCTTTGCAAATGTGTAATTTTCGTCAAGTTCTCTGAGCTAAGCAAAATGTTGATTGCAAAGTGAAAATTTCCTTGAGAAATACACAGTCTATTTTCTTTTATTAAATAGACCTCCATGTCTCACCAAACATCACAAACTTCATAAAGGGAGCTTTCATTTTTGGTTTTCTTTTTGTCTACTGAATCAATAGTTTTGGAATGTATAAGAACAGATTGACCTATATGAACTGAACTGAATTGTTGAATTATCCTCTTTTTAAAGGGGACACTAGAAAATGAAAATGGGCATTTCTATTGGAAAAGAGAAATACTTTCTTACTTCTGCATTAAAGCTATTTACAGTACCTGCCTGTCCACCCCCATTACAATGAGATCACTGCACAAATTCGGCAATGCCGATTGGTGATGGAAATCCCACACATGCACATCATTTTGGCCTGGCCAGTGAAAGCGGCCAGCATTCGAGACTCGGATGCCCGAAGATGTCAATGGCTGGTGGGGAGTTCCAGGGAAGCCGTATCCCTGGATTCAAGGTGAGTGTAGTTCCCCTTTGATACTGTCATAATATCCTCATTGTTATGTTAAAAGTAGTGGTACATTCATCCCTCAATATTTTTATTTTAGAAGTAGGCAGCAAAAGAAGGTAAAATTATTTCAGTACATTATAAAGTTATATGTTACTATCAATCCCTTGTGTTTGTCTGTATGTGAGCATGCGTGCTGTAACATCCCAAGACCACATTGCCTACTAGTAACAATCCATTGATAAATAGCTTTCCACACCAAGAATGTAAGGAAGGGGAAAATGTTTGCAAACTCCATAATCGATTTATTGGTGTTAAACATTCAGCTCATTCCCTCCAGCAGAGTCTAACAAGCAACCCATCAGTCAGCCACAGGCAGGAAGAAGTCTGCACACCTCTTCTAAAAACAGCTCAATAAAAGCAAAGTGTGGCAGGACCATAAATCCCTTAACGTTAGTAGAAAGACCAAGCCTCGGGGCAAAGCACTGAGAGGTAAAAAACGCTAAACCTCCTGCTGTTGCTGGTTTTGATTTGAAGGTAACACCAAAAAGATAAAATTGTTCTTCAGTGTCATGACCCTGTCCATTTGAACTAAAAATGGCAACAGATCATGTTGCCGCCAATTTCTTTACTTTTAGGCTCACAGTAGCTGAACTGCAAAACAAACTGCTTCCTCATGGATCATTAACTCCCTACATGGCAGGATTCATAAAAACCTAGGATCAAAAGTTTGAGTATAATAGAAAATTTTTTTGGGGGGGGAAGATCTATGAAAACATATATTTGGTTTTATGTACATAACTGTTTTTCTAGCACCATGCTACTTGCACCTCCTTTTATTTTACTTACTTATGTAATGCTGATGCTTTTTTTTGTAGCACCTCTTGGTTGAATACTTACCTCTCCTGTGTCTATATCTTCGAACCATAGCCTAACCTTACTGTGAAAAATGCTGAGGTCCCAGTGTCAGAATCTGTTGTACCAAGTTTATGGAAGTCCAAACTCTCCCTGTTAGATTTTGAATATTTTTTTAAATTATAAAGAATGAAACAGAAGGAGTGAAAACACTCCAATGTGTTTAGGATTTAAATGGTGAGTGACCTCTAAACAGCTGTAGTACATGTTTAAACAATCAGCTGTAGAAGTCTTAAAGCCAGAATTAGAAAATCATGTCTGGATCCCTTTTATGTTTTTGCATTTGTCCAGTATAAATTTTTTAAGAAGCAAACACATTTGCTGTCTCTTCTTACTTATCAAATATACAACCATGCAGTAGGTTAAATCATAGTGCAATCAATAAATATATATTCACGTAAACATTAAAGCAAATACTAAAGAATGTGCAAAAAAATAGAAAAAAACTAAAAAAGTTCATACGATAAAAGTCCCAAATCCATATTCTGCAGGTGAGTTTGTGAAAAATTAAGAAAGTACCCCAGGAAAGAAGCCTTATCCAGGGATCTCACCACCGTAACGGGTTATAAGGCTCCTTACTAAATAGTTGGATCCCCCAAAGAGATCATGACGCTCCAATCCTGCTGGGTAGAAGCCAATTCCTCCTCTTTAGATGCAGGCATCGTCTACAATGTCAATATTTTCCTCATTGCCCCCCACTGGAAATTAAGGTCGGTCACCAATTATCTCATACTATGGAAGGGTTCTTTTACACGGGTGTTCCATTTTTTTCATCAGTTTACATCCATTTTTCTTCCTTTTTTCATTATTATTATTATACAGGATTTATATAGTGCCAACAGTTTGCTCAGCGCTTTACAATATAACGGGAGACAATACAGCAACAATGCAGTTCAATACAAGAGGGATTTGAGGGCCCTGCTCCTTGGAGCTTACAATCTAGGAGTTTCATCAGTTTCTTTTCATCAGTTTACATCCGTTTTTTACATCCTTTACCAATGTAAAAATGGACTGTATGTTTGTTTATATCTGTATTCCTCCATTTACATCTGTTTTCATTCTTACCGGGTTTTTTTAACGGAAGAAAAATAGGCTTTTCTTCCATCCAAAAAAATGGATTTTAACAGATGCGGACATTAACGGATGTAAACAGATGATAATTTCTTTACATCCGCCAGTCCATAGAAATACGTGGGCGTAAACGGACAGATGAAAAACAGACATAGAGAACGTTCATATGAACTTTCATAGTTTTTTGTATATTTTGCACATTCTTTGATATTTGTTATAATTCTTATGCGAATATGTATTTATTGGTTGCACTATGATTTAACCTATTGCATGGTTGTATATTTGAAAGGAGACAGCGTTCTTGTGTTTGCTTATTTATTTCCCACATATTACCTGAATGTGAGTCATAAGGTTAAGTCCCTGATATTTAAATGTGCAAGAAGCGCAGAATTATTTTTTCTTTTAATTAGTTTTTTTGTGTTTTTTCACAGTCAGATTGAGACCGTTGTCCTGTTGTGATTGCTGGTTATTCCGTAACAATTTTACAGAAAGAAAAACTGCATTTATCCTGCAGTATATTATGTTATCTGGTATATGAGAAATTAAGGGCACATATAATATATATTTTAGCCGTTATAGTACTTAGAAATCTTCCCTCTTTTTTGGCTCCTTGCACCTGCCGTGCATTGTTTTTTGCACTGATTGTGTCTCCTCCTGATGTCTGCTTCTTTTACCTATGAAAGCAGATGTCAGTTTTTACAGTTCAGTATGGTGGGACACTGATTAAGGGACCTATTGAGAATATTATGTCCCATTATGTCCCTATCCCTTTGTTGTGTCTTGCTCTGAAGCCCTTGGCTATTCCTGTATGCTTTCTTAGTCACTATCCTGAAGGAAGGCAGCCTGGGAAAGGTGGTAATGAGTCAATATTGAAACCTGAAGAAATAGCCTTCCCACCAAAGTATGTAAGCCCTCCAGCTATTTATGCAACAGTATATTTGCATTACTGTCTGAAGTGAAAAAAAAGATTCACATACAAGGTAAAGTCAAAATTATTTTTTAAAAGATTTTATAATGATTATTTATTGAAAAACACAGATAAATGTTTATTTATTTTTTAATAACTATTAACTTAACTAAATAAGACCATGCTTATAAAACCATGAATTTAACAAAGTGGCTCAATTGGTATCATTACATATCATGCAAGCTGTCTTGTACTGTAGTTTGGACTATTGGAAGTATATAACTAACTGTGCACACTGAGCACCTGGTGCAAAAATAGTAGGTATTTGTTACATGGCTATTATAATTATGCAATTAAATCGAGATGGGTAGGACAAATTTTTATCTATATAAAAGATTAATAGGTAAGTTTGTACTTCTTGCAGGTTTGAACACCTGCAAAGCTATGGCCCTTTAGACATACAATATACTCTAATGTCAGAGCAAGATAATTCTACTAAATATCACTGCAAGAGAGAAAGAGTTACTTGATCTTCTGTATATCCGGATATGTTATTCAGTAGCCCCCTATGGTCAGAGATTAGAACAGGAGGAAGCCAACATATCATGTCCCATTATTTATCCAGCTGCTGTCTTGATGGGGAAAACTCAGCTTAGTACTTTGGACAAATAGAATATTGTGCTATGTATTAACTTCGTGTGTGCCAGAATAATTTTTGAATCTCAGCTTTTGAATAGAATATACTATGTATGGTAATATGTGTGGAATTTCTTGAACTTCTCTTTTCAGCTCCATATGTTTCTATGCTGACTTCATAGCATAACCTAATGCAAACTCAGCAAAACAATAGCTGTATATGCAAAAAAAAATCTGTTTATAGCATTCCTATGCCTGTAATATACCCTACAAATCTTTAAGAATACAAAAATTAGGAGCCACTTTTCCAGCTCAGCAGTTCATAGTTTCAGTGGTACAGACAGCTCCCACTGATTAACAGTGATGTTTAACAAATTATACTGTTGTCTGGCTTAGGAGATCAATTAATTTACATACCAGCAATCCTTTCAGTTTTATAAACCAGGATAAAATCTTTTATCATTAAAGACAGCTAAGCCATTGGAAAATGTAAAAAATGGTTTTCTTTAGACTGGATTTTTTATTTTACTATCTCCACAAATAAAATAAAAATAATTTTCTTGATCTTGATGGTCAAACCAGATGAGCTGCTTTTGATAAGTCATGTGTAGATCGCTTCTGTATTAGCTCAATTTAATGAAGCATAAACAAATGTCTTGGTGCATTTTAAGGCTACGGGAAAGCCCCTTCATGTCTTTTATGCATACAAAATTCCAATACGTTACAAAGATTACATGTCAAATGTGAATATATTAAAATTATAGGAAGCAACTATCAATTCACACGGAAGTGAAATAAAAATCCTTAGGTAGAATTCCCTTCCTTCCATCTGGAAGTCAGGAGCAACTAAAACCATTGACCAATATGTAATACTACAATTATATACATGTCACTCCACATATTGTTTACCAAGTCCAGGGATACCTACTAGATATAACAAGCTAAAAAAATTAACTTAGTAATGCCAAAAGGCCAACTGTTTGCTTGCCACTGGATTCTGATTGACAGGCGAAAGCAAAGGTTTCAATGTATTCCAACAAAAACAAACAAAAAAAGTATTTATTTATTTTTTATGGGTACTTATGTAGCACTGTCAATAAGTCCCTAACCTTCAAGGGGTGTACAATCTAAGATCCATAACTTACATTCATACATACACATACTAGGGCCAATTTAGGCAGGAGCCAATTCACCTATCAGCATGTATTTTGGAGTGTGGGAGGAAACCGGAGTACCCGGAGGAAACCCACACAGGCACAGGGAGAATATGCAAACTCCAACCAGGTGGTGCTGTGGTTGGGATTTGAACCAATGACCCTAGTACTGCCAGGCGGAAGTGCTAAACATTTAGTCACAGTGCTTCCTGTAAGTAAAAAACCAAGTGAACACTTAAGCCTAGTACACACTATGAGAAATTTAGACAACTGATCGTTTGATTTTTCACAAAAATGCATATTATGATGTAGTCTAAATGGTATTGACTTGTAAGAAAATTCTCAGCTGATAAAGGCATATGTAGGCAAACGTAGCTACATACTAGGTTTTTAGAAGAGGAAGTGTAGGGTTGTTCTGCGCTTCTGATCATGCACATTTTTTTGTATTTGATTATTTCTGTACATTTACTGTACACATTAAATGAAAATTGGATGTTGTGTTTGTGAATGATATTATTATTATTATACAAGATTTATAACTCCAACAGTTTGTTCAGCGCTTTACAATATGATATCAATTTTCTAGCTTGCACTCTCGGTTTTTGTCAGAACTGGCTGTCGAAAGCACTATACTAATGATTAAATAATCGTCCGATTGTTCCTCCTACAGAAATTTTTGGACGATTTTCTTATCGTGTGTACGAGCCACAAAATGGTTTAAATATGAATGGTTAAAAAAATAATAATAACAACAGGTAAAAGGTAAGGGCATATAAAGTTAATTAGGATTAACTTAGTGTTAATAAGGAGTTATACAATTTTTATTAAAGAGAAAATTTTCCATACTGGGCAGGTTGCTTCAAAGTTGAACTCTAAAGGGATATAACAAATTGTATGTCCTCTCACAACTGAGCTACTGAGTGCAGGCACAGCTACACAGTACTGTGGTAGAACCACAGTATCACTTGTATTGACAGTTATATAAGACGCATTTGATGCCCTGAATGCCAGAAATCACTTTCTGTGCATCAGCAAACAGGAGCTGTTAAATGTCTATTTGCATGAAGTCGAATACCAGTGCCTGATTACAACCAATACAGCCAGTACAAACAAGTACCGGTGCCTGATTACAACCAATACAGCCAGTACAAACAAGTACCGGTGCCTGATTACAACCAATACAGCCAGTACAAACAAGTACCGGTGCCTGATTACAACCAATACAGCCAGTACAAACAAGTACCGGTGCCTGATTACAACCAATACAGCCAGTACAAACAAGTACCGGTGCCTGATTACAACCAATACAGCCAGTACAAACAAGTACCAGTGCCTGATTACAGCCAATACAGGCAGTACAAACAAGTGCCGGTGCCTGATTACAGCCAATACAGCCAGTACAAACACGTGCCGGTGACTGATTACAGCCAATACAGCCAGTACAAACAAGTGCCGGTGCCTGAGTACAGCCAATACAGCCAGTACAAACAAGTACCGGTGCCTGATTACAACCAATACAGCCAGTACAAACAAGTACCGGTGCCTGATTACAACCAATACAGCCAGTACAATCAAGTGCCGGTGCCTGATTTCAACCAATACAGCCAGTACAAACAAGTGCCGGTGCCTGATTACAACCAATACAGCCAGTACAAACAAGTGCCGGTGCCTGATTACAACCAATAGAGCCAGTACAACCAAGTACCGGTGCCTGTTTACAGCCAGTACAGTCAGTATCAGCCTAATAAAATGTCCTGATTGTACTGCAAGTACCAGCCTACTATTAGTGTCTGATTTATTATAGCCTTAATACATGTGCCTGATTACAGCCAATGCCAGCCTCATGCCAGTGCCTGATTACAGTCAGTGCCAGCAAGTACCAGTGCTTGACCACTACAGTCAGCACCAGCAAACAGTGCCTGATTACAGCTAATACAGAAAGTACCAGCCTGCTTGTGACAAAACAGAAGATCTTCAAAAGACCCACAATTACCGTATTTTCCGGCGTATAAGACGACTGGGCGTATAAGACGACCCCCCTACTTTTCCTGTTAAAATATAGGCTTTGGGCTATACTCGCCGTATAAGACTACCCCCCTCTACCAACCAATCACGGCAAGCGATGTACCAGTATTTTCTGTGCACACTGCATACAAAGCCTGCTTGGATTGGGTGGGTCAGCTCTCCCTGCCTGCCCAGCCCTCCCTGTCTCCAAGATGATCTGAGAACTGCCACAGTTATTAATATATAATAATTAATGTTAATTACCGTATTTCCTGCAAGGTACTGCCTAGCTGACGCTTCTGCACATGTCTTCGGCAGCAGTAGACGATCGCTGATCACCATTCCTCACAGAACTGCATGAGACGTCGGATGCAGCCGTTCAGTGCTCGATTGAGCTTGACTGAAACTGTGATATGCAGAGAAGGGATACACATCGGGTAGCGGCAAGAAGACGCTTCTGCACATGTCACAGTTTCAGTCAAGCTCAATCGAGCACTGAACGGCTGCATCCGACGTCTCATGCAGTTCTGCGAGGAA
Organism: Staurois parvus; assembly: GCF_062004578.1. Taxonomy (NCBI): domain Eukaryota; kingdom Metazoa; phylum Chordata; class Amphibia; order Anura; family Ranidae; genus Staurois; species Staurois parvus. The sequence continues at coordinate 3,655,387 of NW_028318030.1, forward strand.
TGGTGATCAGCGATCGTCTACTGCTGCCGAAGACATGCGCAGAAGCGTCAGCTCGGAAGTACAGGTAAGGTTTCAGCACAACACCCGGCGTATAAGACGACCCCCGACTTTGTAGAAGATTTCCAGGGGTTAAAAAGTCGTCTTATACGCCGGAAAATACGGTACTCTTGGCAAATACCTTGGGGTGTCTGCTTTCCAAAATGTATTAATTTTGTGGTTGTTTCCCCAGTCCTGGCAAATAAGGGCCTCCAAAAATGTAATAAGTAGTCAGGAAATTAGATGAGTAATTTATGCCCCTTAAAAACCCGATGATGCTCCTTGGATTTTGGACCCTGTATGTGGCTAAGCTGTGAAAAATTCATATGTATGTGGCATTTCCATACTCCAGTTGAGTATCAAAATGTGTTTTGGGGTGTAATTCTAAGTATAGCTTTTTTTGTGGCAAAATGACATCTTTAAAAGACTTCCCATGCCTCTTAGAAAATACCTTGGGGTGTCAGTTTTACAAAATGTGATCATTTTACAGCTATCTCTACTCTACTGGCACTCTAAACATGTGATAGGTAGCCCAAACATTACCCCTTCATGCCTAAGGGTAAAACAAATCTACTGTAAATGCCTAAGCACAATTCTGCACCGATGACATGTGTTAGTAAAACTGTACATATCATCACAACTACTTTGTACATCCAGGTGGACTATACCTTGTTTTTTTCAGGACAAATTGGGCTTTCATTTGGTGGTAAATGGTAATGGATAGCTCCTAATTTTTTTCTATTATCATAGGAAAACTGGCCCAAAATAGTAAATAAAAATATTTTTTTTTATTTAGTTGTGTGTTTCTTGTTACGACTATAACCTACCTCCATAGAACAACCCAAAATAAATTCTCCAGCTCTTGACGATCGCAGCGATACCATATATGTGTATGTTATTTATTGTTTGTACCCGTAGTACAGCCCAGAAACAATAGTATGCATTTGGTTTTGTCTTTTTTTTTTTTTTACCTAAAACACACTGACACTGACATTAACGCTAACTGACACTGATACCAATTTTTTTTTTAAATCCTGACCTTTGACCTTGACCTTTGACCCAAACACTAACTCTGGCACTGAACTAGATCAAACCTTGATCTAGGTATTTTTCTTTATTTTTTCTTTTCTTTTTTAATATTTATCATCTTTTTTTTTTTTTTTCTCTTTACAAACATTTTTTATCTCTCTATGTCAGGAGTTAGAGAGATACAATGTATCTCTATTCTCCATTCATAGAGAGAGAAAAAAACAAGGGGACCGGGCTGCACAGTGACTGATGACTGTGATAGCCAATCAGAGGCTATCACAGCGATCACGTGACCCGGAATCGGGAGTCCCGGGTCCTGATCGTTAGAATGGGACCCGGGGCTCTCAGTGACACCACTGTCTTTTTGCTGGGAGCGCGCAGTGCGGCGCGCTCCCAGCACAAAGATAGGTACGCAAATATGCGGCCCAACGGAAAAAAGCCCAGTTCCGTGAGGCCGCATATTTGTGTGCCGTCGGCATCAAGGGGTTAAATGCATAATTTATTCCCATTGAACATCTGAAGATATTCCTAAAGCAAAAATCCATTAAAATACTATCTAAGCTTAAACTAGCTCCCACCCCCATTCTAAGCCGTATTCTAACTACCCGGTCAAGGAAAGATATCTTTACTTACCTATTCTGAGGGCGCTTCAGTCTGGTCACATGATCAGCTCCAGCGCCAGCTTCAGTGTAGAGGAGGGACAGCTGACAATGGATGCCCCTTAGTAAGCCAATGGGTGATGTCACTGCATGGGTATTGCTGTTGGCAATCTCTCCTCTTCACTGAAGCTGGCCACTGGGGAGATCTTGTGATCGGACCAGAGCATCTTCTGAATAGGTAAGTATAGACAACTTTCCTTTACAGGGTACTTAGAATAGACATAGAATGGGGATGGGAGCAGATTAAACTTGGCTAGTATTTGACTGGATATCTACTTTAAATTTTGGGTCCTCACTATATGGTTACCTTATACTTCAGAGGAGTAGCAGAGTGTGATTTCAGATATAATTGCAAGTGTGTCCACGCTGTGTGGAAGATATATGGCAACTTTATTTAAAAAAAAAAAAAGAAAAATTTAGTTTGCTTTCTTCATTTAACAAATTATGACACAAAATAAGGCCTTCAAAATATTCCACATGATTCTTCCTGAATACCTTGGAGCGTCTACATTCCAAAAGGGGGTCAATTTGAGCCTCAAGAAATATGATGGGCAGTTAGAACATCAGGACTGATGCATGTTAAATATAACATGCAGTTCAATACTGAAAGGTCATAAACCATAATGCACTGGGGTAATAGAAACTATACTCTAAAAAGTACAAGACAGCACAGTAGAAAAAAAAAAAAGGTAAAAAAAATATTAATGCAGGGCTACATGTGTTAATCCAGGAACACTATGGTAAAATTTTGTTCTTTTTACTGCATAGAACTGCTTATCTGATTTAAAAATGACTAATTTTGTTAAATACCATAAAAAATTATATATACAGTTGTGTTCAAAATAATAGCAGTGTGTTGAAAAAAGTGAATAAAGCTCAAAATCCTTCTAATAGCTTTTATTTCTATACACACAAATGCATTGGTAACACTACACGTTCTATTCCAAATCAAAACGTGAAGAATAATATATCAAATTTGTGTTGTTCCTCTAAACAAAATTGAAGAAAAGTGAATAGTAGACTGTTCAAAAAAATAGCTGTGTTTGTATTCTTCTTTACAAACTCAAACATTCACTATATAAACTGAAAAATGTTTGAAGATTTTGTTTCCTTTGAATCACTTAATTAATATTTAGTTGTATAAGCACTGTTTCTGAGAACTGCTGTACATCTGTGTTGCATGGAGTCAACCAACTTCTGGCATCTGTGAACAAGTATTCCAGCCCAGGATGATTGGACTACATTCCACAGTTCTTCTCTATTTCTTGGTTTTGCCTCAGAAACTGCATTTTTTATGTCACCCCACACATTTTCTATTGGATTAAGATCCAGGGATTGGGCTGGCCACTCCATAACATCAATCTTGTTGGTCTGGAACCAAGATGTTGCACGTTTACTGGTGTGTTTGGGGTCGTTGTCTTGTTGGAACACCCATTTCAAAGGTATTTCCCCTTCAGCATAAGGCAGCATGACCTCTTCAAGTATTCTGATGTATTCAAACTGATCCATGATCCCTGGTATGCGATAAATAGGCCCAACACCATAGTATGAGAAACATCCCCATATCATGATGCTTGCGCAACCATGCTTCACTGTCTTCACAGTGTACTGTGGCTTGAATTCAGTGTTTGGGGGTCGTCTGACAAACTGTCTCCAGCCACTAGACCCAAAAAGAACAATCTTACTTTCATCAGTCCACAAAATGTTGCGCCATTTCTCTTTAGGCCAGTCAATATGCTCTTTGGCAAATTGTAACCTCTTTAGCACATGTCTTTTTTTTCAACAGTGAGACTTTGCGGGGGCTTCTTGCAGATAGCTTGGCTTCACATAGGCGTCTTCTAATTGTAACAGTACTCACAGGTAACTTTAGACCTTTGATCTTCCTGGAGCTGATTGTTGGCTGAGTCCTTGCCATTTTGGCTATTCTTCTATCCATTCGAATGGTAGTTTTTCGCTTTCTTCCACGTCTTTCAGGTTTTGGTTGCCATTTTAAAGCATTTGCGATCATTTTAGCTGAGCAGCCTATCATTTTCTGCACTTCTTTATATGTTTTCCCCTCTCCAATCAACTTTTTAATCAAGGTACGCTGTTCTTCTGAACAATGTCTGGAACGACCCATTTTCTTTAGAATTTCAGAGAGAATTGCACTGTAACCAGCATGTACAACATTTGCTGCCTTCCTTCCTTAAATAAGGGCAATAATTGCCACCTGTTTTTCAAAGAATGAATGACCTCACTAATCGAACTCCACACTGCAATTATTTTGAACATGCCCCTTTCAATTAGTGATTCAATTACACAGAATCAGCATCATGCATGTCATGACTGTTGGGTCTGTTGGATTTCTATTACTCTACTACACCTGCTAGTAAATTATTTGCCATGTAGAAATATCATTTCTACCAAAAACAGTGATTGGTCAGATTAGTGATGTCTGACTGCTATTATTTTGAACACAACTGTATATCTATATATATAAATAAACACTACTCAAAAAAATTAAAGGAGCACTTTTAAAACACATTAGATCTCAATGGGGAAAAATCTCATGCTGGATATTAGAGATGAGCGAATCGAACCAGGCGAACCGGAATTCGAGTCGAATTTCAGGAAATATTCGATTCGCGGCGAAACCGAAATTTTGCCTACTTCGGGTGCGCGAATCGAACATTTCCCGATCAGCCGGCAAAAGTGTCCCTGCAGTGAGCTCCGCTATTTCTGACAGTTCTCTGACAGAAGGAACACATGTTTAGCGGTTGAAACATTGTATCTATTAGTTTACATTTAGGATACAGATGTTTCAACCACTGTTCATGTGAAGAAGCTGTGAGAGAACTGTCAGAAATAGAGGAACTCTGCACATACACTTTTTGCCGGCTTGGAATTATTCTTCTTTTCATCCTACTTCTTCTTCTTCTTCATCCTCAGAAGAAGAGGATGAGGATGAAGAAGAAGAAGAAGAAGTAGGATGAAAAGAAGAATAATTCCAAGCCGGCAAAAAGTGTATGTGCAGAGTTCCTCTATTTCTGACAGTTCTCTCACAGCTTCTTCACATGTACAGCGGTTGAAACATCTGTATCCTAAATGGAAACTAATAGATACAATTTGTATCTATTAGTTTCCATTTAGGATACAGATGTTTCAACCGCTGTACATGTGAAGAAGCTGTGAGAGAACTGTCAGAAATAGAGGAACTCTGCACATACACTTTTTGCCGGCTTGGAATTATTCTTCTTTTCATCCTACTTCTTCTTCTTCTTCTTCTTCTTCTTCTTCATCCTCATCCTCATCCTCATCCTCTTCTTCTGAGGATGAGGATGAGGATGAAGAAGAAGCAGTAGGATGAAAATAAGAATAATTCCAAGCCGGCAAAAAGTGTATGTGCAGAGTTCCTCTATTCTGCAGATACACTTAGAGGAGCTCTGCACATACACTTTTTGCCTGTTTGGAATTAATCTTATTTTCATCCTACTTCTTCTTCTTCTTCTTCTTCTTTATCCTCATCCTCAGAAGAAGAAGAAGAGGATGAAGAAGAAGAAGAAGAAGAAGAAGAAGTAGGATGAAAATAAGAATAATTGCAAGCCGGCAAAAAGTGTATGTGCAGAGTTCCTCTATTCTGCAGATACACTTAGAGGAGCTCTGCAGATACACTTAGAGGAGCTCTGCACATACACTTTTTGCCGGCTTGGAATTAATCTTATTTTCATCCTACTTCTTCTTCTTCTTCTTCATCCTCATCCTCATCCTCAGAAGAAGAAGAAGAGGATGAGGATGAGGATGATGAAGAAGAAGAAGAAGAAGTAGGATGAAAATAAGAATAATTCCAAGCCGGCAAAAAGTGTATGTGCAGAGCTCCTCTAAGTGTATCTGCAGAGCTCCTCTAAGTGTATCTGCAGAATAGAGGAACTCTGCACATACACTTTTTGCCGGAAACCGCTGTATGGAGGGAATGTCCCAGAACTGTCATAAATAGTCTATTTCTGACAGTTCTGGGACATTCACTCCATACAGCTGTTTCAACCGCTGTATGGAGGGAATGTCATAGAACTGTCAGAAATAGACTATTAATGACAGTTCTGGGACTGTCCTTCCATACAGCGGTTGAAACATTGTATCTATTTGTTTCCATAAATGGATCCATTTATGGAAACAAATAGATACAATGTTTCAACTGCTGTATGGAAGGACAGTCCCAGAACTGTCATTAATAGTCTATTTCTGACAGTTCTATGACATTCCCTCCATACAGCGGTTGAAACAGCTGTATGGAGTGAATGTCCCACAACTGTCAGAAATAGACTATTTATGACAGTTCTGGGACATTCACTCCATACAGCGGTTGAAACATTGTATCTATTTTTTTCCATAAATGACATTCTGCAGATACACTTAGAGGAGCGCTGCAGATACACTTTTTGCCGGCTTGGAATTATTCTTATTTTCATCCTACTTCTTCTTTTTCTTCTTATGAGGATGAGGATGAAGAAGAAGAAGTAGGATGAAAATAAGATTAATTCCAAGCCGGCGGCAAAAAGTGTATCTGCAGCGCTCCTCTAAGTGTATTTGCAGAATGTCATTTATGGAAAAAAATAGATACAATGTTTCAACCGCTGTATGGAAGGACAGTCCCAGAACTGTCATAAATAGTCTATTTCTGACAGTTGTGGGACATTCACTCCATACAGCTGTTTCAACCGCTGTATGGAGGGAATGTCATAGAACTGTCAGAAATAGACTATTAATGACAGTTCTGGGACTGTCCTTCCATACAGCGGTTGAAACATTGTATGTATTTGTTTCCATAAATGGATCCATTTATGGAAACAAATACATACAATGTTTCAACCGCTGTATGGAAGGACAGTCCCAGAACTGTCATTAATAGTCTATTTCTGACAGTTCCATGACATTCCCTCCATACAGCGGTTGAAACAGCTGTATGGAGTGAATGTTCCAGAACTGTCAGAAATAGACTATTTCTGACAGTTCTGGGACAATCACTCCATACAGCTGTTTCAACCGCTGTATGGAGGGAATGTCATGGAACTGTCAGAAATAGACCATTAATGACAGTTCTGGGACTGTCCTTCCATACAGCGGTTGAAACATTGTATGTATTTGTTTCCATAAATGGATCCATTTATGGAAACAAATACATACAATGTTTCAACCGCTGTATGGAAGGACAGTCCAAGAACTGTCATAAATAGTCTATTTCTGACAGTTCTATGACATTCCCTCCATACAGCGGTTGAAACAACTGTATGGAGTGAATGTCCCACAACTGTCAGAAATAGACTATTTATGACAGTTCTGGGACATTCACTCCATACAGCGGTTGAAACATTGTATCTATTTTTTTCCATAAATTACATTCTGCAGATACACTTAGAGGAGCGCTGCAGATACACTTTTTGCCGGCTTGGAATTATTCTTATTTTCATCCTACTTCTTCTTTTTCTTCTTATGAGGATGAGGATGAAGAAGAAGAAGTAGGATGAAAATAAGATTAATTCCAAGCCGGCGGCAAAAAGTGTATCTGCAGCGCTCCTCTAAGTGTATTTGCAGAATGTCATTTATGGAAAAAAATAGATACAATGTTTCAACCGCTGTATGGAAGGACAGTCCCAGAACTGTCATAAATAGTCTATTTCTGACAGTTCTGGGACATTCACTCCATACAGCTGTTTCAACCGCTGTATGGAGGGAATGTCATAGAACTGTCAGAAATAGACTATTAATGACAGTTCTGGGACTGTCCTTCCATACAGCGGTTGAAACATTGTATGTATTTGTTTCCATAAATGGATCCATTTATGGAAACAAATACATACAATGTTTCAACCGCTGTATGGAAGGACAGTCCCAGAACTGTCATTAATAGTCTATTTCTGACAGTTCCATGACATTCCCTCCATACAGCGGTTGAAACAGCTGTATGGAGTGATTGTCCCAGAACTGTCAGAAATAGTCTATTTCTGACAGTTCTGGGACATTCACTCCATACAGCTGTTTCAACCGCTGTATGGAGGGAATGTCATAGAACTGTCAGAAATAGACTATTAATGACAGTTCTGGGACTGTCCTTCCATACAGCGGTTGAAACATTGTATGTATTTGTTTCCATAAATGGATCCATTTATGGAAACAAATACATACAATGTTTCAACCGCTGTATGGAAGGACAGTCCCAGAACTGTCATAAATAGTCTATTTCTGACAGTTGTGGGACATTCACTCCATACAGCTGTTTCAACCGCTGTATGGAGGGAATGTCATAGAACTGTCAGAAATAGACTATTAATGACAGTTCTGGGACTGTCCTTCCATACAGCGGTTGAAACATTGTATGTATTTGTTTCCATAAATGGATCCATTTATGGAAACAAATACATACAATGTTTCAACCGCTGTATGGAAGGACAGTCCCAGAACTGTCATTAATAGTCTATTTCTGACAGTTCTATGACATTCCCTCCATACAGCGGTTGAAACAGCTGTATGGAGTGAATGTCCCAGAACTGTCAGAAATAGACTATTTCTGACAGTTCTGGGACAATCACTCCATACAGCTGTTTCAACCGCTGTATGGAGGGAATGTCATGGAACTGTCAGAAATAGACTATTAATGACAGTTCTGGGACTGTCCTTCCATACAGCGGTTGAAACATTGTATGTATTTGTTTCCATAAATGGATCCATTTATGGAAACAAATACATACAATGTTTCAACCGCTGTATGGAAGGACAGTCCCAGAACTGTCATTAATAGTCTATTTCTGACAGTTCCATGACATTCCCTCCATACAGCGGTTGAAACAGCTGTATGGAGTGAATGTCCCAGAACTGTCAGAAATAGACTATTTATGACAGTTCTGGGACATTCACTCCATACAGCGGTTGAAACATTGTATCTATTTTTTTCCATAAATGACATTCTGCAGATACACTTAGAGGAGCGCTGCAGATACACTTTTTGCCGCCGGCTTGGAATTATTCTTATTTTCATCCTACTTCTTCTTTTTCTTCTTATGAGGATGAGGATGAAGAAGAAGAAGTAGGATGAAAATAAGATTAATTCCAAGCCGGCGGCAAAAAGTGTATCTGCAGCGCTCCTCTAAGTGTATTTGCAGAATGTCATTTATGGAAAAAAATAGATACAATGTTTCAACCGCTGTATGGAAGGACAGTCCCAGAACTGTCATAAATAGTCTATTTCTGACAGTTCTGGGACATTCACTCCATACAGCTGTTTCAACCGCTGTATGGAGGGAATGTCATAGAACTGTCAGAAATAGACTATTAATGACAGTTCTGGGACTGTCCTTCCATACAGCGGTTGAAACATTGTATGTATTTGTTTCCATAAATGGATCCATTTATGGAAACAAATACATACAATGTTTCAACCGCTGCATGGAAGGACAGTCCCAGAACTGTCATTAATAGTCTATTTCTGACAGTTCCATGACATTCCCTCCATACAGCGGTTGAAACAGCTGTATGGAGTGAATGTCCCAGAACTGTCAGAAATAGACAGAAACTGTCACAGAACTGTCCTTCTTCTCATCCTTCTCCTTCTTCTCATCCTTCTTCTCATCCTTCTTCTCATCCTTCTTCTCATCTTTCTTCTTCTCATCCTTCTCCTTCTCATCCTTCTCCTTCTCCTTCTTCTCATCCTTCTCCTTCTCCTTCTTCTCATCCTTCTCCTTCTTCTCATCCTTCTCCTTCTCCTTCTTCTCATCCTTCTCCTTCTCCTTCTTCTCATCCTTCTCCTTCTTCTCATCCTTCTCCTTCTCCTTCTTCTCATCCTTCTCCTTCTCCATCTTCTCATCCTTCTCCTTCTCCTTCTTCTCATCCTTCTCCTTCTTCTCATCCTTCTCCTTCTCCATCTTCTCATCCTTCTCCTTTTCCTTCTTCTCATCCTTCTCCTTCTGCTTCTCCTTCTCCTTCTCCTTCTCCTTCTTCTCATCCTTCTCCTTCTTCTCATCCTTCTCCTTCTTCTCATCCTTCTCCTTCTCCTTCTTCTCATCCTTCTCCTTCTTCTCATCCTTCTCCTTCTTCTCATCCTTCTCCTTCTTCTCATCCTTCTCCTCATCCTTCTCCTTCTTCTCATCCTTCTCCTTCTCCTTCTTCTCATCCTTCTCCTTCTCCTTCTTCTCATCCTTCTCCTTCTCTATCTTCTCATCCTTCTCCTTCTCCTTCTTCTCATCCTTCTCCTTCTTCTCATCCTTCTCCTTCTCCTTCTTCTCATCCTTCTCCTTCTTCTCATCCTTCTCCTTCTCCTCATCCTTCTCCTTCTCCTTCTTCTCATCCTTCTCCTTCTCCTTCTTCTCATCCTTCTCCTTCTTCTCATCCTTCTCCTTCTCCTCATCCTTCTCCTTCTCCTCATCCTTCTCCTTCTCCTTCTTCTCATCCTTCTCCTTCTCCTTCTTCTCATCCTTCTCCTTCTCCTTCTTCTCATCCTTCTTCTCATCCTTCTCCTTCTTCTCATCCTTCTCCTTCTCCTTCTTCTCATCCTTCTCCTTCTCCATCTTCTCATCCTTCTCCTTCTCCATCTTCTCATCCTTCTCCTTTTCCTTCTTCTCATCCTTCTCCTTCTGCTTCTCCTTCTCCTTCTCCGTCTTCTCATCCTTCTCCTTCTCATCCTTCTCCTTCTTCTCATCCTTCTCCTTCTTCTCATCCTTCTTCTCATCCTTCTCCTTCTTCTCATCCTTCTCCTTCTTCTCATCCTTCTCCTTCTTCTCATCCTTCTTCTCATCCTTCTCCTTCTTCTCATCCTTCTCCTTCTCCTTCTTCTCATCCTTCTCCTTCTCCTTCTTCTCATCCTTCTCCTTCTTCTCATCCTTCTCCTTCTCATCCTTCTCCTTCTTCTTCTCATCCTTCTCCTTCTTCTCATCCTTCTTCTCATCCTTCTTCTCATCCTTCTTCTCATCCTTCTTCTCATCCTTCTCCTTCTTCTCATCCTTCTTCTCATCCTTCTCCTTCTTCTCATCCTTCTCCTTCTCCTTCTTCTCATCCTTCTCCTTCTCCTTCTTCTCATCCTTCTCCTTCTCATCCTTCTCTTTCTTCTCATCCTTCTCCTTCTTCTCATCCTTCTCCTTCTCCTTCTCATCCTTCTTCTCCTTCTCCTTCTCCTTCTTCTCATCCTTCTCCTTCTCATCCTTCTCCTTCTCCTTCTTCTCATCCTTCTCCTTCTCCTTCTTCTCATCCTTCTCCTTCTCCTTCTCTTTCCTCATCTCCAAGGGCATTTAAATTAAAGGTACAGTGTTCTGCACTAATTTAAAGGCTCTCTGAAGCCTAGAAACCCTTTTTATAAGTCATCTTCGTAGCGAAGAAATTCGCATCGAATCAAATTTCACACTGGAATTCGCCGAATCAGCCGAATCGAATTTTTGAGAAATTCGCTCATCTCTACTGGATATCTATACTGATATGAAGTGGGTAATGTGTTAAGAATGTAAGGATGCCCCATCATTTGATGGAAATGAAAATTATCAACCTACAGTGGGCTGAATTCAAAGACACCTCAAAATTCAAAGTGAAAAAATTATGCAGCAGGCTAGTCCATTTTGCTGAAATTTAATTGCAGTAACTCAAAATGGTACTCGGTGGTTTGTATGGCCCCCATGTGTTTGTATACATGCCTGACAATGTCAGGGCATGCTCCTAAAAAAACAATGGATGGTGTCCTGGGGTATTTACTCCCAGATATGGACCAGGGCATCACTGAGCTCCTGGGCAGACTGAGGTGCAACCTGGCGGTGTCGGATGGACCGAAGCATGATATCCCGGAGGTGTTCTATTGGATTTAGGTCAGGTGAGCATGGGGGCCATTCAATGGTATCAATTCCTTTATCCTCCAGGACCTGCCTGCATACTTTCACCACATGATGCCGGGCATTGTCATGCACCAGGAGGATCCCAGGACACATTGCACCACCGTACGGTCTGACAATGGGTCCAAGGATTTTATCCCAATACCTAATGGCAGTCAGGCTGCCATTGTCTATCCTGTAGAGGTCTGTGTGTCCCTCCATGGATATGCCTCCCCAGACCATCACTGACCCACCACCAAAACGGTTATGCTGAACGATGTTACAGGCAACATAATGTTCTCCATGGCTTCTCCAGGCCCTTTCACGTCTGTCACATGTGCTCATGGTGAACCTGCTCTCATCTGTGAAAAGTACAGAGCGCCAGTGGTGGACCTGCTAATTCTGGTATTCAATGGCAAATGCAAATTGAGCTCTATGGTGCCAGGCAGTGAGCACAGGGCCCACTAGAGGACGTCGGGCCCTCAAGCCACCCTCATGAAGTCTGCTTCTTATTGTTTGATCAGAGATATTCACATCAGTGGCCTGATGGAGGTCATTTTGTAGGGCTCTGACAGTGCTCATCATGTTCCTCCTTGCACAAAGGAGCAGATACCGGTCCAGCTGATGGGTTAAGGACATTCTATGGCCCTGTCCAGCTCTCCTAGGGTAACTGCCTGTCTCCTGGAATCTCCTCCATGCTCTTGAGACTGTGCTGGGAGACACAGCAAACCTTCTGGTAATGGCACGTATTGATGTGCCATCCTGGAGGAGTTGGACTGCCTGTGCAACCTCTGTAGGGTCCAGGTATAACCTCATGCTACCAGTAGTAACACTGACTCTAGCCAAATGCAAAACTAAAGAAAACAGAAAAGAAAAGTAAGGAAAAAAATGTCAGTGGCCTCCACCTGTACAACCATTCCTGTTATGGGGGTCATCTCATTGTTGCCCTTCTAGTGCACCTGTTGTTAATTTCATTAACACCAAAGCAGCTGAAACTGATGAACAAACCCCTCTGCTACTTAACTGACCAGATCAATATCCCAGGAGTTTAACTGACTTGATGCTATACTCTGATTAAAAAATGTTCTTTGAGCAGTGTATATTTAAAAATCTAGTGGTTATAAAAACCAATGAAAATGTGGGTCTTCAAATAAAAAAAAAAAAGTAAAAAAAAAATGAATTTGGTTACAGTGTTGCATGATGGAGTAATTGTCGATCAACCTATCTGAGCACTGACAATTGAGAAATTGCCTGGTAATAAGGAAGGGGAATATTCTGACACCAAGCACGTACCAATACGGATCTTTGTTTTAATTCTAGCAGTGTAAAAGCCTGAAATTTTCAGTCCCTGTGCGGAGTTCAAAGTGGGAAAGGAAAAAACAGTACAGGGAGTACGGTTCATGTGATGGCAAAGGGCATGCTGATAGGAGGAGTGAAACAAGTGAAAGAGGAATGTGCTGTTTCTGCTTTACTGACAATTCACAAGATGGGGGTAGGTCCATGACATTCTGGGCTTAGATGACATTATTTGAATGATGCTGGCTGCTAGACTTAGGACATCTAGTGACAGAAAAGAAGTATAGCGGAGGACAGCTCTGGTATGAAAGTGAATGTAGCACCAAAGCTTAATTTTTTATTTATCGATTAATGAGCTTGTTATTTTTGTCTGAAGTTCTACTTTATCATAAAGTATGAGCAGATTAAGGAAATAAGACAAAAGAACTAGTAAGAAATTGAAACAACAATGTTGGTGCAATGTATTCATAAACAATGTCGGCAAACAGAGTTTACTTACAGGTTTAGTTACATAGTTAGTCTGGCTGAAAAAATACAAAAGTCCATCCAGTTCAACCATTAAAAAAAAAGTTATAATCCTATACACATAGTTGATCCAGAGGAAGGCAAAAAACCCAGCAAAGCATGATCCAATTTGCTCCTGCAGGGGAAAAACGTGATCCCCCGAGAGGCAATTGGATATTCCCTGGATCAACTTTTTAGTAACCAGGTATATTATGTGTATCCAAGAAAGAATCCAGGCCTTTTTTTAAAGGAATCCACTGAGCTGGCCAGAACCAACTCTTCCAAGTCTATTCCACATTTTCACAGCTCTTAACTGTGAAAAAAACTCCAGACGTAAAAAATGCCCCCTTTTCCCCTGTGACGACCTCAAGGTAAATAACTCTACAATGAGTTCACTATATGAACCACTGATGTATTTATACATGTTGATCATATCCCCCCTTAATCTCCTCTTCTCAAGAGAGAGTAAATTCAGTTCCTCTAATCTTTCTTAATAACTGAGCTCCTCCATGCGTCTTATCAGTTTGGTTGCCCTTCTCTGTATTTTCTCCAGTTCCCCAATGTTCTTTGTGTGAATTGGTGCCCAAAACTGAACTGCATATTCCAGATGAGGTGTTACTAATGGTTTGTACAGAGGTAAAATTATATCTCTCTCTTTGGAGTCTATACCTCTTTTAATACAAGAGAGGATTTTGCTTGCTTTGGGAACCACAGCTTGGCATTGCATGCCATTATTAAGCTTGTGATCTACCACAACTCCCAGATCTTTCTCCACCATTAATTCCTCCCTTGTACTCCCCCTAGTATGTATAATGCATGCATATTCTTAGCCCCCAAGTGCATAACCCTACATTTATCAACATTAAACATCATTTGCCACATAGTTGCCCAATTAAACAGTGCATTGAGCTTGGCTTGTAAGTTGGAGACATCTTGAAAGGACGTAATTCCACTGCACAGCTTGGTGTCATCTGCAAAGACTGAAATGTTTTTTTTAAACCCAGACCCTATATCATTTATAAATATATTAAAAAGTATACACTGAACCAACACTGAACCTTGGGGTACACCACTAACAACCCTAGACCATTCAGAATATGAATCATTAACCACTACTCTCTGAATATGATCTTTTTGCCAGTTTTCCAGCCATTTGCATACTGATCTTTCCAAGCCTGTAGACTTCACCTTACACATTAGCCATGTGTGGGGAACTGTGTCAAACGCTTTTGCAAAATCAAAGTATACCACATCCAACAAATGTAACAAGGAAAGGTGCAGCGCATAAAATAAACCAATCAATATCTGAAATTCATCTAAAACATCATAATCCTCAATCAGACTAAAATCATAATCATCAATCAAAAAGGTAGTACAAGTAAACATATATGTGAGTCCCAATATGTAAACTCTGTAACGTGAAGGTGCTATTCAAAATCCAGCAGGTTGTGCACATAAATTCTGGAAATCAGGAATCAACCATAAAGTGGGAAGTGCTTATCATCCGGTGGTGTACGATAGATTAGTGGGATTGCAAACTCACCAGAAGCGCAATCTTAATGTGAATTAGCCAATATTAGCCAGCCTGGAGATCTCCCTTCAATGGAATCTGGTCTGGAAATCTTTCCCTCTGATGGTATGGGCGTTTACGGTAAGGTCAATCAGAGGTCCCTCTCATGGATGGTAAGAAATGGTCTGGTCATGGGGGAGTTAATGCATCCTCCAAGTCGGATGGGACCTGAGTCCTGAGGGTTTAAGTGCTTCAAGATGTGTTCCCAAACCTCCCACTTCCCTTACAACGTTACGTCATTTCCGGTGCGCCAAGGAAGCTCTTATTTGCCAGCGAATACCATGCAGGTTTTTGGGCTGTCAATGCTTTTACGGGCTTGTCAGAACCTGCCGGGTTTCCGCCACCTGTGATGTGCCCATAATTCGAGTCGCTCGACGTACGCAACTATGGCTGGAAAAGCGCCAAATCCGACCAGTAGTTGCTGCCAAGGTCGGAAAACTTTTGATCAACACTCGCAGGCGGGAACTCAACCAGGCATCTATGGAGATGTACAGCAGGTGGGAACAACCCACTTTAGTTAGCGGTGGATGGAAGCATCGCAAATCTCGCAGAGATTATTTCACGATTAACCAGCAACGGGAGCACCGTGTGTGGCCGGAGACTGAAGACACATTTCGTGCTCTCAACCTGGATGAAAAAGTCATCTCAGCGGTGGATGCATTGAACATCACTGATCAAATCGTGAAATAATCTACGCAATATATGCGATGCTTCCATCCACCGCTAACTAAAGTGGGTTGTGCCCACCTGCTGTACGTCTCCGTAGATGACTGATTGAGTTCCCGCCTGTGAGTGTTGATCAAAAGTTTAGCTGCTATTTTTGTTAGTGCTCGCTGATTTTCTTTGTGTTATTCTATACCACATCCACCGCCACCCCTCTGTCCAAGGTTTTGCTCACCTCTTCATAAAAACAAATATAATTATAAACTATAATTACTTGGTAAAGATTTTGACCCCATGTATTTTGCATATCTTTTATTTTCATACAAATGGTACCAATTCCAATGGTTGTTTATAACATGGGAACCTTCTTGTCACCTGCCATAGTCCCCCCCCATCTTTCCCCATTCCACCCACCAATAACGACTGATCCCTGTCTGATCTGTCTGCCCCATTATAATCTAATTCTCCCTTGATCCTAGTTTAAATACTCCTCCAGCACAGCAAACCCCCTTCCATTTAGGTGCAAACCACCTCTAGCATATAGGTTGCACACAAATGAAAAGTCAGTCCAGTGCTCTAGAAACCCAAATCCAGGTAATATTTCAGAGAATATCACCTTAGAGGTCCTTCCCTTCAACTTGCAGCCTAGTTCTTTTAATTGTTTCTTAAGGAGCCTCCACCTTATATGTATTTTGTCATTGGTTCCAACATGGACAAAGACAGCTGGGTCATGCCCAGCCCCTCACAGTAATTTATCAACCCAGTCCACCACATGACGATTCCTGGCACCTGGGAGATAGCAAACCATTCGATTGAGGTGATCCTGGTGACAAATTATTCTATCAGTCCTTCTGATTATAGAATCCCCTATACCACCAACTGTCTAGGCCTTCCTGCACTACCCTCACCACCCCTCTCAGATGGTCTGCCCTCCCAGCTGTTAGGGATAGCAGTGACATCCAGGGCTGCCAACCCTGAGCTTGCCACCCCCACATCTTCACCCAACTTGGTAAATCTGTTTGGTAAACCCAGGACTGGCCTTCCTTTTCTGTGAACCCCTACCACTCCTCCCTCTCGCTACAGTAACCTATATTCCTACCTGATAATCCTGATAAGCCCCTCCACCCTCTACATAAATCCCATTAGCTACCTGCTAAGAGAGCAGAAGACCTCTTTCAAGTCGGTTTTGGCCAGTGTTGCAACTTTGCAACTTGCTGCTCCAGATCTCTAACAGGAGCATCCAGAAGGGCAACCCACTCACATCTGTCACAGCAATATCCATCCTGGAACTGTTGCTCCATTGTTGCATGCATGCGGCACACTGTGCACTGCACAAAACTTTCAACCCCGCTAGCACTCATTATCCCAGTTACAATAATAATATTACTAATAGGAAATATCTTTTGTCACTTACAGGTTAGTAGACTCTTGTTATAATCTCTTGTTTTCCACTCTGGTTTTTTAACTTCACTTAATCAAATGTCCACTCTGTCAAAGGTCAGAAAGTTATATAGTACCTGTAGCACCTGTGACCAATTAACCCCTCCCCTTAATCAGCAGACTGAAGGAAATAAAGGAAAGGAAGAAACAAATGCTACTTAAAAAAGTAAAAGCTGCTAGCAAGACCCCAAAGAAGAAAATAAAACAACTACCAGCACCAGCAATCACCAGCAGTCAAAAGCAAAACGGGTTTTCACTCTCCACTCAAATTTACCATTCTTTTTAGCTTCTAGCCAGCAAAATGTGTTTAATTTATACAAGAGTTGCTGTCAGCATTCCTGTAAAAGGAATCCTCTGAGTCGATGTCAAAATGATAGCTGGGTCCTGGTCTATATTGCAGAACCGCTGTCAGTGACTACCATAAAAATGGTGCTCAAAATAGGCTTGGCTTATAAATATATTGTAACAATATGTAACCTGGACTGTAGCTGATAACTGCTGCATAAGATCTTCCTTTGTTGCTGCTGTACTATCCTTCTGCAGTGTGGACAGGGTTAATCTGGATACTCATTAATGCAGAAGTGAAGCAGCCATCTTTAAGGAGATCACTATGTAATGCTTGTCTATGGAGTGTCTCCAGTGCAGGGAGCAGCCATCTTTGCTGGATCTTGATCTAGCCTAGAGAACAGTCATTGGCTGACGCAACAGAGCAAGAAGAAGGGGGGGTGGGTCTGCAGACAGCTGAGTAAAGAGGAGAGAACTGTCTTGAAGCAAACAGGTGTGTGGGTAAAAGATGTAGCTGTTCGTGCTGGCTGATAATAACTTTGCAATAGCTGACAGCAATCAGCAGAGAGATCAGGAACTTTCTCCTTGGAAGGGTGTAAGGTGTGATTTGGATACCTGGCGAGATCAGATTTTACTACAGATCACCCCCATTGTTTGTAAGGAAGGAAAAGAGGGACTGTCTCAGCAGTATTGAAATAGAGAAATCACATCAACTTCTATCGCTGTCTGAGGACTTGAACTTAACCAGAGCAGTGTTTCGAGACACAGAAGAGAGCTTCCTGGGTCTGTTAAGAGACTAACACTGCACAATTTCATCTGTTGTCTGCTGGGCACTGTTGTGCTTTCTTTAAGGTCCCCAGCTTTGCCAGCCAACTTTGTTTTCTTTCATAAATCACTGGCCACTGTGATACAACTGGGACTGCTGTAGCAAGTTAGGATTGCCTTTAATACCTTTGCTAGGTAAATGTAGTTTAGTTCTGTTAATTACTGTTAGTCAGAATACTGCAGGTGTTTAACCATATCCCTCAGATTAATGTGATTGTCTTGTTGAGTGTTTGTATCAGTACACTTGCTAATTCTTTATTCTTTTAGGCTATGCTTAGACTCATACATTCTTTGAAATACCTCAAGGTGTGTCATTAGGTGCTAGGTGAGCAAGGTGTGTCATCTTAAAACAGAAGTATGGGATTTTATATTTTTTTTAATCATACTTACCTAGCATCGTACCAATGCTGCATCTGTCCCTCGTCGGCTCTAAAGGCAAGAACTTAGCGATCACATGACCACGGATTGCTGAGTTTTCACAGCTGATCTCAGCAGAGAGCGGTGACTGTCCCGCACTGGACATGAACATGACATAGCCCTCATTATTTCCCATCTGTATTGGTTATTTCCTTACACTGTTTAACTAGAAAAAGAAAAGTTGCCTATTTATTCCTGCTCAGTTATGTTGGTTGACTTGTTTACAACCAGCATTTATCCACAATCACAATCCCATGAGCCCCCACAGCATGCTTTAGTTCAAAAAAAGGTTGGACCAGCTTCTGCTTGCTGTGGGGACTTGAACTTGTGGGGGAAAATCTTTTCTTATGTTACAAAGTTGGCCCAGTTCTCTGCTTGACAATACTGCAAAAGATGTACAGTATTTTTTTGCCTCAACTTACAGACAGTGTTAAGATTACAAAGCTGGCTTGTGTAAATTTAAGGATTTTTTTAAGACCATGACTTGTTAGGGAACAAAAACAGAAAGAATATGGTAAACATCTCACACAAGAATATGTGACACTAAAGGGTTCGCATGACCTGACCTCTTCAAGGTCTTTGTCAAGTACACCATAGATGTTGGCTGGTAATAAATAGGGGTGAAAATGCTGGTTTACACCCAAATCCTTTGTGAAAGGACAGCAGAGTAATCTATGGTTCAGAAATGTATTTCCTACCTAAAATAAAGCTCCCTTATAGCTTGAATGAGATTCAGAGTTGATTGATGATCTAAGTCATAGTTTCCCAACTTGCAGCATGTGTACCCCAGAGGGTACTTCTGTTTGTTAAAGTTAATTCAGAACACCAGTGTACTGTTTAGTAAATGATTGATCATATATAGTGTATATATATATATATATATATATATATATACATACACATACATACACGCAGGACATCTGAGTAGGTATATTTAGTTATTTAAAACCATAAGGAATAGATTAAACAACAGTTATAGGGTAAATACATAAAGGTATACATGCCATGAGGTATTTAGGACCACCACTGTCTTTGTAAAAATGTATAAACTATAAAGGAAACATCAGTTTAGCTAAAAATGAAACAACATATATTAATTGCTGGACAGTAAATTTTTGCACAGCAAAATTTCCTTCTAATTTCAGTCTGCAACCTACTATAATTTTCTAAAACTGGCCAAAAATTCAACTATGGCTTCTTTGTAACAACAACAACAACAACAAAAAGAGGCAATAAAGAGCTGGTACACAATTTGTGATACAAAATTAACAAAACCATAAAAAAACAACAGTGTAGCCCTTTATCCCTCTCAACTGAAAATGTGCAAAACCATAATAAATATACAATTCATCAATACATCACATTATGCAAAAAAACATAAGAACCCAACCCTAACCCAATATGGACTATGTGGGAAAACAACGGTCATTAGAGCTTGTTAAATAAGAGTGCATCCAACATCCAGTGCACGTCGCCACCATGTTAACACCAAATAAGGTTATCAGCCTCTTACCAAACAACATGGACCATTAAGGGTTAAATGGTCATAAGTGCTTTAGATGCAATGAGATCTCTCCAAGTTGGAGCTCATCCTTGCATCCATAGCAGTAGTTATCGGCACCGAATAGGGAAGCGATAAACATACCATACCATAGTGTGGTATATTCCCCACTTATCTTCTTTATTCCATTAAACATATACACTTAGAGACATAAAGCTCTGCTCTGGCTTCACTAAGTGTGATAGGATTTAAACAAGGCAGTAGTTGGAAACATACTACACTATAGTATGTGTTTATTGCAGGGGCGGACTGACCATTTGGAAACTCAGGCACTGCCTGAGGGCCCCGGGTCAGTAGGGGGCCCCATGAGATGCCCCTAGTACCTTTTTCATAGGCTTTTTTGAGTTTGGGCAAGGACACAGGGGCCCCATGATCCCCTATTGCCCGGGGGCCCCATGAGTTGTCAGTTCACCCCTGGTTTATTGCTTCCTTATTTGATGCTGATAACTAACAATGTGGATGGATGGATGAGCTGCAATTTGGAGATATGCATGTGCATGCAGAAATGTACTGCATATGTGCTTTGTTTTTATTTATATTTGACTTACACTTTAAACTCTATAACCACTTAAGGACCACCCTATAGCATTTATACTGCTACAGGGTGTTCCTCCTGTGCAAAATCACGTAAATAAACATAATTCTTCACTCCTGCCTAGGGGGCGTACACGCGTGCCACCAGCAGGCCACTATTGGGATGCCTGCCTTTACATGCTCTTTAATGGCATCCCAGTCTTAGTTCATAGGGTTCAATATTGAGTTGGCCCACCCTTTGCAGCTATAACAGCTTCAACTCTTCTGGGAAGGCTGTCCACAAGGTTTAGGAGTGTGTCTATGACCACATTTGTGAAGTTAGGCACTGATGTCAGACAAGAAGGCAAGGCTCGCAGTCTCCGCTCTAATTCATCCCAAAGGTGTTCTGTCGGTTGAGGTCAGGACTCTGTGCAAGCCAGTCAAGTTCCTCTACCCCAAATTGGCTCATTCATGTCTTTATGGTTCTTGCTTTGTGCACTGGTGCACAGTCATGTTGGAACAGGAAGGGGCCATCCCCAAACTGTTCCCACAATGTTGGGAGCTTGAAATTGTCAAAAATGTCTTGGTATGCTATCGCCTTAAGGGACCAAGCCCAACCCCAGAAAGACAACCCCATACCATAATCACCCCTCCACCAAACGTTACACTTGGTACAATACAGTCAGGCAAGTACCGTTCTCCTGGCAACTGCCCAACCCAGACACGTCCATCAGATTGCAAGACAGAGAAGCATGATTTGTCACTCCAAAAAACACGTCTCCACTGCTTCAGAGTCTTTGGGCAGCGTGCTTTACACCACTGCATCCAGTGATTTGCATTGCACTTGGTGATGTAAGTCTTGGATGTAGCTGCTTGGCCATGGAAACCCATTCCATGAAGCTCTCTACGCACTGTTTTGTGCTAATTTGAAGACCACTTAAAGTTTGGAGGTCTTTAGCTATTGACTCTATATAGAGTTGACGACTTCAGCGCACTGCTTCAGCATATCACGTTACCATGCTTGGATTCACTAAGCTCCAGAGAGTGAGCCATTCTTTCACAAATGTTTGTAGAAGTAGTCTGCATGTCTAAGTCCTTGATTTTATACACCTGTGGCTGTGGCCATGGAGGTGATTGGAACACCTGAATCCAATGATTTGGAGGGCTGTCCCAATACTTTTGGCAATATAGTGTATATTGGCCGAAATTTATGAAGAAATGTGATTTTGTAAGAAATTATTTTGAGATATTTTTTACAGCAGAAAGTAAAAAATATTGTTTTTATTTTTAAATTGTCGGCCTTTTTTGTTTACAGCACAAAAAATACAAAATGCACAGGTGATCAAATACCACCAAAAGAAAGCTATATTGTGGGGAAAAAATTACATAAATTTTATTTGGGTACAGCGTTTATTTAATTAAAAAAAAAAGAAAATATGCAGAAACGATTAACTTTTCCTACACCAACATTGGTGTATACAGGGCTAAAATTAGAATTTATGGGGCCTATACAGCTTACCTGACAGCCCTTCCACCACATAAACTTTGGAGATAACATTGGCAGCCAGAAGGGACAAATGAGGCTACGCTTGCATGACATAGTTACAAATTGTGAGCTTGACAATATTACTAAATTGAACTAATGGTGTGAGGGGCTTAATATTTCAGCCTACCTGCAGAGTGCAAGGTCAAAAGTATGTAACATACAGGATGCGGGTGTCAGGAGTGGGTAATGCACAGAATTATTTCAGGGACCTAGAAGCTATATTGAAGAGAAGGACCTTCAAGGTGGCATTCTCAGAGATACTGCCTGTACCTCGAGCCACACCAGAGAGGCAGCAAGAGCTAAGAAAACATAACAAGTGGCTGAGGAATTGGTGCAGGCTTTATAGTAGGGAAAGACTGCACCTTGAAAGATTGTGCAGCTCTGTTGGGGGAGAGGATGGCCACACAGTTGGAGAAAC
This sequence comes from Staurois parvus, assembly GCF_062004578.1. Classification (NCBI taxonomy): domain Eukaryota; kingdom Metazoa; phylum Chordata; class Amphibia; order Anura; family Ranidae; genus Staurois; species Staurois parvus. The sequence goes on from NW_028318030.1 coordinate 3,677,967, forward strand.
CTTTAAACTATTTAGTGGGGGTGAAGGATCAGCGGTAGCAATAGCCATCAGTAAGAAAAAAAAAAAGCAAAACAAAAATGCAGCCACAGAACAACAAAAGAGAAAATAATATAACATGTGCAAAACTGAGAGGCATGTACACAAATGCCAGGAACCTGGCTAACAAAATGGAAGAACTGGAGCTGCTGATACATAAAGAGAACTTCGACTTCATGGGAATATCAGAAACCTGGTTTGCCAGTTCACATGACTGGCTAGCAAACTATGCAGGAGTATGCCTTGTATCAGAGGGACAGGGAGGGTTGAAAGGAAGGAACGGTATGCCTGTACATCTAGAATGATTTGCTAATGAACATGAGGGATGACATTGCAAATGAGGAGGGGATGGCTAAACTTTAATGTAAAGAGACATATTAAAGAGAAAAAAATGGCCTTTAAATAATATAAGGTGGAGGGGTCATTGTCAGCATTCCAACACTACAAGGAATGCAATAAAGGTGCACACAAGTCCACTTGATAAAATTGGAGGAGCAGTGGTTTAGACTTAAACTGCGTAGGGGGTTTTTCACTGTGAAAGCGGTAAGGATGTGGAACTCCACAATCATTGATGTCAGTGAGACGTATTGATAGTTTAAAAAAAAAAAAACTCTTAGATGGGCATCTCTGTGAACACAATATACGGGGATATGAGATACACACACCCACACTGGTTGACCTGGATGTACTGCTGTCTTTATTCAACCTTGCCAACTACAGGTATGTAATTATGTAATGCAGGTGTCATGTGTATGCAATGTACATAGTGCATGGATCAGGATTATGTAATGTACACAATGCTGGTGTCAGGTGTATATAATGGCCACAGTGCAGAAACTGAATTCATATACAGCCTATCACACAGCACCCCCTATCATGTGATAAGCAGCACCCGTCAAGGCCCTCAACAGATGAGATCCAGCAGCAGGATTAATAGATCGAGGAAGCGAAGGTAATCCAGACTCAAGGGCACTTGGTGCTATCTGGGGTCCCTGGCTCTACATGCGAAGAAGAGAAGCTCCAGCAGTGATCAGGCTTACATACATACTTCCTTTGTGCAGGGGTCAGGTGCGAGGAATGTATAGTGTGAAGGGGTCAGGTGATGGTATTGCACAAAGCTCAGCAGTCAGGTGTATATATTGTACATAATGAAGGACACAGGAGCATGCAATAGCAGTGTATAGGGGTTGGAAGGGAGTAATGCAAAGAGTTTAGTGGTCAAGTGTATAAAATGTCCTGAGTGTAGGGGCCAGGAGTTGGTAACCCACAGAGTGCAAGTGTCAGGTATGTGTATTGTACAAATTGAAGGGATCAGGTGTATGTAATCTACAGAGTGCAGGGGTTTGGTGTATGTAGAGTACAGCATGTAGATGTCTGGAGTGGGTTAAGCACAGAGTGCAGGGAACAGGGGTATATAATGTACATGGTGCAAGGATCAGGTACAGAATGTAGAAATTAAAAGTGAGTAAAGCACATAGTTCTGGGGTCAGTTGTAGGTAATGTACGCAGTGCAGAGGTCAGGTTTGTTTAATGTACATGGCACAGGGGTCAGATGTGTGTAATGTACATAGTGAAAGGGTCAGGAGTCAGTAGTTCACAGAGTGCAGGTCAGGGATGGGTAACACACAGAGTGCAGGGATTAGGTGTGTGATGTACATATATACCAAAAAAAGACCTGTAAATGGGGACTTTTGAGGCACAAACATAGACATAAAAACATGGTTTATTTTGTATCAAAATCCAATATGTAAAACAACATTCTATTTCACAACAACAGTACTAAAGCATGTAGAAAATGAAAATTTTACAATATCAAGGAACAGCAAATTTCTTTCCATGTGATCCAAATTCTTTGTAAACTTTAGGCTCATTCTTATCGGTTTGGGCTCAACGTGTTTCTGCACCTAATCCACTTCTTCAGGAGCCATCACCATATAGACATTTGACTACTGATATAAGAACAAATGCAAACAATCAAAAAAGCAAAAAACATATTTTTCCATTCTGGCATAATAGAGCATCATATTGTAAGTGAACCGGGGAGGGGGAGAGAATACAGAAAGGAGGAAAGGAGTAGTACCCACTGGAAACCCAAAGGGGGGAAGGAGAGGATGCAAGCCTCATAATATACACATAAATCAAGACCTCTGAATGAAAAATTAACTCCAAAAATAGGTGGCTTCAAATATGCTAAGTGAATGGTATACAGACCCTCTACTCATGAATTTATGCTGGCCTCTATTCGTATACTTCTCATACCACAAAACAATGTCCTCCTAAATGGTAAGCATATAATTTAAAGACAAACATTATATTAATGGAGTATGGGTGGCTGGGCAAAATAAAATGTATCCAACACTCACCTCTGTACTTGTATTCACTTCATGGCAAAACGCCTAAAGTCAGCTTCTCAGAATAGATTATATGCCCACAGCTGGTTTATGAGCAAAGCTGAAAGCTTCCTGTGTGATGGTAACAACACATGGTAGAAAACTTTAATATTAATTAGCTCCATCCTTAACATAAAATCCATTTTTGTCTAAAGCAGGCTACACCATGGAAATTACCTTCATCTGCCAAGAACACTAGTCTCAATGCCGGAGTAACTCCAAAGAGACTTTACAAGCACCACTGAACAATTTAGTGGTTTTTCAGATTCGCTTGATCTCCATAGTGGACTCATAAGTGGAACTGAGAGTCTCCTAAATAGTAGTAATAACAATACAAGATAAGAGTCCTCATCTAAACCCCCACTACATGCCCAGCAAGAAACAAATAATTATATTACCTTAGTATGCCCAGGTTGCTGGCCTCACAGCAGAAATACAAGCATAGTCTCACACTATGGCAGAGCAAAATACACCATGTTTTTTTCACACAACAAGGAAGCAGCAGCACAGCCAAATGCCAGCCTCCACCCCCTTATGAAGGCCTCCTAATGGGCCACCTGTGGACAATCAAGACCGCTGTGTGCAGTCTGCCAGGTTCCAAAATGTCCACCAGCTCATCTGGTGCGGGCCACGCACGGTCGGTGCACATGCCAAGATGGCGCCAACCCCCCCGGAAAATGGCGGCTAACACCAAGGACTGATGCAGGGCCTGCCCCAAAAGGCCGGCAGCCATCAAAGGACATGGAAGTCCCTAGAGTGACCCCTAGGTGCCGGAGGGGAAACATGCAACCGCATGCTTACAGCACCGCAAAAAAGTGAGGTGCTCTACTGTCCCCTGAAGGGGGAACTTTGACTCTGGTGCAATGGGGGCACTCCCCCAGTATCCCCCAAAGCACCCCTCCTCCACACACCAGGGCACCCCAAGAGACGCTCACCAGAAGGAACAAAAAAAGGAAAACACAAACCAAAGCAAATCTAATCAAATACATTAACAAATATAGTGCCCTAAGTAAAATTTACCTTGCAACATAAGCCATCAGACAAGAAACATGGATATAAATGAAGTTGACAGAGGCATAATGCATAGCTCTACATGAGAGCGCGTACATGTAGGGTATGAACATCAGCAAGTATATTAAAAAACATACTTTGAATAACTAGTACCCAGGCAACAGTTACAAAAAGGATGCAAAACTGATTACAACATTGAGGCCAGGTGGTGATGTGGCCTTAAGATGGTGTATCCACTTGGTCTCCCGTTGAAGTACTCTCTTATCAAAATCTCCCCCTCTAGGGTCTTCCAAGATCCTATCCAGAGCCATAAACTGCATAACTGTAACATCATAATTGTGTATTAGGCCTATATGTTAGTCAATTGGGGTATTAATCTTGGGTGCATAGTAAACGTGATCATGTATACGTTTATGAAAGGTCTGTTTTGTTTTGCCCATGTAGAAAGCACTACGCCATCAAATAAACATCACTGTGGCACAATCCATGTGAAACCGTGGTTGGAACCATGCACCATCCGGAAGTATACATCCTGTGCATTCCTTGAAAAATGGACACTCCATTGCCACATTTGAAAGTACCCCAAGGGGGCTCATTGTCACCAGAAAAGGCAAAACTAGAGCTGTGCACCAGTTTATACCTAAAAGAGTATTGGGCCTACACACTATCTCCAGATAGGGTTTGACATATTTACCTATAGTGTCATCTGTACTTAATAAACAGCAAAATTTAGACAAAGTTTCCCTAATTTGGGAATGATGGGAATTATACATTGTTATAAATGTAACTGTATCAGAAGAGCGTACAACAGGCTGTTTATTACCGGTGAGTAACAGTTCAGAGCGGGGTCTTCCACGTGTTTTCTAACAGACTTTTTTTAATACTTTTGTTTACTATACCCCCGTAAGAGTAAACGATCTCTGAAAGCAATGGCTTCTTTCTCAAAATCCTGATCATTAGAATAGTTACTTTAATTCGCAAATATTGTCCATAGGGAATATTGATATAGCATAGGAGAGGGACCTGTCCAGACGATATTATCATTATACCTGTGCCAGAGTAGAATATGGCACAGGTATATCGACAAGTCCTCCCTGGCTAAGAGTTGCCACTCCCACCCCTCCAGGTAGAGGTTATTGTATGATGGGGCACAACACATTCCCATCCCAACGCCCTGCACCTGAATGAAGGAAGTGGAAGCCAGCATATACAAAAACATTACTATGAAGGATATGTTCCAACACCCCTAGAATGAACAAATTCAAAGAACGTTGTGTCACATCCATCTCGGAGAGAAAAAGTTTGACCACTTCCAAGCCTCAACATCAATAGCAACTAAAGATACTTCCTAAGTGACCACAACACCCTCCAAAGTATGTAGGATCTCGGGAGTATCCTTAATATATGGCAAGCTCATGACATGTGGAAGGAGAAAAAAATCAATGAACGGACTAGCAGGTTCTGAATAAGCACCAATACCTGAGATAATGGGATGGCCTGGAGGATCTTTGGCATTTTTGTGTACCTTTGGCAAGGCATAAAAAGTGGGTATTTTAGGATGCTTCACCAGAGGATATCCATATGTATTTTTAGAAATCACCCCACTACTGTATGACTGTGCCAATAGCCCATTAAATTGAACTTTAAAAGTTAAAAAAAAGTGTCTTCGGAAATTAACCTACAGGTGAAACTCAAAAAATGTGAATATTGTGCAAAAGTTCAATTATTTCAGTAATGCAACTTAAAAGGTGAAACTAATATATGAGATAGACTCATTACATGCAAAGCAAGATAGTTCGAGCTGTGATTTGTCATAATTGTGATGATTATGGCTTACAGCTCATGAAAACCCCAAATCCACAATCTAAGAAAATTAGAATATTGTGAAAAGGTGCAATATTCTAGGCTCAAAGTGTCCCACTCTAATCAGCTAATTAAGCCCTAACACCTGCAAAGGGTTCCTGAGCCTTTAAATGGTCTCTCAGTCTGATTCAGTAGGAATCACAATCATGGGAAAGGCTGCTGACCTGACAGTTGTGCAGAAAACCATCATTGACACCCTCCATAAGGAGGGAAAGCCTCAAAAAGTAATTGCAAAAGAAGTTGGAAATTTTTTTATTAGAAAGATCTTGCAACCGACACTCAAAAAAAAAAAACTTTTCTTACAAAAATACCAAAAATTTGTATTTATAAATAAATACAAAATACCATACAACTGGCCTAAACAAAGATCAACTAAAGACAATGATACTTCATTATAAAGCATAATCAGAAAAATTATAACATAAACAGATACATGCCTTTATGGCAGAAAAAGGAAAACATAGTAGCTTATAAATATTGAGGCCTTTATGGCCTCTACCAGGCAAATATTCACCAAAAGGACAGTTTTGCAATAATGAAAACAAATTTTATACACCTCCTTTCTGCCAGGCCTTTACGGCCCATCTGTCCCATAGCAAGGCTTTGACCCGCTATGAGAGACAATTAATCGGGGGATAAACAGCAAGGCCCTTATGGCCCTTCATACAGGACTAATGCCTTTATGGCTCGTATTTCTCTTTCCCATCACAAGGCTTTAGCCTGTATGGGATCCAGAACTGCCCTCAAAGGAAACTCCAACAGAGGCCCATTCGGCCTTTCAGACAAGAAAAGGCCTTTAAGGCTCATATCCCATACCACAGCTTGGGCATGTATGAGAAAACTTCCACCAGTGTGGACAAACTCCTAAGAGACAAAATTATCTCAGAGGTTCTTTGAGCCCTTCTGGCAAGGACGGCGCCATTACGGCCCATATGTCTCATGACACGGCTTTTAGCCTGTCTGAGGATCAGACTTAATCTGGGGAAGGAAACCATTAATCAAAGGCCCATTCGGCCTATTAAACTCAAAAAGAGGGAACTTTAACATAGGCCCTTTCGGCCTGCTGATAAGGAAGAGACCTTTATGCCTCATTCCACACATACACATACCTAGGCCTTTATGGCCATAACATAATCAATCACATAAAACACAAAATCATACAATGCAGAACAAAGGCTAAGAAATGCAGGTCTTCAGATGTACGTAGCCTCTCTTCAATAATTCTTCATCAAAATCTAAAGGAGTGAAGCACACAGAGAAAGAAAAAGAACAGCATCCTCACCCAGAGATCAACAGACCACGGCTACAGACCTGATATTCCTCCACGCCTCTATCCAGGCCCTGGGGACTGTAGATGTTAATAAGCCCTAGCTCTTGCCCCTTCACAAGGACATCTAAGATCATGCATCTTCCAACCTCCACTTCAATGACCCGTCGACACGTTACCATGCTGGTAAAAAGCACCGCAACTCCACTGTAAGGCTCGGCACCAAGAGACCAAAAAGAGGGACCGCTCCTCCACTCCCTCTTCGCTAGATGGATATCGGCAAGACTGCCACTGTCTCTTGTAAAAACAAAACATCAGCACAAATACTACTGAGCAAAAATAAGGCTGCACTCCTAGCACCTACAGATTTTATGCTGGCAACATTAATGGTTGCCACCTGTATCGGAGCTGGAACTGCCATCAAGGTTAATTGAGATGGTCGTTTCTTAACCTTTGTTTTCCTCTGCTTTGCAGAGGACATGACTTTCTTTTGGGTTCCTCTTCCAATCCCATCATCCATAGGGGAAAGGGTTCCCCCAGAATCCCCTTCCTCCCTAGAGAGGACCTCAAACCTGTTGCAAAATGTATCCTCAACTTCCAAAGAGGAAACAGATGATGCAGGGGACAACACTACCCTGCTCCCTCCCTTCCCGACCACTCCCCCTTGGTCACCATACCTAACCCACCTTCCTTAGGGACAGATACCAATCCTGCCTGCTTCCCAACCACCTCACATACCACCACATCACCACCAGACTTTTGGCAGCACCGTGGGAGAAGTATGAGGGGAGGCGTCACTGAAGGCGCCCAAGACGTCTTCCTGGCTCCAACGCCTCGCTTTTTCCTAACATGGGGGACAGGAACACTGGGGGGCAGGGGTAGACAACACTGGGGAAGATACTTGGGGGGACACAAAGACAGGGGGACAGGGGGAGACTCTACAGAGGGAGTGGGTACAGACACATTAGGGGCCACAATAGGCACCGACAGCGCTGAAGCACCTGTGGTGTCAGAATTGCCTGAGGGAGGGGGGGTGGCTCCTCACCCCTCTCCTCAGCATCCATCTGGTCCAGCTCCTCCATGAGCCCGGACAAATTGTTGAGTGCTTCTGGGCACTTATCAGGTTACACTCCCTGGCTATATGTCCAATTCCCTGACACAGAGAGCACTTCAGGACTTCACATGTAGCCGCAAAATGCCCCTTGTTTCCACACTGGTGGCAGACTTTAGGCTGACCGGCATAAAAAATGGTCAGCCTGTCTCTTCCTATAAATACAGAAGTGGGCACATGCTTGATCTTATTGTCCACAGTATGTAATCTAACTGTTGCCGCCCACCCATCTGTCCATATCCCCCTATCATCTGTTATCTGTCTCAGGGGGGCCAGGACATCCCCATATTTTTCCAACCAAATAGTAATGTCAGCTGCTGGGATAGATTCATTTCTAACCAAGATGGTTATGTTCTTGGTCAATGACTGTCGTGACACTACTTTAAGTACTAGCCCCTCCCACCTTGGGGTCCTTTTGCATTGGTTCTCAAACTTTATCCAAAATGTTTATAGACCTTCCAGCCTCTGAAAAGAAATATCATATTCACCAGACCCTAATGGGGCTATAAAGGCAAAAATATCATGATCCTTAAAGCCCATCGCTATGATGCGATCTACAACTTCCCTTCTGATCGGGGGAGAGGCTGTCCCCTCCCATCTTAACTGCACAATGTTCCTTCTTTGTGTCGCAGGCCCCCCCCATGCTTACAACAGGTGGATTCACCGCAGCCTGCCCCCTTCTTAGGGCAGCGGAATAATCCAACACTTTATTCGCCCCGGGGGAGAGGGAAAGGGAGGAGGAGGAGGGGGGAGAGAGGAGGCAGATACCCCCCTCACAGTACTTGGCATGGAAGGAACATTACCCGCAGGAGTAATACTCTGATTGACTGATTCAGTAACCTGAGGGGAGACAGACACCTCCTTAGCCGCACATAGCATGGAAGATACATTACCCATGGGAGCAATACTCTGCTTGACAGCACATGACACATTACTCATGGGAGCAATACTCTGCACAGCACATGATACATTCCCCATGGGAGCAATACTCTGCTTGACAGCACCTGACACATTACCCAAGGGAGCAATATTCTGCACAGCACATGATACATTACCCACGGGAGCAATACTCTGCACAGAACATGATACATTCCCCATGGGAGCAATATTCTGCTTGACAGCACCTGACACATTACCCACGGGAGCAATACTCTGCACAGCACATGACACCTCCCCCTCGGGATCAATACTCTGCACAGCACATGACACCTCCCCCACTGGAGCAATACAGTGCACAGCACAATTAGCAACCTGCTCCCCAGCGGCATTACCCACGCTCCTGCTCTGCAGGTCTCCTGCTGTCTCCCCCGCCACTTCATCTGCCTGCCCCTTTGGCAGCAGCTCACTGGGGATTCGTTCCAGCAGCACGTACATGGCTTTCCTCCTCCCCTGCTGCTTCACCAGCTTCTGGCGGTTACGCCCCTCGTCACCGGACTCCTCGGACGTGAAGGCAAAGTGCCGGCCATGTAACAGAGACTCCAGCTCCGTTATGAACTGCAGCCCTGCCGCACCTTCACTGGGAGTCTCCTATGACCCCCACTCCAGCTGTGGCATCTGCTGCTGAGCAGGGATAGATCTCGGTGTCTCCTTCGCTCCGGCCTCCAAACCCGCCTCCACCACCATTGGCGCGCTCCCTCCGGCTGGGGAACGCCCACCCGACGTCACTGGTGCTCTGGCCGGCTCAGATTGGTCCCCGGACGAGACCTCCTCCACAGGCTGCCCTCTCACCGCCGCCACCGATCATTCCCTGGCTTGTCTGAAGCGCTCCTCGTTGGAGAATTTCTCCCTCAGGATCCCGCTGGCTTGCTTCAGGGATGACACGAGGTTGTCCTGCTGACGGCAGCTTGCTCCATGGCATCCAGCTCGAGTCTCATCTGCTGCCTCCTGGTGCTCCACACTCGTTCATACCCGGATCTTTTTTTCTTCAGCTCCAGCCGCATTTTGTTCAGCCTCTCCTCCTCCTTCTTAATCCTGGCCACATGAACCATCACTCACCCACGATAGGCAGCGTATGATTCACCCAGTTTAGGGGCATTTCCCAGGTCCTCTTCTTCCATGGGACTGGTACTCAGTTCCCCAGGGGAGGGCTCGGCCATGGTTTGCTGGGCCAAAGCCCAAAATTTAGCTCCAGGCCCAAATGAGGCTTTCAAGAGTATCAGAGCACTCACACACCACACTGCTTGCAGTCAGGCTCAAAGTGTCCCATTCTAGTCAGCTAATTAAGCCATAACACCTGTAAAAGGTTCCTGAGCCTTTAAATGGTCTCTCAGTCTGGTTCAGTAGGAATCACAATCATGGGAAAGACTGCTGACCTGACAGTTGTGCAGAAAACCATCATTGACACCCTCCATTAGAAGGGAAAGCCTCAGAAGATAATTGCAAAAGAAGTTGGATGTTCCCAACGTGCTGTATCAAAGCACATTAATAGAAAGTTATGTGGAAGGGAAAAGTGTGGAAGAAAAAGGTGCACAAGCATCAGGGATGACTGCAGCCTGGAGAGGATTGTCAGGAAAAGGCCATTCAAAAGTGTTGGGGACTTTCACAAGGAGTGGACTTAGGCTGGAGTCAGTGCATCAAGAGCCACCACACACAGACGGATCCTGGACATGGGCTTCAAATGTCGTATTCCTCTTGTCAAGCCGCTCCTGAACAACAAACAATGTCAGAAGCGTCTTACCTGGGCTAAAGAAAAACAGATCTGTTGTTCAGTGGTCCAAAGTCCTCTTTTCTGATGAGAGCAACTTTTGCAGCACAGTGGCTAAATGGTTAGCACTTCTGCCTGGCAGTACTAGGGTCGTTGGTTCGAATCCCAACCACGGCACCACCTGCCTGGAGTTTGCATGTTCTCCATGTGCCTGCGTGGGTTTCCTCCGGGTACTCCGGTTTTCTCCCAAACTCCAAAGACATGCTGGTAGGTTAATTGACTCCTGTCTAAATTGTGAGTTAGGGACCTTAAAAATTGTACAATCCCTTAAGGATTAGGGACTGATGTGAATGTGCAAAATATATGTAAAAGCGCTGCGTAAATTGATGGTGCTATATAAGTACCTGGAATAAATAAATAAATAAATCTCATTTGGAAACCAAGAACCCAGAGTCTGGGGGAAGAATGGAGAGGCACACACTGCAAGATGCTTGAAGTCCAGTGTGAAGTTTCCACAGTCTGTATTGATTTGGGGAGACATGTCATCTGCTGGTATCATCTGCTGGTGTTTGTCCACTGTGCTTCATTAAGTCCAGGGTCAATGCAGCTGTCTACCAGGAGATTTTGGAGCACTTCATGCTTCCTTCCACAGACGAGCTTTATGGGGATGCTGACTTCATTTTCCAGCAGGACTTGGCAACTGCCCACACTGCCAAAAGCACCAAAACCTGGTTCAATGACTGTGGGATTACTGTTCTTGATTGGCCAGCAAACTTGCCTGACTTGAACCCCATAGAGAATCTATGGGGCATTGCCAAGAGAAAGATGAGAGACATGAGACCGAACAATGCAGAAGAGCTGAAGGCCGCTATTGAAGCTTCCTGGTCTTCCATAACACCTCAGCAGTGCCACAGGCTGTTAGCTTCCATGCCATGCCGCATTGAGGCAGTAATTGCTGCAAAAAGCGCCCAGACCAAATACTGAGTACATATGCATGCTTATACTTTTCAGATGTTCGATATTGTTCTATGTACAATCCTTGTTTTATTGATTGCATGTAATATTTTAATTTTCTGAGATTGTGGATTTGGGGTTTTCATGAGCTGTAAGCATAATCATCACAATTATGACAAATCACGGCTTGAACTGCTAAATGCGGCAAAATGCAGCTAAACGCCACTAAACGCTAATGCAAAAAAAAAAGCTGAAAAACTCATGTTTTTAACATGACTTTACACAGCTAACGTTACCAGTGTTATCAAAAAGCCCAGTGTGCATGGAGCCTAAGGTTGAAATTCATCTCTATTTACAAAGTTGCCATTTGTTAGCAGTACATCCATTGCAGTCCAGTTTACTGCACCAAAATCACCACAATTTCAAGTGCACCAAAGCAGCATATCCTCAACCCCTCTATTGCCATAGCTGCTAATAAAATTAGGCAATCAACTATTGTCATTGTCAAGAGAACCAGGAGCGCAGGGAGAGAGCACACGGGGACATATTGCACGGAACCCGATGTGCGGGCATTTATTGGGGAGGTTTTTGGGGTCCAGACAATAGATCTGTTAGATCCACCAGACACTGCAACACAGTAAAGTTCTCTGGAAGCCAATATAGAACAACAGGGGGCTGGTAGTCCACAGGGTTCAATAGGACCAGGAGTGGCAGTTTCGTGGGACTTTGGGTTCTTGGGGAGAATTGGGCTCAGTCTTTTAGGCTGCATGGGGTTAGTCCAGTTACTAGATGCGAGGAGCCGGACACGGAGGGTTACAGTCCACACCGGCAACACGGTCAATCCACACAGGCAGCGAAGGGTTAAGTCCGTCTGGCTCACGGGCAACAAAGGGTTAAGTCCAGGCAGGTTCAAGGAAAACAAAGGGTTAAGTCCATACAGGTTCACGGGGAACAGAGGGTTAACTCCAGGCGGGGGAGAGGTCCAGCCCGCAGGCTCACGGGGAACAAGGGGTTAAGTCCAGGCAGGGGAGAAATTCAGCCCGCAGGCTCTCGGGGAACAAGGGGTTAAGTCCAGGCAGGGGAGAGATCCAGCCCTTAGGCTCACGGGGAACAAGGGGTTAAGTCTTCCAGGGGAGAGATCCAGCCCGCAGGCTCTGGGGGCAGCAGAAGGTTCCTCCACAGTGAGGAGATAAACGCAGCACACAGTTAACCCCACACAGGGAAGGGATCCAGCCAGCGGACTGGCAGGCAGATCAGCCAGTGAGAGTAGAGCATGGGGACGGAAGCCCAGAGGAGGCTGGCCGCAGCCCAGACCTCACTCAGACAGGCAGGCAGAACACACGGGGCCAGCGCCCTGCTCTGTCTTAAGTACAGAGCTGGGCATGTTGCCGTTGCCGTGGTAACCCGAGACTTCGCTCCGGGTTACCATGACAACGGAAAGCCTAGCCCAGGCATGTCCAAAGTCCGGCCCGTGGGCCATTTACGGCCCGGGGGTCGGTTTAATACGGCCCTCCAACAGCCCTCCCTGCTCTGTGTAATCTGGCCCTCCCACGGCCCTCCCTTCTATGGGAGACAGTCTTCTGCTTGAGAGCAGAGGGCAGTGCGCATGCCTGACTGCAGCGCGTTCTCCCTGGTCTGTGTAAATGCGGCTGTCGCACGGCCCTCCCTTCTGTGGCAGACAGTCTTCTGCTTGAGAGCAGTGCGCATGCGTGACTGCGCCGCGCTGGGAGCAACAGAGGGTGGTGACGTCAGGGCCAGGCTTCCAGCGTGAAGCGTGTTTCTCTTCCCCTCCCGGCTGCCGAGCAGAGACTTCAGCTCCAGCTACCTTTTTGACCCTTCACATTAGTGCAGGTAAGTTTTTTTTTAATTTATTTTCAATACATTGTGAAAACTCAGCTGTCAGTTGATCTTAATGTTATGAAATGAAAAGTATGTCGTTTGCAATTAACTTGGCACAAAATAATTTATTTGCATTTAATTGTAATGGTTCAAAGAATGTTCGGAAAAATGTTCAGCCCTCCACCATGTTCACTTCATCCAATCTGGCCCTCTTTGAAAAACGTTTGGACACCCCTGGCCTAGCCTGTCTGTTGGCAGCAGTCACAGACCAAGCATAACCCATATGAACAGTGATTACTAAGGTTGAGGTCAAGGGAGGATGTGGACACCCTGGAAATTGATGATCGCTTTGACTATTGGATGTCAAGACTAAGACCAGTAGCCTAAGCTTGCCCACCATAGAATCGAGCTGCTGGGCTGTCCTGCAACCAGTGTCCCTTCAGAATCCACCTGACACAATTGGTTGATTCATCTTTGTAAAAATGAACCAGTTCTGTATTAGAGATGTTTAGAAAACCCCGGCAGTTGATATCAATTATTGGGGCCCATTCATAGAGGGAGTAGACCTGTATCTCCAGTGCAGGGCCATATTTTACTGGCATGGACATGCACAGAGTTTGTGTGCATCCCTGTGTTCCATTCATTTTTATTGGAACACGAGGCTGCATGGGCACAGCTGCTGTGTTCTAATAAAATGTGCGAGTGTGAGTTGGTCACCAAATGCACCCTGTAAACCTTTTATAATAGTATACAGTGGATTTGCCCGCGCAGCCATGTGTCTCCATTGAAATGAATGGGATGCCAGCATGGGGATGCACACAACAGCTGTGAATCTCCATGCAGGTAAAAGACTGCTTTGCACAGAAGATGCATGTCTGCTCCCCATGTGAATGGGACCTTAAATTTTTATTTTGGTCTCAAAAATATTATACCATACAGCATTGCCATATCTTACTACCATTTCTGCACTGCTGAATGCTGAGCTATCTCCTGTGCCCTTAACCTCTCCTGCCACTGCTGCTGGCCTGCCAACCATTACTATTTCTGCCCCCATTGCCATGCTCTGTTACCTCTTTGATTTTTAATTATTAGCATCTCATGCTGCCTTGTCAAGTTTTTCTGCCCTGTTGGGGTGCCAAAAGTAATGTTTCTGCAGTTGCAAACTTTTTGAAATTATTGAGGCAGGGTAATTTTTTCATTGCAATTCAATGTTTGCTGTTGATTTTGCTTCTCTGGTAATATCTGTAGGGTAGTTGGGTGGTATCTCCTCCATGCACATCATTAACATTAACTGAGCGCCAAGTGTGGATCACATAGGAGACCTACCCTGGGGTGGGTTCTTTCGGCTATGTCAGACACTGAACGGGGTAACTGGCCCTTGCATGTGGGGTAACGCTTTGCCTGAAGGCATGCTCATCAATGCCCATAACCAGGCAGTAATGTGAAAAAAATCAAACATTAAGGTAACTTTCCATCTCAAAGATGAGCCACATGAGTACAGTACCCAAAATATGGAGTTCCTCCATAAGCTTCTTCATCCCATGTCTTACACACTTGTACTGATGTATGTGTTGCATTCAGAAAGACAGCCTGAGCCTCTGTCCACTACACCAGTCAATGTACCTCTGTTACTTTACTCCCAGTAACAGAATGGGGTCCTGCCGAGCACACAGCATGGACCTCATACATGCTTTCACTTAATTCTTCTCCTCCAATAAGTAGTGACTAGGCCTTAGATCTCTGTAACTCTAGTCCACTCTTGGTGACCAACAGAAGCAGACAGCTAAGGAGGGAGTCAAAGCACCAAACCCCTCGCTACCTACACATCACCTAACAGGTACCATACCAACCACTGGTTGCTACCTCTCTCTTGCGATTACTCATGAACATCTGTCATAGTGTTAAGTTGTCTAGTAATACACCATGCATGCACCCCTTGAATAACTTCAGACCAGGCTCTAAGCAGTAGAATCAACTTTTACTGTGAACTTGGCAAAACATGTATAACACTGAATGATGTCCTTTTCCTAACTGAACCTACTTGTGGCTACCCCAGGTTACCTGCACAGATGAAGTCTCTTTGAGAAAGTCCATACTTGGCAATGCTCTAACAGAGAAGTCCATGTTCCAAAGCAGACCAGAGGTCCCAGCAAGTCTTTAGTTACATGTGTTCTCCAAGTATTCCCCGGATCTCTTTCCCAGGCTTCTCTCCTTTGTTCACTTCTCCTCTCCACACTGGAGCCCTGAGCACTTCCCTTTAATAGAACACAGGAAGGAGGCTGGACCTCAGTGAAAGCCCAAGAACAGAATGGGGAAAAGTGGCAAAACATTGACCTGGGCAACTGGGCGCTAACTAAAGACACAGTATGCTACCTGCCTACATGGTTCCACATCTGATGTTTATGAGCTGCTCTTCAGTTGTAACACTTATAGTACGTGATACAGACTAAATCATGCTCTTTGCTCCGATTGTTCAGCCTATTCCTGGACTCCAAAATAAACTGCAGGGTGTCATAAGTGCTTACACACTGTGCATGGAATCTACAATATATTTTGTGGGATTATTTTTTGTTACATAACGCACTCTAAGACATTATGCATATGGCTGTGCAGGGGCTAGGGTTGCCACCTCATCCCTTTAAAACCAAACACATATTACTTACACAGGTTCTGTGGCTGATTAAGGTGGTAAATAAACTCACTCATCTGCATTAAATTAGCCTAAGAACCTGTGTAATAAATATGTGTTCATTTTTAAAGGGATAAGGGGGCAACCCTAGAAGGGGAACCTGCTACCACCATGTACAGACAGCTATTAAAATGCATTAGAAGAGGCAGCAGTATGCCTTTGTGTGCTGGGGGTCAGATAAAGAACCGACATGAGCACTGACATTTTCTCTGAACTCACACTATCTGCATTTGAAGCATAGGTCAGACAGCATGTGGATCTTTATGCAAAGCTGTGCCTGCACAACCCTGTAAAGCCATCTCTTCTAATGGATTTCAAAAGCTGTAGCAGGTTCTGAGAATGTAATTAAACAGGATCTGCACACTGTATCCATGCCTTCATAAAGCCTAATTTTTATTTATTTCAAGCTTACTGTTGTGATCAGATAGTTTTACAAGTGCCTGACCCACTTCCACCAGAGAAAATAAGGCTAATAAGCAGGCTCTAGAAACTTGGGAAGAACAAAAGACATACCTTTGGGAGAGTGAGGGACAAAATTGGGCTGAGATGCAAAGGAAGGGTGAGCATACAGCTGCTCTGTCAAGGTATAAAGCTCAGTTCAAGGTCCATGATCAGACAAATTTGGCCAAGGTGATCATAATGGGAACCTGAGATGCTAGCGTGAGCAAGTAGCAGAAGACAAGCAAGCAAAGAGACAGCTTGATAGTAGTGAGCAAAGTACGCCACTGTCATCATCACATGAAACATATGTCAGGCATCTGTATTCCAGTACCCTCCCCAATGGAAATATCTACGTATCTTCAGCTACCTTGAAATCAGCTAACATGATCTGGATTCAAGGTGCAGGTCACTTCAGTAATAGTTATTTTGTAGATCCATTTCTTCCCTTCTCTTCTGTCACTATGTGATTAAAATCTTTTTCTTGTGTTACAGAGGCTGGTCACTATCATGGTATATAGTTTATTTCCTCTGAAGAGGCATGAATAAATCACTAATTCATCACCGGCTCACTACAGGTGTAGGCCTACGTCCTGGGCTTACTGCTCATCCTGTTCTAGAGGAGACTGAGGCAACACATAAGCAGGGTATAGCGGAAGAAAATAAAGGGGGCAAGTAAAGGAAGTAAAGTGCTGAAAGGTTCTATGAAAGGGACAAAGTGAGGTGAAGCTCAGGAAGAAACCCACTTTATTGAGTCACAAATGATGGAATTTAACTACCTCAATACTGGGCATTTTTATCCCCTTCCTGCCTAGGCCAATTTTCAGTTTTCGGCGCTATCGCACTTTGAATGATAAATTGTGCAGTCATGCAACATTGTATATGACATTTTTATCATTTTGTTCACACAAATAGAGATTTCCTTTGGTGGTATTTAATTAACACTGGGTTTTTTATTTTTTTGCGCAATAAACAAAAATAAAAGATTGAAAATTTAGAAAAAAAAGTGGGTTTTTTTGCAAATAAACATTCTTTCTACAAAAATTTAGGCCAAAATGTAATCTGCTACATTTCTTTGGTGAAAATAACACAAATCAGTGTTTATTATTTAGTTGGTAGGGAAGTTATAGAGTCCACAAACTATGGAATATATCTGAAAATCGATCAATCCTGATGTACTGACAGCCGATCTAATTTCTTGAGGCCCAAAAACATCAGGACAGTTCAAATACTCCCCAAATAACCCCTTTTTTAGAAAGTAGACAGTAGGAGGCATGGCAAGTTTTCAGTTTTTGTCGATTTTGTGGACAATGAAGAAATTAAAACAAAATTTTCAAAATTTTTGAACTGTCACCAAGGCAGTACAGCGTTATCATATAACTGGTGTGGTGGTGATCAGGGACACTGACTGGTGACATTATGTAAAAAAAAAAAAATTATTATTAAAAAAAAAAATCATACTTTTTTTTGCCTTTTCTGTTACTCCTGTGACCAGAACAATAAAGTGTTAACATTGTGTTAACATTGTAACATGGTACTACTCTGGGCAAGTGATCAGGATTTTTTTTTGACACATTATGATTGCTTATACCAGTAAATTGTTTAAACAACCATTTTTTACTGAATGAAACTGATTCATTTAGTAGTTATTGTTGTGATCAGCTGTGATTGGTCACAGCTGATCCCATGGTACAGATGGGCTGTGATTGGCCCTGTCTGTGCATGTGATCACTGTGACCAGTCACAGCTAACAATACATTTTTATGCAATGAATGGCATGAAAGCAAACCATTCATTTTTTACAACTATCATGTGATGTGCTCTGATTGGGCACAGCAATCACATGACACTGACAGCTGGTCAGTGTAGTGATCAGTCATTGGCTATGTCCAGTGGGCACATCCGGTGACAGTTTGGCCTGATCCAGCGAGTATGTCATATGACGTCCTCTCAAGATAATAGGAATCCCGTCCAGCCATCATATTACAATAGCCTGGGTGGGAAGGAGTTAATGTGTTCCTCCTGTTTTTAGGGTGGAACATGTAACATGTTCCCATTGCTGCAGCCGCTGACCTCTCCCCTTGTGAAAGCAGTACGGGAACGATTTCCCGTACAAGCTGTCACTTTTTAAAAACAGCGGGGCTATGCGGGGCTCCGCCCACATGGCTGCATCATTTATTCACAGAGTTCTGTCAGTGAATGAACTACAAGTACTGACATCCTTTGCGGATATCAGCTTGTAATTTTCAATGAACTAACATGGCTCTGTGGAGCACCGTGGTAATTTATTGATTCTTCCTGAAAGTGTATCTGCTTGCCTGTACAGAATATACTCTTCACGAGCTCAGTTTTTTTTTTTCGTTCAGCATAGTGGGCTGAACAAAAAAAAATTACCATGTGTCCCAGGCTTATGGTCTGTACACCCAATAAGAAAATCATATGAAAATATCCGTACAAAGATTGATCTATTGATTATCCGATCATTAGTACAGTGCTTTCGACAGCCAATTCCAATTTTTCGGACAACAAAAAACAAGCGTGAATAAAATGTCCAATTTTTATTTTATTTAATGTGTATAGTAATCGTATGGAAATGATCCAACAGACAAAATGCACATGATCCAAAGCATAGAACAACCCTACACTTCCTCTTCTACTATGCTAGTATATAGCTATGTTTGCTTTGTCGGACGAGAATTTTCTTACAAGTCAATACCATTCCAACTACATCATGATATGCACTTAAGTGGAAAATTGGGCGATCAATCGTCCCGTTTTCTCATAGTGTGTACTAGGCTTTAAAGTGTTACTAAACCCAGGACCCTGCTCTCACTACATCTGGTCTTCACAGTACACAGAACATGGAAGTGCAATTATTTTAGTAAATATAAGCTGTTAAATACCTTTCCTCATCAGCAGTTAGAGCAGTCTTGTGACTTCTATCAGTGTTCAGCAGAGCACTGGTTAAAGCTTGTAGGAGGAGTTTTCACTCTGCTCTGACTGTCCTATGAGGCTGCATAACCCCTGGTCCTGTGCTGATCACAAGCAATCCACACTAAACTAAACATGTGCAGAGTGTCTCCTAGAGTTCTATACCATCAGAAGATGGATTGGGGACAGTAGAAGAAGGGAAGGATCAGAGAAGACAGGATCAAACATCCTTTTTATACAATGCGGAGGATTAATCCCCTAGGTTCCACAGTGAGTGTAACAAGCATGCTTTACTTCATATACAGACTGATTTTACTGTTGTGGGTTTAGTAACAATTGAAGTTTACAGGCTGGAGACCACTGGGAGCAGGCAGGTGAGTGTATTTCATGTATTTCAAGAGACATTGCATGTCTCTTCTGCAATAAAGAGCCTGCCTGTTCACAATAAATAATAGTGAAACTTTAGTTCCACTTTAACACCTTCCCTCCCGGCCTATAGCAGATTGATGGCTGGGCGGGACACTCCTGCTTCTGACAGGGCATCATATGACGTCCTGTCAGCAGGAGCCACTCACGCAGCTGTACTCCCCAGGATACAGTGAAGTCACGAACGAGAAAAACAACCCCAACACCAGCTTTTACCACAACAGAATTTTACTTAGATGTGGCAAATAAACACAACCACAAATGCTGAGAACATACAATAAATTTACATACACCCAGCCCAAAGGCCCAAAGGCTGAGACCCTTGTGCTGCACAGCACGGCGCCTCCTGATGGATGAAGGTAGAAGGTGTAGTAATTTACCTACTGGCGGGCACAACTAAGCTGCCACACCTTACCCGTTATTACCCTAAAAGAGCAGGAATCAGTGTATGGGTGTACGGTATGGGCTAGCCTGCGGTGCAGCACAACAGCTTACAATCTTACACAAATCTACAGTATTCCCCCTCCCATAACTGGTCCTGTAGCATGTGCCTGAGTATCCCTTCTGAGCAAAACGCCAGTCTGGCTTGAGTTTGTGGGATGTTATCAGCTCTCCAATGTGAAATGTCACTTTACTGATCATTGGAAGGACTCCATAACTTAAAGTGACATTTCACATTGAGGCCTGGTCTCTGTGTCAGGCCACAAGTGTTATTACTGATCATTGGAAGGACTCCATAACTTAATAACACTTGTGGCCTGACACAGAGACCCTAACTAACTAACTATAGGCCTGGACTCAGTCTCTAGGCGCCAATACTGAAATGAGGTGCGTGCACGATCTTACCGACCCGGGTCTGCTTTGCATCCGCTGGTGACTCTGAACAGGACAAATGTCTCTCCAACAAGCATGTGGTATCGCAGTATATGCTGCTTAGTTCCTCTACTCTCATCAGCATTCCTGGCAGCAATCTTCCTTTCTCTGAACAGGATCAGGGTCTTGGACACTATCAGCTTCACTTAGCTGCAGCTCTGGTTACTGAGGGATGTTCTCACACCTGGATGCCATCAGATTCTCTGCTCACACGGCTCCTGCATTCACCATCCTCTAAACATGGCTGCTGTCTCTCTCCTTCCTGTTCTGTAAACACTGTGTGAAAAACCCCACCAATTCATGAATATAGAAATATCTATGCAGTCTGAGGCTGTGTTAGGAAAACAGTGGCATCTTGTGGCCAAACCGCAGAATGTCAGTCCCAAACATTTCATTTATTCCACACAATAATTTACTGCACACAAACAGTGTTCAAACAATGAGAGCTGTTTCCCCATCTCACACAGCCACGGTGCTATGCAGCGGGGCAATCTGTCACTAGCTGTGTCCACAGGACACAGCTGATGACATATCACTACACAGGTCCTTTGCCAGTGCCATATGACTGCTGTGACCAATCACAGCAGATCACATGACAACTGTATACAATGGATGGATTCCTGTCATGCCATCCATTGTATACAATTGTGTTATTAGCTGTGAATGGTCAAAGCAGTCAAAGCCCATCTGTATAATGTGATGAGCTTTGCCCAATCACAGCTAATCACAACAAAAGACTGACTGAATCAGTTTAATTCAATAACAATGATTGCAAATATCAATTAAATACATTGGTATTAGCGATCAAAACATGTAAAAAAAAAAAAAAAATCCTAATCACTTGCCCAGAGTAGTTTAATGTTACTATGGTAACACCGTATTGCTTTGGTAACAGTGTGTTGAAAAAAAGAAAAACTAATGTAATAAAAAAAAAAAACAATAGAAAAATAAAACAAAAACTAAAAATTTAATTATTATTTCTACTGGAATGGTGACAATATGTAAAAAAATATTTTTTTTAAATTTCCCAAAAAATTGTAACAAAAAAATACAACTTCCCAAAAACTCACCATGCCTCTTGCTAAATACCTTGGACTGTCTAATTTCCAAAAATGGGTAATTTGTGGGTTATTTGTACTATCCTGGCATTTTTGGGTCTCAAGAAACGGGATGGGCCTTCAGTACATCAGGATTGATCATTTGTCAGATATATATATATACCATGGTTTATCAGTCTTATTTTTTGTTTATAACGCATAAAATAAAAAATAAATGATAAAAATTTCATAAACAGTATTGCATGACTGCACAATTGTTATTTAAAGTGTAACAGCACAAAAAGCTGAAAATTGGCCTAGGCCACTAATTTGGAGTATTTTCACCCAAGAAATGTAGCATAATAGATTTTGACTTACATTTATGGAGAAATGTTATTTATTTGAAAAATGTTATAACAGAGACAAAGAAAATTTTTTTTTTCAAAATTCTCTGTTTTTTTTGTTTATTTAGCAAAAAATTTAAAAAAATCAGTGGTGATTAAACACTACCAAAAGAAAGCTCTATTATTGTTAAAAAAAATTTAAAAAAATGTTTATGGGTACAGTGTTTCATGATCGCACAATTGTCATTCAAACTGTGACAGCGCTGAAAGCTGAAAATTGGCCTGGACAGGAAGGGAGTAAAAGTGTCTGGTATTGAAGGGGTTAAGGCACTCTCTAAGCATGTTATTTAAAGGAATTGTGCTTTTTTAATGTTGCCCCTTAAGCCATATTAAAAGATACGCTCCCCACTTGCATAGGTATATGTTCCCCCTTGCATTGCCCAGCACCCATGTCTTTTTAACCAAAAGTTGGCAAATTGGAAAGGACAGAAAAGATACAAGACTTAACTCCTATAGACTTCAATAGAGTTTGGGCCCTATGTTAAGGATTTGCTGACTTTTTTTGAGTGTTTGGCGAATGGCCGGAGAATTTCACTTGTATAGTTTACATTTCTACTGTCTGGCTTTATATAATCTGCTCTGTACCATTCTACTTTTTTTCTTCCTTGCTAGGTATATTCCAGCTTTGCTGCTGTACTAATCTGTTTCTACAATCTACATGGTTTCCTTAATCTGTTATGTACAGCTGTCTCTACTTTCTAAATCTGACTTCTCTTCTCTGTATAGTTGCCCTTTCTATCCGTTCCTTTGCTTATTTTATTTTGTGTTTTACTACATTATTTCTCCTTGTCCATTCTTGTTTTAACCACTTTGCTCATTTTTCAGTCATATTTAGCCCAGTAAGGGGCAAACATTGCCATCCACTTGCCCATTGTCACCATTACAGCACTGATTTTAGCAAGGAGGAAGAGATGACTAGAGACTATTTGGATCTCATTCATGGACCTCACATTGAAAACCACTGATTCAGAATCCTACCCCAGGAATGCTGTTGGAGCACATAGAGTTACATTACAAATTTGGAAAAGTGTAGGGAAAGATCCATTTTAAATGTAGACTTACTCTCCTGCTGCGTCAAATTAAAAATAAACACACATTTCCCCCAATGCTATGAATTTGAAATGAACACAGATTAGTGAATAAGCACAGTTTATAGTGGAGAGTCATGTTGACAGTAGAATATAATGAAGTAGAACCTAAGCACAATAACTGCCTAAAAACTAAATTATAATTCCATTTTGAGAACTAAATTGATTTACCGGTTTCCCAAAACAGTTACATTCAAGGAATGATAACTGTCAAATTCAATTGTACTCTCAACCACCCTGTCAAACCATCAAAAGGCCCATATAATAAATTGATCACATGTGCAGCGCCATGGCAACTACAGATCAAACAGAGGCTAACATGGCAGCTACTTTGCCTGTAAAGGATAGGAGGGTTTAGTTCTGCTTTGATGGAAAAGTATTTAAAATGGTTTGGTACAAATATATCAAAGGTGACTTCAGTAACAGTAATAAACTGTTTGCTCTAAGGTACCTGTAGAGGAAGTGCAATCACAAATTGCGGTTAGAGCTAAGCAGATTTAATATTAAATTGTGGAATGGTTCTTTAATGTTAGAGCAGGAAAAAATGTGGAATTCACTCCCCCAGGGAGTGGTACTAGTTGAGAGTGTCAACAGCTCCAAAAACGTTTAGATGTCTTCTTTAGGAAGCAGAATATAGAGGGCTATGGGATTTGTTGGAGAATAAAAATCACAAACAAACACAGACACGTTGAACTGGATGGACCTGTGTCTATTTTCAACATTAAAAACTATGTAACATTGTAAGAGTCTGTCTCTAAGCTTAAATTCTAGTTTAAAATAAAATGTCAACACAAGCATTGTACGTTTAAATTGCTCACCGTGTTTTTTTCTTTATAAATAAGCATTAATTCTGGTAAAAGACTGATTTATTTGATAGTAGTCAGGACATACTTTTCATTTAAAATTCATTCTTCCTCTTCCTTAGTACATGCCACATAATTGTTTTTAGATTACTTGTAGTTATACCCAAGAGACACATTTAAAATCGAAAAATTAGTCTATTCATAGCCATTGGCCCTTTCTAAAGCCATTCGCAGAAGCTAAAATAGATGAATTTATAAAAACTACACGAAATGGGAAACATCAGCTCAAGAACAGTGCAGATATCGCAAAAGGCAGCGTGAGGATATGTTGAGAGCCTGAGGAAGAAAGCTTAAACTAAAGCTGGACATAGATGATTTTTTATTTTTTATTCAGCCAATCAGCTGAATTAAAAAAAACGAATGGATTCCTCCATCCACACAAACTAGATGGATGGAGGAATCCCCCCTGACAGGACATTGTCTTCTGACAGCGAGACTCTCCACTGTCAGAGGACACTGATGAACAAACGTTTTCCAACATAGTTACATAGTTAGTCTGACTGAAAAAAGACAAAAGTCCATCTAGTTCAACCATTTACAAAAAAAAAAAGTTATAATCCTATATCCACAGTTGATCCAAAGGAAGGCAAAAAAAACAGCAAAGCATGATCCAATTTTCTTCTGCTGGGAAAAAAATTCCTTCCTGATCACCCGAGAGGTAATCGGATATTTCCTGGATCAACTTTACCTATAGATGTTAGTATCCAGTTATATTCTGTGTATCTAAGAAAGAATCCAGGCCTTTTTTAAAGCAATCCACTGAGCTGGCCAGAACCAACTCTAGAGGGAGTCTATTCTACATTTTCACAGCTCTCACTGTGAAGAAACCTTTCCATGTTTGGAGATTACATTTATTTTCCTCCAGACGTAAAGAGTGCTCCCTTGTCCTCTGTGATGATCTCAGGGTGAATAACTCTACACTGAGTTCAGTCTATATCAGGGGTGGGCAAACTTTTTGACTTGAGGGCCGCAATGGGTTCATATATTGGACCCGGGGGCCGGACCAAGAGTAGATGAATGATGTGTATGTGTCATCCATAGTAAGTATAGTAATATTCCCCCATAGTAAGCATAGTAATTAATCCCCCATATAGTAATTCATCCCCCATAGTAATTCATCCCCCATATAGTAATTCATCCCCCATAGTAATTCATCCCCCATATAGTAATTCATCCCCCATATAGTAATTCATCCCCCATAGTAATTCATCCCCCATATAGTAATTCATCCCCCATATAGTAATTCATCCCCCATAGTAATTCATCCCCCATAGTAATTCATCCCCCATATAGTAATTCATCCCCCATAGCGCAGATACGTCGAGGGGACAGATCCTCATAGCTCCGCGGGCCGGATTAAAAGGTCCGCCGGGCCGTATACGGCCCGCGGGCCGTAGTTTGCCCATTGCTGGTCTATATGAACCACTGATGTATTTATACATGTTGATCATATCCCCCCTTAATCTCCTCTTCTCAAGAGAGAATAAATTCAGTTCCTCTAATCTTTCCGAGCTCCTCCATGCCTCTTATCAGTTTTGTTGCCTTCTTTGTATTTTCTCCAGTTCCCCAATGTTCTTTTTGTGAATTGGTGCCCAAAACTGAACTGCATATTCCAGATGAGTCCTTACTAATGATTTGTACAGGGGTAATATGATATCTCTCTCTCTGGAGTCTATACCTCTTTTAATACAAGACAGTTTGCTCGCTTCAGAAACCTCAACTTGTCATTGCATGCCATTATTAAGCTTGTGATCTACCAGAACTCCCAGATCCTTCTCCACCATTGATTCCCACAGTTGTACTCCCCCTAGTATGTATGATGCATGCATATTCTTAGTCCCCAAGTGCATAACCTTACATTTAGCAATATTAAACCTCATTTGCCACATAGTTGCCAACATTCTCATTCAATATAATTCAATCTAGCGATAGACTTCTGTTGAACAGGGACAACCACAAGTGTATCACAATTTGAGCTCTGAATTTCGGTCCATCTATGGCCAACTTAGGCAAAGTGTGTAAGCAGGGGCGGACTGACCTTTTAGACAATCGGGCACTGCCCGAGGGCCCGGGGTCAGTAGGGGGCCCCAAGAGATGCCCCTGGTACCTCTCATAGGCTTTTTTGGGTGTGGTTTGAGTGTGGGCGAGGACACAAGGGCCCCATGATTTCCTATTGCCCGGGGGCCCCATGAGTTGTCGGTCCGCCCCTGTGTGTAAGCTGCCATTTCTGACCTCTACTTCTGAACATGCCAGTTTGTCGGTTTTCACGTTTGTTCAATTTTCGCTGACCTGAAACAAGCTAATATCAAATTCTGATTTTAAAGGCTGTGTGCTGGTTTCTGGTAGTGACCCAGAATTAATAAAGCCAAAGACAGCCAGGAAATGTTATGGCAGCCTGCATTTTGTTCTCACTACAGTTCTCCTCCTTCCAGGTTTGGAGGACATACAGTATATTGCCAGAAGGAGGAGTGAGACTACCACCTGTTGCTAGACTGGAGGCCTGAGATTGCTCAATTCCCCCATCAACACTGACTGTGTTGATGGGGAATCCCTCCCACAAAGCTATTGTGTTTTCCCAGTGGGGGGTGGCGGGAGCCATCCCTGCTGGGTGAACACACAGTGATTATTGCTAGCAGCTATAGCCGCTGGCAATAATCAAATTAAATATCCAACATGCTAGTTGTACTCAGGACGATCAATTGGTCAACTTTGGTACAATCAGTCTAATCATATATGGTTCGAATCTGGGCCAGTCCCTGCTGAACTGCCAAAGATTTGAACCATCTATGGCCAGCTTTAGGGGTACTCTAAACATCTTCTGAACTCTCTTCTTCCTATTGCTCTCATGCTGAATGGCACAGCTGAAAGGCACAACTGTCCAGTGGTAGTCAGAAGAAGGTAAGAAATAAAAAAACAATCTCATGATTTTTAAACCAATGATTGATGCTATATTCTTTGGGTACTAGTCCACAAGTTGCACTATAGTATATACTATGTATATAGGGATATATATATATATATATATATATATATTGTGGGAACTCGCATCAAATGGTAGAGCTTTTTTAAAGCACACAGCAACTCACTTTTCTTTTTTAAGGCCTTTTTAGCCCACTTTTATTCAAAGAAAAAGTGCCATAAAGCTTCCCACGCAGGGGTATCCACCAACAAACAAATATTCAGCCTCCTGGCTTGTACACACAATTTTCCTCTGGCCTTCCACTTCAGGCTTACGTCTGTCTCCTGCACACTCTTTCTAAATGGCTTTTTCGCACACAGCAAGCCTCTAGCACACAGCTACTCTGGCTTCCACCTCTCCTAGGTGAAGCCCTCCTGACTCCAAGGCAGTGACCTCCTGTCTGCCGGGGTGGAGCCCTGAATCATGGCCTGGCCTCCACAAAAAGGCCTGCACACACCTGTGCAATCAGCACGCTGGCTGCTCTCAAAACATGGACCCAGGATTGGAGATTTCATCCCTCCCAAATCTCTCAGAAATCTCCAGGCCACAGGTCCCAAAACAGGCTTTACAAACAAAAGAGGAAACTGATAAACCAGTTTCCTCTGCATTATGAGAACTGCCTGGAGCCCCTCAACCTGTATAGTCGAGAATCCTGGGTCATCACCGTGATTTCAACCGTGGCAGGATACCGCACTGCCACTATATATATATATATATATATATATATATATATATATATATATATATATATATACATATACACACACACACATGGAGCATAATTTATTAACTGGATGCCTGTGATATAGAAAGCTATTTTGGGTAGATGGAAAAAAAATATACCGTATTTGCCGGCGTATAAGACGACTTTTCAACCCGTGAAAATCTTTTGAAAAGTCGGGGGTCGTCTTATACGCCGGTATACGGCGAGCCGGTGTCAGGGCGGCACTTTTTCGAGGGGCATCGCCACCCCCCCTCCTCCTCCAACGGACACCAAGTACAGGGGTGGGCAGAGGGGCTGCTGTACCTTACCTGGCTCCGGTCCCGGTCCAACGACGATCCGGTCCAGGAAGCGTGGCTGCTCCTTCTTTCAGTTCGGCTCGATGGTCCCGCCGCCCGCTCGGCTCCGCCTCTTCACCGGTGATTGGGCGCCAGCACTGGAAAGGCACACAGGCGACCAATCACCGGCGAGGAGGCGGAGCCGAACGGCCCCACGAAAATCAAGCGGCCGAACTGAAAGAAGGAGCAGCCGCTCCTCTCTCCCACTGACACTAACGATGGGGCACTATTCCTCCTCCACACTGACACCAACGATGGGGCACTGTTCCTCCCCCACTGACACCAACGATGGTACACTGTTCCTCCCCCACTGACACCAACGATGGGGCACTGTTCCTCCCCCATTGACACCAATGATGGGGCACTTTTATCCCCACTGATACCAATGATGGGGCACTATTCCTCCTCCCCACTGACACCAACCATGGGGCACTATTCCTCCCCCACTGACACCAATGATGGGGCACTTTTCTCCCCACTGATACCAATGATGGGGCACTATTCTCCCCACTGACACCAATGATGGGGCACTATTCCTTCCACTGATACCAATGATGGGGCGCTATTCCTCCCACTGACACCAATGATGGGGCACTATTCCTCCCACTGACACCAATGATGGGGCACTATTCCTCCCACTGATACCAATGATGGGGCACTATTCTTCCCACTGACACCAATGATGGGGCACGATTCTTCCCACTGACACCAATGATCGGGCACTATTCCTCCCACTGACACTAATGATGGGACACTATTCCTCACACACTGACACTAATGATGGGGCACCATCATTGGTATCAGTGGGAGGAATAGCGCCCCATCATTGGTATCAGTGGGAGGAATAGTGCCCCATCATTGGAATACCATACTGAAATACCATACCATACTGAAATCAAATCTGATGTTTTTTCATTTTTATTTGGTGTGCGTTGGAAGAGGGGTAGTCTTATACGGCGAGTATAGCTCAAACCCTATATTTTAACAGGAAAAGTAGGGGGTCGTCTTATACGCCTAGTCGTCTTATACGCCGGCAAATACGGTAGGTACAAGCTGTGTAAAGTTGGCCATACAGGGATCAGTTTTGTTTTTCATCAGCCAGCAGGCTGATTGAAAGAAACTGAACAAACTTCCCAATCCACACAAGCGAGGTGGATGGTGGGAATCCTCCCAGCTGCGCTGTGGTATTTTTCTAGCTGTCAGAATACACTGATCCATGCTACACTGATTGAACAAAAGTTTTCCAACAAGCCCATTCAAGAACATTTAATCGTTGTAGCGACTCGAACGTTGTAGCAACTCGAACGGCAACAGCCATAGATGGATCGAAATTCAGCTGGTTTAGCAGGGAATTTCCTTTTATCAGCCAGCTTAAGTCTTCAATGACAGCAATCTGGAATTTATACTATTACGATGTTCAGAGCTGTGAGTCCAAGATACTATTTTAACCCCCTTCACGCCTAAGGGTAAGACAAATCTAAATGCTTAAGCACAATTTTGCAATGTTGACATGTGTTAGTAAAACCGTACATATCATCACAACTACTTTGTACATCCAGGTGAATTATACCATGTTTTTTTCAGGACAAATTGTGCTTTCATTTGGTGCTAAATGGTAATGGATATCTCCTGATTTTTTTTATTATCAAAGGAAAACTGGCCCAAAATAGTAAAAAAAAAAATTTCTTTTTAATTTAGCTGTGTATTTCTTGCTACTACCATAACCTACTACCAAAGAACAAACCAAAATAAATTCTTCAGCTCTTGACGATTGCAGCGATACCATACATGTGTATGTTATTTGTTGTTTGTACTTGTAGCACATCCCAGAAACAATAATGTGCATTTTGTTTTTGTCTTTATATTACCTAAAACACACTGACACTGACATTGACAGTAACTGACACTGATACCAATTTTTTTTAAATCCTGACCTTTGACCCTGACCTTGACCCAAACATTAACCCTGGCACTGAACTAGATCAAACCTTGATCTAGGTATTTTTCTTTATTTTTTATTTTATTTTTTTAATATTTATTTATTTATTTTACAAACATTTTTTTTCTTCTCTATGCCAGGAGTTAGAGAGATATGATATATCTCTCTTCTCCATTCATAGAGAGAGAAAAAAACAAGGGGGCCGGATCTGATCACTGTGATAGCCAATCAGAGGCTATCACAGCGATCATGTGACCCGGAATCGGGAGTCCCGGGTCCCAATCGTTAGAACGGGACCCGGGACTCTTAGTGACACCGAGGTCTTTGTGCTGGGAGCGCAAGACAGGTACGCAAATATGCGGCCCCATGAAAAACAGCCCAGTTCCGTGATGCCGCATATTTGTGTTACGTCGGCGTCAAGGGGTTAAACACTATTCCAATTTTTTCTTTACAGCTTTCAAAGCTGTAAAATTGTTAGCTTTGTTGGCAAGTAATATGTACAAGTGTTTGGATTATTTCCCAACAAATAGAAATTTTATTGTCCTTGGATAGCATAACACATTTTCTCTGATCCTCCCCTTTGTTTACTGTCCCCAATCCATCTGCTGATAGAACATAGCCTTGAGGGCAAGCTGCACATGCTCAGTTTGGTGTGCATTGCTAGAATTTTTTTTTCTTGTGAAAGTGCATGTGATCAGCACAGGGCCAATCAGCACTGTCTAGACAGAGGGTCAGGGGTTATGCAGCCTCATAGGACAATCAGAGGAGAATGCAAATTCCTCCTACAAGCTCTGCTGGACACTGATAGAAGTCACAAGACTGCTCTAACTGCTGATGAGAGGAGGTATTTAGCAGTTTATATTTTCCAAAATAATTACACTTCCATGTTCTGTGTACTGTGGGAGACAGATATAGTGAATGCAGGCTCCTGGGTTTAGTAACACTTTAACCCCTTCGCACCGATCCCTCCTGGCCCATTAAGGGTTTCAGAGGCAGGGCGGGGTTTAGGGTCATGTGACCGCCGTGACACACTGTCACGGCCGTTACATGATCAGAAAAGGTCCCGATCGAAAGAGATCGGGATCTTTCTGTGAGTACCGGACATGTGTGCTGGGAGCGCACAGTGCTCGCGCTCTCAGCACATACTTTTTTCTTTAATTGAACGCAAATGTGCGGCTGCTCGGAGTCTAGGCCCAGACGCCGGGAGGCCACACATTTGCGGCCTGAGGAGGTTAACAAGTGAGGAATAAAACAGGCAATGAACATGAGATGACAGTTGACTGATTTGGACATTCACATCTGTGAGGAAAGGGCTACACTTGCCAGCTAAGAACACTCAACAGAATCACTGAGTTAACCAGGTTAGATCACTGTTTTAACTCAAGAAAAGTGGTGCCAATAATGTCTGCCAGTGCTGATCACTTTTTCCCTGATCTATCAGCATAAACTTGCTAGGTTGGCAGAGTTGACCTTGTTTTTGGAACACTTGGAGACACTTGGAAAATGTCCTGTCCTGGGGTCTCTCAACAAAAGTTCCATGAGAAGTCCCTGAGATTCACCACTGCACTGCATATACAGTATACAGTCAGGTCCATAAATATTGGGACATCGACACAATTCTAACATTTTTGGCTCTATACACCACTACAATGGATTTGAAATGAAATGAACAAGATGTGCTTTAACTGCAGACTGTCAGCTTTAATTTGAGGGTATTTACATCCAAATCAGGTGAACGGTGTAGGAATTGCAACAGTTTGCATATGTGCCTCCCACTCCTTAAGGGACCAAAAGTAATGGGACAGAATAATAATCATAAATCAAACTTTCAGTTTTTAATATTTGGTTGCAAATCCTTTGCGGTCAATTACAGCCTAAAGTCTGGAACGCATAGACATCACCAGACGCTGGGTTTCATCCCTGGTGATGCTCTGCCGGGCCTCTACTGCAACTGTCTTCAATTCCTGCTTGTTCTTGGGGCATTTTCCCTTCAGTTTTGTCTTCAGCAAGTGAAATGCATGCTCAATCAGTTTCAGGTCAGGTGATTGACTTGGCCATTGCATAACATTCCACTTTTTTCCCTTAAAAAACTCTTTGGTTGCTTTTGCAGTATGCTTTGGGTCATTGTCCATCTGCACTGTGAAGCGGCGTCCAATGAGTTCTGAAGCATTTGGCTGAATATGAGCAGATAATATTGCCCGAAACACTTCAGAATTCATCCTGCTGCTTTTGTCAGCAGTCACATCATCAATAAATACAAGAGAACCAGTTCCATTGGCAGCCATACATGCCCACGCCATGACACTACCACCACCATGCTTCACTGATGAGGTGGTATGCTTAGGATCATGAGCAGTTCCTTTCCTTCTCCATACTCTTCTCTTCCCATCACTCTGGTACAAGTTGATCTTGGTCTCATCTGTCCATAGGATGTTGTTCCAGAACTGTGAAGGCTTTTTTAGATGTCTTTTGGCAAACTCTAATCTGGCCTTCCTGTGTTTGAGGCTCACCAATGGTTTACATCTTGTGGTGAACCCTCTGTATTCACTCTGGTGAAGTCTTCTCTTGATTGTTGACTTTGACACACATACACCTACCTCCTGGAGAGTGTTCTTGATCTGGCCAACTGTTGTGAAGGGTGTTTTCTTCACCAGGGAAAGAATTCTTCGGTTATCCACCACAGTTGTTTCCGTGGTCTTCCGGGTCTTTTGGTGTTGCTGAGCTCACCGGTGCGTTCCTTCGTTTTAAGAATGTTCCAGACAGTTGTTTTGGCCACGTCTAATGTTTTTGCTATCTCTCTGATGGGTTTGTTTTGTTTTTTCAGCCTAATGATGGCTTGCTTCACTGATAGTGACAGCTCTTTGGATCTCATCTTGAGAGTTGACAGCAACAGATTCCAAATGCAAATAGCACACTTGAAATGAACTCTGGACCTTTTATCTGCTCATTGTAATTGGGATAATGAGCGAATAACACACATCTGGCCATGGAACAGCTGAGAAGCCAATTGTCCCATTACTTTTGGTCCCTTAAGGAGTGGGAGGCACATATGCAAACTGTTGTAATTCCTACACCGTTCACCTGATTTGGATGTAAATACCCTCAAATTAAAGCTGACAGTCTGCAGTTAAATCACATCTTGTTCATTTCATTTCAAATCCATTGTGGTGGTGTATAGAGCCAAAAATGTTAGAATTTTGTTGATGTCCCAATATTTATGGACCTGACTGTATACCCCCAGCTGTGCCTCTAAGGTCCATTCACACCTCAATGTGTGCATTAAGCACATGTAAACACATGTGCATTGACAAACATTTGCATGCTCTGTTGCATTTTAAAATGTGCTGGGATATGTTTTAAATTGTATTTTAAACTTCATTATTAGTAACAAAAATTAAACTGACTGTTTTGACTTTTGCATTTATGTTTGTACTGGACTGGTGCACATACACACGCTTACAAGCAATAGGACATGTAAGACAAAAAGGACACAGTCTCCTTTGTTTCAGAGCAAGGCAGTGCACACCCATACAACTCATGGCTGTGAACTGATCCAACTGAAATACATTGTTCTTACAATGTTTAAGCTCTGGCATATGTTGATCACATACCACTGAATCTGATGTAAATGGACTGTTAATTTCTTTGAGCATGCATTGGTGAGTACCACCAGGCACACTAATAGCTTCACAATAATACTTCTATAATTATGGCTTGTGATGTCATCTTAGAGAGCAGAGCAGGTTCAGAGAGCAGCTGAGTCAATAGTGATGGATGACAGGATTCTAGGTTGAATACTGCAGTATGATTTTAAAAAAAAATTATTGGTCCTTGGAAAAGCTATTTTGAAATGTATGCATGCATGTGATGCCATTAATGCATGTGCTATAAATGATGTTAGTAGCCCCTACTGGGTAGAAAGGATGAGTAGAAATCAGCAGTACTGTGGCATTGGTGATTAGTGGACTGCAACTATATTTGAACTGTGGCTCAAAACAAGAAAACATGTTGAATAGTATACATGCATGCAATAAGTGACTTTTACAGTATATCTGATATGTGCTCCATTAATTTGGATATATAAGAATTATAAATGGCAGATACTGAACAAGCCCACGTTTCACATTAAGAAGGTAAGTTTTTTTTAAATACTTTATTTGTAGTGAGAATACAGACAGCATACATGGAAAGCCATACAAAATGGTTGTACAACAGGTCCATAAGCGTGCACAAGGGATGTGCTGGATGTGCCTCGGCACACCCTAATCACCCCATGCACATTAGTATTCTTGCTATGTGTGCCAGCAGGGAGATGGGAAAATTCTCCCTCTAACCGACTCTGCCATAAGAGAAGTGCTTGTGCACTTCTCTTTCACTGTGCTGGAGGGGAGACGGGAAAGATCTCCCACTGAGCAGCTCTGCTGTTAAGAGAAGTGAGGAAGCACTTCTCTATCACTCTGAATCTGCAGACACGGAGATCAGAAAGATCTCTTTGGCTGGCAGAGTGCCACATGGGAGAGTGGTACTGATTGGTTGGAAAGCCAATATCACGAACTTCTGCAAAGAGAGGTATGAAAATTATGTTGGGGTGTGAGTCCCAGATCCTTTACCCCCATTTTCCCTTAAAAGTTGTTTCAAGCTGCATTTAAGTGCATTCAGATTCGGCATAGGTGTTGTCACTGCATCTGACCTTTGTTTACCTGCCTAGCCTTTAGATCCTTACAAATGGAGTTTATTCACTAAACAGGGGATTATGAATAATTATATAAACTGCGTACACACACACAGGTGTGTTTGAGCTTTGGGGTGCACACCTTAATGCAATCTGCGCACACCTATGAACAGGTCTTAATGTCAAAAGAAAATGGAATAGACATCATAAGGTATCCTAACAAGTAAGCTGATCGAAATATGTGAGTGCAGACCAGGAAAATGAGACTGAACCCAAGGGAAGACCCCTATAGGTGTAGCAAATTGAGAAAATGTCAGGTAATTGATATCCAAGAAAGGAAGCATAAATTGCTGGCAGGAGAGCTTTAGGTTCATGCCTTTTTACAATATGCTGTAGGGGAGAAGACAAGCAGAGAAAAGGGAGAAGAAGAGGAGAAAAAAAGCGGGAAGTAAAGGCATTAATCCCTCAACTGTAGTTTCTCTTTCTATCATGGACTATAAACCAGTAAGTCCATGTATCTGTCAGAGAAAGTGAATTGTGTCCAATAGAACCATGTCTTTCAGAAGCTGGCTTCTTATTTCCTGAGGGAAAGAGTTAGCTCCTCTATTTTCATTATATCATTCACAGACCTAATACAACGATTTACAGTAATAGGTTAGGCCGACTTCCAGTCAATCGGGATGCAGGTCCTATCCACTTTTATAAGATGGATTACTAGAGAATGATGATATTTCCATTTGGAAAGAGAGCTGAGATATACAAGACAGGCAGCAGAGTCCTGCTCAAGAAAAAGGTCCGTGAGATCTCAAATCAAGGCACATACATTCTGCCTGAAGAGGCAGATCAACAGATAGGACCATAAAATATGGGCAGCGCAGTGGCTAAATGGTTAGCACTTCTGCCTGGCAGTACTAGGCTCATTGGTTCGAATCCCAAGCACGGCACCACCTGCCTGGAGTTTGCATGTTCTCCCTGTACCTGCGTGGGTTTCCTTCGGGTGCTCCGGTTTCCTCCTACACTCCAAATATATGCTGAGAGGTGAATTGTGTCCTGTCTAAATTGGCCCTAGTATGTGTATGTATGAATGTAAATTAGGGACCTTAGATTGTATGCCCCTTGAGGGTTAGGGACTGATGTGAATGTACAGTATATATGTAAAGCGCTGCGTAAATTTGACAGAGCTATATAAGTAACTGAAATAAAACATGAAATAGCGTACTTCTGGCTGTCATGCACCTCCAACAGGTAGGGTCCAGCTCAGGAACATGTTTAGTGGGAACCCTATACCACCTAGTTAATAATTTATACTGTACTCAAAGTCCTGTAATCTTGAGGAGATTGAAGACATATGCATGAAGAAGAGAATGAACTCATGTTGTGTAGCTGTGAATTAAAGACCCAGGTCTGGCTCCCAGTATGTGAGGAAGGAGGGAGTCTTCCCTAGGTTTGATAAGCGCAGCATAGGCAACCAAGAGGCCATGATGGAGTGGTGTTGGGCTCACAGAAATGGTTTCAAAAGAAGTGGGGTCAGAGATTTTAGCTTGGGGAAGAGCGATAATGAGAATGAAGTATTAGATCTGACATGCCTGCCAGAAGAACAGAGGAGGATCAACCACTGATTGGATGGCTTTCAAAGATTAAGAAGGTACGTTTTAACACTTATTCTATTATTTATTATTTCTGCAAAGATTTGTTGTTATATCTACAGTTCACAAATCACACTAACGTTCCTTGGGCTGTAGATCAGAAAATTATTTCAGGGATACCCTGAGTTTCCAAACTTTCCAAAGGTTCCTCCACAGCAAAAATGTTGAGAAAAGCTGTTCTAAAGTCTATTGTCAGCCTCAAATGTACTACAGGGTGGGGAGACAGATGAGACAAGGTAACTTGTATCTTTTATAGACCAGTGTGTTTATATTTTGGATATTTCTCTGCCCCTAGTTAGGTAAATAACACTAGACTTATATCAAATGTACATTACAATAGGCATTAAGACCTGATCAAGCTTAGCACTCAGTAGTTTGATGTAGCCCTTTGTCACAAAACACCTAAGGCTAAACAATTACATGGCCTCCATTCTAAAAGTCCCTGTCTGGTGTTGTCTGCAGCCTTTTAGTCTGCCAATGGCTAATTTAGCCTATTTTATTTAAATGTATATAACACAATTCTACATTCTTAATCATGCAGGTAAGAATAATCATGCATCTAAGTAGACAGTACAAAAAAGTAATTTGTATTAAATTAAAAAAAGTAATTTGTTAC
The DNA here is from genome assembly GCF_062004578.1 of Staurois parvus. Taxonomy (NCBI): domain Eukaryota; kingdom Metazoa; phylum Chordata; class Amphibia; order Anura; family Ranidae; genus Staurois; species Staurois parvus. The sequence continues at coordinate 3,714,722 of NW_028318030.1, forward strand.
TAGTTATTAACTTCTTAAGCTGGGTATACACACATTCGGTTCTTGGGTGGACTCAGCAGGGGTCCCCATTTGCAATGGTAGAGCCTTACAGATTCCTATGGAGTAATTAACGTGGGCCTTTTCTTTTTGTGTGAATATCTGTTCTGATGGACCCCCAAATTGTTATCAATGAATAGAAACTAATGTGCCTTTGATTACCTAGACACACCTTCTGGAATACTGGTGGCATTTATAGTTTTGAATGAGATGGTGGAATCTATCTGTGTGAGGGGTTTCTTTATATACTGGTACAGAGTTGACAATTCCATCTTGCTTAACTTCTGATGCTTTGTGGAACTTTTTTGGCGTGTCATGCTGGCTTTTGTGGCATGCCATTATTGGGATATTCTCCTTTGCTGACGCTCTTTGTAGCAGTCCAATCTATGCACTTTCTTCTGAAGAAGTAGAATAACGCAAAACATGTTGAGCTTTATGTGAAGAGACAATGCCATCCCCTTTATTGGACAATTATAGGATGATCGCCACCGTCATTGGCATAGGGGTGCAGGTTGCTACTACTCTATGTTGAGTTTTAATCTCTTTTCAATTGTGCATAAATAAAGATTGCATACTTTTTTTTCAATTTTGTGTTGTGCCCATAAAGTCAATGGAATGCGGTCCAATGTCTTTTTTTGTCTATATCTATTGAGCTAATCTAGGGATGTGGCACTTTTTTATCTGTAGGGGTAATGAGCATTTGCTGTTCCACCCAGAATTGTCCCGTTCTTATTAGTTTTGTTGAAATTATCTCAGTTCTGGGTATAAAGAGGATTAAGGTCAGAAAGCTTAAAGTACAAAAATGAAATGGAATGTTATCATTGTTGGGTATATAGCATTTTTAAGCAATAACAAGAATATAGAGGAACAAACATTATAAAAAAAATAGAAACAATTCAGTGCTGTCTGTGATACCTTTTTTTATTTGCACTAGCATACAATTTTGAGGACAAGCTTTCGGGGATTGTCCCCTTCTTCAAGGTCCAAGCAGTACTGTTACAAAGTTTTAGCAGAATGTTAGAAGATATGTGGGGATTTAGCAAAAAAAAAAAAAGGCAGAAAGAAACACAAGCCCAAGGTTAGTGCAAATAAAAAAGTATCACGGACAGTACTGAATTGTTTCTGTCGCAAGTGCACTAATATGGCTACAATCACCTCAAGCAAAAAAAATAGACAAGCTAAAACCAACTGTTCTGTGCACTGTCAAAGTTTGCACAAAAACATAAAGTACAGTTCAAATTAATATTGTTTTGTTAAAAAAAAAATTATGTAAAAAAAAATTTGTTTGTGTCATGAATACAAGATGGTGTGAGAGTCATTATTACCTCTTCTACTACCCTCTTTTTGCCGCATAGAGAGGATTATCATACTTAATTCTCTTGTGTTAGCTTCATAAGTGTTTTTATAAAGAGGGAGCAAATGCTTCTAAATGTTAAAAGAAAAATACGGCCAAAGCTCTTCTGGAGATACTTCTGTTGTGGACCACAGCTGTGCACATTCTTGTGCTTTCCTTTGTCCCAGAATTAGCCAACAGAGGGCTAAAGCTCGCTGTTAGCTGATGTCACAGAGCAGGCCCAGGCTCTGCAGGGATCCAGACGATAATGTCAGGATCCACCCAGATACCTTATAGGCAGCTGGCTCGGCCGCTCTGCATGCTGATGGTGACAAATATTTGCACTAAGACAAGTTTGGTTGTTCTTTTTATGTTCTTAAAGTAGATGTATAACATGACTGAATGGCGTTTCATTTGCTAAAGCACTGTCTATTAGTAATACAGCCCTCAAAATTAAAATGCAGGACTACAATTTTGAAACCGAGACAAAGGGTTAATTTACTTAAATTTGAGAAGCAAAATCCAATGCAGTTCTGCATAGAAACCAATCAGCTTCCAGTTTTTTTGTCAAAGCTTTACTGAAAAAGTTTAAATTAGAAGCTGATTGGCTACCATGCACAGCTGTACCAGATTTTGCACTCTCCAGTTTTAGTAAATCAGCTCCACAATATAGTTATTTTAATTATTTGTTGTTATTTTTTAGTTTTTTTAGTTTTGTATAGAGTGGACAGGGATTAGAACACCTTCTCACCACACTTTATGACCTCATCATAGGTCATTATGCACTCAGCATATGGACACACCTGTGTACACCCTCTGTGGTCTTCCTCCAGCTTCTCTCACAGCACCGCTGGCACTGAAAAAGAGAACATTTATTTTATTCACATTGCACAGTGGGACTTTAATTATTGTTTTTGATTGATGTTTATATGAGATATTAGTTTGTTGCGCTACACTATATTGTTTTTAAAAAAAAGTTTATTATGATGAGGGAAAGGAGTGGTCAAAGTCACCGTAAGGGCAGAGACTTTGCAAACATCAGGTGACTTTGACCACTCCTTCCCCTCATCATACAAATATGTTCATGGGGTTGGGAGCGTATGGCTCTGAGGAAGAGGCAAGGCCTTGAAACGTGCCAACCAGTTGGTTCTTCACATCTGTACCTGCAGTTGTCATGTCCCGTGAGCTGGATCTTATGGTTATTGGGATAGACTGAGACACATCTGTTGAATTGTGAGTATGCTACTTACCACATTTTTTACTAATAAAGTGAATCTTTGAGGATAATGCACTTAGCTGGTGCGCCCTCTGTTTCTTTCCTATTTTTGACTAGTTCTGGTGACCCTGGCCCTAGTAACACCCCAGAACTCCCTCATTTTGGTCTGTTTTGGCTATAGAACAGGAGGTGAAGGGAAATTTCCCCAATGGGACCCAGGTGGCAAAAAACAACAGAGGTTATAACCCTCCCTTACTCCCTTACAAAAATGAAAAAAAAAAGTTTTGGCCTTAGCTTCAACAAGGTAAAGCTTATATGAAATTTTAGTCATAGGTTTTCAGCTATCCTATTTTTCCAAAAACGGTCCAATTTCTGTCACCTTTAAACAGTATTCTAAGTGTTTATTTCCTCTAATAAATTGAAATTTTACCAGTGAAAGCCAAACATTTTAATCATATGCTCTTTTCTTGTATAGCATTCATTATACCAAAGAGACAGCAAGCTGTACAAAATGCAAACTGAGTAATATTTTGATAAGTTTTGTCCTATGTTTTCATTGCGTGTTCTTTGTGAAAAACACTAAACACTGGTCACATATACAGTTATGCATTAATTTGTGATAAAAAATTGGACTAGAGCTGTGGGGACATTGAACTTGATGGGAGTTGACTGGTTTATTAGAAGCCCTGCTGAGAGGAGCTATTAATCTCCAAACAAAAACATAGACAGGAGCCATAAATGTGCCATTTAGGAGCCTGGGAGGGCATATTTATCCTGTCTTCTCTCTGGGAGCATGAAAAGGGGATTAATGAACTCAAGGAAAACACATATTAGCATATCACAACAAAAGAGCTGTTAGTACTAATTACAATCATAGCCCCAAACAAGCAACCTTATTGTCACATTCCTCACTGACAACACAGGATCGCCTATTATGCAAATTGCATAATATATCTTTACCACTGGTTGCTCACTTTTCTACAGGAGGGAGTATTCGAAATATTCTAAACCGCTTACTTTTACAGTTCTTTTTTTATTTGCACTGTTTGTTTTTGTTGTATCTATATTCCAAGTATAGAATTTGTATACTCTGGTATTCCTGAAAAAAGCAGGCATCATTTGCTTGTTTTAAAGAGTATGTTTAGTCAAAACTTTTTTATACCAATCCCTGTTAGATTTTTAATGCTATCTAGGTCTCTGTTAGAAAGATTTCCCCTCATTTGATTTCATTGTGGAAACTGTTTCTACAGATAGGAAGAAAGAGAGTAACATGCCGACTAGGGTTCTAGCTTTGCTGTAATCTACTCAGGGCCATCTTTACTATTGATTGGACCCAGGGCAAGCATTTTCTTGTGCCCCACCCCCAATACAATTTCGCTGTCCACCTTCGCTGACACATACAATAAATAGCAGCTAGACTCAAAATCTGTTTACCGCAGCAGATCAGGCACCGATTGCGACTGGCTGCCGGAGGTTAAAGCAAATCATTACCGTTTACTGGTTGCTAGAGGTTACAGCACATCATTACTGCTAACTGATTGGTTGCTAGCAGGGGCGGACTGCCCATTCGAGCACTCGGGCACTGCCCGAGGGCCCGGGGTCAGTAGGGGGCCCCATGAAATGCCCCTGGTACCTTTTATAGGCATTTTTGGGTGTGCTTTGAGCGTGGGCAAGGACACAGGGGCCCTATGAGTTATCAGTCTTCCCCTGGTTGCTAGAGATTACTGTGCATCATCACCACTTATTGGTTGTACTGCATCCTCCTTCGTACTGCACCCACCTCTTCCGTGTTGATAAATTACTGGGAGGGTCTGGGCATGACAGAATACATGGAATGTGGAGGCTCCTTAAGAATCAATTTAAAGAACTAGGTAGCAAGTTGAAGGGAAGGACCTCCAAGGTGATATTCTCTGAAATATTACCTGTGCCAATTCAGGAAAGACAGGGGGAGATTAGAGAACTCAATGCACGGCTAAAGACTTGGTATAAGAGGGAAGGATTTGGGTTTCTAGAGCACTGGGTAGGCTTTTTATTGGGGTGCAACCTATATGCTAGAGGTGGTTTGCACCTAATTGGAAGGGATTCTGCTGTGCTGGGGGAGTGGTTTATGGGAAGTCTGGAGGAGTATTTAAACTAGGATCGAGGGGGGAGGGAGAATTAGATTATAACAGGGTAGACAGATCAGACAGGGGTCAGTACTTATTGGTGAGTGGAATGGGGAAAGATGGGGGGAGGGCTATGGCAGATGATAAGTTTTCCATGTTATAAACAACCAATGGAATTGGTACCATTTGTATGAAAATAAAAAATATGCAAAATACGTGTGCACAAGGTGTTAATAAATGAAAGTGTTTTCTCACCAATGCCAGAAGTCTACCAAGCAAAAGAGGTGAGTTGGAAGCTTTTGTGCATGAACAGAACTATGATTTAATTGGTATTGCTGAATCTTGGCTTCATTCTTCACATGACTGGGCCATTAATATCCCTGGGTATGTTCTGTTTCGGAGAGACAGAGTAAATAGGAAAGGTGGTGGTGTCTGTCCATATGTGAGAAGTGATCTCAGAGCGAGTGTGAAAGAGGACCTAGTTGATGAAGTGTGATGATGCTGAAGGATTATGGGTGGAACTGCACATGGGGGTGCGTACTACAAAGGTAATCATTGGAGTTTGTTATAGGCCTTCCAGTGTTAAGAGGAGGTGGAAACTCAGCTCCTTGCACAGATCAAAAGGGCTGCAAGGGCTGGGATAATGATAATAATGGGGGATTTTAACTTTCCGTAAATTGACTGGAGTAATGGTACTGCAGGAACAGTTAAAGGGCAAAAAAATTTAAACCTACTACAGGACAATTTTATGCTACAGTTCATAGAGGCCCCAACTAGGAATGATGCTCTGCTGGACCTGGTAATCTCAAGCCATGCAGAGCTTATTACAAATGTCCATATAAAAGAACATCTGGGTAGCAGTGTCCATAACATGATTTAATTTAATGTTAGCTGTAAACAGCAAGCACATACAGGAAAAATAAAAAAAAAGCTCAATTTTAAGAGAGCTAATTTTCCAAGGCTCAGAGCTTCTCTCCAAGACTTAGACTGGGAGGGAATATTAGCATCAATGAACACAACAGAGAAATAGGAGTTCTTCAAAAAGACTGTATGTGAACACACTGCAAAATATATTCCCATGGGTAACAAGTTTAAAAGGCTACATATCAAACCTACGTGGCTTATGGCCACAGTTAAAAAAGCTATAGATAATAAGAAAAGAGCTTTTATTAAATATAAAAATGAAGGAATGCTATCATCATTTAAACATTACAAAGAATATAACAGAATATGTAAAAAGGAAATGAAGGCCGCAAACATTGAAAACGGCAGATTGCAAAAGATAGTAGGACCAACCCCCAAAAATTCTTGAAATATATTAATAGTAAAAAGGTCTGTATTAGGGACCAACCGGTGGTAGCCTCTAGCATTCCACATACCAGGATTCCCCAGGGTGCGGAATCTAATTTCCGACCTGCTTGTTCACCAGAGCCCCTGATGGTGGGGATGGACTTGGAGCAAGCCGAGACCAGGTCGCGACCCCTGGGTGCAGCCAGCCGTGGTAGTGGCTCTGAGGAAGAGGCAAGTCCTCGAAACGCGTCAGCCTTTTGGATGTCTAAACTCCCTATTGCGGACTGTTACTCAGCGCGGTGTTGATCCAGCTGTTCTTTTATGATGTGCCTTGACTATATTGTCGTTTGTGAGTACAACACCTACTTTATTATTTTTTATTAAACATTTTTTATGGTAATGCACTAGGCCTGTGCGCCCTCTTTTTGTTCTTTCCCCATTCAGTATATTTGGATTCCCCCGGTCCATTTGAGGGCAGCAAGGTGTGCATGTTTCAGGACATTCTTAATGTGGTTGTAGCATCGAGTCCATCCCCAAGCGCAGGAGCATTTGTGTTTGCTGGAGCCGTGGTAGAGGCACCTGTCGGTGGTACGCAGCGGGTGAGAGTCTGATGTGAGGTGGCAGAGTAAGAGAGGTCAGACAGGCCGGGTCGGTAACAGCGGAGCAGGTCTGTACAAATGGCAGGCAGAAGAATAAACGGGTCATGGTCCGAGTTCAGCAACAGGGGATCAAAAGTGCAGGAGTAGGCAGGAGAATGGTCAGGCAAGCCAGGGGTCAGAGCAGGAGAAGTCAGCAGATCAGGATTAGGCAGGGTCAGCAGCAAAGTTACTCACAGAACACAGGAAAGACCATACAGCAACTAAGCACTGTCAGATTCCATTTAAATAGGGCGCCCTGCGCTCCTATTGGTGCCAGGCGCGCATCCGGGATCGCGAGTATGCATTTGTGAGCGCCGCTGCCGTCGCGGATGTCCAGGTCCTATCACCCGCACGCCAGTGCGCCTCGGCACAATCGCGCATGCGCAGACCAGCGCGCCGCGATCCGGCTCGAGATCCCTGACATTGCCCCCCCCACGGGCAGCCTCCAGATGCCCAACCGGAGGAACTCCTGAATTAACCGAGGGGCATGAACATTTCGAGCAGGTTCCCATGAGTTTTCCTCTGGCCCATAGCCTTTCCATTTAATGAGGTACTGTGTTTGCCCACTGCTCCGCCTGCAGTCAATAATAGCTTCCACCTTGAATTCCTCTTCCCCATCGATGTCTATGGCCTCTGGGGGTCCAGATCTACGCTCTGTAAAAGGATCTGCTACAGCGGGTTTCAGTAGGGACACATGAAACACAGGGTGGATCTTGAAGGACTTGGGAAGTGCCAGCTTATATGCAACCTTATTAACCTTCCGCTCTACTCTGAAAGGACCCACGAATTTGTGTGCCAGCTTTCTTGATGGACACGCCAGTTTCAGATTGGTAGTGGCCAGCCACACCTGGTCCCCTGGATGTATAACCAATTCCCCCCTTCTCTTTTTATCAAACATTCTTTTACTGTCCTCCTGGGCCTTTGCCATGGTTTCTTGTAACAGCTTGTTGTTGGTTGTAAAGAAATTCAGGGTCTCTTGAGCTGCTGGGACTGATTTCTCCGGGATCCAATCAGGTAAAATAGAGGGATGGAAGCCATAATTAGCAAAAAACGGGGATTGCTTAGTGGCAGAGTGGCAAGCATTATTATACGCAAATTCTGCTAGAGGTAAAAGTGTCAGCCAGTTGTCTTGGAGGAACGATGTATAGCACCTAAGGTATTGTTCTAGTGTCTGGTTGGTTCGCTCAGTTTGCCCGTTTGTTTGTGGGTGGTTTGCTGAGGAGAATGAAAGTTCGATTTCCAACCCTTCGCACAAAGCCCTCCAAAACCTTAAAGTGAACTGAACACCCCGATCAGATACAATGTTCTTCGGCACTCCATGTAGTCTTACAATTTCTCTGATAAACTCCTGTGCTGTGTCTGAAGCAGATGGTGTACCTTCCAATGGAAGGAAGTGAGCCATCTTGGACAGCCGGTCTACCACCACAAAGATCGCAGTATGGTTTTGTGATGGCGGTAATTCCACCACGAAATCCATTGCGATCATGCTCCAGGGTCTGTCGGGCACCGGCAATGGTCGCAGCAGGCCCCAAGCCCTGTCTCTGGTGGGCTTGTTTCTGCTGCAGACGGCACAGGATTTGACATAAGTTTCGCAATCCTTGGCCATGTCTGGTTAGGAGTTCGGACTGAAGTAGCAAAAAGCTACCCGCCGGCAGAATGGTATCAGGTTTGGCTGTCTCCCCAGGGTCCTCAAACATCCAGGAGAGAGCATCTGGCTTAGTATTCTTAGACCCGGGTCGATAAGTGATGTGCAGAGTAAATCTCGAGAAGAACAATGCCCATCTGGCCTGACGTGGCCTGAGGCGTTTTGCTGTCCTCAGATATTCTAGATTTTTATGGTCGGTATAGACCAGGATGGGATGCAATGATCCTTCCAATAGATATCTCCATTCCTCCAGTGCTGTCTTAATTGCTAACAACTCCCAATCCCCGATATCATAATTTCTTTCCGATGGGGATAGTTTTCTAGAACAGAAAGCTACTGGGTGTATCAGCTCCTTTACTCCTACTCTTTGCGACAGAATAGCTCCTACTGCATTTTCCGAAGCATCTACCTCCAGAATGTAGGGCAATGAGGCGTCAGGATGACTCAAAATGGGGGCTGCCATGAACAGTTTTTTCAAATCTTAAAAGGCGGCCTGTGTCTCAGGTGTCCATCGGAAACGCACCCCACCTTTGTAAGCTGAGTGATGGGAGTTACCAGGCCCGAGAAATTCTTAATAAATTTTCTGTAAAAATTGGCGAAGCCAATAAATCGCTGGACCCCTTTTTTATCCGTGGGAACTGGCCATTCTAAAATTGCAGATATCTTTTGGGTTACATCGCAACACCATTGGTCGAAATATCAACCCCAAAAAGGGAATACTGCACTGCTCAAAGCTGCATTTTTCATCTTTAGCATACAGCCCGTGCTTGCGCAGTTGCTCCAGTACACTCCTGACGTGACCCCTATGTGTCTCCAGGGATGAGGAAAAAATCAGGATGTCATCCAAATACACAATCACATAGATGTCCAGGATGTCCCTGAAAATGTCATTCACAAAATGTTGGAATGTAGCCGGTGCATTACAGAGACCGAATGGCATAACGAGGTACTCAAAGTGCCCGAACCAAGTGCGAAAAGCGGTCTTCCACTCATCCCCCTCCCGTATGCGAACCAGATTATAGGCTCCCCTGAGGTCTAGTTTGGTAAAGATTGAGGCCGTTTTTAGTCTCTGAAATAATTCAGGGACTAAGGGAAGGGGGTATCTTCATGGATATTTTTTTCAGGTCCCTATAATCTACGCAGGGCCTCAGGGACTGGTCCTTCTTCTCTACGAAAAAGATTCCCGCCCGGCTGGTGAAGTGGAGGGGCGAATAAATCCCTTCCGCAGACTATCATCAGTGTACTCTTTTAAGGCACCCAACTCGCGTTCTGACAGCGGGAAGATTCGGCCAAAGGGGATCTCGGATCCTGGGAGCAGGTCAATGGGGCAGTCATAGGCCCGGTGTGGAGGGAGAATCTCTGCATCTCGTGAGCTGAACACGTCAAGGAAATTATGGTAGGCGGGAGGCACAGTTTGTACTAGATCTGTATCTGTATTCACACAACAAGGTTGGGGGGCCTAGTGATGTCTTTAAGAGACAGTGCTCCTGGCAGTATAGTGAGTAAAACTGAACAGATCCAGTTTTCCAGTTAATTTGGGGATCATGAGCCCGTAGCCACGGGAACCCCAAAATCACTGGAAATAGAGGGGACACAATGGCGTCCAAGTGAAGGAGTTCCTGGTGGTGGCCTGCTACTGTGGTGCATAATGGAGGGGTCTCCCGATCTACCAACCCTGATTTAATTTGGGAATCATCAGCCAGGAAAATATTCAAGCCTCGTTCTTTGGACAGTAACGGAATCCGTTGCTGAACTGCAAAGTTAAGGTCCACAAAGCAACTGCAGGTCCCAGAATCAATAATAGCCGTTACCTGCACGGTTCTTCCTGGGAGCTGGAACGAGATGGGCACGACTACATGAGTAGGGTCATCTACACAGATCGGAGACATAGAAAAAATGGTAGAGTACTTACAGAGCTTCTCAGGACAGGAACGCACCATGTGACCCGCAGCTACGCAGTATAGACATAGATTGTTCACTCTGCGTCTTTGGCATTCCTCAGCCATGAGAGATGGCCGCATTAACTCAAGTTGCATGGGCTCTGTTCCGTCAGCTGGTTCAGGACTCAGATTGCTGACTGCAGGATGTGATGGGATAGGAACCCGTGGCAACATCCATGTTGGCCTTGACCCTTGACCAGACCTTTCCCGCCTTCGTTCCTGTAACCTACGGTCAATCTGAATTACCAAGGTGATTAATTTCTCCAAAGAATCAGGCACACCTACCTCAGCCAATTCATCCTTAAGGGGCTCGGACAATCCTAGGCGGAACTCCACACCATCGCCTGAATTCCGAAGCATAATCTTCTGCTGCCCGGCGTCCCTGCTGCAGAGAATGTAGGGCTGCTTCGACCAAAGCAGCTCGCTGAGGATCGTCATATAATTGTGCCATCGCTTTGAAAAATTCTGCCACAGAGTTCACGTGCGGATGGCGAGCCTCTAGTAGATGATGTGCCCAGGCCTGAGGTTCACGCTGCAGTAGGGATATTACAAATCCCACCTTCACAGATTCGGACGCAAACGTTCGAGGTTGGAGGTCGAAGTAGAGCTGGCAGGAGTTCAGGAAGGCCCACAACTTCCCTTGATCCCCATGGAACCGCTCGGGCATTGAGACTCAAGGCTCCAGCGGGGGAATGGAGAACACTGCTCCAGCAGAGGGACTGCAGGGCTACTAGTAGGAGGTGAACGCCGTGACAGTAGGTGAGGCTAGGGCTTGGACACGTCCCTCCAAATGTTTATAACCATCTTCCAGCACCTTGACGGCTTAGGTAAGCGCTGACAGATGGTGGCACATTTCCTCCCAAGGAGAAGGTCCTCCTCCAGACTCCGTCATGGCCATATGGTTCTGTTAGGGACCAACCGGTGGTAGCCTCTAGCGTTCCACAGACCAGGATTCCCCAGGGCGCGGAATCTAAGTTCCGACCTGCTTGTTCACCAGAGCCCCGGATGGTGGGGATGGACTTGGAGCAAGCCGAGACCAGATTGTGACCCCTGGGTGCAGCCAGCCGTCGTAGAGGCACCTGTCGGTGGTACGCAGCGGGTGAGAGTCTGATGTGAGGAGGCAGAGTAAGCGAGGTCAGACAGGCCGGGTCGGTAACAGCGGAGCAGGTCTGTACAAACGGCAGGCAGAAGAATAAACGGGTCACGGTCCGGATTCGGCAACAGGGGATCAAAGGTGCAGGAGTAGGCAGGAGAATGGTCAGGCAAGCCAGGGGTCAGATCAGGAGAAGTCAGCAGATGAGGATCAGGCAGAATCAGCAGCAAAGTAACTTACGGAACACAGGAAGGACCATACGGCAACTAAGCACTGTCAGATTCCATTTAAATAGGGTGCCCTGCGCTCCTATTGGTGCCAGGCACGCATCCGCGATCGCAAGTGCGCATGCGCGAGCGCCGCTGCCGTCGCGGATGTCCAGGTCCTATTACCCGCACGACAGTGCACCTCGGCACATCGCGCATGCGCAGACCCGCGCGCCGCGATCCGGCTCGGGATCCCTGACAGTCTGGTCTGAGCATGTAGGCCCTTTACAAAATAGTGGGTGACTGGGGACAAAGAGAAGGCAAATTTATTAAATACCTTCTTCAGCTCTGTGTATACAAAGGACCATGGGGGAACTCTTGTCCATAAAGGGCATGGTATTGACACAGCCCCAGATGATCCACTTTGGCTCACAATTGATATGATCCAAAAATATTTAGACAGAATAAAGGTGAATAAAGCACCTGGACTGGAAGGCATACACCCAGGAGTTCTTAAAACATTGAGTTCTGTCATTTCAAAGCCATTGTTTCTAATTTTTAGGGACTCTTTCATGACTGGCATAGTACCACTGGATTGACGTGAGGCCAATGTGGTGCCAATATTTAAAAAGAGGTCAAAATCTGTACCAAGTAATTATAGGCCTGTTAGTCTAACTTCTATAGTTGGGAAGATACTGAAGATTTTAATAAAAGATCAGATAGATGCGTTCTTGCTTGAAAAAAATATTTTAAGCAGCATACACCATGGATTCATGATAGACAGAAGTTGTCAAACAAATCTGATTTCTTTTCATGAGGAGGTGAGCAAAACCTTGGACCGAGGGGTGGCGGTGGACGTGGTATACTTGGATTTTTCAAAAGCATTTGACGCAGTTCCCCACACACGGCTAATGTGTAAGGTAAAGTCTACAGGCTTGGAAAAATCTGTATGTAAATGAATAGAAAACTGGCTAAAAGATCGTATTCAGAGAGTAATGGTTAATGATTCATACTCTGAATGGTCTAGGGTTGTTATTGGTGTACCCCAAGGTTCAGTGTTGGGACCCTTACTTTTTAATATATTTATAAACGATATAGGGTCTGGGATTAAAAATACTATTTCAGTCTTTGCAGATGACACCAAGCTGTGCAGTGGAATAACGTCCTTACAGGATGTCTCCAACTTAGAAGCCAACCTCAATGCACTGTTTAATTGGGCAACTATGTGGCAAATGAGGTTTAATGTTGATAAATGTAAGGTTATGCACTTGGGGGCTAAGAATATGCATGCATCATACATACAAATAATAATAAAGAGACATCACCACAGAGCTCATTCATTGAATAGTAAAGCAGAGAGTGAAGTTAATGTCATCACATCAGCACTGTTCTATGTAAAAGTGGAGGACCACTCCAGGATGGAGAGCAACCAGGCAGGAAGAAGACCCACCGAGCACATCACCTTACAAGCCTGAAGACCTCTGAAGTAGGGAATGTATGGGGGGCCTCCAGGGAGTGTTTGGTGTGAGTGAGTGGGGAGGGCGGGGTCCGAAGTCAGGAGTCCGCCATTGAATATCCTGCTCAGACAACAACCATGCTGCTGTCTTAGCTTGAAATCTCAGCAAGTATATTTTTTTTCATTGTTTGCTTGTAGAAAATATGAAGACGGGTGCAGTTTATAATATTCTCTGAAAGCTTTTCAGGGGTAAAGGGTGGTATATTTAGAGAGTTTTACTTTAAAGAGACACTGTCACTTTGCTAAATTAAATCCACACTACCACTATTGCTCTAAAATCTTCCTTTTATTAAATCGACCACAGTAAAAAAATCACAGGTACAAAGGTTGACATGTTTCGGCTTAACAAGCTAAAGCTTATAACTAAGGCTTGTTAAGCCGAAATGTGTCAACCTTTGTACCTGTGATGTTTTTACTGTGGTCGATTTAATAAAATGAAGAGATTTTAGAGCAATGTCGGTAGTGCAGATCAATTTCATTTAATTCTGGAATGGATAAACAACTGTGGACCACGCACCTGCCTAGTTCCTGGGATGAGCATTGGATAGGTAGTAGTACCTTCTTTTCATTTTTCAACACTGTCACTTTGTACATTCAAAGCAAAATGGCGATGTCTCTAAAGGCAATTAAAAACAAATGGGAAAGAAACCTATCCACAGTTTTAGTTCGGTAGAATCTAGAAATAGGTTAAGACAGTCCTCCTTAGGGCACTATCAGTAAGATCCTGCAGCTCTCTCACATACAGGATAAGGGATGCATGGCAGACTCACACAAGACAAAACAGAAGAGAGAGCACATGGTTTGGCACAGTAAAAACAACCTTTAATCCCAGGTGGAAGAAAAATATATTTGAAATATATTTTTAAAATGTTCGTCCCAAATATATTGACACATATTTGAAATACTACAATTTTGGCCCTATTCAATATATATATATATATATATATATATATATATATATATATATATATATATAATGTTGAAATGTTTTTTTTATATATTGAAAAATATATGAAAAATATTTTTAAAAATACATTTTCAAATATATGTCTTTGAAAATACATTTAATCTACATTTGTGGAATGCATTTACAAATATATGTAAAAATATATGTTAAAATTACTTATTTATATGTTAAAAAAATCTGAAGAATATATTTAAAAAATAATTGTAATGTCTACCTTCATTTTGTAAAGCACTGCGCAAACTGTTGGCGCTATACAAATCCTGTATAATAATAATAGCATGCCTTTAGAAAATATATTTAAATTAAATTTTTTTAGAATACATTTTCAAATGTATTAGTGTAGGCCAATATATTGTAAATATATGTCACATATAATTTGTTTCTAAATATTTTGAAAATATATTTCTCTTCCATGTGGAATGCAAATGAATTCAAAAGCACAATCCATACACTCACATGTACCCAGGAGATAAGGTGCAGCGTCTATGTCTGAGTGTGGAATGTGTGAAAACAAAGCAGGGCCAGCTGCAGTATAGAAGTGTCCTGTGAGCTTCCTCCTCAACTTTAAGGATAGCTGACAGATCAGGTGGCTGGGGTGAAAAACACCTGCGCCTGCACAACATTTCATGTCAGGGCTCAGTCTAAACTGTTATAACCTCAGCAGATGTCACCGACCACTTCCTGGTATTCAAGGCAATGCATTTCAGGATCATGTTCCCTTTTATAAAGCTTCAATAAAGGGGGACACACCCCTGAAACTCATTAAAGGCTCAATAAAATGGGGCATGCCCCTAAATTGCATTGCCTTGGATATCAGGAAGCGTACAGTGACTGGTCTGACAAGTATCCTGGAGGTGAAAAGGAAATGGCCCTGGTTTCAGCTCAATACATTCCATACTCACCCATATACATTGAAACTTACCTCCTGGGGACATACAAGTGCATAGATTGTGCTTTTAAATTCATTTACATTAAAGGTTATTTTTGTTGTGTCAGATGACTGCATTCTTTTTTCTCTTGTTCATCTTTAAAGGCATCATGCCACAGTTAATTTTGAAATTGTCTCCATTGTTGGCCCTGTTACAACCCACCCAACATATTTTGATTGAGAAAATCAAAGAAGCCAAACAGAAAACTCTTGGCCACATAGCACCTGCATCCAGTTGACTGCAGATCTTGCATCCTCTGTTTAGGTATTTTCAGGGGCAGACTGACCATTCGAGCACTCGGGCACTGCCCGAGGGCCCGGGGTCAGTAGGGGGCCCATGAAGATGCCCCTGGTACCTTTCATTGGCTTTTTCATTTTTCAAAAAAGCTTTCATTGGCTTTTTTGGGTGTGGGCAAGGACACAGGAGCCCCATGATCCCCTATTGCCCGGGGGCCCCATGAGTTGTCAGTCCACCCCTGGGTATTTTTACAGTTGCTGGAGCTGGCTGTAAAAATACAATAGCCCCAGCAGGAGATTCATTCATCTGTGCTTTATATAGTGGATGGAGTAATCTGTTTAAATGTTCTTTTTGGTAAACCTGCAGGCTGAAAAATCTAATGACATATGTTCAGTTACCTTACTAGTAATCCTGGGCCACTGCTGCAGCAACCAGCAATGGAATAAATTGTGTTAGCTGTGTCAGAAGGTATGGGTGCAGTGATGTAATCCCCTCCATTATGTAACAGTGATTGGCTGCTCTTACATTGGGAGGAAGTAAAAATGTCTTCTATATCTGGAAGTTCAGTGTTTTCTGTCCAGCAGTATCAGAGGCAGAAGTGGCATTGGATCATTAGTAATGTGCACATAGGTTGGGTGCGGGAGATGGCCCTTCAGAAACACATTGTTACTTTGCTATAAATTGACAAAGGCTTGTTGTTTCTTTAACCACTTCCATTAATAAATAGGGTACAAATCTTTGTATCCCTTAATTATCTATAAAGAAGCTGTGATTAGCCAGCTCAATTGCAGATAAAAAGGTACAAAACCAATCCAAGTGGCTCTGTGCCTTGTGATCACTGTGATGGCCAATCTCTGTGATCAAAAATGCAAAGATTTTACAGCAAGTTACTTATTTACAGTTTTGAATACCACCAATTTTGACTTTCTCAAAAAAAAAAAAATGTACACACATTTGATATTCATTGCAGTGATACAGTTTAGCATTTATATTTAGCAGAAGTAGGAATTTTGTAAGTTATGTTGTATTTGTGAGTAGAGATGAGCGAATTATTCAAAAATTCGGTTCGGCTGATTCGCCGAATTCGCGGAATAAATTCGCTTCGAGCCGAATATATTCGCTGCGAATTTAACTTATAAAAAGGGTGTTTCTAGGCTTCAGAGAGCCTTTATATTAGTGCAGAACACTGTACCTTTAATTTAAATGCCCTTGGAGTCTGCTGGGGAAGAGAAATAATACTGTCAGTCAGTATGACATGCAGATGAGTGCCGTCGATCTTAGAATCACCGCACACTTCACTCATTTGGGCAGTCACGGGGCCAAAACCAGAGTGTGGAGCCACAGTGTGGCGGTGGAGGCAGCAGCAATGGGAGGCCATACAGCACCCTATGACAAAATGGAACCCACCAGCAGTGTGAGGAGACATTGTGGACCATTTGTGCCAAGGAATGCGAGGGACTCCCTGCCTCCATCTCCACAGCATACTGCCACGGTGCGTCTGGGTCCTCTGTCTCCTCCTCCTCCTCTACCAGATGCTCCTGCTCCTCCACTCCTGTCCGCTGAGTGGAAAAACCACCCATTTCACTCAATAATTCCTGAGCACCAATGTCCTCCTCTACCTCCTCCTCTTCTTCCTGTCCTGCCCCCACAGGGGTCATGTGGCGTTGAGATCTGTGCGCCACGTCTACCGCACCCTGACCAGCCATTGTTAAGAGCATTTGTTCCAGGACGTGCAACAGAGGAATGACGTCGTTCATCCCATAGTCCTGCCGACTCACAAATAGCGTGGCCTCCTCAAAGGGCCTCAGCAAGCGGCAGGTGTCACGCATGAGCTGCCAATGGCTGACATCTAAGTTACACAGGGGAATACCTTTATCCGCTTGTAACATCAGGAAATCGGTGATGGCCTTTCGCTGTTCGTAAAGGCGGTCTAACATATGTAGGGTTGAATTCCACCTTGTTGCATTGTCGCAGATCAGGCGATGCTGTGGAATTCCGTTCTGCCGCTGCAGCTCAAGGAGGGTGTGCTTTGCGGTGTAGGAATGGCTGAAATGCATGCAAAATTTACGTGACATTTTAAGGATGTCTTGCAGTGGGATGGTGGATTTTAGGAACCGCTTGACAACCAGATTGAACACGTGAGCCATGCATGGCGCATGGCACAACCTTCCTTGACGCAGAGCAGACACCATGTTCTTTCCGTTGTCGGTCAACATGGTTCCGATTTTCAGTTTGCGCGGAGACAGCCATCTGTCGATTTCTCTGTTCATTACACTCAGAAGTTCCTCCCCTGTGTGACTACGTTCGCCAAGGCATACCAGGTGCAGCACAGCGTGACACCGTTGCGCCCTGCACATGTGATATGCCGGTCGGGTAATGGGACTTGGCACGGGGGTGGCGGCTGAGGACACGGCGGAAGAAGAGGTGGTAGAGGCGGACATCTTTGCTGGACCAAGGACGTGCAAACGTGGAGGCAAAAGCGGCGTGACCTGTCCAAGTTGCTGGTGCGGCTGTGCCGGCACCACGTTCACCCAGTGGGCCGTAAATGACATGTACTGTCCCTGACCGTAGTTACAGCTCCACACGTCGGCGCTGCCGTGCACTTTGGCAGAGACCGACATGCTCAAAGACTGGCCCACCATCTCTTCTACATGTGAATGCAGGGCTGGCACTGCCTTTTTGGTGAAGAAATGCCGGCTTGGCACTCTCCACCGCGGCTCGGCACAAGCCATCATTTCTCGGAAAGGTGCTGAGTCCACCACTTGGAAAGGGAGGGACTGCAGCACCAGCAACTTGGACAGGAGGACGTTCAGCTTCTGCACCGTCGGGTGCGTGCTCGCAAACTGTTGTCTCTTGGAAACGGATTCCAAGAAAGACTGCTGACGGAATCCGTGAAGAGGAGTAGCAGGAGAAGGAGCATCTGAACGAGTGGAAGATGCCAACGAGCGACAACTCCCCTCAGCAGAGGTGTTGGAGCCTTGACTGGCTGATAGAGGGCGATTGACGTCGGGTGACGGAGCAAGTAACGGAGCGGGTGATGGAGCGGGGGCTGGGGCAGGCAGAACCGCCGTATCTTTATCACGGTTTTCCCAGGCCACCGAATGGCGACGCTGCATATGCTGACGCAACGCTGTAGTCCCAACATTGGCCCCCTGGCCACGCTTGACTTTCTGGCCACATAGTCGACATACGGCTACGTTTACTTCCTCGGGCGGCTTGACGAAAAATTGCCACACCGCCGAGTAGGAAACTTTGCCCCCGCTACTCCTCACTGGCTGACTGCTACTTCCTCCGTGCACACCTGCACCACTACTGGCCGTGGTGGTAGGCTGCAGTGGAGCTGGTGCTCTACTCCGTGGCCGTTTGGCTCCACTGACACTGCTGCGACCCTGCTGCCTCCTGGGCAACCCACCGACTGTTTTGCTCGCTGCCAAGCTGGCACCCTCTTCTCCTGATGATGCGGAAGCAATAGCCTGATGACGACGAGGCTGCCAAGTGCGATCAGCCTCATCATCATCAATTAGGGTCTCCGCCTCACTACTAGCCCCCTCGGCTGCGTGTGGGTCAGGAGACAGACCTGTCTCTAGACCGGCTACCGAGCCACTCTCCTCGCCAGTACTTCTTCGCCTGGCTGCTGAAGAGGCGGATGTCTCCCCCCGTTCCTGACCGCCCTCTGTTAGCTCTTCCTCACTGTACAGTGGGGCTGAGCCCACAGCATGCGATACTTCGCTTGGTGAGGGAACACCAAAGGACAGGGGCAGGTCGAGGACACGTGATTTCAGTGGGCTTGCTCCCGGGCCATGCCAACTAACGGTTGTGTCTGACGTACCCACCGACCGTTGGCTGTAGGTGTCAGAGGTGACCTGGGAAGAGGAAGACGACCGAGTCAACCAATCGATGACGGCAGGGTTGTCGGTGGAGACACAACCGCTGGATGACACCGGGAGCACTGGCCTCTGGCTGCGACTAGTGCTGCCTCGACCCCTTCCTCTGCTGCCACGTCTGCTCGCTCCTGAAACATTACCTCCTCTGCCACTCCTCTGCGTGTTGTCTGACATACTCTTTAATTCAATAAGCACCCCAAAAATAAAACCGGATTTAACTCTTTGAACGTACAATAGTGGTTGTGAAGCAGAAAGTCAGTTTATTTGGCACAATCGGTCAATTGCAGCTTGCCGTTGGCTGTAAACTGTACGTTTATGTCACTGGAATGCACTAATCACCCAAAAAATATTACCGCCACCCGGCGTGTATATGGATTTAACTCTTTGAACGTACAATAGTGGTTGTGAAGCAGAAAGTCAGTTTATTTTACACAATCGGTCAATTGCAGCTTGCCGTTGGCTGGAAACTGTACGTTTAGGTCACTGTAATGCACTAATCACCCAAAAAATATTACTGCCAGCCGGCGTGTAAATGGATTTAACTCTTTGAACGTACAATAGTGGTTGTGAAGCAGAAAGTCAGTTTATTGTACACAATCGGTCAATTGCAGCTTGCCGTTGGCTGGATACTGTACGTTTATGTCACTGGAATGCACTAATCACCCAAAAAATATTACCGCCAGCCGGCGTGTAAATGGATTTAACTCTTTGAACGTACAATAGTGGTTGTGAAGCAGAAAGTCAGTTTATTTAGCACAATCGGTCAATTGCAGCTTGCCGTTGGCTGGAAACTGTACGTTTATGTCACTGGAATGCACTAATCACCCAAAAAATATTACCGCCACCCGGCGTGTAAATGGATCTAACTCTTTGAACGTACAATAGTGGTTGTGAAGCAGAAAGTCAGTTTATTGTACACAATCGGTCAATTGCAGCTTGCCGTTGGCTGGAAACTGTACGTTTGTGTCACTGGAATGCACTAATCACCCAAAAAATATTACCGCCAGCCGGCGTGTAAATGGATTTAACTCTTTGAACGTACAATAGTGGTTGTGAAGCAGAAAGTCAGTTTATTTTGCACAATCGGCAAACTGCAGCACCAACTGTGCACGACAGCCACCAAAAAAAAAAAGGGTGTATGTCACTTTAAATTTTCGATTCTTTGATAGCTGTGGCCCTAAGTAACGATTCTGTGTCCCTGAGTAACGATTCTGTGTCCCTGAGTAACGATTCTGTGGCCCTAAAGTCTCTGTGGCCCTAACTCTGTCCCTTAATACACACAGGTCTGTCTCTCTTGAATGACCGGAGGCTAATGGAGAATTCTAAGATGGCCGCGATTTATAGCTCCACCATTACACAGTGCTGGCTGGCTGCTGATTGGCTAATGCGATCACATGTCATAAATGCATTATGGGTCAGCGCGCCTTGTCTGCGCGCCTTCCCAGAGATCCCCGCCCCATCTTCTCTGTCCATTTTCTCCGTCGCCACACATGTCGCCGCCATTTTTGCGAAAATTCGATTCGTGCATCCGAAGTTTGCTAATCTTCGGATTCGTCGCGAATAGAATTTTTCCAAATCTTCGGAACGAATTTCACTTCGTCATGTTCGATTCGCTCATCTCTATTTGTGAGCATTAATAATTTTAGTATATATTAAGCAAAAATATAATATTAGATAAAAATGTGCACATCTATCATAATCAATAGCACCATGTTGTTATTCTCCTGGTCCTATTGTTTCAGAAAATGTATGCTTGGGCGGGGATACATATATATTGGTACAATTGAGTAAATAAAATCTACATTTATGATAGAGATGGGAGATATAATAAAACTGAATCTGGTGCAGCTGTGCATAGTAACAAATGAGTTTCTAGGTTTTATTATCAAAGCTTAATCGAAAAAGCTGAAGTTAGAAGCTGAATAGCTAATATGAAGGGAGAGGAGACAAGCATGTAGCAGTTAGAATAACTTTAATATAATTTTAAGAAATGCACTTGTAAAAGCATGTAGCATTACTGTAAATCCCTGCCATCAAAAGGTCACGGTCCAGGTCCGCCTGATAGTGGAATACTCTGCGGTCCAGCTGATTGGCAGTGCTGGAGGCTCCCAGGGCTTCCTGATTACTGTGCAACGCTGTCTCGAGTGGAAGTGATCTCAGGACCGGACGTGATGGAGGAATGTGGTGACACATTTGCGGAGCGTGCGCTCCTTCTTCAGGCCCTGTAGGCGCCTTTTCTTTTATGGGCAATATTGATAACGGTCGGCGGACTACAGAGCCCAGGGGTCGCACATTTAAACAATACAAATGATCAAACAACAACATGCATTACATTATCCACCTCCCGCCCACCATATAGTCCAATGACGGGCGCAAGGTGGTTCTCTCATTCTGGGAGGACGTCATATGACGTCCTCCCATTCTCACTGCGCATGCGCGGCTCAGGGAGCGTGCGGCGATCGGTGGTGCACTGTGTCCCTCGGACACAGCGGATCATCGATCTACGGAAAGAGCCGAAGATGTCAGCTCAGTCATGTGATCAGCTGTGTCCAATCACAGCTGATCACATGTGAACAGGGAAATGCCAGTTATCGGCATTTCTCTCCTCACGAGCTGTCACTCTGACAGCTCAAGAGGAGAGGAGAGCTGGTATTCGGCATTCCGCAGAGTGTGCCCTGATGATCAGTGTGGCCCCAGAAGTGCCACCTGTCAGTGTCTATCAGTGCCAACTGCCAGTGATGAACAGTGCCACGTGCCAGTGCCACATCAATGCCACATATCAGTGCCTACCAGTGCACATCAATGCCACATATCAGTGCCCATCTGAGCTGCCTTTCAGCGTTACCCATCAGTGCCAGTCAGTGCCACCTATCACTGCTGCCAATCAGTGCCACATATCAGTGCCAGTCAGTGCCGCCTATCAGTGCCAGTCAGTGCCGCCTATCAGTGTGCATCAGTGTCTCCTATCAGTGCCAGTCAGTGTCGCCTAACAGTGCCAGTCAGTGCCACCTAACAGTGCCAGTCAATGCCGCCTATCAGTGCCAGTCAGTGCTGCATATCAGTGCCGCCTATCAGTGCCATATATCAGTGCTGCCTTTCAGTGCCCATCAGTGATGCCTGTCAATGCCCATCAGTGCCACCTACCATTGCCTCCTCATCAGTGCCACCTATCAGTGTCCATCAGTGCAGCCTATCAGTGCCATTCACTGCAGCCTCATTAGCGCACATCAGTGGTTTTTGGTTTGTTTAAAAAAAAAGAAAAACCCAGAGGTGATTAAATACCACCAAAATAAAGCTCTATTTGTCACCAAAAAATGATAAAAATTTCATATGGTTACAGTGTTGCATGACCGCGCAATTGTCATTCAAAGTGTGACAGCGCTGAGAGCTGGAAATTGGCCTGGGTGGGAAGGGGGTATAAGTGCCCTGTAGGCAAGTGGTTAAAATGATGAATCAAAACATAAAAATTACAAAATAAATAAATAAAACACACTTACTATGCACAGCTGCACCAGATTCTGAGTACTCCAGTTTTAGTAACCCCCTAAAATGGTTCACAGAAGAAAATGTGTATTTATTGTTCTTTGGAGATTGTATGTAATTTATTGCACTATTTTTTTTTCACTAGCACTTTACAGGTAACATTGGTTATATTTGTATATAGGTTTTGTTGTACATATATTTATATTATGTAACCAAGATAGAGAACAAAGGGACATGACCTCAAACTAACAGGAGGAAAGTTCAAAACTAATCTTAGAAACAGGGGCGGACTGACAACTCATGGGGCCCCTGGGCAATAGGGGATCATGGGGCCCCTGTGTCCTTGCCCACACTCAAAAAAGCCTAAAAAAAGGTACCAGGGGCATTTCATGGGGCCCTCTACTGACCCCGGGCCCTCGGGAATGATCAGTCCGCAACTGCTTAGAAAATATTATTTCACCGAAAGAGTAGATGCTGCCTGGAATAGATTTCCAGTAGAGGTAGTGAGTCAGTCAACAGTAAGTGGCTTCAAACATGTTTGGGACAAACATAGGTTTAGATTCAGGCAAAAAAAACAAATATGAGTTTGTTAAAAATGAGGCAGACTCAATATCAATGGACCACTTTCTCTGCCATCACTCTATGTTTCTAGGGTAGTAGATATACTTTAGCCCAGTTTTACTTTTTTTGCATTTATTTGAATACTTTCACCGATGCTTTTGAACAGCTGCTGTGCAGGAGACTAATATATTTAGTTTGTTTAAATGCAGCATATTTAGAGTATAGACAATTTAACATTTACAAATATTTTTTATTTATTAACTTGACACAGTTTTGGGTTTTAGATTTAGTAGGAATTCAGTCGAAATTGTATAAGCAGTGTTGTGTCTGTGAGAGCTAGTAAAGATTTGGTGCATTTTTATCAAAAATATTGTTTTGATAAACATTTGCAAAACTATCACAGGTCCTACAAAATCAGTAGCACCATGTGTTTACTCTACTAGCCCTATGGTTTGGGGGTGTTTTATAAACTCTGGACACTGAAAGTGAAAAATAAAAAAGGGAAAAATTGGGTAAAGAGACACACTGTCCACAATGGGGAAAATCACCACTGACCACCAATTTTATGTGGGTCTGACCACTGATCACCAACATTAAAGGGACACACACCACTGACTATAAATATTTAAAGGGGAAATGCTCACAACTAAAATCTGCAAGCTGTTCTTTGCATTACATAGTCCTGACCCCTGCACTCTGACTGCAGCACTATATATGCTATGTCCTCAACTAAACACTAATATAAACAAATCTGGAGGTATTTTAAGACAAAGTATTAAAAAAATGTAACGGTTATTAAATAGCACCAAAAGGAAGCTGTGTCTCTCAAAACATGATATACCATTCGTACAGTGTTGACTGCCAATGTGTTTGTCAGTCAAACTGTCACAGCACAGAAAACTGAAAAATGACCTGGTAATGAAAAAGTATGCAAAGGCGACTACTCAATTGCTTAAAGTCAGTCTTTATATGTAACAACATTTGCCCCTTAACAGCTTTCAGCTAATATTTTTAAATGCTGAAATCTTTAGGTCTTCTTCATTATTTTTACAATTTGTGTTTAAAACTTCAAATTTATGTTGCATAAATGTTCTAATATACATGAAAAATAAATAAACCAACACAATTGTGGTTGCTGATGTAACAATATTTTTTTCACTGTAATTTAGAAATGGAGCAAAGTTGTTTTATTTATTTCTCATGTGGGTATGATAGGTGTGACACACTTTTATGCTAGCAAGTTTCCAGTAGAATTTTAGTGTCTCAGCAAATCACTGTGCAGGGATATACATCTACATAATATACATGAAAGCCACACTGCCTTATCAAGGCCCCTTTGTTAAGTGTAGTCCATAACTCTATTGAGGGAGCTCCCTTCTTGTGACATATGCATACACTCACTGGCCACTTTATTAAGTACACCTGTTCAATTGCTTGGTAACACAAATTTCTAATCAGCCAATCACATGGCTGAAACTCAATGCCTTTAGGCATCTAGTCGTGGTGAAGACAACTTGCTGAAGTTTAAAATGAGCATCAAAATGGGGAAGAAGTAGGATTTAAGCGACGTTGAACGTGGTTGGTTGTTGCCAGATGGGCTGGTCTAAGTATTTTAAAAACTGCTAATCCACTGGGATTTTCATGCATAACCAGGGTTTACAGAGAAGCAGCTGTGTGGACAAAAATGCCTTGTTGATTTCAGGATTCAGAGGAGAATAGGCAGATGGTTCAAGATGATAGAAAGGCAACAGTAACTCAAATAACCACTTGTTACAACCAAGGTATGCAGAACACCATGTCTGAATGCACATCATGTCAAACCTTGAAGAAGATGGACTACAGCAGCAGAAGACCACACAGAGTGCCACTTCTGTCAGCTAAGAACAGGAAACAGAGGTTACAATTCACAGAGGCTCACCAAAATTGAACAATAGATGATTGGAAAAACGTTTCCTGATCTGATAAGTGTCGATTTCAGCTGGGACATTCAGATGGTAGGGTCAAAACTTGGCGTAAAAAACACGAGAGTATGGATCCATCCTGCCTTGTATTAGCGGTTCATGGATGTGCAGCCAACAAATCTGCAGCAACTGTGTGATGTTATCATGTCAATATGGACCAAAATCTCTGAGCAATGTTCCCAACACCTTGTTGAATCTATGCCATGAAGAATTAAGGCAGTTCTGAAGGCAAAAGGAAGTCCAACCTGGTACTAGCAAGGTGTGCCTAATAAAGTGGCCGGTGAGTGTATATCAATGAACAAATTGAGGACACCTATGCTTACAGGTAGCCCATTCCTCCTTAAGCCTTGGTTCAGACTGTGCAGGCTAGGCTGCAGGTGTGGGTATCGCGTCTGTTCCAGCACACTCAACCACCCACAGCCAAATTGTGCTCGTCCTTCAAGATTAATTCTACATGGCACTCCCACGTATCTCATCCTGCAGCTTGTTTATGGGTGCGGGAACCACAGGGAAATCACATGGTCAAAAAAGACCATGCAATTTCCCTGCGGCAGCATTTTTAAAAAGGTGCATGCACCTTTTTTTGCAGAAAATGCAGACATGGCAGCCCCAGGGGCGGACTGACCATTTGGAAACTCGGGCACTGCCCGTGGGCCCAGGGTCAGTAGGGGGCCCCATGAGATGACCCTGGTACCTTTTTCATAGGCTTTTTTGAGTTTGGGTAAGGACACAGGGGCCCCATGATCCCCTATTGCCTGGGGGCCCCATGAGTTGTCAGTCTGCCCCTGGGCAGCCCATTCAAATGAATGGTCTGTCATGCCCGCATAAGTGTGGGTACAGAAACACACTTATAGCCCAATATTGAACACCTTTGGCTGAATCCTGCTTGTTGCCTGGCACCCATGGCTGATTCTTGCAGATGGCTTAGACCTAGTAGCAGTACCATTGTTTGCTCATTGCAGCTTATCTATTTTGTTTATTTGTTGAAAATATAAAGATTTCTTCAGTTAAAAATTTTAACTGAGAACTATTCAGAGGCCAAAAGTACCCTTTTAACATATAATAATAAATATTTCATCATCAGGCCAAAAGCTGCGAAATGAAAGCTGGACATGCCTTGATAGTATTTTTCATTCAGTATGCAGAATGAATGGACAAATCTTCCACTGTGCCCAATAGCGGCAACATCTAATTGGATGCGGCAGCTTTTTGGCCAAAAATGTTCTTCCTGACTGCTTGGATTATTAAATCAAGGGATTGTGGGTGGAAGGTAGCCAACAGGGCCATCCACTGAGTGAATTTCAGCTGTTTTTTTTTTTTTAGGAACTGGCCCACATTTGTGCAGTGTATGGCCAACCTTAGTGGCAATTCTAAGTCAGTGACACCCGAAAACAGCCCCAAGGAAACTATTCGGAAAGAAATCTTTTCTAATCACCATAGCTCCCTCAAGGATAAATCATATGTCACCCAGAGGCTCTCTCCTCCCTAGATAGGCTACTGTAAGCTTGGCTGAAACAAATTTGCAAGTTTTATCGTGGCCTGTAGTGTTTTTACTTGAGGGATGATCCCGTTATGACTGCATATCCAACCACCCAATTAAGTACTCAGGCAGCCTAATTGAAGTTGTCTGTTAGACCATTTCTTTTAACAAGTGTCTTAGTGGTTGTAGTGGTTTGTTGTCTTTCCCTCATACCTTTGGGTCACTTAAATAAACAGCCTGTCTTTTTTAGAATAAAATAGTCCCCAGAAGACCCATTCTGATTGATTTGAAGTCCTACAGGAGACATTGTTAACATCTTATTTACTTAAGTGACAGTTTTATACCAGAAGGCGCCTGCATTCCTTTTTCAGCTACAAACACTGCTCCCTCTCCCCCTTGCCCTGGCAGTCAGCCCTATTCCTACACCTCACAAGACCACTGTCTCAAAACTTGTCTGCTATACATCTTTGTTATGGGGTCTCTTTGGGAAAATATGCTCACAAAACAGGATTGCTAAGCAATGAGTTTGTAGTAATACTTTGAAGTGTAAAATACAAGCATCTAATGAATAAATCAGCATACAAACAAGGAATCTGAATGAAAGTGGTTGGTACTTTTATATTATTTGATGCAATTGCACATATTTTACTTCTGCGGGAAAAACAATCAATAGAAACCTTTCTTTCGTATAAAAAATACTTAAAATTGGTTCTCAAAATACATTCTAATATTATAGTTGCCTCAAATGTTATGTTTTTTCTATAGTTTAAAGTGATGCGTCCTCCATTAGGAGATGTACATTAACAAGAGTGCACAGCTTAGATATAAATACGTAACTGCAAACACTAAGGAGTAGCAAAATAGAGGGCTGAAAATACAGATGTCATTGAATATAAGAGCTAGTCTACATTGCTGTCACAGACTATGGTCTATGGTGTCAGGGGTGGCAAGAAGTCACCCATATATCATATTGCTGATTGTCATCAAGACATTACTATGATTAATTTGTCTGGGCCTTTGTTGTTTCTAAGTCAGCAAAGTTAGCAAATTTTTTATGCAGTAGTGTCCTGGTACTACAAACAAGAAATCTGAAAAAAAAGCAGTTGGTACGTTTTGATTTTTTTAATGCAATTGCACATTTTTACTTGGACCAGAAAAACGATCAATAGAAACCATTTTTTTGTAAAGATTATTTTACATTTGTTTTAGAAACACATTGCATTACATTTTACAGTTTTCTCAGATGTGATGTTTTGTTTATAACCTCAAATGTTATGTCCTCCATTAGAAGATGTTTGCTGTACCTTAACAGGAGTGTATCGATGAGATATAAGTAGTTGCCAATACCAAAGAGTAGCAAACTAGAACACAGATGTGATTGTATGTGTAGCACTACCCTCTTAGGAGTTGCTGAGTTTTTGGGTCCCGCTATAGTCCTGCACAGCCAGGAAGCATGCTTTTTCTTCAGACCCTGCACACTGGAGACAGTAAACAGTCCTTGAGCTTGTTTTTCTTTTGTTTTATTAAGGGGTATTGAACTTGAATAGGGCTGAGAAATGTGTCACCCCCTCTTTTTTCTTTTTTGGTCTTGATCTCTTAGATTGTAGGGCCCTCCTAACCCTCTTGTATTGAACTGTGTGGTTGCTGTATTGTCTCCCTTTATATTGTAAAGTGCTGAGCAAACTGTGCTACATAAATCCTGTATAACAATAATAATAATAACATAGCCAAGAAGAGGGGGTAATACTTATCGTATTTTACTCCAGTGTGAGGTATGGTGGATTCATACATTCAATACTATGGTTCCCTTTGGCTTAAACAGCAGGATGGACATCAGTCTTTTTCTGAAATAAACATAATGTATCTCTTGAGACAAATCATATGTCTTTGATAATTAAATCTCTTCTGACAGTGGCAGGTGTAATAAAGTTTCAGTTGTCCTTATTTGGAATATCTGCCTGCACTTTATATCATTTTAAATATCTGTTTCCTGTATTAGTGAGACTGATTTCTATTACTGTTTAGTTTTCTTTGGTTTCATTGCCATCTGGTACTAATTAACCAATGAATGTTTTTAATTAGGATGATGCTGCCCCCTATATTGGGGGGCTGTTTTTGTTAGAAATACTTGTATTTTATTTGCCTTATATATGCTTTGAGGAAGGCTTTGGCCGAAATACGTCAGCTTTTATGGATCATGTTATGTCCGTGATGTACTAATAAAGAACTCATGAAGAAGTGATCGTGTTGCCGGCTATGTCTTCATATGTTCAATGGTAAACTGTATTCTTACTTTAATATATAAACAAAGACTAGGCCTTTTTAAGCAATGTGATGTGGACTGATGAATTAAAGATAGAGTTGATTGGTCACAGTAACTGTGTTTGGCACAAACCAAAGATGGCTTTAACCACTAGCCTACAGAGCACTTATACCCCCTTTCTGCCCAGGCCAGTTTTCAGCTTTCAGCGCTGTCACACTTTGACAATTGCGCGGTCATGCAACACTGTACCCATATGACATTTTTATCATTTTTTTTTTAGACAGATAGAGCTTTCTTTTGGTGGTATTTAATCACCTCTGGGTTTTTTATTTTTCGCTAAACAAACCAAAAACAACTGAAAATTTTGAAAAAAAAACAGTTTTTTTCTTAGTTTTTGTTATAAAATTTTGAATATAAGTGATTTTTCTCCTTCACTGATGTGCGCTAATGAGGCTGCTGTGATGGGCACTGATGGGCACTGATGAGGCACTAGTAGGTGCCACTGATGGGCATTGACAGGCATCACTGATGGGCACTGAAAGGCAGCACTCATATATGGCACTGATAGGCGGCACGATAGGCGGCTCTGATAGGTAGCACTGACTGGCATTGATAGGTGGCACTGACTGGCACTGATAGGTGACACTGAAAGGCAGCTCAGATGGGCACTGATATGTGGCATTGATGTGCACTGGTAGGCACTGATATGTGGCATTGATGTGGCACTGACAGCTGGCATTGATGAGCACTGACAGGTGGCACTGCTGGGGCTACACTGATTATCAGGGCACACTGATCACCAGTGCCCTGATGATCAGTGTACATGTCCCCTCCGAGGAATACTGATTACCGGCTCTCCTCTCCAGCTGTCAACATGACAGCTGGTGAGGAGAGAAATGCAGATAACCGGCATTTCCCTATTTACATGTGATCACCTGTGATTGGACACAGCTGATCCCATGACCGAGCCGACATCTTCGGCTCTTTTCGTTGATCGGTGATCTGCTGTGTCCGAGGGACACAGCGCACCCCTTCCTCCCCAGTGCCATTATTACAGTGTCAGTGTTTTTTTTTTTTTTGCACTGATCACTGTATTGGTGTCACTGGGGATGTCAGTGACCCCAAGTCAGTCCCCCCCAGTGTCAGAATGTCTGCCGCAGTCCTGCCACCCGTACTTCCCCATTGACTGCCCAACCTGGAATTCAGGTGGAAATAGCAAATTTAACTACTCCCCTTGATTTTTGGAGCTGTTTTTCACGGAATATCTGTAAGCGTTGATTGTGGATCAAAGCAATTTATATGCACAACAATTTATCGCTGCCAACCCAAATTCAAACCTTGCCAGACCAGTCGCATGAAAACTCATTACGGTTTTTGAATTTACATTATTTTGGGACTAACCCTCAACATTGGCATTACTAAAAAAATGAATTGAGGTTGTATTGGTCCGCAGACCCAATTTATCATATGTGTTCTCTGCTGCCATGGCCAGGCAAAGATATGAGAGTATAATGTGTTTTATGCATTTCAACAACAGTACACCTCGAGGTAATCCTGAATTTGACCGGCTCCACAAAATTCAGCCCCTTGCAAATCACCTTAACCAAAAATTTGCAGATGTCTATACTCCCCAGCAAAACATCTGCGTTGATGAGTCCCTCATTAATTTTTCTGGCCGCCTTGCATTCAAACAATTTCTCCCCTGCAAGCGTGCCAGATATGGGGTCAAGATGTAGAAGATCTGTGAGAGGACAACAGGCTATACTTATAAGTTTTGGATTTACGAGAGAAAAGATAGTCACGAGGAGCCCCCCAGGATGCCCAGATTACATGGGGAGCAGTGGCAAGATAGTTTGGGACTTGGTGTCATCCTTTTTCCATATGAGGTACCACTTATACGTGGACAATTTTTATTCAAGCGTGCCACTATTTAAACATTTGTTCAATCTTGGAACTGGCGCTTGTGGCAAAGTGTGACCTAATGTGTGCCCACCATTAGAAGTGGGTGGATGCAGGGCGATATATTCTAATGGTGGGCGTACCACACACTTTTTTCTGGCAGAGATTTCTTCTCATTTTTTCATTCAGTCCACAGGCTGCATACAAAAAAATAAGAACATAGTATATACACCCAACAAGGATCAGCAATGTACTGGTACATCACTGGACTTTGAATAGTTATACCAGGATGATGCCTACAGCTGCAGGCATCATCGTTTTTCTCAGCCGGCGATCGACTTTCATGTAAAAGCAATCCTATTGGCTAATTAGCTGCAGGATTGCTTTTACAAGCAGCGGGAGATGATGACCCCCCTCCCCCGTTGCCTTCCACGGCCTTCTTGGGCAGTCCCGTGCTATCGGGGGAACCTGAGAATGCAGCCAGTGTTTCTGCCAGCTGACCATAGAGCTGATTGGAGACCAGTGGGGTGTCAATCATCTCTGTAGTCTAAGAATTTGTAAGCTACAAGCCTTTCATCACTTCAGTTTCGCGGGATATAAACAGCGCCATTTGTAAATTGGGAAAGCATCTGATCACACCGATTTTGGTTTGATTAGATAATGTAAGGGCAGAGGAGATATCCAGAGTCTGATAGACCCCAGATTTCTCAAAAAAGAATATATGATAATGGCCATTGAAGTTATAGGGGATATTTGCATTCCATGTGAAAGCATTAAAAGTGATAAAAAAAAATGAAAGGTACAGTGTAGAAATAATAAAAAAAAACAAAATAACTAAAAAAAAAATCGCCCCTCCCATGCGCGCACACCTGTGTGCACAAGCCTTGACCCTGTGCCGCTATGTAAACAGTGATTGCACCATGCATGTGAGGTATTGCCGTGAATGTCAGATCAAGGCCAGTAATTCTAACACTAGACCTCCTCTGTAAATCTAAAATGGTAGCTTTTAAATGCTTTTAAAGCGTTGCCTATGGATATTAAAATGTATGCAGTTTGTCGCCATTGCACGGGGCATGTGCAGTTTTATAGCATGTCATGTTTCGTATCTATTTACTCGGCATACCATTATCTTTTATATTTTACCAAATAATTGGCCAATATATTGTGTTTTTATGCATTAAAAGTAAAAAAAGTGTATTTTTTTTTTAAATTTGCATTTGAAAAATTGCTACGCGAGTACTATGTGCCATAACAAATTGTAGTACCCACCATTTTATTTATTAGGGTGTCTGCTTTAAAAAAATATATAATGTTTGGGGTTTAAATTAATTTCCTAGCAAAAAATACTGATTTTTTTTCATGTGAACAAAAAGTGTCAGAAAAGCCTTGGTCTTCTGCTAGTTAGAAGAGTGAATGATGTGTGGCATAAACTTCTAATGCTGGGCATAGAATGCCCCCACCCCCCAAAACGACCCCTTTTTGGAAAGTAGACACCCCAAACTATTTGCTGAGAGGCATGTAGAATTTATTTTTTACCACAAGTTTTTGGAAAATGACAAAAAAAAAATATTTTTTTTTACACAAAATTGTCATTTAAACGATTAACTGCTCACACATGCCATGGGTATATGTGGAATTACTCCTCAAAATACATTCTGCTACTTCTCCCGAGTATGGGGGTACCACATGTGAGAGACGTTTTAGCAGTCTAGCCAAGTACAGGACCCCAAAATCCAATAAGCACCTTCAGGCTTTTAAAGGCCTTTATTTCCTCATTACACTTCCAGACTACCTATCACAGTTTCGGAGACCCTGAAATGCCAGGATAGCACCTAACCCCCCCAAATGACCTCTTTTTGGAAAGTAGACACCCCAAGGAATTTGATAAGAAGCATGGTAAGTATTTTGCAGATCTCATTTGTTGCCACAAGTTTTTGGAAAATGAAGAAAAAAACAAAAACATATTTTGTCTATTCTTTTTTTATATTTCAAAACCTTGTGAGATAAAATGAGATCTGCAAAATACTCACCATGGTTCTTTTTAAATTCCTTGGGGTGTCTACTTTCCAGAAAGGGATCATTTAGGGGGGTTTGGTGCTATCCTGGCATTTCAGGGCCTTCGAAACTGTGATAGGTAGTGAGGAAGTGTAATGAGGAAGGCACCTTCAGGCTTTCAAAGTGGTCATTGGATTTCAGACTCCTGTATGTGGCTAGGCTCCCAAAAAGTCTCACACACATGGTATCCCCAAACTTGGTAGAAGTAGCAGAATGTATTTTGGGGTGTAATTCCACATATACCCATGGCTTGTGCAGGAAATAAATCATTTAAATGACAACTTTGTGTAACAAAAACTTGTGGAACAAAATAAATCTTCCATGGACTCAATATGCATCTCAGCAGATAGCTTAGGGTGTCTACTTTCCGAAAAGGGGTCATTTGGGGGTGTTTGTACTATCTTGATATTTTAGCACCTCAAGAAATGTGATGGGCAGTCAGAAAGTAAAAGCTGTGTAAATTCCATTATCTATACCATAGTTTGTAGACGCTATAACTTTCACACAAAGCAATAAATATACACTAACTGGGATAACCAAAAACATGTAGCAGAATGCATTTTGGCCTAAATTTATGACAAAATTTTAGTTTTTTTGGGATATTTTTTATGACTGAAATGAGAAAATATTGTTTTTTTCAAAAATTTTATTTTTCTACAAAATTTTTCTGTTTATAAAAATAAAAAGCGCACAGGTGATCAAATACCACCAAAAGAAAGCTCTATTTGTGTGAAAAAAAGGACATAAATTTCATTTATGTACCATATTGCATGTCTGCGCAATTGTCCGTTAAACTAGCGCAGCGCTGTATAGCAAAACAATGGCGTAAATTGCAGTATCTATAGTTTGTAGACGCTATAACTTTCACACGAAGCAATCAATATACACTTATTGGGATTTTTTTTACCAAAAACATGTAGTAGAATACATTTTGGCCTAAATTTATAACTAACTTTGAGTTTACTATATATTTTTATAGCTGAAATTAAAAAATATTGTTTTTCTTCAAATTTTCAGTCTTTTTTTGTTTATAGCATGAAAAATAAAAAGCGCACAGGTGATCAAATACCACCGAAAGAAAGCTCTATTTGTGTGAAAAAAAGGATGTAAATTTTGTTTGGGTGCAGCATTGCATGACTGTGCAATTAGCAGTTTAATTAGTGCAGTGCCGAGCAGCAAAAAGAGGCCTGGTCAGGAAGGGGGGTAAATCCTCAGGAGGGCAAATATATATATATATATATATATATATATATATATATATATATATATATGTGTGTGTGTAATCAATCTTTATAAAGATGGAAAAGGATATAAAAAGATATCCAAAACCTTGAATATGCCAGTCAGTACTGTTCAATCACTTATTAAGAAGTAGAAAGTTCTGGGATCTCTTGATACCCAGGCAAGGTCGGGTAGACCAAGAAAGATTGCAGCCCCAACAAAGAAAAACCCACAGGTAACCTCCAGAGAAATACAGACTGCTCTGGAAAAATTTGGTGTGTGTGTTTTATTTTTCTAAGGAGCACAATACAACAATGCCTAACAAAAATTAGCTGCATAGTCAAATTGCCAAAAAGTAGCCTTTACTGTAGCCTTTACACAGAAAAGCTTGGTGAGGCATGTCAAGGTGTTGTGGGGCATATTGTAACTGGGATTTTTTTGTGGCATTGGCTCAGTAAAGGCTTCTTTCTGGGAACTTGACTATATATACTATATATACTTGAATATAATTTTTATTTTAGAATGGATCGTGGCCATCTTGTTGTTTGGAAACTTCAATATTGATTTAATTTGGATCTTGGTTCATTTGGATTTTAGCTGCTTAATTCTACTAAGCTATAAGGTGGTCCTGTTTTTCTTTCTACCTATGCATTTGGGAGAATTAGAACATCTTTTTGGCTGAAGTGCTGAAGTGTATCACAGTGGAAAAGGTCCAGTTTGGAAAACATTGGGGATCTCCGGCCGTGATTCTATGAAATACGCGCTCTGACCGCTAGATTGGTGGTCAATATATTGTGGTAAGAGGCTGTGTGTGCAGTTTGTTGCTGGAGGATCTTTTCTTTTTGGCATCACTATTTTCTCAAATACACTGGTTGGGGGAATCCCAGGTGTACCTATTGGATATCTTCTGAGGACTGCACATTTAGACTTTTGAGAACCACCTTTTATAATTCATGTATTTTGACATACCATTTGCAATTTTTAGATGATTTTTAGTGCTACATTTTATTATATTATTGTTATTGAATTTATTGCCAGCAATTGTGCTTTTCATTTTCATTATTAACCTGAGCGCAGGTTATCATTGTTTACATTTATTTATTATATAGTTTTGGGAAATCTAAAGAAGATTGTACAGAGATTGTATGGTCGTCTTTATACACCTAAAATTAACTGGTTGCACTTTTGGCCAATAATTGTTAACAGCATCCCAAACTCACAAGCTAACACAAATTTTTTTCCATGTGGAAAAACGAGTGACAAACGCAGCAAAAAAGCACAGTAAAAAATATGCAAACTGCAACACACCAAAATGTCCCATGAGCTACTTTGCCATGTGTAGGGCAACACATTGAAATCAAAGAGCTGCTCTACTGTATGTCACAGGAAAAATAAGCCAAAAAAGTATCACACTACGATAGGTGTTAATGGGGCATGAAAGTGAAACTGATATGTTTACACAAGAAATATGAGGTTCCATTCACATCTGTGGGTTTCCAAATACATGACAAACTGCACAGAAAATGCATGCTTTGCCATGCGTTTCAGAAACATGCTGCAAATGTGTATTGTGCTTGTGTTGTCATTACATGTTAAATGCACCCCAAGTGTGGCAAATGCACTTAGAACTGCAGTAAAAACGCTCAATGCCCTGCTCCAAAAAAAGATCTAAAGCTTCTCTGGGGCGATTGTTGCATGGAGGGCAGCCCGCTCCAAACCAAAAAAGAAGAAAGCATGCGGGAATGTGAGTTTTCCCTTTGTAGAGATGTGAATGGGGCCTGACAACTGAATGTCTCCGTCCACTCCTTCCAGAATAAAAAAAATTGTTGAACTCACTGCATTACAGGAAATTAAAGCATGTGACTGTGGTGGTGGTGTACCCTGTGTGGAGGCTCCAGGATGCTGAGCTTGGCAGGTAAGCTGCTGGTCCAGTCTGCAGAGGTCAGCAGCTAAGCGGCTGGTAGCTGTATTCTCTGGCTGAGAGTCCACTGGAGAATTGTGCAGGGTGAATAACAGGCTGCAGTGTGGAACACAAGCCGCCTCTTGCTGCCTGGTGGCTTCTGGGTGTATTTGGCAGCTGTCGTAGACTGTCATTGCCTTTAATATCACTTTAAATGTCCTGCTTGGGTGATTGACTCGCTGATTTCCCATAAGTCCTCACTAAGATATAATCAAATGAGATACCTCCAAAGGGTTAAATAATTTTAATGGGATGTAGACCCTGCAGTTTTTCTCATTAGAACACTGCATCAGGTGATTATACTCAACCAGACCCAAACTTTCAGAATTAGTATAAATAGGACATGGTGAAACATAAAGATGTTTCTTCAGAGCAATTGTTTTTTTCTGAACAAAAGTGGAGCTACTCTTTAAGATTACATTAGGATTAATGTATTGCACACGGTATACACAATTTTTCCACAATTTCTTTTAGACCTTATTTTCTAAGTATCATCCGCATTTATCTTGTGAGGGCCCCAAAAAAGGGAAACTTGATATTTCTCAGATGTCAATAGAGTAAATATGCCACACACAGCAAATGTAGTACTTCTATTTTTTGTTGTAGACCACATTGGCTAAACCACATACTCATTTATCTTTTGAGGAATCCAAAAAATTTAAAACTTTGTATATTTTAGATTCCAGTAGAAGTACGATTTCTATAATACATTTTAGACCTCATTGGCTAAACCGCATCATCATTTAGCTTTGGAGTGTCCGAACAAATTAAGTTTAGATTTTTAACTGTAAATGGAAGAAATATGGTACACACTAGATGAGCATAATTTTAATACATTTCTAGGAAGTCTCATTTGTTAAAACATTTATCTCATGAAGCTATAGAAGACAAAGAACATCATAAAGTGTTTATTTTCTTTTATTACTTTTAGGTATGCTGTGTGAATGGGAACACATAACTAACATGTTGGCTGCATTTTAAACAGGAGGGACAACAGTGCCAAAGAGGGGACAGTTGATTGGTGCCATTGTCACACATGACCTTTCCTAGCACAAGGTGGCATGGGTCAGAATCCTCTCAGCATGGCCCTGAAGGAGACTTTGAGTGTGATTGAAACCTACTAAGTGTGGCCCCATGCTTACCCTCTTTCCAGCTTGATGTGCCATAATGTATGCCTCTCATCCTGCCTATATATTTTACTTTTTTCTTACTATCTTCCTGTATATTCTCAGACAAGGTATGGCCATTCCCACAGTCCACATTGCTTGAGCCCACTTGGCAGTAAACTTCAGTTGCAGAAAAAGCACAGGCAGTTTCTTTTCCCTAGCTGTTATCCCTCCCTCTATGCGATTCATGCTCTCTTGCTCATTATCTGATTAAATAAACTTTGTATCTCATTAAAGAATGGTGACAAATCTTCTGTGCGCTTGATAGGGTACTAGTTGGTGCACATTAAGGTTCAGATCCTTTCTTGTGTAAAAACAAGATTTCCTCAAGATGGTATAGCCACAGGTAGATCCCCCCCCCCCCCTTTGAGTGATGTTGAAATTGGGAAGGTCTCTTTAACACAAAGGATGAAGGCAAGTATTGGCTAAAATTTAAATAAGGGGCAGAAGCAGACTTCAGCAGAGGTTGAACCCTTAAGGATGGTGAACTAATCTGGTGAAGCAAGTTCGTTGGAAGCTTGGAGAGGCTTGAAATAAAATACTGGTGTAACCCTGTAACAGGGCACATGCTGTAGCCAGTGTCCTGAGGTTTCAGGATGTGATAATCTGTGGTGTAAAGTGTACTGAACTGAACAATTAAAATTAACACAGTCACTTGCAACTTGTGATGATCTGGGTTATGGAACCCTCTCCCACAGTTTGTAGAATTTGCAGCGTGAGTGGTAGTCTCTCTGTTGGGGGGCCCGGTGTTCTCTTGGTCCCTCTATTAAGAAGTGATGCAGATGGCAGCACTATGATACACCTGCCTGCAGGATTTACTGTCCTGCTAGTCAGCAATACCAGCGGTCTGCAGCCCTCTTTCCTTCTCTGCAAAGTAGCCTGGCCCAGCCTAGATAGCCGAAGTCCTGCATGGCATTCTCCACATACACACACACGTCCTGCAGCTCTCACCATTTACTTCCTTTCTGTAAAGTTCCCAGGCTTCTTAATATATACGCTCCCGCCCCTTTGCCAGCTCTCCTGGGAAATGTAGTCTGTTAACTCCTTGTCTGAGTGCAGAAGTCTTGCTACCAGCATACAAGTTCAATAAAGTCTGGATAACTGAACCTCAGAACATTGCCATATTGTGTTTAAATAACATCCTGTAATCAGCATTAGTGCAGTGTGTTACAAACTACTGTGCATTCTCCTGCATCAAGTGACTGATAACATGCTCAATTAATTCAGCTGAATCCTCAATGACCTTTTGCAGGGCAATGGTGGAATTAACTGTAGAAGCAGAGGAAGAGGAGGGCACATTTGCTGTAAGAGGAGGAGGATGATGAAGGCTTCAGTATCCATTCCACCATCTCCTTTTCATACTCTGGCCGTATAGCATAAGCAGTGCCAGGAGCACTTTTACCTGCAGATGCACAACCTGCTCACCCCCTGCTAGCTGCATTTTATTAATCTCTGCCTCTCCCTTTAAGCCTCCTAGGCATGATGATAACTTCTTGTCATCATGAGTGCAATGCTCAATGAGTTGCTCAATGAGTGCCTTCAATGAGTGCCTTCACATTGCCTAATTTTATTAGCAGCTATGGCAATAGGGGGGATGTGGTGTTTTGGTGCACTTGACACTTTAGAGATTTTGTTCCACCTGTTGAACAAAAAGAAAAATAAAGTCCAGCTATGATAAAAAGAAGACGTTTGGGTCTAATCATGTGAATACAATGAGTGATAAACACCACTATACAATTCATAGTAATGAAGCATGAAATAGCCCAGTTAATACAGATGGGGAACATTACACTCTCTGTAGCCCACCACACTAGAATTGACTGTAATGCAGCAGGGGCATTATACAGCACTGTATATAGCACGGTATAATCTGTAGCTATAGTTGTCCCTATCTCATCCAACCCCAACCCACACTGACAAAAGGCTAATGGGAAAGCTGACATGTATAGGAAGGGGGCTGGCAATTTTCCAAGTCTCATTATTGGCTATATTATGCCACCTGGCCACAGTGATCTGTGGGCAATTAGCTTCCGGCACCAAGATGAATAATCTCATTAGTTCATCATTCAGGGAGAATTGCAAACATGTAAAACTCACATCGTACCTGACTCAACAATGAACTCAAACCTTCCCCACATGGCCAGGCTCATTCAACTCACCTTTTCTGATCCCAGGCATTCATTGGCCACCTCTAGCCTGTGGACAGTGAAGAAGAATCAGTACAGTGATGAGCTCATCTAACTTTCACTTTGCTTTCTCTTCCTTCTCATGAACTAATTGGCTCCTTCTTCCACTTTTGCTTTAAACTGTGCTGTACAGGAACTGAAAGAGCCAGATCAAATGTACAGTATGTACTTACACTGCTTCCAATAAAAGAAAACACATCAGTCCCTCCCCTCAAGCCAGAGTACTAGGTGTCATCCTAGACTCCAATCTGTCCTTCCAGCCCCAGGTCCATTCGCTGACAAACTCATGTAGACTTCACCTCCACAACATCTCCAAAATACGTCCGTTCCTAACCCCGGAAACCACTAAGCAACTCATTCACTCCCTCATTATATCATGCCTCGACTACTGTAACTCCCTCCTCATTGGCTTACCTCACCGCAGGCTATCCCCGCTTCAGTCTATCTTGAATGCTGTGGCCAGACTCATCCACCTTACTAACCACTCCGTATCCGCCACCCCTCTCTGCCAATCCCTCCACTGGCTTCCGATTGCCCAACGGATAAAATTCAAAATGCTAACATTGAATTATAAAGCTGTTCATAACACTGCCCCAAACTACATCACCGATCTGGTATCCAAATACCACCCAAAACGTACTCTCTGCTCCTCACAAGACCTCCTACTC
This sequence comes from Staurois parvus, assembly GCF_062004578.1. NCBI lineage: Eukaryota > Metazoa > Chordata > Amphibia > Anura > Ranidae > Staurois > Staurois parvus. The sequence goes on from NW_028318030.1 coordinate 3,754,660, forward strand.
TCTAGTTCCCTGGTCTCCTCCTCCCATGCCCATCTCTAGGACTTCTCCAGGGCTTCACCCATCCTCTGGAACTCCCTACCCCAATACATCAGACTATCACCTATTCTCCTCACCTTTAGGCGCACTCTGAAAAACTATCTCTTCAGGGAAGCCTACCCCTCCCTCAGCTAATTACTGAACTCCTCCACTCTTCCTACCACTCCATCCCCCACATTCCTCCTGTACCACTATCCCCTCCCTTCTAGATTGTAAGCTCCAAGGAGCAGGGCCCTCCAACCCCTTGTGCATTGAATCGTATTGTTACTGTACTGTCTCGTGTAATGTCTCCCATTATAATTAGAGATGAGCGAAGTATTCAAAAATTCAATTCGGCTGATTCGGCGAATTCGAGGAATAAATTTGATTCGATGCGAATATATTCGCTGCAAATTTAACTTATAAAAGGGTGTTTCTAGGCTTCAGAGAGCCTTCATATTAGTGCAGAACACTGTACCTTTAATTTAAATGCCCTTGGAGTCTGCTGGGGAAGAGAAATAATACTGTCAGTCAGTATGACATGCAGATGAGTGCCGTCGATCTTAGAATCACCGCACACTTCACTCATTTGGGCAGTCACGGGGCCAAAACCAGAGTGTGGAGCCACAGTGTGGCAGTGGAGGCAGCAGCAATGGGAGGCCATACAGCACCCTATGACAAAAATGGGACCCACCAGCAGTGGGAGGAGACCTGAAAGTGGCACATGGCAGAGTGTGGCGATGGAGACAGCAGCAATGGGAGGCCCGTAATCTGCCAGCACCCTATGACAAAAAATGGAACACACCAGCAGTGTGGGGAGACCTGAAAGTGGCACATGGCAGAGTGTGGCGATGGAGACAGCAGCAATGGGAGGCCGTACAGGGACCCATGAGAGACTCTGGACCTGGCAGCAGCATGAGGAGGCGGTACAGGGGCCCATGGCAGATTACGGGCCTGGCAGCAGCAATGGGAGGCCCGTAATCTGCCAGCACCCTATGACAAAAAATGGAACACACCAGCAGTGTGAGGAGACCTGAAAGTGGCACATGGCAGAGTGTGGCGATGGAGACAGCAGCAATGGGAGGCCGTACAGGGACCCATGAGAGACTCTGAACCTGGCAGCAGCATGAAGAGGCGGTACAGGGGCCCATGGCAGATTACGGGCCTGGCAGCAGCAATGGGAGGCCCGTAATCTGCCAGCACCCTATGACAAAAAATGGAACACACCAGCAGTGTGAGGAGACCTGAAAGTGGCACATGGCAGAGTGTGGCGATGGAGACAGCAGCAATGGGAGGCCGTACAGGGACCCATGAGACACTGTGGACCTGGCAGCAGCATGAGGAGGCGGTACAGGGGCCCATGGCAGATTACGGGCCTGGCAGCAGCAATGGGAGGCCCATAATCTGCCAGCACCCTATGACAAAAAATGGAACACACCAGCAGTGTGGGGAGACCTGAAAGTGGCACATGGCAGAGTGTGGCGATGGAGACAGCAGCAATGGGAGGCCGTACAGGGACCCATGAGAGACTCTGGACCTGGCAGCAGCATGAGGAGGCGGTACAGGGGCCCATGGCAGATTACGGGCCTGGCAGCAGCAATGGAAGGCCCGTAATCTGCCAGCACCCTATGACAAAAAATGGAACACACCAGCAGTGTGAGGAGACCTGAAAGTGGCACATGGCAGAGTGTGGCGATGGAGACAGCAGCAATGGGAGGCCGTACAGGGACCCATGAGAGACTCTGGACCTGGCAGCAGCATGAGGAGGCGGTACAGGGGCCCATGGCAGATTAGGGGCCTGGCAGCAGCAATGGGAGGCCCGTAATCTGCCAGCACCCTATGACAAAAAATGGAACACACCAGCAGTGTGAGGAGACCTGAAAGTGGCACATGGCAGAGTGTGGCGATGGAGACAGCAGCAATGGGAGGCCGTACAGGGACCCATGAGAGACTCTGGACCTGGCAGCAGCATGAGGAGGCGGTACAGGGGCCCATGGCAGATTAGGGGCCTGGCAGCAGCAATGGGAGGCCCGTAATCTGCCAGCACCCTATGACAAAAAATGGAACACACCAGCAGTGTGAGGAGACCTGAAAGTGGCACATGGCAGAGTGTGGCGATGGAGACAGCAGCAATGGGAGGCCGTACAGGGACCCATGAGAGACTCTGGACCTGGCAGCAGCATGAAGAGGCGGTACAGGGGCCCATGGCAGATTACGGGCCTGGCAGCAGCAATGGGAGGCCCGTAATCTGCCAGCACCCTATGACAAAAAATGGAACACACCAGCAGTGTGAGGAGACCTGAAAGTGGCACATGGCAGAGTGTGGCGATGGAGACAGCAGCAATGGGAGGCCGTACAGGGACCCATGAGAGACTCTGGACCTGGCAGCAGCATGAAGAGGTGGTACAGGGGCCCATGGCAGATTACGGGCCTGGCAGCAGCAATGGGAGGCCCGTAATCTGCCAGCACCCTATGACAAAAAATGGAACACACCAGCAGTGTGAGGAGACCTGAAAGTGGCACATGGCAGAGTGTGGCGATGGAGACAGCAGCAATGGGAGGCCGTACAGGGACCCATGAGACACTGTGGACCTGGCAGCAGCATGAGGAGGCGGTACAGGGGCCCATGGCAGATTACGGGCCTGGCAGCAGCAATGGGAGGCCCGTAATCTGCCAGCACCCTATGACAAAAAATGGAACACACCAGCAGTGTGAGGAGACCTGAAAGTGGCACATGGCAGAGTGTGGCGATGGAGACAGCAGCAATGGGAGGCCGTACAGGGACCCATGAGAGACTCTGGACCTGGCAGCAGCATGAAGAGGCGGTACAGGGGCCCATGGCAGATTACGGGCCTGGCAGCAGCAATGGGAGGCCCGTAATCTGCCAGCACCCTATGACAAAAAATGGAACACACCAGCAGTGTGAGGAGACCTGAAAGTGGCACATGGCAGAGTGTGGCGATGGAGACAGCAGCAATGGGAGGCCGTACAGGGACCCATGAGACACTGTGGACCTGGCAGCAGCATGAGGAGGCGGTACAGGGGCCCATGGCAGATTACGGGCCTGGCAGCAGCAATGGGAGGCCCGTAATCTGCCAGCACCCTATGACAAAAAATGGAACACACCAGCAGTGTGAGGAGACCTGAAAGTGGCACATGGCAGAGTGTGGCGATGGAGACAGCAGCAATGGGAGGCCGTACAGGGACCCATGAGAGACTCTGGACCTGGCAGCAGCATGAGGAGGCGGTACAGGGGCCCATGGCAGATTACGGGCCTGGCAGCAGCAATGGGAGGCCCGTAATCTGCCAGCACCCTATGACAAAAAATGGAACACACCAGCAGTGTGAGGAGACCTGAAAGTGGCACATGGCAGAGTGTGGCGATGGAGACAGCAGCAATGGGAGGCCGTACAGGGACCCATGAGAGACTCTGGACCTGGCAGCAGCATGAAGAGGCGGTACAGGGGCCCATGGCAGATTACGGGCCTGGCAGCAGCAATGGGAGGCCCGTAATCTGCCAGCACCCTATGACAAAAAATGGAACACACCAGCAGTGTGAGGAGACCTGAAAGTGGCACATGGCAGAGTGTGGCGATGGAGACAGCAGAAATGGGAGGCCGTACAGGGACCCATGAGAGACTCTGGACCTGGCAGCAGCATGAGGAGGCGGTACAGGGGCCCATGGCAGATTAGGGGCCTGGCAGCAGCAATGGGAGGCCCGTAATCTGCCAGCACCCTATGACAAAAAATGGAACACACCAGCAGTGTGAGGAGACCTGAAAGTGGCACATGGCAGAGTGTGGCGATGGAGACAGCAGCAATGGGAGGCCATACAGGGACCCATGAGAGACTCTGGACCTGGCAGCAGCATGAAGAGGCGGTACAGGGGCCCATGGCAGATTACGGGCCTGGCAACAGCAATGGGAGGCCCGTAATCTGCCAGCACCCTATGACAAAAAATGGAACACACCAGCAGTGTGAGGAGACCTGAAAGTGGCACATGGCAGAGTGTGGCGATGGAGACAGCAGCAATGGGAGGCCGTACAGGGACCCATGAGAGACTCTGGACCTGGCAGTAGCATGAAGAGGCGGTACAGGGGCCCATGGCAGATTACGGGCCTGGCAGCAGCAATGGGAGGCCCGTAATCTGCCAGCACCCAATGACAAAAAATGGAACACACCAGCAGTGTGAGGAGACCTGAAAGTGGCACATGGCAGAGTGTGGCGATGGAGACAGCAGCAATGGGAGGCCGTACAGGGACCCATGAGAGACTCTGGACCTGGCAGCAGCATGAAGAGGCGGTACAGGGGCCCATGGAAGATTACGGGCCTGGCAACAGCAATGGGAGGCCCGTAATCTGCCAGCACCCTATGACAAAAAATGGAACACACCAGCAGTGTGAGGAGACCTGAAAGTGGCACATGGCAGAGTGTGGCGATGGAGACAGCAGCAATGGGAGGCCGTACAGGGACCCATGAGAGACTCTGGACCTGGCAGCAGCATGAAGAGGCGGTACAGGGGCCCATGGCAGATTACGGGCCTGGCAACAGCAATGGGAGGCCCGTAATCTGCCAGCACCCTATGACAAAAAATGGAACACACCAGCAGTGTGAGGAGACCTGAAAGTGGCACATGGCAGAGTGTGGCGATGGAGACAGCAGCAATGGGAGGCCGTACAGGGACCCATGAGAGACTCTGGACCTGGCAGCAGCATGAGGAGGCGGTACAGGGGCCCATGGCAGATTACAGGCCTGGCAGCAGCAATGGGAGGCCCGTAATCTGCCAGCACCCTATGACAAAAAATGGAACACACCAGCAGTGTGAGGAGACCTGAAAGTGGCACATGGCAGAGTGTGGCGATGGAGACAGCAGCAATGGGAGGCCGTACAGGGACCCATGAGAGACTCTGGACCTGGCAGCAGCATGAGGAGGCGGTACAGGGGCCCATGGCAGATTACAGGCCTGGCAGCAGCAATGGGAGGCCCGTAATCTGCCAGCACCCTATGACAAAAAATGGAACACACCAGCAGTGTGAGGAGACCTGAAAGTGGCACATGTTTGGGGCATGATTCATGGCGGATTTAGTCAGTTGCGTCAGGAACTGGTGGTTTGAAATCCAGACTTATCCACGCCTGATTCATTTTCACAAACGTGAGTCTCTCCACACTTTGGGTGGACAGTCGTGTCCTCCGCGGAGTTACAATACCTCCTACCGCACTAAACACGCGCTCCGATGCCACGCTACTGGCCGGGCATGACAGCCTTTCAAGGGCAAATTCAGCTAGTTGGGGCCAAAGGTCAAGTTTCGTTGCCCAGTAGTCAAGGGGATTGTCTACCTCGGTTGGCAGGGTGCTGTCCAAGTAGGCCCAAGCCTGTTGTTTGAGGTCCTGCTCCAGGTCCACCTGATGCTGCTGCTGCGGCTGGTTAGTAGTTTCCTCACTGCGCTGGTGAAGAAAGCTACTCATCATCGACTGCAGACTGAGGCAGCCGCTGCTGGTGGAGCTGCCACTGCTCCTACCACCCCACCCCTCCCCTGCTGCCATGGCAGCGGAACGCGAGCGCACAGGGCCCACAGTGTCTGAGGATGGACGTTGGCGCAGAAAGGCAGAGACCAACTGACTACATAGGTGGTTTTTATAGTACGTAATTTTGGCCTCCCTCTCAGCAGGTGTGAAAAAGGCCACCATTTTTGAACGGTAGCGAGGGTCCAACAAGGTGGACAGCCAAAAGTCATCCCTCTGTCTGATGGTTATTATTCGGCTGTCGCTACGCAAGCAACCGAGCATGCTATGGGCCATTTGTGCCAAGGAATGCGAGGGACTCCCTGCCTCCATCTCCACAGCATACTGCCACGGTGCGTCTGGGTCCTCTGTCTCCTCCTCCTCCTCCTCTACCAGATGCTCCTGCTCCTCCACTCCTGTCCGCTGAGTGGAAAAACCACCCATTTCACTCAATAATTCCTGAGCACAAATGTCCTCCTCTACCTCCTCCTCTTCTTCCTGTCCTGCCCCCACAGGGGTCATGTGGCGTTGAGATCTGTGCGCCACGTCTACCGCACCCTGACCAGCCATTGTTAACAGCATTTGTTCCAGGACGTGCAACAGAGGAATGACGTCGTTCATCCCATAGTCCTGCCGACTCACGAATAGCGTGGCCTCCTCAAAGGGCCTGAGCAAACGGCAGGTGTCACGCATGAACTGCCAATGGCTGACATCGAAGTTACACAGGGGAGTACCTTTATACGCTTGTAACATCAGGAAATCGGTGATGGCCTTTCGCTGTTCGTAAAGGCGGTCTAACATGTGTAGGGTTGAATTCCACCTTGTTGCAACGTCGCAGATCAGGCGATGCTGTGGAATTCCGTTCTGCCGCTGCAGCTCAAGGAGGGTGTGCTTTGCGGTGTAGGAATGGCTGAAATGCATGCAAAGTTTATGTGACATTTTAAGGATGTCTTGCAGTGGGATGGTGGATTTTAGGAACCGCTTGACAACCAGATTGAACACGTGAGCCATGCATGGCGCATGGCACAACCTTCCTTGACGCAGAGCAGACACCATGTTCTTTCCGTTGTCGGTCAACATGGTTCCGATTTTCAGTTTGCGCGGAGACAGCCATCTGTCGATTTCTCTGTTCATTACACTCAGAAGTTCCTGCCCTGTGTGACTACGTTCGCCAAGGCATACCAGGTGCAGCACAGCGTGACACTGTTGCGCCCTGCACATGTGATATGCCGGTCGGGTAATGGGACTTGGCACGGGGGTGGCGGCTGAGGACACGGCGGAAGAAGAGGTGGTAGAGGCGGACATCTTTTGTGGACCAAGGACGTGCAAACGTGGAGGCAAAAGCGGCGTGACCTGTCCAAGTTGCTGGTGCGGCTGTGCCGGCACCATGTTCACCCAGTGGGCCGTAAATGACATGTACTGTCCCTGACCGTAGTTACAGCTCCACACGCCGGCGCTGCCGTGCACTTTGGCAGAGACCGACATGCTCAAAGACTGGCCCACCATCTCTTCTACATGTGAATGCAGGGCTGGCACTGCCTTTTTGGCGAAGAAATGACGGCTTGGCACTCTCCACCGCAGCGCGGCACAAGCCATCATTTCTCGGAAAGGTGCTGAGTCCACCACTTGGAAAGGGAGGGACTGCAGCACCAGCAACTTTGACAGGAGGACGTTCAGCTTTTGCACCGTCGGGTGCGTGCTCGCAAACTGTTGTCTCTTGGAAACGGATTCCAAGAAAGACTGCTGACGGAATCCGTGAAGAGGAGTAGCAGGAGAAGGAGCATCTGAACGAGCGGAAGATGCCAACGAGCAACAACTCCCCTCGACAGAGGTGTTGGAGCCTTGACTGGCTGATAGAGGGCGATTGACGTCGGGTGACGGAGCAAGTAACGGAGCGGGTGATGGAGCGGGTGCTGGGGCAGGCAGAACCGCCGTATCTTTAGCACGGTTTTCCCAGGCCACCGAATGGCGACGCTGCATATGCTGACGCAACGCTGTAATCCCAACATTGGCCCCCTGGCCACGCTTGACTTTCTGGCCACATAGTCGACATACGGCTACGTTTACTTCCTCGGGCGGCTTGACGAAAAATTGCCACACCGCCGAGTAGGAAACTTTGCCCCCGATACTCCTCACTGGCTGACTGCTACTTCCTCCGTGCACACCGGCACCACTACTGGCCGTGGTGGTAGGCTGCAGTGGAGCTGGTGCTCTACTCCGTGGCCGTTTGCCTCCACTGACACTGCTGCGACCCTGCTGCCTCCTGGGCAACCCACCGACTGTTTTGCTCGCTGCCAAGCTGGCACCCTCTTCTCCTGATGATGCGGAAGAAATAGCCTGATGACGACGAGGCTGCCAAGTGCGATCAGCCTCATCATCATCAATTAGGGTCTCCGCCTCACTACTAGCCCCCTCGGCTGCGTGTGGGTCAGGAGACAGACCTGTCTCTAGACCGGCTACCGAGCCACTCTCCTCGCCACTACTTCTTCGCCTGGCTGCTGAAGAGGCGGATGTCTCCCCCCGTTCCTGACCGCCCTCTGTTAGCTCTTCATCACTGTACAGTGGGGCTGAGCCCACAGCATGCGATACTTCGCTTGGTGAGGGAACATCAAAGGACAGGGGCAGGTAGAGGACACATGATTTCAGTGGGCTTGCTCCCGGGCCATGCCAACTAACGGTTGTGTCTGACGTACCCACCGACCGTTGGCTGTAGGTGTCAGAGGTGACCTGGGAAGAGGAAGACGACCGAGCCAACCAATCGATGACGGCAGGGTTGTCGGTGGAGACACGACCGCTGGATGACACCGGGAGCACTGGCCTCTGGCTGCGACTAGTGCTGCCTCGACCCCTTCCTCTGCTGCCACGTCTGCTCGCTCCTAAAACATTGCCTCCTCTGCCACTCTGCCACATACTCTTTAATTCAACGATTCTGTGTCCCTGAGTAACAATTCTGTGTCCCTGAGTAACAATTCTGTGTCTGTCCCTGAGTAACAATTTTGTGTCCCTGAGTAACAATTCTGTGTCCCTGAGTAACAATTCTGTGTCCCTCAGTAACAATTCTGTGTCCCTCAGTAACAATTCTGTGTCCCTCAGTAACAATTCTGTGTCTGTCCCTGAGTAACAATTCTGTGTCCCTCAGTAACAATTCTGTGTCCCTCAGTAACAATTCTGTGTCTGTCCCTGAGTAACAATTCTGTGTTCCTCAGTAACAATTCTGTGTCTGTCCCTGAGTAACAATTCTGTGTCCCTGAGTAACAATTCTGTGTCCCTGAGTAACAATTCTGTGTCTGTCCCTGAGTAACAATTCTGTGTCCCTGAGTAACAATTCTGTGTCTGTCCCTGAGTAACAATTTTGTGTCCCTGAGTAACAATTCTGTGTCCCTGAGTAACAATTCTGTGTCCCTCAGTAACAATTCTGTGTCCCTCAGTAACAATTCTGTGTCTGTCCCTGAGTAACAATTCTGTGTCTGTCCCTGAGTAACAATTCTGTGTCCCTCAGTAACAATTCTGTGTCCCTCAGTAACAATTCTGTGTCTGTCCCTGAGTAACAATTCTGTGTCCCTGAGTAACAATTCTGTGTCCCTCAGTAACAATTCTGTGTCCCTCAGTAACAATTCTGTGTCCCTCAGTAACAATTCTGTGTCTGTCCCTGAGTAACAATTCTGTTTCCCTCAGTAACAATTCTGTGTCCCTCAGTAACAATTCTGTGTCTGTCCCTGAGTAACAATTCTGTGTCTGTCCCTGAGTAACAATTCTGTGTCCCTCAGTAACAATTCTGTGTCCCTCAGTAACAATTCTGTGTCTGTCCCTGAGTAACAATTCTGTGTTCCTCAGTAACAATTCTGTGTCTGTCCCTGAGTAACAATTCTGTGTCCCTGAGTAACAATTCTGTGTCCCTGAGTAACAATTCTGTGTCCCTCAGTAACAATTCTGTGTCCCTCAGTAACAATTCTGTGTCTGTCCCTGAGTAACAATTCTGTGTCTGTCCCTGAGTAACAATTCTGTGTCCCTCAGTAACAATTCTGTGTCTGTCCCTGAGTAACAATTCTTTGTCCCTCAGTAACAATTATGTGTCCCTCAGTAACAATTCTGTGTCTGTCCCTGAGTAACAATTCTGTGTCCCTGAGTAACAATTCTGTGTCCCTGAGTAACAATTCTGTGTCCCTCAGTAACAATTCTGTGTCCCTCAGTAACAATTCTGTGTCTGTCCCTGAGTAACAATTCTGTGTCCCTCAGTAACAATTCTGTGTCTGTCCCTGAGTAACAATTCTGTGTCTGTCCCTGAGTAACAATTCTGTGTCCCTGAGTAACAATTCTGTGTCCCTCAGTAACAATTCTGTGTCTGTCCCTGAGTAACAATTCTGTGTCCCTCAGTAACAATTCTGTGTCCCTGAGTAACAATTCTGTGTCCCTCAGTAACAATTCTGTGTCCCTGAGTAACAATTCTGTGTCCCTCAGTAACAATTCTGTGTCTGTCCCTGAGTAACAATTCTGTGTCCCTGAGTAACAATTCTGTGTCCCTCAGTAACAATTCTGTGTCCCTCAGTAACAATTCTGTGTCTGTCCCTGAGTAACAATTCTGTGTCCCTCAGTAACAATTCTGTGTCCCTCAGTAACAATTCTGTGTCTGTCCCTGAGTAACAATTCTGTATCCCTGAGTAACAATTCTGTGTCCCTGAGTAACAATTCTGTGTCCCTCAGTAACAATTCTGTGTCCCTGAGTAACAATTCTGTGTCCCTCAGTAACAATTCTGTGTCTGTTCCTGAGTAACAATTCTGTGTCCCTGAGTAACAATTCTGTGTCCCTCAGTAACAATTCTGTGTCCCTCAGTAACAATTCTGTGTCTGTCCCTGAGTAACAATTCTGTGTCCCTCAGTAACAATTCTGTGTCTGTCCCTGAGTAACAATTCTGTGTCTGTCCCTGAGTAACAATTCTGTGTCCCTCAGTAACAATTCTGTGTCCCTGAGTAACAATTCTGTGTCCCTCAGTAACAATTCTGTGTCTGTCCCTGAGTAACAATTCTGTGTCTGTCCCTGAGTAGCAATTCTGTGTCCCTCAGTAACAATTCTGTGTCCCTCAGTAACAATTCTGTGTCTGTCCCTGAGTAACAATTCTGTGTCCCTGAGTAACAATTCTGTGTCCCTCAGTAACAATTCTGTGTCCCTGAGTAACAATTCTGTGTCCCTCAGTAACAATTCTGTGTCTGTCCCTGAGTAACAATTCTGTGTCCCTCAGTAACAATTCTGTGTCCCTCAGTAACAATTCAGTGTCCCTCAGTAACAATTCTGTGTCCCTCAGTAACAATTCTGTGCCTGTCCCTGAGTAACAATTCTGTGTCTGTCCCTGAGTAACAATTCTGTGTCCCTCAGTAACAATTCTGTGTCCCTCAGTAACAATTCTGTGTCTGTCCCTGAGTAACAATTCTGTGTCCCTCAGTAACAATTCTGTGTCCCTCAGTAACAATTCAGTGTCCCTCAGTAACAATTCTGTGTCTGTCCCTGAGTAACAATTCTGTGTCCCTCAGTAACAATTCTGTGTCCCTGAGTAACAATTCTGTGTCCCTCAGTAACAATTCTGTGTCTGTCCCTGAGTAACAATTCTGTGTCCCTCAGTAACAATTCTGTGTCCCTCAGTAACAATTCAGTGTCCCTCAGTAACAATTCTGTGTCTGTCCCTGAGTAACAATTCTGTGTCCCTCAGTAACAATTCTGTGTCCCTGAGTAACAATTCTGTGTCCCTCAGTAACAATTCTGTGTCTGTCCCTGAGTAACAATTCTGTGTCCCTGAGTAACAATTCTGTGTCTGTCCCTGAGTAACAATTCTGTGTCTGTCCCTGAGTAACAATTCTGTGTCCCTGAGTAACAATTCTGTGTCCCTCAGTAACAATTCTGTGTCTGTCCCTGAGTAACAATTCTGTGTCCCTGAGTAACAATTCTGTGTCCCTCAGTAACAATTCTGTGTCTGTCCCTGAGTAACAATTCTGTGTCCCTCAGTAACAATACTTTGTCCCTCAGTAACAATTCTGTGTCTGTCCCTGAGTAACAATTCTGTGTCTGTCCCTGAGTAACAATTCTGTGTCTGTCCCTGAGTAACAATTCTGTGTCCCTCAGTAACAATTCTGTGTCCCTCAGTAACAATTCTGTGTCTGTCCCTGAGTAACAATTCTGTGTCCCTAAGTAACGTTTCTGTGGCCCTAAGTAACGGTTCTGTGTCCCTAAGTAACGATTCTGTGGCCCTAAGTAACGTTTCTGTGGCCCTAAGTAACGATTCTGTGGACCTAGGTAACGATTCTGTGGCCCTAAGTAACGTTTCTGTGGCCCTAAGTAACGTTTCTGTGTCCCTAAGTAACGTTTCTGTGTCCCTAAGTAACGATTCTGTGGCCCTAAGTAACGTTTCTGTGGCCCTAAGTAACGTTTCTGTGGCCCTAAGTAACGTTTCTGTGTCCCTAAGTAACGATTCTGTGGCCCTAAGTAACGTTTCTGTGTCCCTAAGTAACGTTTCTCTGGCCCTAAGTAACGTTTCTGTGTCCCTAACTCTCTCCCTCAATACAGCCAGGTCTTCCTCTCTTGAATGACTGGAGGCAAATGGAGAATTCTAAAATGGCCGCAATTTATAGCTCTACCATTACACAGTGCTGGCTGGCTGGCTGCTGATTGGCTAATGCAATCACTTGTCATGAATGAATGCATTATGGGTCAGCGCGCCTTGTCTGCGCGCCTTCCCAGAGATCCCTGCTCCGTCGCCGCACATGTCGCCGCCATTTTTGGAAAAATTTCGATTCGCGCATCCGAAGTCTGCTAATTTTCGGATTCGTTGCGAATCAAAATTTTCCTAATATTCGAAACGAATTCCACTTTGCCAAGTTCGATTCGCTCATCTCTAATTATAATGTACAGCGCTGAGCAAACTGTTGGCGCTATATAAATCCTGTATAATAATAATAATAATGATGTATTAATAATCACAGAGCTGTACTAATTTGTGTCTTTAATATGTTCCTAGAGTTTAGCATTAACGAATGCTGAAGAGTAGGTTTAAGTCAAGGTTTAAGTTAAGGTTTCAACCCATGACCCAATACGACTGTGAATCCAGCCAAACACAAAATTGTAAACTTAGTTAAAAAAGTAGATTTTTTTTTTTTGTAAAAATGCATTTACACTAAACACATGTGGCAGGAGAAATATTTGACAGTGTCTCTTTACTGGACTTTTCTAAGTTTTATATTCCCAAAGACAAATATCCCAGTCTTCACAATCAAGCCTTATTCATGTCATTAATTTTTAACAGCACCTATTTTTGCGAGCAACTATTTTTGGGGATGGAGTACATGAAGGGCAAAATTAAAACCAAAATATCTGATGAGCACCTTGAGAATTCATTGAGAATTGCTACCACATCCATTAAACCAGTTATTGATGCATTAATTTATTGAACTAGTTTTATGCTTCTAGATTGTAAGCTCCAAGGAGCAGGCCCTCCTATCCCTCTTGTATTGAACTGTATTGTTGCTGTATTGTCTCCCGTTATGTTGTAAAGCGCTGAGCAAACTGTTGGCGCTGTTTAAATCCTGTATAATAATAATAACGTTGTCTTCTTTTACTTTTATAATAAAAAATATTACAAAAAAATTTGAAAGTTTGTAAAAAGTTTTAATACTAGTAATAGGTACATTATCTATATCAGTGATTGTTAATTTATGATCTGCCCAACTTTTTCTGCTCATCAGCTATCCTTATTAATGTATTATACGCCCAGGAAAGGTTGGACACCCATGGTTTAAGTGGTAGGACTATTCCATACATAACCCCCAGAAGGAAATTAACTAGCTGTTTAAATCAAAGGCTAACAGGGAAGAACTACACTCAGAAAGACAAAGTAAATTTACTTTGATTTTACCAATGTTCTTATGCTATGAAAATTCTTATCAGTAAATACAAGACGTGAAAGAAAATCTCACTATCACAAGGTGAATCTGCGGGTAATTAGATGTAAGGATGTAGATAATACTTTCACCTTGCTTTGCAAGGTGATCCTCACTATTTCCCACAGTGGATATTATAACCTTTCACCAACCCATCTAGCTTATTGTCTGTCAGTTCTCCAGCTGAACGTGTTGCTAATATTGGCTCAGTTAGATGTGCTATGTAACTCTGCAAGTGACGGCATTCCTCAAGCAGCCAGGAGGCAGTGGGGGGGATAGGTTGGCAGCCAAAATAACTTTTCTACTAATGTTTTCCTATATATCTAGCATTCCCAGTCTGACTACTATGCACTTTTTTGGCTGTAGACATTGAAATGTATATAAATACATAGATAGATGGACTGATACAAATCCGAGGGAGGGCATCAAAAGGAAATTTAGAAAAGTTAAAAGGCAATTTAAAAGATAAGAAATCATATAGTAGAACACATAGATGGCTGCACTTCACTTATAAAGTAAGGAAAAGGATTAGAAATGTCGAAATGGCACATTTATGTTTAATTACACCTCATGCACATTCTAAGATATTTTCTTCTTAACTATAAGTCTGTGCTTATTAATCTTGATAAAATTATCCCACTAAAAAATAAAGGTGCTGTTATCACCAGTTTAGTTGCATTTATTATCATGCTGCATCTCCGTAAAATATTCTACTTTCTACGTGTGAAATTATTGCTGGTTTTTATGTTGTTTATTTGAGTCTATATTTCTTAACAGAAATTTACCAATTTTATTTTATGCTCCATACACATTAGTGCGTCTCCAAAGTCTATGACTTTCAACTTCGGAGCATGACTTTGATGCAACGTTTGGTGTGACTTTGATCCGACAAAACATTCCCTGGACAAAAGTTGCACCAAAAGTTGCAGAGTCGCACCAATTTGAATGGGTGCCATGGAAATGGATGGGCTGCAGCTTGTCATGCGACTTTGATGTCCAAAGTCGCATGACAAGTTACACAAGTGTGAATGAAGCCTTAGAAAAAGGCTTACTTACACAGGCTTATTCTTGATGACATGTTTATCATATAGAAAGATAAGACAACCCTTCAGTGTTATATAATGATGTCTTACAGATATTTTCATATTAAAAGCTGAACTACAGGAAAAACAGCTAAATACAGAATTAAAATACATACATTAGACTTGTTTGATTTGTATTTCTGTCCATACAATTCAGATGTTTATACAATCCTGCAACACTGCACAATCCTTGCCTGGAAGGGGGAAGGCACCTTATCTTCCTCCGCTTCAGTTTGACTTTCCCTTACACATCTTTTCCCAACCCTGGGTATCTCCAGAGATAAAACCAGTGGCTAAGTGGTTAGCACTTTGGCCTAGCAGCACTAGGGTCATCGGTTTAAATCCCAACCCGGCACTACTTGCCTGAAGTTTGCATGTTCTCCCTGTGCCTAAATGGGTTTCCTCCCACACTTCAAAGCCATGTTGGTAGGTTAATTGCCTCCTGTCTAAAACTGGCCCTAGTATGTGTAAGTATGAATATGAGTTAGGGACCTTAGATTGTAAGTTCCTTGTGGGAAAGGACTAATGTGAATGTACAATATATATGTATATAAGCACTGTGTAAATTGATGGCACTATAGAAGAACCTGCAATAAATAAATAATTCTAACAGTTTACGAAACTCTAATTCGGCCAGATCTTGAGTTTGCTGTACAGTTCTGGTCACCAATCCTCAGGAAGGATGTGTTTGAACCAGAGGTAGTTCAGAGAAGGGTAACATAGTTAAAGGATAAGTTCACCTTTGAGAACATGGTACATATTCCACCCATTTTTGGGGCCACAGCCTCCTTGTGACAGTAGGCAGGGATCTTCTCCCTGCTCCCGCTGTGAGCGCATTTCTATATTTTTCAAAAAATTCTCATTTTATTTTTAATGCTACACTATGGGGTTGCATTGTTGTTTATTTTTCTTCCAGTGGATGGAAAGTTAGCGCTTTCTCTGATCTTCTAACTGAAACTCCTAGTTTTAGCTGTGTTTTGCTCTCTGGGCTATCCTACGCAAACCTTTCCCTCCTGAGGATTTACCCCCTTCCTGACCAGGCCATTTTTTGCGTTACAGCACTGCATTATTTTAACCGACAATTGCGCAGTCATGCAACACTGCACCCAAATTAAATTTACGTCATTTTGTCATGTTGCTTTTTTCTGTGGTGTTTGATCGCATGTGAATTTTTTATTTTTTGCGCTATAAAAATCTATTTTGAGAAAAAAACAATATTTTTGACTTTTTGGTATTAAACATGTCCAGTAAAAAAATTTTAAAAATCCAGTTTTGTAATAAATTTACATGAAAATATATTCTGCTATGTCTTCGCTAAAAAAAATTCCAAATACATGTAAATTAATTGGTTTATGTGAAAGTTATAGCGTTTACAAATGGTGGTATATATATGGATTTTTTTTTTTTAACTAGTAATGGCGGCAATCAGCAACTTACAGCGAGACTGCTGGACTGCGTCGTACATTCTGACACTGGGAGGAACTGACTTGGTGTCACTGACATCCCCAGTGACACCAATACAGTGATCAGTGCTAAAAAAAAAAGCACTGACACTGTACTAATGGCAGTGGGCAGGAAGGGGTTAACATGAGGGGCAATGAAAGGGTTAACTGTGTGCAGGGAGTGTTTTACTAGGGGGCCGTGTCAGTGTGCTTCAGTCATCCAGAGCAGTGTGCCCGAGCTGAGAGGGAGTAGGACTGTTAGTAAACAAAACAGTCCTCCTCCCCGTCGGAGATCTTCGGAAATCACCAGGCGAGTAATTACTGGCTGGGAACCAGTGATTAACAGCCGCAACCATGAATGGCAGCACGGGTAGGGCACGCGCACGGACCGTGTGCGCCCCCTATCCAGACATGCAAAATCACGTGTATATATATATATATATGTGTGTGTGTGTGTGTGTGTGTGTGTGATTGTGCGCACCTGTGCCCCCCTGTAACTAGTATATCTGCTATAGGGCGGCATGGAAGCGGTTTAATATTGTTGGTTATTATCAATAATATTTTCATTCACAAGTCATTATTTTTCACAATTTTCATTCTTTATTTTCATTCTTTAGTTCTTATTTGGTACCTTTTTTTTACCAATTTTGTATGGTCCATCTATTTGGTAATTTATTATCCATGTTTATAAGATCACTCGTGAATGCTGTTGTTTGAGATTGATAAGCTCACTCAGTCACACATTCAGAAGTAATTTTTAACATTCAGCTTCCATTGACTTCACTTGGGTTCAGATTCAGCACCTGAACTTTACTCATGTTTGCCAAATGCTTGAAGCATTGAACTGACTACTCTCTTGCTTGCCACCTGCCTTGACCCTTACCTGGACCTGACAGTTCTCCTGTTTGCTGGGATAGTAGGTCTCTGGCCCATCTCTGCCTTCAGGGCAGCCTCTGGGTGAGGCCGTGTCACCTGCCAGTGGGCACCATAACAGGTTTTGTATTTATTTTAAGCTTTACTTTCAAGGTTGTGTGTGCTTTCTGGCAGGACTGTGTAAATCTCAGAAATAGATGAACAGAAAGCAGGTGAAACAGCTCTCATCAATACATTTCATCCCTGTATTAGCATTTTGCCTGGAGTCAAGCTTTAATATCATTGCCCTGTAAAAAGACAAAGTCATAAGAACATCACAATAATAAAGAAAATTAAAATGAGGGCTTAAGGGGCGCATGCCAGCAGCATAAGATGGAAGCCGCTTGACTCCACTGTTCCGCTACATACTGGCTGTCAACCGCTGATATATTCAGCCAGGGGAGACTCAGCCACCTGAGACTGCCTTCCGCTAGCTCGTGAAGCCTTTGGCATTACCCCTATGGTGAAGGGGAAACACAAATTGGCGCTGGTGCGCCTTCAAGAGGCCCGATCCTCAAACTGGGCCGAATCCAATATGGCCACCACGACTCAGCAGTTAGCCTCAGACATGTGGCACGCTGTGGCCCGGAGTGCTGCTTCTTTAGACTTCTCTTCTTCCAGTCAGGGTGAGCATGATCTTCCGCTTTGCCCTTCTGTGGATAATTGTCCGGGTAGAGGTTCTCCATGTTCCACTAGCTCTTCGCTGGATAGGGCCATGGGATAAATTGTCACCAGCCAGAGCCATAATATCACTAGTCCTGAGATACAGGCCAGGCCCTCTCCTCTCAACTTTCTTAGAACCTCAGCCGGAATATTCAGGTGACCCCATTATCCTGGTGAAGTTTTTGTTGTTGCTGGATCAAGGCCTAGAGAATGCGGGTAGACACAGTACCACTGAGCTTGAGCAAGAATTCAAGGTTGGTGATCGTATCAATAGCATTGAAACTAAGCTGGACACCACGATATCCAGAACTAATCAGAATATTGATCAGATTTCCCAATTACACATAAAATTGGAGGAAGCTCTAGCAAATATTGACGACAGGTCTCGCGGATATAACTTTCGAATTTGCGGTCTCCCGGAGTCATGTACCGACACTCATGAGGCTGCTCTGGAGCTGATGTGTTCCTTGTTTCCTGATGTGCAGGACTCTCAACTTGAGCTGGGTAGGGCCCACCGAGCTCTGATGGCCCCCTGTCCCAATGGGCCTCCTAGGGACATCATTGTAAAACCTCATTATTTTGGGATTAAGGAGTCATGCTTAAAGCCAGTGAAAATCCCAATATTCAAATCGGTGGACATGGCGTCCAAATTTTTGCTGACATTTCACAGGCCACAGTACAGAAACGATGTGCATTTAAACCGTTGTTGAAACCACTCCAAGATCAGAACATTAAATATCGTTGGATGTTCCCCTTCCAGTTGTCATTCACCTATAGGGGAAGGTTGCATTCATTAGCTACTTTCCCTGAGAAAGAATCCTTACTGCTGCAACTGGGTCTGATATCTACAGCTTCCTCTCGGAGGCCACAGCGCTAATCACCTATCCTGGAGGATAACAGCCAATCTAGAACCAATGCTCCTCTGTCACCTTTATGGCACAACACTAGAAACCGCTTCAAGCAAAAGTCGCAGCCTCCTTGATCTGGTGGACTAGATCTGTTGGTCTCTACTAAAGTGGAAATTGTCAATTTGAGATATGGGTCCCCACCCTTTCTTATTTCCAGTCTCTCGTTTTATCCTGGTGAATGGTTCCCCATGCATGGTTGATCTGTTATATTTTGTTTATCATTTAGCTTGCTTTACCTATTTACTGCCTACAGTATTGTTGGAGGATTGTTGGAGGATTATTATTCTCTGTCAGTTGCACTGTCTGAATGAGATTCGGCGTAGGCCCTGTGCGTGAGTACTGCACCCCATTCTGTCTCCACTTCTGCCTCTTTAATTGCGGCTGACGTGGACGCAGACCTTTCCACGATTTGTGGACTGTATTTAGCTTCAGTTTGGTGGTCTTTGCAGCATGTCCGCATTTTTCCTCCATATATCGTGTATCATGATGTTTTGGAACTCGTTTTTGTCTTGTTTGTCTCTATTACTGCTTGTTCGTTTTTTTGTGTCTTTTCACCTTACTGTTCTAATTTGCTTTTCTTCTAGTGTTTTTCTTTTCTTTAGCCACCCACGTGGCTTGCGACCCTTCCTTGGATGGGCTCCTGGATTGGTGCCAGGTAATTGTGTCTCCGGGGTAAGTCAGTTCTTTTGGGACTTTTTTCATGGCCACTGATAATGCACCAAAACCCCTTGTGGTTCTTTCTCAAAATGCTCAGGGTCTAAACTCGCCAGTGAAACATAGAAAAGCTTTTCAATATTATCGCTCGCTGGGCGCGGATATAGTTATGTTACAGGAGACTCATTTTCCCACCGTGTTTCAGCTCCCCTTTTTGCATGGCCAATATCCCCTGTACTTTCTGGATAATGTACCGGACAAGACGCGGGGTGTTGCAATTTGAATTTCTAAACGACTCTCTTTCTTGCCCCTGGATGTAGTTCAAGATCCTAATGGTAGATACCTTCTGGTGACAAGTAAGATTGAAGGGGAACAGGTAACTTTTCTTACGTATTGTGCACCCAAAGCCGACCAGTTGGCTTTTTTCCGGTCCCTTCTCCAGATTCTGTCTCCACATTTTGTGGTCTGTAGTTTTGGGTGGTGACTTGAATGTGGCTCTGAATTCGGTCCTGGATAAGACGAGAGCCCCAGGGACCTGCCTTTTACTTCCATCTAAAGTGGGACCAAATTGGGGAAGTTGCTTCACCAGTTTGATATGGTTGATATTTGGAGGGAACTCCATGCCTCTAGTCATGATTTTACCTATTACTCTAGTGGTCATTTGACCTATTCTAAGATCACATTTTTGCTCCCTCTTGAAGTGTACCCTTGTTTAATTCCTCCAAAATTTTGGAAGTGGTGTGGTCTGATCACTCGCCAGTTATGGCCACCCACATTTCTATTCACAAAGTTGCTTCGGTTTATTCTTGGCGTCTTAATGAATCGCTCCTCAGTAACCCCTCTGTTTGCCTTGACGTTGAGATGCACCTTAAAGTGTTCTTTACCGTTAACGATGAGGTACACACCTCTTCTCAAATTAATTGGGCAGCCCATAAAGCCTCTATGTGGGGTATATTCATTCAACTTGCTGCCAGATTTAAGAAGGCCTAGAATGTTCTGATACGCCAAAAGGAATCTGAACTAACTGCTCTTCTTAAAGAAGATGGACATGGATTCCAATAGAGCTTTTATAGGTTTTATTCCGAAACCTAATAAGGACTACAGTGATTTCTCTAATTATAGGCCAATTACCCTGATTAATACGGACCTGAAACTTTTAGCAAAAATCTATGCTAATAGACTGAACGGCTTCATAGCGCATTATATTCAGAAGGATCAGGTTGGGTTTATACCTGAATGGCAGGCCTCGGATCAAACATGGAGAGCAGTTGACCTTATTTCTATTTCACAGTCTTCGTGGGATCGCGGTAACTCACAGAAGGGTATGTTGCTTTCCTTAGATATTCTAAAGGCATTTGATTCTATCTCGTGGGAATACCTGTTTCACCTTCTCTCGAAGTGGCACTTCGGCCTTAGATTTCTGACTTTCCTTCAAGCACTGTATAGTAATCCTTCGGCTCAGTTGAGATTGCGGGGGTATCGCTCAGACTCTATTTCAATTGCATCTTGCACCTGTCAAGGCTGCCCCCTTTTGCCGTTACTGTTTGTTATTGCGATCAAAACTTTGGCGGTGGCTATTAGGAATCACCCTGACATCTTGGAGATAGAAAGAGGGCATACACAACATAAATGTGCTCTTTTCGCGGATGACACACTCCTTTTTCTTATGTCCCCTCATACTTCCATGCCATCGCTCATTGATCTAGTGACTCAATTTCATAATATCTCTTGTTTGGCTGTGAACTGAAAGAAGTCTGAGGCTCTCAATGTCAATTTAGCAGGGGATATGGTTCAGAGCATACAGAACAATTTCACCTTTGCTTGGCAGTTGCATTCTCTGCCATATTTGGGGGTTAAGCTTATGGCCTCCATAACGATGCTTTATAAGGCTAATTATTCACCTTTGTGGGCACACTTGTTGAGGGACATTGATCAGTGGCCCTCTTTTGCATCTTTGTCTTGGATGGGTAGGATTGCATTGCACCCCTCGTGTATCGCATTGTATTGTTATTGTTCTGTCTCATGTATTGTCTCCCATTGTTATGTACAAATAAAAAATACTGTATAATAGTAATAATAATAATTTCTGCACCCTGCCTATAGTGGTTCCAGTGGCTGACCTTCATAGACTCCAGAATATATTAATATGCTTTATATGGGGCAATAGAGGCCACAGGGGGCATAGGCGGACGCTATATGTTTTGCGTGATTCTGAGGCGTTGATGGTCCCGGATCTTAGGAAATATTATTGAGCAGCTCAGATCTCTCAACTGTCGCAAATTTATGCTACCTCCTATAGGCCAGATTGGCTGGCGTTGAAGGCGCAGGCTTTTAAACCTATACCCCTTGATCTCTTAATGTGGATCGCCCCTAAGCAAAGGAGGGTGATTCTTTGCTCCACGTATATCACTCCATGCAAACATTATGTCTGCAAACAAGCGGTTATCCATTATTCTAATTCTCCTGTGGCACCTATATTTGACAACCCGGAGTTTCCCCCTGGCCTACGGCCTCAGGAATTTCGCTGGTGGATATATAAAGGCTTTTACAGGGTGGGACACTTCTTGGGTCACAAGGCGATATTCCCCCCTATATAGTTTATATCGCAGCTTAGATTGCCTGCATCCGAACATTATTGCCTACAGCAAATTCTCCATTTTATCCGCTCCTTACACAGGAATGTTATTGGAGTTCTCACGCGCTCAGTGTTTGAGAGTAGACGTCTCCGTGGCGAAGTTCGGAGGGGTGCCATCTCAGATCTGTATAGGCTGTTTGTGTCTCATCCGAGTAGACTGTCCAATATGTTAGCCTGGGAGAAGGACATAGGTGAGGTTATAGAGGAGAAGGACTTGCAGGACTGGCCCCTTAGAGTACATAGGGGCATTATGTATGTTTCTCTTGTGGAGGCAGGTTATAAGGTCCTTTCTAGTTGGTATTTGGTCCCGGATCGATTATCACGGATGTACCCTGGCTCCTCTCTGCTCTGTTTTCGGGGGTGTGGGCAAGTTGGCACGACATTCCATATCTGGTGGGCGTGTCCTAAGGTCAAAAGATTCTGGATTCGTGTTCACTTCCTGATCTTTACAGTTTCCATGATTAATGTTCCTAAGGATCCTAGAATTGCTCTGCTTAATGAAGCTGTTCTTGGTGCCTCCAGGTCGGCTCAGAGCTTATTATATTTCATGTTTCTAGCAGCTAAAATTGCGATTGCTACAGTGTGGAAGGGTCCGGTGGTTGATTTGGAGATGATGAAACGTAAACCTTCTTGAATTATGGTCAATGAGAAATCGGTCAGCATTCTGCAGGATACTTCTGCTAGGTTTGAGCGGTTCTGGAGCCCATGGATTGATTACTTGCAAACTGGGTTCTAATGTTGACGGGTGCTCTGTTTGAGGTTCTGTGAGGCTGGTTGTGTGGGTGGCTTCTGTTCTGTTCTGATCTTTTCTATTCTTTTATTTCTCTTTCTGCCCTTCCCTTTTTTTCTTATCTCTGTCTTTTCTCTTCCTTTTCCTAGTTGTTTTTCTTTTTTTTCTATTGAGGATAGATCTTTTGGCCCTCTGCTGGATTACTGTTTTGTTGCAGGCTATAACCATTTTGTATAGTGTGATTTTTTTATCTATACCTGCTGTAGGGGAATTGTAGCTTGTATGCTCTGGCTCCTGGGCTCGCTTTGCGGTCCCAGTCTTTTGACTCCGTTAGTCTGATGGTTTCCCGCTGCGCTGATGTCTATTGCACAGATAGTATAAGATGCTTCCATCTGTATTTTTTATGTAATGATATAAGATGTGTTTTTAACTATGCACTTCACCTGCGTTGCGAGTTATATTGTGCCTTGGAAAGGCCTACAAAGATTGTTGTATAACTGTTTCTTTGTTCTGTTTTTATAACAATTAAAATATTGTAACAGAAAATGAGGGCTCAAATTCATATTGAAACACTCCACCAAATGAATACCATAGATCAGGGCTTGAAATTTCCACTCACCTGCTCGCCTATTGCGAGTGGAAATTATGGTGGGGCCGAGTGTGTCCCCCAGGGCCGTCTTGCTGAGCAGGCTCGGAGTTTAGACCAAATCTGTCATTGGCACTGGGAGCCGTCAGACTGCTCAATAGCTGAGCGCAGTGAAAGCAAAAGAAGGAGTGTGTGCTGTGCTCTCTGCCTCCCCCCTAGAGTGCAGTACCCGGTTCTGTGAGTGAACAACGAAATACTGCAACTTTTTATAGGGGTGTGTGTTTGTGTACGTGTACATGTGTGTGTGTTTGTGTGTGTCTGTGTATGCATGTACATGTGTCTGTGTGTATGTACATGTGTGTATCTGTACATGTGTCTGCGTGTATGTACATGTATGTGTGTGTGTATATGTGTCCGTGTGTGTACATGTCATGTGTTTGTCTGCTTGTGTGTATGTATGTACATGTGTCTGTGTGTACATGTGTCTGTGTATGTATGTATGTACATGTGTCTGTGTATGTATGTACATGTGTCTGTGTGTATGTACATGTATCTGTGTGTATGCGTGTCTGTATGTGCCTGTGTGTACATGTATCTGTGTGTGTGTACATGTTTCTGTATATGTACATGTCTGTGTGTGTGTGTACATGTGTCTCTGTGCATGTGTGTAAATGTTTCTGTGTGTGTATGTACATGTCTGTGTGTGTGTACAGGTGTCTCTGTTTGTGTGTGTTTGTTGGTGGCGAGTAACTCTAAGGCCTGGCTAGTAGTGGCTAGTTGGCAAAGTGTCATACCCTCTCTGACAATTAATTGTTCTTTGTGAAAACAGTTGACCTGCAGTCCTGGATAGGTTGCATAGATGTGAGTTTTCTACCCTATTTGTATAGGTGACTGTACCCAAGTCTGTGAGTAGCTTTACAAACATACACATTACACAATGAATTCATGTAATGACATTACCTTAGGTAGTATGCTACTTTTTAATTCAAATTAAAATGAGTCTGGCATTTTCTGTAAAGATTCATCCATATTCAAATTAACTTTGTCTGTCACTTTGTGTGTTTGATTGTTGTGTTATCCCTTCTGTCAACACCTCCTCTTGCTTTTCCCAGGCTGGCTGTATATCTCCTTTCTATCAGTCTGTGTCCCCACCCTGCTCCATACCTCTTTAATCTTTTTGTACCAGCAATGCCTAAGGCCATACATTTGTGTGTGAATTAATAGCAGTCAATACTTAGAATGTCAATCTGGATCTGTGTAATGATTACCTCCTACCCTTGGTTCACACTTATGCAAATTTCAGTGCATTTTCCAGTTTGCAGAAAAGCACTACAGTCCATTTAACATGATTTACTATGGATTTAGTTCACATCTGTGTGTTTTGAGTGGGGGGTTATTTTTGAAAGGGTCAGGGAAAAATTTTTTCAGCAGGATGTTGTGATTTGAATGTAATAGACTTTAATGGAATTGCATCAAAAATGCAAGTGTTGATTTGTTTTGCTTTTTTTTTCTTGCTGTAGCTGTACATACTGCAAGTGTTTATTTTCAATTTATACATTACCTTAACTAGTTCATGCTCAGCCTATAGTCAAATGACTATAGGCCACTGCCATTACCATGTGATCACTGTGACCAGCTGATCACATGACAGTTGTACAGAATGGATGATGATTGGTCATAGTGATCTCATGGTACAGTCAGGGCCAATCACAGCCATCTGTAACATGTGATTAGCTATGGCTAATCTAAGCTAACCAATAATGAACACCTGAATGAATCAATTTCATTCTTTAAAAATGGTTGCTTATAACAGTGACATTCACTGGTATAAGCAATCATAATGTGTAAAAAAAAAAGTCCTGCTCACTTCCCCAGGCTAGTACAATGTTGCTATGGTAACATTATATTGCTCTGGTCACAGTGTGCTAAAGAATAATTAAAAAAGAAAACATAATAAATGAAAAGTTTTTTTTTAATTGAAAAAAAATGATGTCAACTTTTTTTGTGATTTTTTTTTATATACTGTCACCTTCATTATCAGCACACCAGTTATATGATGATGCTGTACTGCACTGGTGACAATATGTAAAAAAAAAAAAAACAAATGTAAAAAAAAAGATTTTTTAAATGTCTTCATTTTCCAAAAACTTGTGACCAAAAATTACAACTTCAAAAAACTCACCATGCCTCTTGCTAAATATGCCATGCCCTTGGACTGTCTATTTTCCAAAAAGGGGTCACTTGGCAATATTTGTACTGCCCTGGTGTTTTCGGGCCTCAAAAAATGAGATAGGCCATAAGTACATCAGGACTGATCAATTTTCAGATATGTATCCCATAGTTTGTGGACTCTACAACTTTTTATCAATTATTTAGCAAAAAATTAAAAAGCTAGTGTTGATTAAATACCACCAAAGGAAAGCTCTATTTGTTTGAAAAAAATGAGAAAAATGTAATATGGGTACAGTGTTTCTTGACCACACAATTGTCATTCAAAGTGCGATAGCACTGAAAGCTGAAAATTTTCCCGGCCAGGAAGGGGTGAAAGTGCCCGATATTGACGTGGTTAAAGTTGTTTCAAAACCCCCAATCAAAAAATTTATATGTTGCAGCTTATCAGTCCTTAATTGTGGTGTTTTTTTTCTTGTTTTTTTTTTGGGGGGGGGGGGGGCTTTTTTCCCTTTATTTTCCCCAGTGACCCAGCTTCTTCTGACACTTTTATTTAATTTTTTTTATTATATCTTTTATTAAATTTTTTTATACAAAAAGAACATCAAATAACACACGACTAAAACACAAAGAGAAAAACTTCACCCGTATATCCCAATTGCATCATAACATATTATCCCCTACCCCCCTCTTCTCTCCCCCCTGCCCCCCCCATTCCCTAGTCCATACCACAATCCTAGTTTCTAACCTTTCTCATGATTATCTGTCCATATCTGTATTCCTTCCCTCATATCTCCTTCTCTCTGTCTGGCACTCCATGAAAGCTCCGCCCGATACTCATCCACCTATATTCTAACCAATTCCTTTTAGATGTTTTAAAGACTAACCAACCACTCCACATTTTCTTACATTTTTCTATTTTATCCTCCTCAATATGACAAAACTCTTCCATTCTATAGATGTTTTCTGCTCTATTTACCCAATCGTTCATACTTGGTGGGTCTGGGGCAAGCCAAAATTTTGGAATCAATCCCTTAGCCGCACTAACTAGATGGTAAAGTTTTACCAAAAGTTCAAATTTATAAAATAAACAAGTCCACGGATCTCTCTGTACAGTAATCCCACATATTTCCTGGATATATTGTAATATTTCCTCCCAGTAATCTTGTATTTTCGGGCATTTCCACCATATGTGTGCCATTGTACCCTTTTTTATCTTAAGATCCAAAGCTTCTGGGGTGGAAGTATCACTACAGCAGTTCAAGGGTTATTGTATCACTGAAATTCCACTTAAGTAGGGTGTGTTTTTTTCACATCGTACTCTTTTCCCCTCATCCTCTCCAACATAAAGGTGAAACATCTACTTGTTTATGTGCTTTACTCGGTGTAATATACCATCTAACAATTGTAAACAAAGAAAATCAGTGAACGCTAACAGAAATAGCATCTAATTGCACCAAAAAGGAACTACAAGTCCTCTCACGAAGTATACCAAGATAAAGTGCAGTGCATAAGGTAAGCCAATAAATATCTACAAATATCTAAAACATCATACTCATCAATCAAAAAAACATCATGGTCAACAATCAGAAAAAATGTTTTTTTAAAAAGCATATAAAAGCACATAAAAGCACATATGAGTCCCAATTATTAGCTCTATGGCGTGAAGGTGCTATTTGGAGTTGATACCATGGTCAATAATCTTCCATAGGTACATGGAGCATCCTATCCACTAGAAGGATAATATGCAGAATCATCTGCTGAACTTCTAAATATCAGATATGACATGTGATGGTTAAAGAGATATCGCTTTCTGCTCTCGGGTAGACTTAATCTAGGGGTGTAAGATATCAGGCGACTCGCATTAAACTGAGCTATCCGAATATATGCTTTGTTCGATTGTATGTATTCCCTATTTTAAGTTATGAAAAGTGGTTTTTAGATGGGATATATGTTTTACGGCTATTCTGGAATGTGATTAGAGTCCAGTGACTGATGGGTTTATGGCTTTACGATTAGCTTCAGAGCAAGAGTTTGCCAGACACCCTGGCATCAGCTAATTGGGTTTACAACTAGAGATGAGCGAATCGAACTTGGCGAAGTGGAATTCGTTTCGAATATCAGGAAAAATTCGATTCGCGCTGAATCCGAAAATTAGCAGACTTCGGATGCGCGAATCGAAATTTTTCCTAAAATGGCGGCGACATGTGTGGCGACGGAGCGGGGATCTCTGGGAAGGCGCGCAGACAAGGCACGCTGACCCATAATGCATTCATTCATGACATGTGATCGCATTAGCCAATCAGCAGCCAGCCAGCCAGCACTGTGTAATGGTGGAGCTATAAATTGCGGCCATCTTACAATTCTCCATTTGCCTCCAGGCATTCAAGAGAGACAGACCTCTCTGTATTAGGGACAGAGTTAGGGCCACAGATACTTTAGGGACACAGAATCGCTACTTAGGGACACAGAATTGTTACTCAGGGACACAGAACTGTTACTCAGGGACACAGAACTGTTACTCAGGGATACAGAACTGTTACTCAGGGACAGACACAGACTTGTTACTCAGGGACACAGAACAGTTACTCAGGGACACAGAACTGTTACTCAGGGACAGACACAGAATTGTTACTCAGGGACACAGAACTGTTACTCAGGGACACAGAACTGTTACTCAGGGACACAGAACTGTTACTCAGGGACAGACACAGAATTGTTACTGAGGGACACAGAATTGTTACTGAGGGACACAGAATTGTTACTGAGGGACACAGAATTGTTACTCAGGGACAGACACAGAATTGTTACTGAGGGACACAGAATTGTTACTGAGGGACACAGAATTGTTACTGTGGGACACAGAATTGTTACTCAGGGACACAGAACTGTTACTCAGGGACACAGAATTGTTACTCAGGGACACAGAACTGTTACTCAGGGACACAGAATTGTTACTCAGGGACAGACACAGAATTGTTACTGAGGGACACAGAATTGTTACTGAGGGACACAGAATTGTTACTGAGGGACACAGAATTGTTACTCAGGGACAGACACAGAATTGTTACTGAGGGACACAGAATTGTTACTGAGGGACACAGAATTGTTACTGAGGGACACAGAATTGTTACTCAGGGACACAGAATTGTTACTCAGGGACACAGAACTGTTACTCAGGGACACAGAATCGTTACTCAGGGACACAGAATCGTTGAATTAAAGAGTATGTCAGACAACACGCAGAGGAGTGGCAGAGGAGGCAATGTTTCAGGAGCGAGCAGACGTGGCAGCAGAGGAAGGGGTCGAGGCAGCACTAGTCGCAGCCAGAGGCCAGTGCTCCCGGTGTCATCCAGCGGTCGTGTCTCCACCAACAACCCTGCCGTCATCGATTGGTTGGCTCGGTCGTCTTCCTCTTCCCAGGTCACCTCTGACACCTACAGCCAACGGTCGGTGGGTACGTCAGACACAACCGTTAGTTGGCATGGCCCGGGAGCAAGCCCACTGAAATCACGTGTCCTCTACCTGCCCCTGTCCTTTGGTGTTCCCTCACCAAGCGAAGTATCGCATGCTGTGGGCTCAGCCCCACTGTACAGTGAGGAAGAGCTAACAGAGGGCGGTCAGGAACGGGGGGAGACATCCGCCTCTTCAGCAGCCGGCAAAGAAGTACTGGCGAGGAGAGTGGCTCGGTAGCCGGTCTAGAGACAGGTCTGTCTCCTGACCCACACACAGCCGAGGGGGCTAGTAGTGAGGCGGAGACCCTAATTGATGATGAGGAGGCTGATCGCACTTGGCAGCCTCGTCGTCATCAGGCTATTGCTTCCGCATCATCAGGAGAAGAGGGTGCCAGCTTGGCAGCGAGCAAAACAGTCGGTGGGTTGCCCAGGAGGCAGCAGGGTCGCAGCAGTGTCAGTGGAGGCAAACGGCCACGGAGTAGAGCACCAGCTCCACTGCTGGTGGGTTCCATTTTGTCATAGGGTGCTGGCAGATTACAGGTCTCCCATTGCTGCTGCCAGGCCCCTAATCTGCCATGGGCCCCTGTACCGCCTCCTCATGCTGCTGCCAGGTCCACAGTGTGTCATGGGTCCCTGTACGGCCTCCCATTGCTGCTGTCTCCATCGCCACACTCTGCCATGTGCCACTTTCAGGTCTCCTCACACTGCTGCTGGGTTATATTTTGTCATAGGGTGCTGGCAGATTACGGGCCTCCCATTGCTGCTGCCAGGCCCCTAATCTGCCATGGGCCCCTGTACCGCCTCCTCATGCTGCTGCCAGGTCCACAGTGTGTCATGGGTCCCTGTACGGCCTCCCATTGCTGCTGTCTCCATCGCCACACTCTGCCATGTGCCACTTTCAGGTCTCCTCACACTGCTGCTGGGTTCCATTTTGTCATAGGGTGCTGGCAGATTACGGGCCTCCCATTGCTGCTGCCAGGCACGTAATCTGCCATGGGCCCCCGTACCGACTCCTCATGCTGTGACGTTGCAACAAGGTGGAATTCAACCCTACATATGTTAGACCGCCTTTACGAACAGCGAAAGGCCATCACCGATTTCCTGATGTTACAAGCGGATAAAGGTACTCCCCTCTGTAACTTAGATGTCAGCCATTGCCAGCTCAATGCTGACACCTGCCACTTGCTCAGGCCCTTTGAGGAGGCCACGCTATTCGTGAGTCGGCAGGACTATGGGATGAACGACGTCATTCCTCTGTTGCACGTCCTGGAACAAATGCTGTTAACAATGGCTGGTCAGGGTGCGGTAGACGTGGCGCACAGATCTCAACGCCACATGACCCCTGTGGGGGCAGGACAGGAAGAAGAGGAGGAGGTAGAGGAGGACATTGGTGCTCAGGAATTATTGAGTGAAATGGGTGGTTTTTCCACTCAGCGGACAGGAGTGGAGGAGCAGGAGCATCTGGTAGAGGAGGAGGAGGAGACAGAGGACCCAGACGCACCGTGGCAGTATGCTGTGGAGATGGAGGCAGGGAGTCCCTCGCATTCCTTGGCACAAATGGCCCATAGCATGCTCGGTTGCTTGCGTAGTGACAGCCGAATAATAACCATCAGACAGAGGGATGACTTTTGGCTGTCCACCTTGTTGGACCCTCGCTACCGTTCAAAAATGGTGGCCTTTTTCACACCTGCTGAGAGGGAGGCCAAAATAAAGTACTATAAAAACCACCTATGTAGTCAGTTGGTCTCTGCCTTTCTGCGCCAACGTCCATCCTCAGACACTGTGGGCCCTGTGCGCTCGCGTTCCGCTACCATGGCAGCAGGGGAGGGGTGGGGTGGTAGGAGCAGTGGCAGCTCCACCAGCAGCGGCTGCCTCAGTCTGCAGTCGATGATGAGTAGCTTTCTTCACCAGCGCAGTGAGGAAACTACTAACCAGCCGCAGCAGCAGCAGCAGCATCAGGTGGACCTGGAGCAGGACCTCAAACAACAGGCTTGGGCCTACTTGGACAGCACCCTGCCAACCGAGGTAGACAATCCCCTTGATTACTGGGCAACGAAACTTGACCTTTGGCCCCAACTAGCTGAATTTGCCCTTGAAAGGCTGTCATGCCCGGCCAGTAGCGTGGCATCGGAGCGCGTGTTTAGTGCGGCAGGAGGTATTGTAACTCCGCGGAGGACAGGACTGTCCACCCAAAGTGTGGAGAGACTCACGTTTGTGAAAATGAATCAGGCGTGGATTAGTCTGGATTTCAAACCACCAGTTCCTGACACAACTGACTAAATCCGCCATGAATCATGCCCCAAACATGTGCCACTTTCAGGTCTCCTCACACTGCTGGTGGGTTCCATTTTGTCATAGGGTGCTGGCAGATTACGGGCCTCCCATTGCTGCTGCCAGGCCCCTAATCTGCCATGGGCCCCCGTACCGCCTCCTCATGCTGCTGCCAGGTCCACAGTGTGTCATGGGTCCCTGTACCGCCTCCCATTGCTGCTGTCTCCATCGCCACACTCTGCCATGTGCCACTTTCAGGTCTCCTCACACTGCTGGTGGGTTCCATTTTGTCATAGGGTGCTGGCAGATTACGGGCCTCCCATTGCTGCTGCCAGGCCCGTAATCTGCCATGGGCCCCTGTACCGCCTCCTCATGCTGCTGCCAGGTCCACAGTGTGTCATGGGTCCCTGTACGGCCTCCCATTGCTGCTGCCAGGCCCGTAATCTGCCATGGGCCCCGTACCGACTCCTCATGCTGCTGCCAGGCCCGTAATCTGTCATGGGCCCCTGTACCGCCTCCTCATGCTGCTGCCAGGTCCAGAGTGTGTCATGGGCCCCCGTACCGACTCCTCATGCTGCTGCCAGGCCCGTAATCTGTCATGGGCCCCTGTACCACCTCCTCATGCTGCTGCCAGGTCCAGAGTGTGTCATGGGTCCCTGTACGGCCTCCTCATGCTGCTGCCAGGCCCGTAATCTGCCATGGGCCCCCGTACCGACTCCTCATGCTGCTGCCAGGCCCGTAATCTGTCATGGGCCCCTGTACCGCCTCCTCATGCTGCTGCCAGGTCCAGAGTGTGTCATGGGCCCCCGTACCGACTCCTCATGCTGCTGCCAGGCCCGTAATCTGTCATGGGCCCCTGTACCGCCTCCTCATGCTGCTGCCAGGTCCAGAGTGTGTCATGGGTCCCTGTACGGCCTCCCATTGCTGCTGCCAGGCCCGTAATCTGCCATGGGCCCCCGTACCGACTCCTCATGCTGCTGCCAGGCCCGTAATCTGTCATGGGCTCCTGTACCGCCTCCTCATGCTGCTGCCAGGTCCAGAGTGTGTCATGGGCCCCCGTACCGACTCCTCATGCTGCTGCTAGGCCCGTAATCTGTCATGGGCCCCTGTACCGCCTCCTCATGCTGCTGCCAGGTCCAGAGTGTGTCATGGGTCCCTGTACGGCCTCCCATTGCTGCTGCCAGGCCCGTAATCTGCCATGGGCCCCCGTACCGACTCCTCATGCTGCTGCCAGGCCCGTAATCTGTCATGGGCCCCTGTACCGCCTCCTCATGCTGCTGCCAGGTCCAGAGTGTGTCATGGGTCCCTGTACGGCCTCCCATTGCTGCTGTCTCCATCGCCACACTCTGCCATGTGCCACTTTCAGGTCTCCTCACACTGCTGGTGGGTTCCATTTTGTCATAGGGTGCTGGCAGATTACGGGCCTCCCATTGCTGCTGCCAGGCCCGTAATCTGCCATGGGCCCCTGTACCGCCTCCTCACGCTGCTGCGAGGTCCAGAGTGTGTCATGGGTCCCTGTACGGCCTCCCATTGCTGCTGTCTCCATCGCCAGACTCTGCCATGTGCCACTTTCAGGTCTCCTCACACTGCTGGTGGGTTCCATTTTGTCATAGGGTGCTGGCAGATTACGGGCCTCCCATTGCTGCTGCCAGGCCCCTAATCTGCCATGGGCCCCTGTACCGCCTCCTCATGCTGCTGCCAGGTCCACAGTGTGTCATGGGTCCCTGTACCGCCTCCCATTGCTGCTGTCTCCATCGCCACACTCTGCCATGTGCCACTTTCAGGTCTCTTCACACTGCTGGTGGGTTCCATTTTGTCATAGGGTGCTGGCAGATTACGGGCCTCCCATTGCTGCTGCCAGGCCCCTAATCTGCCATGGGCCCCTGTACCGCCTCCTCATGCTGCTGCCAGGTCCACAGTGTGTCATGGGTCCCTGTACCGCCTCCCATTGCTGCTGTCTCCATCGCCACACTCTGCCATGTGCCACTTTCAGGTCTCCTCACACTGCTGGTGGGTTCCATTTTGTCATAGGGTGCTGGCAGATTACGGGCCTCCCATTGCTGCTGCCAGGCCCATAATCTGCCATGGGCCCCTGTACCGCCTCCTCATGCTGCTGCCAGGTCCACAGTGTGTCATGGGTCCCTGTACGGCCTCCCATTGCTGCTGCCAGGCCCGTAATCTGCCATGGGCCCCCGTACCGACTCCTCATGCTGCTGCCAGGCCCGTAATCTGTCATGGGCCCCTGTACCGCCTCCTCATGCTGCTGCCAGGTCCAGAGTGTGTCATGGGCCCCCGTACCGACTCCTCATGCTGCTGCCAGGCCCGTAATCTGTCATGGGCCCCTGTACCGCCTCCTCATGCTGCTGCCAGGTCCACAGTGTGTCATGGGTCCCTGTACGGCTTCCTCATGCTGCTGCCAGGCCCGTAATCTGCCATGGGCCCCCATACCGACTCCTCATGCTGCTGCCAGGCCCGTAATCTGTCATGGGCCCCTGTACCGCCTCCTCATGCTGCTGCCAGGTCCAGAGTGTGTCATGGGCCCCCGTACCGACTCCTCATGCTGCTGCCAGGCCCGTAATCTGTCATGGGCCCCTGTACCGCCTCCTCATGCTGCTGCCAGGTCCAGAGTGTGTCATGGGTCCCTGTACGGCCTCCCATTGCTGCTGCCAGGCCCGTAATCTGCCATGGGCCCCCGTACTGACTCCTCATGCTGCTGCCAGGCCCGTAATCTGTCATGGGCCCCTGTACCGCCTCCTCATGCTGCTGCCAGGTCCAGAGTGTGTCATGGGTCCCTGTACGGCCTCCCATTGCTGCTGTCTCCATCGCCACACTCTGCCATGTGCCACTTTCAGGTCTCCTCACAGTGCTGGTGGGTTCCATTTTGTCATAGGGTGCTGTATGGCCTCCCATTGCTGCTGCCTCCACCGCCACACTGTGGCTCCACACTCTGGTTTTGGCCCCGTGACTGCCCAAATGAGTGAAGTGTGCGGTGATTCTAAGATCGACGGCACTCATCTGCATGTCATACTGACTGACAGTATTATTTCTCTTCCCCAGCAGACTCCAAGGGCATTTAAATTAAAGGTACAGTGTTCTGCACTAATATAAAGGCTCTCTGAAGCCTAGAAACACCCTTTTATAAGTTAAATTCGCAGCGAATACATTCGACTCGAATCAAATTTTTTCCACAAATTTGACGAATCAGTCGAATCGACTTTTTGAATAATTCGCTCATCTCTATTTACAACCATGAAGGATATCCAACTGTGTCCTGTGCACTCTTGAACCCAGCACACAGGGACCATGTGTCACTCAACAGAGAGGGAGGGGGGAGCTGATTTGGAGTGAGAAATGATACAAGATGGAGGGTCTTTGGCAAAATGGAGGTTCACATCCATATTTGTACGTATAATTGCTACAGTATCCACTCCGGCATCAAATCCTTTAATCTGGTTGCCAACACCTTAGCATATAGTTTAGTGTCGGTATTTAGTAGGGATATAGGCCTGTAACTGACACACTATGAGCTATCTTTCCCTTCTTCAAGTATAATCATTATATGAGCCTGCCATGACTCATTTCCATCCCTTCCCCTATTGCATTCATATAACTGCACATTTTAGGGACTAAAAGATCTAAAAAAAGTTTGTAATAACCTACAGTATATCTGTCCGGGCCGGGGCGTTTTCCTTTAGCCGTATTTTTTAAAGCCAGATTAATTTCCTCTAAGGTAATAGGCCTCTCTAGGGCCTCTAGTTTTTCTCCTGCTATTCTTGGCAGCCCCACTTCATTTAAAAAATGTTGTCTATTTTTCTTTATTTCCTCCTCCATTTTTTGATCTCTGGGAGTCACGTAATAAAGGCGACTATGATATTTTTGGAACCTATTAGTGATATCGGTGGTGGCGTACACCATTTCTCTTTTGTCATCTTTAATTTTTTCTATAAAGTTTTTTTATTTCTATTCCTTTAATTTCCTCTATTAAATATCCTTCTCGACTCCTGTTCCATAAGATCTTTTAGTTCTTTTCTTCTTTTTGTGTAAATGTTCTAACTTATAAAGTTCCTCAATCACCATCTTTATTTTTTTCCCTCGTTCTTTCTTTTTTTCTGCTCCCATCGAGATCAGTATCCCTCTGATATAAGCTTTATGTGCCTCCCAGACTGTGGCTACTGCTGCCTCCTCTGTCTCTATAAACTAAAAAAATTGCCCTGTTTCCCCCCTTAATCTTTTTTCTAATTCGCGATCCTGTATAAGCATTTAATTTAGTCTCCACAAAGTTATTTTATCTTGATCCCCACCTACCCGTAGTCTTATTGTGACAGGAGCATGATCCGAAATAAACACAACCTCTATGTTGGTGCTAACCAGCAACTCTAATTGTCTATGTTTAATCATTATATTGTCCAGCAATGAATACGATCCATGTACCGGGGAGAAACAGGTGTAATCTTTTTCTCTTAGGTGTTTAACTCTCCAAGTATTGATCAGTTGACTTTGATAAAGTAATCTCTTCAGTGATTTTAATTTCCTTCCCCCCTCTCTCCTCGTACAGGATGACGCATCTATTAGGGGTCCATACACAAGTTTAAATCTCCAGTCACAACCAGACTACCTCTTCTGAATTCAGAGAGTTCTCTTAACACTCCCTCCAGGAATGTTACTGGGTTTTTATTTGGACAACAGATATTAAATGTGTATTCAGATCCTTGTAATTTTTTTCCTCAAAAATAGAAACCAGCCCTCTGGGTCCTCCATTTTTCCCTCTAAAATAAAGCTCACATTCTTTGACAATCCAATTGTGATCCCTTTAGCCCTTTTAACTGGAGAGTCTGCATAATACCACGTTAGATATTGCTTCATATATAACTTCACATTTGTGCCGAGTTATATGTGTCTCTTGAAGAAACACTACATCTATGGAGTGTTGGTAAATTTCACTAAGTATTTTATGACTTTTGGTGGGGGAGTTTGACCTTTTCACGTTATAAGTCATAAACTTCATGACACAAATTTCAGCTATTGTTTCCCTGCCCTATCAGAGTTCCTTTCACAAAAAAGAAAAAACTGATATAGACAGTTTAGAATATGGCCTTTCTCACTTTTCCTCCTTTTTCCATTCCCCAATTCCTTCCCTCCTCTCCTCTGTTTTACCCACCCACTCACCCCTCACCCCCCTCCCACCCCTACAACCC
Source organism: Staurois parvus (assembly GCF_062004578.1). Lineage (NCBI taxonomy): Eukaryota > Metazoa > Chordata > Amphibia > Anura > Ranidae > Staurois > Staurois parvus. The sequence continues at coordinate 3,790,802 of NW_028318030.1, forward strand.
TCGAAGCCTATGTATTGCCTTGGAACCTGACGTGGGGAATCCCCACTGGCGATTTCTAATTTTGGGGTGAAACTGAAAACATGCACGGCAGCCCCAATCCTGGATTGATGTCATTCCTAGGTTGGAGATGGCAGCATGCTTGGCCTCCGGGTCATCCGCCAATTCCACATTCTTCACTACCCCTCCGCCCCTTCCCCCGTTCACTCAGCTCGGGAACAAGGGGCGGAGGGTAGGGGAACCATGCCATTGCTGAGGAGAGCCGGGGGGGAAGAGAGAGAAAAAAAAACACTCAACCCCCAGCTTCCCCCATCATGCCCCCCTACTTCTTGTTCCTAGATACCCGCTGTCACCCTCCTGAGCCCTGCCCTCTGCTCTCTCTAGACCCCTCTGACCATCCCTCAAGGTCCATTTTCTGCAGTTCCAATTTCTCACAAAAGTTATTCAAATCTTCTGGGAACCTCAGTCTTGCCGATTTTCCATCTTTCCACCTGATTAAACTTACTGGAAATCCCCAGTTTTATCAAACTTTTTTCTCTTTCATATGGTCCAGCAATGGTTTGAAGGATCTTCTCCTAGCCAGTGTCTCGGCGGAAATGTCCACAAAAATATGTAAGGTTGTTTCCTCATATTTAATTTCAGTAAGTCCCACAAAACCCTTTCCATATTCGTTCCCTGCCTCCATAGTGATGGAGACACATCACATCTCTGGCGCTTCCTGCCGGTATTTCTTTTGGCCGTCTGATCCTATGTTCTCTCTCAATTTTCAGTTTTTCTGCCAGAGATCTTCTCATAATTGGGTTACAGATTTTCTTAATTTTCTCCTGTAGGTCCTCTTCCTGTCCCGTTTCTTCTGCTTAACCCCTAATCCTTAAGTTGTTTCTTCTATTGCGGTTCTCCTGGTCTTCTACTATGAATGATAACTTTCTTTGTTCTCTACGCATCTCCTCCACCTGAGTTTCCAGTTTATTAATTTGTTGTGCATATCCCTTCATTTTCTCCTCTACTTCTTCAATGCTGGTTAGTATCTGACCTAGGTCGGTGCATAGTGTCCCAATCTCATTTTTCATAGACATCTCTAATTTTGCAAACATTTCCGCCAATTGCTCTTCTTATTTCCTTGTTCTTTCCCTATTTACAGGTTCTTTAATCTGGTTCTCTTCCAGTGTCACGAGTGAAAGTCTGGATTGGTCCCCATCGTATTTTTTTGATCCTTCATGGTAGTTCTCTTGAGTTTGGGTCTAAGGGCTTTTCTCCTGTGGGGGCAAGTACTTTCTTATTGTACTAGTATTTACATTTGATTGGGGGTTTTTGATCCCCCCACTTTAATTGAGCAATTCTCCATTTCTTTAGAACGTTATAGTTCGTTTTCATCTATTCCTCTATATCAGAAATACTGATCCCGGGATATCCCTCTTTTTTCTTCTACTAACAGTCCCAGAAAGTTCTTTTATATTTTGTAAACATAAATAGACCCACCGACCCGCAAGACCACCAGGACCCTCCAATTGTGTTCTTCTCCTTCTACGCAGTAGTCTCAGCATACATTTATTTACTAAAAAAAAAGCGTTCTTTAAAGAGTTCTTTAAAGAGTTTTAACCGTGACCTGCGGCCACTCATTATCACCTTTCATGCCATGTATGTGCCACTACTCCGTCCCTTCTTCGCACCTTCTCTTTGGACCAGTCATTTTGCCAGGGTTCCTAGAGTAGGGTATGTGCTAAGGACAGTCCCCCCGAATCCAAAGAGCAGAGGCAAACAATCCAGATCAATCCATAACAGGTGCAGGCTCTGGCTGGCTCGCAACCACACATGATGCAACAGTAAAAAGGGTCAGCCGCACACTGGAAGATTGATGAATATAGTGTATATTTATTGATCCATAGGACACACAAAACACCAGGACATGAATATAGGACCTGTTAACGCATTTCACACGATATCGTGCTTAATTATAACAAAGAAAACAACAAAAGTGCTGTCTTATATAGGAGTTAGCTAATAAAGAACACCTGTCCTAATCAGCACTCCTGAATCCTGAGGATACGCCTACTAGTACATTGGAACAAAACATATAAAATCATTGTATCAAAAACAGTGGTATCAGAAAACAACAAGAAAGGAAAAATAGAAAAACCAAGTAGAATAAAAAGAGAAACAAAAAGAGAAAAAGAATAATGAATGAAATTGCGACAAAATTATAAATGAAAAGTAAAATAAAAAATTAAATAACATATAGAAACACAGATAAAAGCAAGTAAATATCCCAAAAAGATATGGGCTAAGAAGCCATATTTGTAAATGATCAAAATTTAAATAATATATACAAAAAACACTTGTCTACTAGGGATATGGTACCATACATACATATTTAGACATGAATATATAAAAACAGCAGATGAACAGCAGAAAAAAAATATATATCAAAAGTAACGCATCAAAAAACAAAAATAACATCAAAAATAAAAAAGAATCACAAAGGAAAAAAAAAGGATGATATTAAAGATATGTGTGCACATAAATGTGCACACATGGGGTGCATGATGTGCCCAAGTGAACATGTCGTGCATCCAAATAAACTAAGTAAGGATATATATATATATATATATTAAAAACGACTCAATAAACATAATAAAATATATATATACGTATATGTGGATGCACACACATGTGCATATACACACATGCATCTATATGCAGCGGTGAAGGGAACGTTAGAGACATGTTCTCTATCAATCATAAAAATATGTGATATCCCATTCATGGTTCAAACCCTGTGAGACACATGTATTTAGATGGAATATCCAGAATACCTCCCTTTTACATAACCGCAAAAACGTATCACCACCTCTTTTTAAAGAACTAATTTTTTTCAATGACCTGTACCTGTACTGCCGTAATATCTCCTGCATGACAATTATTGAAATGGCGGGCCACACTAGTAGAGGTGTCTTTCTATACTATATAGATGTTCATAAAAACAATCCCTTAGACGTCTGGTTATGCTTCCCATATACTGAATATTGCAAAGTTTTCAAGTGATCAAATAAATCACATAGATGGTTTTACAATTAAAGAAGGAAGAAATACTATACTTTTTGTTATTAGCAGTAGACTGAAATTTATTGTTCTTCATAATATGTATACAGCATGGACAGGAGAGCGCACCGCAATGGTAGTTGCCTTTGAAATGCAACCACGTAGTGGATTGAGCTTGTGCGGGACTATAAAAGCTGGGAGACAAAGAGTTACCTAGAGTGGGGGCTCTTTTTGAAACTACATTAATACCATTCTTGAGTATGTTTGCACATATCTGGCACTCACATAGGATAGGAAGATAATGGGTGACAATATGTTTAATTTCATTAAACTTCAAAATTAATGGAGTAGAAAAAGTAAGATTCCTTTAAGGCATTGATTGACAGTATAATTTATCTTACTATCACTCCCACTGCATGGTTTTTTCTTCAATAGAAAATCTTCTCTCCGTTTAGAACTGGCTATACAGTATGCTCTATCCAGCATCCATTTGGGATATTCCCTATGTAAAAAGCGCTGGTATAGAGCAAGAGACATTTATCAAATCCTGTTGGGCACTACAGATGTGACGGATGCGCAAAAATTGTCCAACAGGAATACTTTTGATAGTATGTCTAGGATGGCCCGATTGGGCTAATAAAAGAGTATTACCAGATTATTACCAGACAGAGGTTTCCTGTACAGACTAGTAGTAACTGTACAATTATCACCGGTCATTCGGACATCGAGGAAGAAAATCTCTTTCTCGTCTGACTGTGCTATAAATGACAGATTCTTATTATTGTTGTTTAAATTAGATAAAATAACTGACAAATCTCCCAGACCTTTATCTACAACGAATATAAGGTTATCAATATAGCGAAAGAACATTCTAATATAGCGCCTAAAGGGATTACCAGTGCCACAGATGTGTAACCGCTCCCATCAACCCATATAAAGGTTAGCTAATGACAGCGAGAATTTGGCTTCCATTGCGGCTCCACACTTTTTGAAGAAAAAACTTGCCATTAAAGATATAGAAATTGTGGGTGAGCAGATATTCTAACACATCTAAAATAAATAAACGGTGTTTGATGCTAAACCCAGTGCTGGATTCAAAAATAAAAAGATCGCTTTTATGGCAAGATGATGAGGTATAGAGGAATATAAACTGGCAACATCACAGGTGACCCACATGAGACTCTCAACCTAGCACATGCCATCCATAACATGAAGAAGGTGATTGGTGTCTCTCAAATAACTAGGAAGTTGTACAACAAGAGGCTAGAGTTGTGTATCCAACCAATGACCTAATCTCTCATTTAAAGACCCAATGCCAGAAAAAATGGGCCTCCCTTGTAGAGGATGAAAACCTTTATGGGATTTTGGTAGGTGGTAGAATGTAGAAAGCACAGGGAAATCAGGGACAAGGAGATCTGTCTCCTTCTGGGTGAAAATACTAATCCGGACTCCCTTGTCAACAAGTTTTTTAAAAGTCACTTTATATTTTTTCCTGGGATCTCCCTTTAATTTGGTATAGGTAGAGATGTCCAAAAGCTGTCTCTCAACTTCCTTCTGATACATATCAACACCCATAACCACCACCATGCCACCTTTATCAGCATTGTGGATAACAATCGATTTATCACTTTTTAGATTCTTCAAGGATATCCTTTCCCCATGTGTAAGATTATCATGCTATGGACTGATACCAGTGGACACTTGCATTGCCAAGGCGGCTAAATCCCGTTCAACCAAATTTTGTTATTTGTTCATCCCAGGACTATAAGGTAGTATAGAATAAAAATCAGATCTAGTCCTGACGGGGACAAACTTGAACCGATCTATGCACAAATCTTGGGATATTTACTTGCTTTTATCTGTTTATCTGTTTATCTTGCTTTTATCTGTTTATCTGTTTGTATATATTATTTCATTTTTTTTTACTTTTCATTCATAATTTTTTCATAATTTGTATTCATTATTTTTTTTCTCTTTCTTTGTTTCTCTTTTTATTCCACTTGGTTTTTCTTTTTTCTTTTCTTCCTTCCTTGTTGTTTTCTGATATCACTGTTTTTGATACAATGGTTTTATATGTTTTGTTCCAATGTACTAGTAGGCGTATCCTCACGATTCAGGAGTGCTGATTAGGATAGGTGTTCTTTACTAACTAACTCCTATATAAGACAGCACTTTTGTTGTTTTCTTTGCTATGATTAAGCACAATATTGTGTGAAACGCGTTAACAGGTCCTGTATTCATGTCCTGGTGTTTTGTGTGTCCTATGGATTAATAAATATATAGTATATTCATCAATCCTCCAGTGTGCGGCTGACCCTTCTTCCTGTTGCATCATGTGTGGTGGTGAGCCAGAGCCTGCACCTGTTGTGGATTGATCTGGATTGTTTGCCTGATCGGTATACCTCTGTTCTTTGGATTAAGCCCTCTCTTGTTTTACCTGGTTTGCACAATACATCTTCATTTCATTTATTCCTGGAAACATGTCAGACAACACCACCACTCAGAATACCAGCCGCATGTTCAGGTTGTTGGGAGATAATCCGCTCAGAGCAAATGAATATGAGACTTTAAATAGCAATATGGATTGGACTGCTAGCTCTGTTAACCTGGAAAGGAATATGTCAAAGGAGATTAGAGCCTATTGGGACTTTAGTTCACTATCTGAATATTTGTCCCTTGAACAAATACCTAGGGGCTTACGTATAAAGAAATTTCCTACATTTGAATTATTTGATGATGATTTTAAGAAACAGTGGACAGACACTCTTTCCACCTGCTCCTTTGCTCTTATGAACATCATTATCCTCTCAAAGACTAAAGAGATTAAAACATTTCAGAAGGAAATCTCTGGCTTGCAAGAGGGCATTAAACCTCTCCAAAAAGCGGCTGAATTTGTTGAGTTGGACACAAACACCGTTTGTATTTGGAAACAACGACTCTCCTGGGGCAACCTTCCAGGTGGGAAACATGTTAGCTTCTCATTACTGAAGCGGAATTTCTGGAGGAGACTATGGCTGCCTCTGATTCGGATCATTTGCTCTACAACCATCAATTTTCAGACAGAAGAATGGAGCCAGTACACCTGTCTCCTCAAAAAACAGAAAACAAAAGTACAAACATCTCAAGAAGGGCCATCAAAATGGCAAGAAAAGGAAAAGGATGGGGAAGGAACAACAGGTGGCAATTGGTATCTATTGCGTGTACCATCCCGCAAGATGTAACAGGTACTGTTAATGTATTAAATCTTTCTAATAGAACTTCTCACCAAAGGACTTAATTTTTGCCCACAAAGACATTTTAATTTGTTTGACACTATTTTGGACGTTAATAAATTTATTAGAAGCATTACTTTCAAAAAACATTTTTTCTCTGAACAGGATAAAGATGTTTGTGAGCAGAGTCTGGATACCTTTGTTCAGCATTCAGAATTGTCCTCAGAGGTTCACACATTTAGATAATTATGTGCTCTAAGGGATTTAGAAGACCTTGCAAAGGAGGGAGGTATTTATGCTTCCTCTGATTTGTGCATAGATCAGTTCAAGTTTGTCCCCCTCAGGACTAGATCCGATTTTTATCCTGTACAATCTTGTAGTCCTGAGACGGACAAATATTAAAATTTGGTTGAACTGGATTTAGCTGCCTTGGCAATGCAAGTGTCCACTGGTATCAGTCCATGGCATGATAATCTTACACATGGGGAAAGGATATCCTTGAAGAAACTAGAAAGTGATAAATCGATTGTTATCCACAATGCTGATAAAGGTGGCATGGTGGTGGTTATGGGTGTTGACATGTACAGTATCAGAAGGAAGCTGAGAGACAGCTTTTGGATATCTCCCCATATAACAAATATAAGGGGGATCCCACGAAAAAATATAACGTGACTTTTAAAAACTTGTTGACATGGGAGTCCGGATTAGTATTTTCACCCAGAAGGAGGCAGATGTCCTTGTCCCCAATTTCCCTGTGCTGTCTACATTCTACCACCTACCAAAAACCCATAAAGGTTTGCATTCTCTACAAGGGAGGCCCATTTTTTCTGGCATTGGGTCTTTAAATGAGAGATTGGGTCATTGGTTGGATACACAGCTCCAGCCTCTTGTTGTACAACTTCCCAGTTATTTGAGAGACACCAATCACCTTCTTCATGTTATGGATGGCATGTGTGTCAAGGTCCTACCTTTCCTCAGGGTTTGTGCTGCTCCATGTGCTGGCATCCATCTTGGGTGTCTGCTAAGCATTGTGGGATCCTTTATGCTCTCAGTCCTCTGCAGCTCCTCCCAGGAGGGTGCGGCTTATCACATTTAAGTCTGTCGGTTGCAGCCGTTCTTTGCATTGGTGTCATGTATGTTGCATGGCAGCAAGCTCTTGTTCAGCTCTCGTTGCTCTCCTGGAAACTGACTCAGCTTTGACAAAGACTCCTCTTGCTCTGACCCTTGGCCCGTTCTGACCATTCTCTGCGTTATTCCATTACCTGACCTCCCGTTGCTGAACCCGGCCCGTGACCTGAGTATTCTTGCCTACCGTCTTGTACTGTCTGTTCCGCTGTTATTGACCTGGCCTGTCCGACCATGCTATACGTCTTCCCATCTGGCCCCTACCCGCTATATGCCATTGGCGGCAGCCGTTACCGCTGGGGTTACTCGGGGGTCGCGACCTGGTCTCAGGCTGCGTCAAGTCCATCCCCACCATCAGGGGCCCTGGTGAAGGGCAGCCTGGGGCTTAGACTCCACGCCCTGAGGGACTCCAGTCTGTGGGTCACCAGAGGCTGTCGCCAGTCGGTGCATGACATTTACCATAAGGCCTGCCTGACCACCGCTCCAGCCCTGACAATGTGCTGGGATGAGAGTCTCATGTGGGTCACCTGTGATGTTGCCGGTTTATATTCCTCTATACCTAATCATCTTGCCATAAAAGAGATATCTTTTTATCTAGAATCCAGCACTAGGTTTAGCATCGAACACCGTTTATTTATTTTAGATGTGTTAAAATATCTGCTTACCCACAATTTCTTTATCTAATGGCGAGTTTTTACTTCAAAAGTGTGGAGCCGCGATGGGAGCCAAATTCTCGCCGTCATTCGCTAAACTTTATATGGGATGATGGGAGCGGTTACACATCTATGGCACTAGTAATCCCTTTAGGCGCTATATTAGAATGTTCTTTTGCTATATTGATGACCTTATATTCATTGTAGACAAAGGTCTGGGAGATTTGTCAGTTCTTTTATCTTATTTAAACAACAATGATAAGAGTCTGTCATTCACAGCACAGTCAGACGAGAAAGAGATTTTCTTCCTCGATGTCTGTCTGACCGGTGATAATTGTAGATTTACTACTAGTCTATACAGGAAACCTCTATCTGGTAATAATCTGGTAATACTCTTTTATTAGCCCAATCTGGCCATACTAGACATACTATCAAAAGTATTCCTGTTGGACAATTTTTGCGCATCCGTCACATCTGTAGTGCCCAACAGGATTTTGATAAAGAGGCTCTTGCTGTATTCCAGAACTTTTTACGTAGGGGATATCCCAAATGGATGCTGGATAGAGCATACTGTATAGCCAGCTCTAAACGGAGGGAAGATCTTCTATTGAAGAAAAAAACCATGCAGTGGGAGTGATAGTAAGATAAATGATAATGTCAATCAATGCAGTAAAAGGAATCTTACTTTTTCTACTCCATTCAGTTTGGAATTTAATGAAATTAAATGTATTGTCACCCATTATCTTCCTATCCTATGTGAGGGCCAGATATGTGCAAACATACTCAAGAATGGTATTATTGTAGTTTCAAAAAGAGCCCCCACTCTAGGTAACTCTTTGTCTCCCAGCTTTTATAGTCCCACACAAGCTCAATCCACTACGTGGTTGCATTTCAAAGGCAACTACCATTGTGGTGCGCTCTCCTGTCCATGCTGTATACATATTATGAAGAACAATAAATTTCAGTCTATTGCTAGTAATAACAAAAAATATAGTATTGCTTCCTTCTTTAAACTGTAATATTCAATATGTGGGATGCATGACCAAATGTTTAAGGGCATGTTTTTAAGAACATCTATATAGTATAGAAAGACATCCCTCTACTAGTGTGGCCTGCCATTTCAGTAATTGTCATGCAGGAGATATTACGGCAGTAGAGGTACAGGTCATTGAAAAAATTAGTCCGTAAGAGGCAGTGATACGTTTTTGCAGTTATGCAAGAGGGAGGTATTCTGGATATTCCTTCTAAATACACGTGTCCCACAGGGTTTGAACCATGAATGGGATATCACATATTTTTATGATTGATAGAGAACATGTCTCTAGCTTTCCCTTCACCCCTGTATATAGATGCATGTGTGTATATGCACATGTGTGTGCATCCACATATATATATATATTTTTTTTTATTATGTTTATTGAGTCATTTATATATATGTACTGTATATATCCTTTCATATATTTCATTACTTAGCTTATTTGGATGCACGACATGTTCATTTGGGCACATCATGCACCCCATATGTGCACATTTATGTGCACACATCTCTTGAACCACTTCCATACAGGGCATTTTTAGGTTTCAAGCGCTGTCACACTTTGAATGACAATTGCGCGGTCATACAACATTGTACCCAAACTAAAATTTTATCATTTTATTCACACAACTAGAGCTTTCTTTTGGTGGTATTTAATAACCACTGGGGTTTTTATTTTTTTGCTAAACAAAAAAAGACTGAAAATTTTGAAAAAAAACACGGTTTTCTTTGTTTCTGTTATAAAAGTTTGCAAATAAATAATTGTTCTTCATAAATTTAGGCCCAGATGTATTCTGCTACATTTCTTTGGTAAAAATAACCCAAATTAGTATTTATTATTTAGTCTGTAGGAAAGTTATAGAGTTCACAAACTGTGGGATATATCTGAAAATTGATCACTCCTGAAGTACTGACAGCCAATCTAATTTCTTGAGGTCCAAGAATGTCAGAACAGTACAGATATCCCCCAAATGACCCCTTTCTTTCAAAGTAGACCGTCCAACGTATTTCATAACAGGCATGGCTAGTTTTTTGAAGTTGTAATTTTTTTGTCATAATTTTTCAGAAAATGAAGAAATTAAAAAAATGATTGTCACTATTTTTTTTTTACTTACTGTCACCAGTGCAGTACAGCATCATCATATAACTGGCATGGCGGTGATCAGGGACACTGACTGGTGACAGTATGAAAAAAAAATTGCTAATTAAAAAAAAAAAAATTAATATTTTGTTATTATTTTTAATTTTTTATTAAATTTGTTCTCTTTTTTAAGATTTTTTTTTCATTTTGCACTATGACGAAAGTAGTATAATGTTACCATAGTAACGTTGTACTACTTTCGGGAAGTGATCAGTATTTTTTTTTTTTTATACAATTTGCTTAAAGCAAAGAATTACTTTGCTATAACAAACATTTACCTGAATGAAATCGATTCATTCAGTGGTTTTTTTTTTTGATTAGCTGTGATTTGGCCACTGCTAATCACATGACACAGCTGGGCTGTGATTGGCCCAGCTTGTGAATGTGATCGCTGTGACCATTCACAGCTAGACACTCTTGTATACTATGGATGGCATGAAAGGAAGCCATCCATTGTATACAACTGTCATGTGACCTGCTGTGATTGGTCACAGCAGGCTACAAGGTACTGGCAACAGGGCCGGTACACAGATCTGTCATCGGCCGTGTCCTAGGTACACGGCCAGTGACAGATCTCTCCACAGCGCCATCCTGCGGGCATGCGCAATGCGCGTTCTGGAAAGGATGTCATATGGCGTCCACCCAGAGGGACGAGCTGTTTGCATGGCCGCCATCTGGCGTCCACCCGGAGGGACGAGCTGTGCTGGCTAGAGGCCAGGCGGCAACTGGTTAATATCATCCTTTTTTTTTTCCTTCGGGATTCTTTTTGCTTTTTGATGCGTTATTTTTGTTTTTTGATGTGTTACTTTTGATATATATTTTTTTCTGTTGTTTTCCTGTCTGAATATGTATGTTTTTTTGTGATTTTTTTGTACCTTATCCCTAGTAGCCATTCGTTTTTTGTATGCGTTTTTTGTATGTATTATTATTTAAATTGTGATCATTTACAAATGTAACTTCTTAGCCCATATCTTCTTGGGATTTTTACTTGCTTTTAGTACCTTTACCCCCTCCCTCCTAGATTGTAAGCTCGTAAGAGTAGGGCCCTCTTACCCCTCGTACGTTGTTTGTTGTTGTTGTACTGTGCCATGTATTGTCCCCCCTATTGTACAGCGCTGAGCAAACCCTTTGGCGCTATATAAACTCGTAGTAATAATAATAATAATAATAATAATAATCTGTGTTTGTATATGTTATTTCATTTTTATTTTACTTTTCATTTATAATTTTGTTGTAATTTTTATTCATTATTCTTTTTCTCTTTCTTTGTTCCTCTTTTTATTCCACTTGGTTTTTCTTTTTTCTTTTGATGGGCAGCACAGTGTCTAAATGGTTAGTACTTCCGACTGGCAGTACTAGGGTCGTTGGTTCGAATCCCAGCCACGGTACCACCTGCCTGGAGTTTGTATGTTCTCCCTGTGCCTGCGTGGGTTTCCTCCGGGTACTCCGGTTTCCTCCTACATTCCAAAGACATGCTGGTAGGTTAATTGGATCCTGTCTAAATTGGCCCTAGTATGTGTATGTATGAATGTAAGTTAGGGACCTTAGATTGTATGCTCCTTGAGGGTTAGGGACTGATGTGAATGTACAATATATATGTGTAAAGCACTGTGTAAATTGATGGCACTATATAAGTACCTGAAATTAATTAATTATTTTCTTCCTTCCTTGTTGTTTTCTGATATCACTGTCTTTGATACAATGGTTTTATATGTTTTGTTACAATGTACTAGTAGGCGTATCCTCAGTTCGTGTGAAACGCGTTAACAGGTCATGTATTCATGTCCTGGTGTTTTGTGTGTCCTATGGATCAATAAATATACACTATATTCATCAATCCTCCGGTGTGCGGCTGACCCTTCTTCCTGTTGTATCAAGGGTCCCCCTGAGTCAGGGGTTTTGGGGTATCCTGGGTGAATGTGGGGTGGGAGGGGGCTCCCTCTATGGCCCTGTATGGCCTGCCTTCTCCTTTCTCCTCTGGTTGCCCTTCCAGCTCTCAGAGATCCCTGCCTTTGCTCCTCATCGCCGGGTCTGCGGGACTCCTCCAGCCTCTGACCTCCAGTCCCCGCCGGCCAACTGCAGTCTCCACAGGTCCTGAGGGACCGACCAAGCACGCCACCTGGAGACCTCTGCCGCACCAGCCGCTAAGGGAGCGCACAGCCACCGGCCCAATCGGCCTCTCGACTGGAACACACGCAGGGCTCAGGTAGGCTCTAGGGCTGATCCCTTGTGTGGTTCATGATGGGCATCCGGAGCTCCAGCGCTGTGCTGCCTCACAATGCCATGGTTTGGCTCTCCCCCCCTATCCCAGATCTATCTGATCTGGGGCTGCAGTAAAAAAAATTCAGGGGGCACAATGTCTGTCACACAGTCTGTCACACGGTGCCATGACCTAGGAAACATCTTTTTTTTTCTTACAGTTTCTTTTATTTTATTTTTTTAATTTTTATTTAATTTTTTTAATCATTATTATTGCTATCGCAAGGAATGTGAACATCCCTTGTGATAGCAATAAGCAGTGGCAGGTACTCTTTATGGAGAGATCAGGGGTCTATTAGGCTCCAGATGTCTCCTCTGCCCTAAAATCATCTGATCACACCACCACTAGTACACTGTGACAGATGTTGTTGGGACACTGGTACACTGTGACACATGTTTTTGTGCACTGATACACTGTGACAGATGTTGATGTGCACTGTGGACAGGGAAATATAGTGCTTGGTGTACTGTGTGGGATGGCTGCAATCTGTGTAATCTCTGTGTAGCTGAACAGCCATTACAAAATCATGCTTCTGCGTGACTTATGTGGGATGTACAGGTACATCTATTCAAAACGAGGAAGCTCCCACCAGACCATTTATGTACATTGTCTGGATGGGAGTTAGTTAAAGTTGCACATTTCTGGCTACAATTTTTTTTTTTCCACAAAATGATCCTTTTCAGAATGTTTTATATGTATCTGCTAATAGGTGCTCCCAGGAGTTTAGGTACAAACTTTTCTGGTGTAGCAAGGGCAGGTCAAACTGAATGTCTAGTAGGTAGACAAGACAAGGTCATATCCAGCCAAGCAGATTTTGTGCCATAAGGAGAGGAAATGTAGTCAAGGGCACACATTATAATGCTTTTTAGTACAATTGAATTTTTGAAGGAGTGAATTTAACTCAAGCAATTTATAGTTGTTCCAGACTTTATGGCATTATGGTGATTGGATAATGTGATTAGAGGGGGTTGATTTAACAAATACAAAACTCAACAGTAGGTCCAACCTCTGACCAAGTATCCACCAAAGCTACAAATAAAGGTACATTTTGTAAATGATCAGTAATTTCCTGGCTGGAATATAAATAATAAAAATATACATATATATAATGGTCTATGCAAAACTGTAGACAAATTCACCAGCGAAGAAGTTTCAAAGTGAACAGCCTCCAGCTTATTTTGGAAAGAAACTCACTGAAAACAATTAGCTCACAGCATGGAAGGGGTCAATAAGCACGTCACAAGGTTCTGATAAGGCCACTGATGAAGCTCTATTGGATAAAACATGTAAGGGGAAGACTGGATCTCTGACATCAGATGAAACCTGCAATGTTCTAATATAAGGCTAAGAGGTTAGCTCTTCTGCCTGGCAGCCCTAGGGTCGTTGGTTTGAATCCCAAACATGGCACTACCTGCCTGGAATCTGCATGTTCTCCCTGTGACCAGTTTCCTACCATAGTCCAAAGGCATGCTGGCAAGCTGGCTTCTAAATTGGCCCAAGTATGTGTATGTATTGTGTATAAATTGACAGTGCCATATACAGTCATGGCCGAAATTGTTGGCACCCTTGATATTTCTCCAGGAAATCATGTATTTCTCACGAAACGTATTGCATTAACACATGTTTTGCTATACACATGTTTATTCCCTTTGTGTGTATTGGGACAAAACAAAAAAAGGGAGGAAAGAAAGCAAATTCGACATAATGTCACACAAACCTCCAAAAATGGGCTGGACAAAAGTATTGGCACCCTTTCACAACTGCGGATAAATAAGAATGTTACAAGCATGTGATGCTCCTGTAAACTCACCTGGGGCAAGTAACAGGTGTGGGCAATATAGAAATCACACCTGAAAGCAGATAAAAAGGAGAGACGTTCACTTAACCTTTGCATTGTGTGTCTGTCTGTGCCACACTAAGCATGGACAACAGAAAGAGGAGACGAGAACTGTCTGAGGACCTGAGAACCAAAATTGTGGCAAAATATCAACAATCTCAAGGTTACAAGTCCATCTCCAGAGAACTAGATTTGCCTTTGTCCACAGTGCGCAACATTATCAAGAAGTTTGCAACCCATGGCACTGTAGCTAATCTCCCTGGTCGTGGACGGATGAGGAAAATTGATGAAAGATTGCAACGCAGAATAGTCCGGATGGTGGATAAGCAGCCCCAAACATGTTCCAAAGACATTCAAGCTGTCCTGCAGGCTCAGGGAGCATCAGTGTCAGCGCGAACTATCCGTCGACATTTAAATGAAATGAAACGCTATGGCAGGAGACCCAGGAGGACCCCACTGCTGACACAGAGACATAAAAAAGCAAGACTACAGTTTGCCAAAATGTACTTGAGTAAGCCAAAAGCCTTCTGGGAAAACGTCTTGTGGACAGATGAGACCAAGATAGAGCTTTTCGGTAAAGCACATCATTCTACTGTTTACCGAAAACGGAATGAGGCCTACAAAGAACAAAACACAGTACCTACGGTAAAATATGGTGGAGGTTCAATGATGTTTTGGGGTTGTTTTGCTGCCTCTGGCACTGGGTGCCTTGACTGTGTGCAAGGCATCATGAAATCTGAGGATTACCAAAGGATTTTGGGTCGCACTGTAGGGCCCAGTGTCAGAAAGCTGGGTTTGCGTCCAAGATCCTGGGTCTTCCAGCAGGACAATGACCCCAAACATACGTCAAAAAGCACTCAGAAATGGATGGCAAAGAAGCGCTGGAGAGTTCTGAAGTGGCCAGCAATGAGCCCAGATCTAAATCCCATTGAACACCTGTGGAGAGATCTTAAAATTGCTGTTGGGAAAAGGTGTCCTTCCAATAAGAGAGACCTGGAGCTGTTTGCAAAGGAAGAGTGGTCCAAAATTCCGGGTGAGAGGTGTCAGAAGCTTATTGATGGTTATAGGAAGCGACTGATTTCAGTTATGTTTTCCAAAGGGTGTGCAACCAAATATTAAGTTAAGGGTGCCAATACTTTTGTCCAGCCCATTTTTGGGGTTTTGTGTGACATTATGTCATATTTGCTTTTCTGCCTCTGTTTTATATTTGTTCCAATACATACAAAGGGAATAAACATGTGTATAGCAAAACATGTGTTAATGCAATACCTTTTTTGTGTGAAATACTTGATTTTCAGGAAAAATATCAAGGGTGCCAACAATTTCGGCCATGACTGTAAGTACCTGTAATAAATAACAAACAGAAAATTGATTTTGCGCTAATCACAATAATGCCAAAGACATTCCAAAACAAATAATGAGATGAGAAGACAATAGATAATACACCATAACATAATCAGTAAATGGAAGGAATATGGGAGTTAAGGGAAAGGTGAAATAATAAAGGTCCAAAATGAGGACCAAAAGGTCTAACAGACAATAAACCGTGACAATGGGAAAAACGCATGGAAATGATCAGGGAAAAATAAAATATTACCTAAATCACATTAATAGTGGGACATATGAGTCCATCATAACATAAATGAAATAACGTGAGAAACAACTAATGAGAAAGAGGAGTGAAATGTGAAAAATACAAAATGAAGTGCTTAGATATTAAAAGTGGACAAACCACTTATCACAGAAGAATGACAATAGCAATGCACAGTGAAGCCAAAAAATGTGACCATGCGGCTAAAGGGTCATAACACAATGTGCATCAAAAGGCCATGTGACATAAAATGACTAAGTGACCATATAAATATCATAAATAAATGTGGCAAACATATATAGAGTGCAGCTAATATAAAACAGAAAATGGTGATACAAACACACAGTGAAACCAAAGGAATGTATTACTGTGCAACGTAAAATACAATAACACAATGAAGAAATAAATAACGTCACTAAAAAATGCGTCATAAAGTCCATGTGCAAAAACGTCCAACAAAAATGCATTCAAAAAAGGAAAAAAAAAGAAAACAATGTGGATAGGTAAATAATTAGTGAATCCCACACTGGCCAAAATGCCTCCTCACCTCCGCGCCCAGACCACAAGGGGTCAAAAGGCTTTCAGGACACTCACTGCAGGGGCTCTTTAAGTGGAATCCCAAACAACAATGTAGGGATGATATCTCCCTCACTGGTGGACCATACTCTTGAGCGGTGGTAATATATCAGGCACACCCCTTTTGATAACGTGCGTGTGCACGAAACGCATCAAGGAGGAGCCGTACGTTGTGGCGTCACGCCGCCGGAACCTCAAGAAGGTCTGGCGGCCATCTTAGAGAGTGGCTGGACTCTATCCAGATCTGAGAACAGTTGCAGAGCAGTCTTAGTTCCAGAGGAGGGAGTCTCTTCCTATGCAGCTTGTCTGATCCACCTAAAGGGGGCTTCCTGCAGGTCATTATATGATTCAACATATTGCGCTTTTACTATGCGCATCTGGTGAGTGCACATTTTTATCATATCTCCTGCATGGATTAAAGTCACATGGATTAAAGTCACATGAAATTCTTTGATACCACCTGTGCAACAGGATCTGTATGCGGCACAATTTTCTGACCAGTGTTTGTCAGACCTTCACCACTATATGAACACTTTTTTTTGTCTGTTTATTGACTTTCACAGTTGCACGTATTTATCTGCGCTCATTGTAGCGAGGCACTTTCATGATATCACTTGTGTTTAATAATTTCATATTATCATTTGTACACTTTCATATACGTTTTTTATATATTAATTTATCTCAGCGCTGCACCTATGCATATCTTTCACCCTTGGACACGGAAATCAGCCAGCGCACAAGAACTCCTGCCAGGGGTCCTTTGGACCAGAAAAAACAGCCAGCTCACAGCACTCTCAGGTAGACAAGAAAAAGTGCTTCCATAGTGTAATATTGTAAATGAATCAAATTTATTGTAAAGACAAATGTGCACTTACATGGGACAGATTAAACAAGGCATCAATCACATGTGCTGATATGGGTGTACTGGGTGTACCAATATGGCTGCGGCCGTTCATGTGACCCTGATGAAGTCACGTGACAGTGATGTAACGTGTAGATCGGAGAGCACAATGTGGTGATGTCAACCGCACCCATATTGCTACACCCAGTACACCCATATCATGTGATTGATGCCTTGTTTGATCTGTCCCTTATTAGTACCCTTATGTTTGTTATATATCACTACTGGAACTAGTTTGGGTTCACTAGTTTAATTACTTACTACAATGTATGTGTTCACCATATGAACTACAAAGGATGAAAACCCTGTGAAATTTAAGCAAAACCTATACCTTTAATTGATCATAATATTGTAGGTTAATACAACAAATAGTTATTCTATAGATGGGTACATGCAAGATTGCATTATAATATTTGTTTAATTGCTTTTATGTACCTTAAGTAGCAATCCAGCCATGAACAGTGTTTTATATTCTATGAAGCATGTAGGGCAAGATAGGGTCTTTAATCTCCATAATCATTACTCCAACAAGAGCTATGTGTGAGGTTCGCATGATGGATTTCTGTTGGGTTCCCAGCCATAGGTCCTATCCTGTATGTAAATCAGGGCATATTATCAGCTTACCAGAGGTTTAGATACTAAACTGGGTGTTTTGTGTAATTCCTTAGGCTCTGAACTCCAATGTAAACAGACTTGTGTTTGTATTTGTTTTTCTTGTGCCTCTGGTCCCTGCGGGAAGGAGAGGGGAGGGGTACTCTGAGATTCACATCCCATCAATAAAAATAGCAGGCACAAAACAGCTTTCCCCACTACTGAAAAAAGTATCAAGCTTATGGGACAAAAAAAAACATGTAAATCCAGCTGTTGGATTTACTGCATTGAATTATTTTTGTTTGCCATAGTTGCAATTACATGTGAATGGTGTAGGAGATCCTGAAATATGGACAAAAAAATAGGGACAAATTCACATCAAAAGATGTACTATTTATTTAAAGTCATAGAAAGTTGGGCCTGCCAGTTTTTTTTATAAACTTTAAAGATACTGCAGATATACATAATTATTATATTTTTCCATAAACTGGCCAATTCAGCCTTGGCTTCATTTTCATAGAATAAATGAATATGTTAACCTCTTGGCGCCGGCCGAACGCAAATGTGTGGGGGTCTGGGCCTAGACGCCGAGCGGCCGTACATTTGCTTTCTATATAAAAAAGATGTGCTGAGAGAGCGCACCCTGCATGCTCCCAGCACACATGTCCGGTACTCATGGTAAGGTCCCAATCTCCTCTTTCGATTGGGACCTTTCCCGATCATGTGACCGCCGTGACGTCATATCACGGCGGTCACATGACTCTAAACCTGCCCTGCCTCCCGGCTTCTGAAACTCTTAAAGGGGCGGGAGGCGCCAGCGCCAAGAGGTTAATCAGCACAGCACTGCCACTATGATTTTTTTTAAATGAGACCATCCTTTTTTTTTGCTTGGAGATTGAAGTACTATTTCTAAAGTCATATATCTGGTCAGGTCAGGTCAGGTTTGTGCTTTAATCTTGTAGTGTCTTAGTTGGAATAGGCATCAGACATCAACATTTAACATAATGACCATGAAAAAAGCAACTCTATTAGGATTCATATATGGGGTATATTTATTTATTTTTTTAAGATACTTCTCTAGACCTCAATTTACACAGCGCTTTACATATATATATTGTACATTCACATCAGTCCCTAACCCTCAAGGGATGTACAATCTAAGGTCCCTAACTGACATTCATACATACACATATTAGGGCCAATTTAGACAGGATCCAATTCACCTACCAGCATCTCTTTCAAGAGTGGGAGGAAACCAGAGGACCTGGAGGAAACCCACACAGTGACAGGGAGAACATGCAAACTCCAGGCAGGTGGTGCTAGTGGTTGGGATTTGAACCAGTGACCCTAGTACTGCCAGGTGGAAGTGCTAACCATTTAGCCACTGTACTGCACTGAGCCTGCATTCTAATTCACACAGACTGGATCCAAAATACAGTATGCTCCAATGGCAAATACCCCTCTCCTTGCATATGTAAGTTAGTATGTGCCTAACTGCCAAATTGCATAATGCTAAATTGTATATACTGTAAATCTTTATCAATAGCTTGATTAAAATAGACCTCTGATGAGAAAACTATGTAAGCTGCCATTGCTTTCCTCTCTTTTTAGGAATGTTTATTAGTTCCTTGGCTGCCATGTCAAAGCCTTGGCTTCAAGGAATTGTTGACCTGAAAGTATGGTGATGAGTAGAGATGAGCGAATCGAAGTATCCGAAGTGGAATTCGAGTCGAATTTCGGAAAAATTTCGATTCGTGCCGAATCCGAAAAACAGCCTAATTCGGACGCGCGAATCGAAATTTTTCCGAAAATGGCGGCTGACATGTGCGGCGACGGAGCGGGGATGTCGGGGAAGGCGCGCAGACAAGGCGCGCTGCCCCATAATGCATTCCTCAACGACATGTGATCGCATCAGCCAATCAGCAGCCAGCCAGCCAGCACTGTGTAATGGTCGAGGTATATATAGCGGCCATTTTGGAAATCTTCATTTGCCTGCAGTCATTGAACAGAGGCAGACCGCTCTGTACTAGGGACAGGGACAGAGTTAGGGCCACAGAAACGAGAATTGGGGACAGAGAGAAGTTACTTAGGGACAGAGAACCATTACTCAGGGACACAGACTTGTTAATGAGGGCCACAGAATCGTTATTTAGGGACAAAGAAACGCTAGTTAGGGCCACAGAATTCATACTCAGGGACAGACAGAATTGTTACTCAGTGCCAGAGAATTGTTACTTAGGGCCACAGAAACGTTATTAGGGCCACAGAATTTTTACTCAGGGACAGACAGAATTGTTACTGAGTGCCAGAGAATTGTTACTCAGGGACAGACAGAATTGTTACTGAGTGCCAGAGAATTCTTACTCAGGGCCACAGAATTCATTCTCAGGGACAGACAGAATTGTTACTCAGGGACAGACAGAATTGTTACTGAGTGCCAGAGAATTGTTACTCAGGGACAGACAGAATTGTTACTGAGTGCCAGAGAATTGTTACTCAGGGACAGACAGAATTGTTACTGAGTGCCAGAGAATTGTTACTCAGGGACAGACAGAATTGTTACTGAGTGCCAGAGAATTGTTACTCTCACAGACACAAAATTGTTACTTGCACAGACACAGAATTGTTACTTGCACAGACACACAATTGTTACTCAGGGCCACAGAATTCATACTCAGGGACAGACAGAATTGTTACTGAGTGCCAGAGAATTCTTACTCAGGGCCACAGAATTCATACTCAGGGACAGACAGAATTGTTACTGAGTGCCAGAGAATTGTTACTCAGGGACAGACAGAATTGTTACTGAGTGCCAGAGAATTGTTACTCTCACAGACACAAAATTGTTACTTGCACAGACACAGAATTGTTACTTGCACAGACACACAATTGTTACTCAGGGCCACAGAATTCATACTCAGGGACAGACAGAATTGTTACTGAGTGCCAGAGAATTCTTACTCAGGGCCACAGAATTCATACTCAGGGACAGACAGAATTGTTACTCAGGGACAGACAGAATTGTTACTGAGTGCCAGAGAATTGTTACTCAGGGACAGACAGAATTGTTACTGAGTGCCAGAGAATTGTTACTCTCACAGACACAAAATTGTTACTTGCACAGACACAGAATTGTTACTTGCACAGACACACAATTGTTACTCAGGGCCACAGAATTCATACTCAGGGACAGACAGAATTGTTACTGAGTGCCAGAGAATTGTTACTCAGGGACAGACAGAATTGTTACTGAGTGCCAGAGAATTGTTACTCTCACAGACACAAAATTGTTACTTGCACAGACACAGAATTGTTACTCGCACAGAGACAGAATTGTTACTCAGGGCCACAGAATTCATACTCAGGGACAGACAGAATTGTTACTGAGTGCCAGAGAATTGTTACTCAGGGAAGACAGAATTGTTACTGAGTGCCATAGAATTGTTACTCAGGGACAGACAGAATTGTTACTGAGTGCCAGAGAATTGTTACTCTCACAGACACAAAATTGTTACTTGCACAGACACAGAATTGTTACTCGCACAGAGACAGAATTGTTACTCAGGGCCACAGAATTCATACTCAGGGACAGACAGAATTGTTACTGAGTGCCAGAGAATTGTTACTCAGGGACAGACAGAATTGTTACTGAGTGCCAGAGAATTGTTACTCTCACAGACACAAAATTGTTACTTGCACAGACACAGAATTGTTACTTGCACAGACACACAATTGTTACTGAGTGCCAGAGAATTGTTACTCAGGGACAGACAGAATTGTTACTGAGTGCCAGAGAATTGTTACTCAGGGACAGACAGAATTGTTACTGAGTGCCAGAGAATTGTTACTCAGGGACAGACAGAATTGTTACTGAGTGCCAGAGAATTGTTACTCTCACAGACACAAAATTGTTACTTGCACAGACACAGAATTGTTACTCGCACAGAGACAGAATTGTTACTCAGGGCCACAGAATTCATACTCAGGGACAGACAGAATTGTTACTGAGTGCCAGAGAATTGTTACTCAGGGACAGACAGAATTGTTACTGAGTGCCAGAGAATTGTTACTCTCACAGACACAAAATTGTTACTTGCACAGACACAGAATTGTTACTTGCACAGACACACAATTGTTACTGAGTGCCAGAGAATTGTTACTCAGGGACAGACAGAATTGTTACTGAGTGCCAGAGAATTGTTACTCAGGGACAGACAGAATTGTTACTGAGTGCCAGAGAATTGTTACTCAGGGACAGACAGAATTGTTACTGAGTGCCAGAGAATTGTTACTCTCACAGACACAAAATTGTTACTTGCACAGACACAGAATTGTTACTCGCACAGAGACAGAATTGTTACTCAGGGCCACAGAATTCATACTCAGGGACAGACAGAATTGTTACTGAGTGCCAGAGAATTGTTACTCAGGGACAGACAGAATTGTTACTGAGTGCCAGAGAATTGTTACTCTCACAGACACAAAATTGTTACTTGCACAGACACAGAATTGTTACTTGCACAGACACACAATTGTTACTCAGGGCCACAGAATTCATACTCAGGGACAGACAGAATTGTTACTGAGTGCCAGAGAATTGTTACTCAGGGACAGACAGAATTGTTACTGAGTGCCA
This sequence comes from Staurois parvus, assembly GCF_062004578.1. NCBI lineage: Eukaryota > Metazoa > Chordata > Amphibia > Anura > Ranidae > Staurois > Staurois parvus. The sequence goes on from NW_028318030.1 coordinate 3,813,397, forward strand.
GAGAATTGTTACTCTCACAGACACAAAATTGTTACTTGCACAGACACAGAATTGTTACTCGCACAGAGACAGAATTGTTACTCAGGGCCACAGAATTCATACTCAGGGACAGACAGAATTGTTACTGAGTGCCAGAGAATTGTTACTCAGGGAAGACAGAATTGTTACTGAGTGCCATAGAATTGTTACTCAGGGACAGACAGAATTGTTACTGAGTGCCAGAGAATTGTTACTCTCACAGACACAAAATTGTTACTTGCACAGACACAGAATTGTTACTTGCACAGACACACAATTGTTACTCAGGGCCACAGAATTCATACTCAGGGACAGACAGAATTGTTACTGAGTGCCAGAGAATTGTTACTCAGGGACAGACAGAATTGTTACTGAGTGCCAGAGAATTGTTACTCTCACAGACACAAAATTGTTACTTGCACAGACACAGAATTGTTACTCGCACAGAGACAGAATTGTTACTCAGGGCCACAGAATTCATACTCAGGGACAGACAGAATTGTTACTGAGTGCCAGAGAATTGTTACTCAGGGAAGACAGAATTGTTACTGAGTGCCATAGAATTGTTACTCAGGGACAGACAGAATTGTTACTGAGTGCCAGAGAATTGTTACTCTCACAGACACAAAATTGTTACTTGCACAGACACAGAATTGTTACTCGCACAGAGACAGAATTGTTACTCAGGGCCACAGAATTCATACTCAGGGACAGACAGAATTGTTACTGAGTGCCAGAGAATTGTTACTCAGGGACAGACAGAATTGTTACTGAGTGCCAGAGAATTGTTACTCTCACAGACACAAAATTGTTACTTGCACAGACACAGAATTGTTACTTGCACAGACACACAATTGTTACTGAGTGCCAGAGAATTGTTACTCAGGGACAGACAGAATTGTTACTGAGTGCCAGAGAATTGTTACTCAGGGACAGACAGAATTGTTACTGAGTGCCAGAGAATTGTTACTCAGGGACAGACAGAATTGTTACTGAGTGCCAGAGAATTGTTACTCTCACAGACACAAAATTGTTACTTGCACAGACACAGAATTGTTACTCGCACAGAGACAGAATTGTTACTCAGGGCCACAGAATTCATACTCAGGGACAGACAGAATTGTTACTGAGTGCCAGAGAATTGTTACTCAGGGACAGACAGAATTGTTACTGAGTGCCAGAGAATTGTTACTCTCACAGACACAAAATTGTTACTTGCACAGACACAGAATTGTTACTTGCACAGACACACAATTGTTACTCAGGGCCACAGAATTCATACTCAGGGACAGACAGAATTGTTACTGAGTGCCAGAGAATTGTTACTCAGGGACACCTAATCGTTGAATTAAATAGTATGTCAGACAACATGCAGAGGAGTGGCAGAGGAGGCAATGTTTTAGGAGCGAGCAGACGTGGCAGCAGAGGAAGGGGTCGAGGCAGCAGTATTCGCAGCCAGAGGCCAGTGCTCCCGGTGTCATCCAGCGGTCGTGTCTCCACCGACAACCCTGCCGTCATTGATTGGTTGGCTCGGTCGTCTTCCTCTTCCCAGGTCACCTCTGACACCTACAGCCAACGGTCGGTGGGTACGTCAGACACAACCGTTAGTTGGCATGGCCCGGGACCAAGCCCACTGAAATCACGTGTCCTCTACCTGCCCCTGTCCTTTGCTGTTCCCTCACCAAGCGAAGTATCGCATGCTGTGGGCTCAGCCCCACTGTACAGTGAGGAAGAGCTAACAGAGGGCGGTCAGGAACGGGGGGAGACATCGGCCTTTTCAGCAGCCAAGCGAACAAGTACTGGCGAGGAGAGTGGCTCGGTAGCCGGTCTAGAGACAGGTCTGTCTCCTGACCCAGACGCAGCCGAGGGGGCTAGTAGTGAGGCGGAGACCCTACTTGATGATGAGGAGGTTGATCGCACTTGGCAGCCTCGTCGTCATCAGGCAATTTCTTCCGCATCATCAGGAGAAGAGGGTGGCAGCTTGGCAGCGAGCAAAACAGTCGGTGGGTTGCCCAGGAGACAGCAGCAGGGTCGCATCAGTGTCAGTGGAGCCAAACGTCCACGGAGTAGAGCACCAGCTCCACTGCAGCCTACCACCACGGCCAGTAGTGGTGCCGGTGCGCACGGAGGAAGTAGCAGTCAGCCAGTGAAGAGTAGCGGGGGCAAAGTTTCCTACTCGGTGGTGTGGCAATTTTTCCTCAAGCCGCCCGAGGAAGTAAACGTAGCCGTATGTCGACTATGTGGCCAGAAATGCAAGCGTGGCCAGGGGGCCCATGTTGGGACTACAGCGTTGCGTCAGCATATGCAGCGTCACCATTCGGTAGCCTGGGAAAACCGTGATAAACATACGGCGGTTCTGCCTGCCCCAGCCCCCGCTCCATCACCCGCTCCGTTACTTGCTCCGTCACCCGACGTCGTCAATCGCCCTCTATCAGCCAGTCAAGGCTCCAACACCTCTGCTGAGGGGAGTTGTCGCTCATTGGCATCTTCCGCTCGTTCAGATGCTCCTTCTCCTGCTACTCCTCTTCTCGGATTCCGTCAACAGTCTTTCTTGGAATCCGTATCCAAGAGACAACAGTTTGCGAGCACGCACCCGACGGTGCAAAAGCTGAACGTCCTCCTGTCCAAGTTGCTGGTGCTGCAGTCCCTCCCTTTCCAACTGGTGGACTCAGCACCTTTCCGAGAAATGATGGCTTGTGCCGCGCCGCGGTGGAGAGTGCCAAGCCGTCATTTCTTTGCCCAAAAGGCAGTGCCAGCCCTGCATTCACATGTAGAAGAGATGGTGGGCCAGTCTTTGAGCATGTCGGTCTCTGCCAAAGTGCACGGCAGCGCCGACGTGTGGAGCTGTAACTACGGTCAGGGACAGTACATGTCATTTACGGCCCACTGGGTGAACGTGGTGCCGGCACAGCCGCACCAGCAACTTGGACAGGTCACGACGCTTTTGCCTCCACGTTTGCACGTCCTTGGTCCAGCAAGCATGTCCGCCTCTACCACCTCTTTTTCCGCCGTGTCCTCAGCCGCCACCCCCGTGCCAAGTCCCATTACCCGACCGGCATATCACATGTGCAGGGCGCAACGGTGTCACGCTGTGCTGCACCTGGTATGCCTTGGCGAACGTAGTCACACAGGGGAGGAACTGCTGAGTGTAATGAACAGAGAAATCGACAGATGGCTGTCTCCGCGCAAACTAAAAATCGGAACCATGTTGACTGACAACGGAAAGAACATGGTGTCTGCTCTGCGTCAAGGAAGGTTGTGCCATGCGCCATGCATGGCTCACGTGTTCAATCTGGTTGTCAAGCGGTTCCTAAAATCCACCATCCCACTGCAAGACATCCTTAAAATGTCACGTAAACTGTGCATGCATTTCAGCCATTCCTACACCGCAAAGAACACCCTCATTGAGCTGCAGCGGCAGAACGGAATTCCACAGCATCGCCTGATCTGCGACGTTGCAACAAGGTGGAATTCAACCCTACACATGTTAGACCGCCTTTACGAGCAGCGAAAGGCCATCACCGATTTCCTGATGTTACAAGCGGATAAAGGTACTCCCCTGTGTAACTTAGATGTCAGCCATTGGCAGCTCATGCGTGACACCTGCCGCTTGCTCAGGCCCTTTGAGGAGGCCACGCTATTCGTGAGTCGGCAGGACTATGGGATGAACGACGTCATTCCTCTGTTGCACGTCCTGGAACAAATGCTGTTAACAATGGCTGGTCAGGGTGCGGTAGACGTGGCGCACAGATCTCAACGCCACATGACCCCTGTGGGGGCAGGACAGGAAGAAGAGGAGGAGGTAGAGGAGGACATTTGTGCTCAGGAATTATTGAGTGAAATGGGTGGTTTTTCCACTCAGCGGACAGGAGTGGAGGAGCAGGAGCATCTGGTAGAGGAGGAGGAGGAGGAGACAGAGGACCCAGACGCACCGTGGCAGTATGCTGTGGAGATGGAGGCAGGGAGTCCCTCGCATTCCTTGGCACAAATGGCCCATAGCATGCTCGGTTGCTTGCGTAGCGACAGCCGAATAATAACCATCAGACAGAGGGATGACTTTTGGCTGTCCACCTTGTTGGACCCTCGCTACCGGTCCAAAATGGTGGCCTTTTTCACACCTGCTGAGAGGGAGGCCAAAATTACGTACTATAAAAACCACCTATGTAGTCAGTTGGTCTCTGCCTTTGTGCGCCATCGTCCATCCTCAGACACTGTGGGCCCTGTGCGCTCGCGTTCCGCTGGCATGGCAGCAGGGGAGGGGTGGGGTGGTAGGAGCAGTGGCAGCTCCACCAGCAGCGGCTGCCTCAGTCTGCAGTCGATGATGAGTAGCTTTCTTCACCAGCGCAGTGAGGAAACTACTAACCAGCCGCAGCAGCAGCAGCAGCATCAGGTGGACCTGGAGCAGGAGCTCAAACAACAGGCTTGGGCCTACTTGGACAGCACCCTGCCAACCGAGGTAGACAATCCCCTTGACTACTGGGCAACGAAACTTGACCTTTGGCCCCAACTAGCTGAATTTGCCCTTGAAAGGCTGTCATGCCCGGCCAGTAGCGTGGCATCGGAGCGCGTGTTTAGTGCGGCAGGAGGTATTGTAACTCCGCGGAGGACACGACTGTCCACCCAAAGTGTGGAGAGACTCACGTTTGTGAAAATGAATCAGGCGTGGATTAGTCTGGATTTCAAACCACCAGTTCCTGACACAACTGACTAAATCCGCCATGAATCATGCCTCAAACATGTGCCACTTTCAGGTCTCCTCACACACTGCTGGTGTGTTGAATTTTTTGACATAGGGTGCTGGCAGATTACGGGCCTCCTATAGCTGCTGCCAGGCCCCTAATCTGCCATAGGCCCCTATATACCACCTCCTCCTGCTGCTGCCAGGTCCAGAGTCTCTCATGGGTCCCTGTACGGCCTCCCATTGCTGCTGTCTCCATCGCCACACTCTGCTGCCATGTGCCACTTTCAGGTCTCTTCACACTGCTGGTGTGTTAAATTTTTTGACATAGGGTGCTGCAAGATAACGGGCCTCACATAGCTGCTGCCAGGCCCCTAATCTGCCATGGGCCCCTATATACCGCCTCCTCATGCTGCTGCCAAGTCCAGAGTCTCTCATGGGTCCCTGTACGGCCTCCCATTGCTGCTGTCTCCATCGCCACACTCTGCTGCCATGTGCCACTTTCAGGTCTCTTCACACTGCTGGTGTGTTAAATTTTTTGACATAGGGTGCAGGCAGATTACGGGCCTCACATAGCTGCTGCCAGGCCCCTAATCTGCCATGGGCCCCTATATACCGCCTCCTCATGCTGCTGCCAAGTCTAGAGTCTCTCATGGGTCCCTGTACGGCCTCCCATTGCTGCTGTCTCCATCGCCACACTCTGCTGCCATGTGCCACTTTCAGGTCTCTTCACACTGCTGGTGTGTTAAATTTTTTGACATAGGGTGCTGGCAGATTACGGGCCTCCTATAGCTGCTGCCAGGCCCCTAATCTGCCATGGGCCCCTATATACCGCCTCCTCATGCTGCTGCCAAGTTCAGAGTCTGTCATGGGTCCCTGTACGGCCTCCCATTGCTGCTGTCTCCATCGCCACACTCTGCCATGTGCCACTTTCAGGTCTCCTCACACTGCTGGTGTGTTGAATTTTTTGACATAGGGTGCAGGCAGATTACGGGCCTCACATAGCTGCTGCCAGGCCCCTAATCTGCCATGGGCCCCTATATACCGCCTCCTCATGCTGCTGCCAAGTCCAGAGTCTGTCATGGTCCCTGTACGGCCTCCCATTGCTGCTGTCTCCATCGCCACACTCTGCTGCCATGTGCCACTTTCAGGTCTCTTCACACTGCTGGTGTGTTAAATTTTTTGACATAGGGTGCAGGCAGATTACGGGCCTCACATAGCTGCTGCCAGGCCCCTAATCTGCCATGGGCCCCTATATACCGCCTCCTCATGCTGCTGCCAAGTCTAGAGTCTCTCATGGGTCCCTGTACGGCCTCCCATTGCTGCTGTCTCCATCGCCACACTCTGCTGCCATGTGCCACTTTCAGGTCTCTTCACACTGCTGGTGTGTTAAATTTTTTGACATAGGGTGCAGGCAGATTACGGGCCTCACATAGCTGCTGCCAGGCCCCTAATCTGCCATGGGCCCCTATATACCGCCTCCTCATGCTGCTGCCAAGTCTAGAGTCTCTCATGGGTCCCTGTACGGCCTCCCATTGCTGCTGTCTCCATCGCCACACTCTGCTGCCATGTGCCACTTTCAGGTCTCTTCACACTGCTGGTGTGTTAAATTTTTTGACATAGGGTGCAGGCAGATTACGGGCCTCACATAGCTGCTGCCAGGCCCCTAATCTGCCATGGGCCCCTATATACCGCCTCCTCATGCTGCTGCCAAGTCTAGAGTCTCTCATGGGTCCCTGTACGGCCTCCCATTGCTGCTGTCTCCATCGCCACACTCTGCTGCCATGTGCCACTTTCAGGTCTCTTCACACTGCTGGTGTGTTAAATTTTTTGACATAGGGTGCAGGCAGATTACGGGCCTCACATAGCTGCTGCCAGGCCCCTAATCTGCCATGGGCCCCTATATACCGCCTCCTCATGCTGCTGCCAAGTCCAGAGTCTGTCATGGTCCCTGTACGGCCTCCCATTGCTGCTGTCTCCATCGCCACACTCTGCTGCCATGTGCCACTTTCAGGTCTCTTCACACTGCTGGTGTGTTAAATTTTTTGACATAGGGTGCAGGCAGATTACGGGCCTCACATAGCTGCTGCCAGGCCCCTAATCTGCCATGGGCCCCTATATACCGCCTCCTCATGCTGCTGCCAAGTCTAGAGTCTCTCATGGGTCCCTGTACGGCCTCCCATTGCTGCTGTCTCCATCGCCACACTCTGCTGCCATGTGCCACTTTCAGGTCTCTTCACACTGCTGGTGTGTTAAATTTTTTGACATAGGGTGCAGGCAGATTACGGGCCTCACATAGCTGCTGCCAGGCCCCTAATCTGCCATGGGCCCCTATATACCGCCTCCTCATGCTGCTGCCAAGTTCAGAGTCTGTCATGGGTCCCTGTACGGCCTCCCATTGCTGCTGTCTCCATCGCCACACTCTGCCATGTGCCACTTTCAGGTCTCCTCACACTGCTGGTGTGTTTAATTTTTTGACATAGGGTGCAGGCAGATTACGGGCCTCACATAGCTGCTGCCAGGCCCCTAATCTGCCATGGGCCCCTATATACCGCCTCCTCATGCTGCTGCCAAGTCTAGAGTCTCTCATGGGTCCCTGTACGGCCTCCCATTGCTGCTGTCTCCATCGCCACACTCTGCTGCCATGTGCCACTTTCAGGTCTCTTCACACTGCTGGTGTGTTAAATTTTTTGACATAGGGTGCTGGCAGATTACGGGCCTCCTATAGCTGCTGCCAGGCCCCTAATCTGCCATGGGCCCCTATATACCGCCTCCTCATGCTGCTGCCAAGTTCAGAGTCTGTCATGGGTCCCTGTACGGCCTCCCATTGCTGCTGTCTCCATCGCCACACTCTGCCATGTGCCACTTTCAGGTCTCCTCACACTGCTGGTGTGTTGAATTTTTTGACATAGGGTGCAGGCAGATTACGGGCCTCACATAGCTGCTGCCAGGCCCCTAATCTGCCATGGGCCCCTATATACCGCCTCCTCATGCTGCTTCCAAGTCTAGAGTATCTCATGGGTCCCTGTACGGCCTCCCATTGCTGCTGTCTCCATCGCCACACTCTGCTGCCATGTGCCACTTTCAGGTCTCTTCACACTGCTGGTGTGTTAAATTTTTTGACATAGGGTGCAGGCAGATTACGGGCCTCACATAGCTGCTGCCAGGCCCCTAATCTGCCATGGGCCCCTATATACCGCCTCCTCATGCTGCTGCCAAGTCTAGAGTCTCTCATGGGTCCCTGTACGGCCTCCCATTGCTGCTGTCTCCATCGCCACACTCTGCTGCCATGTGCCACTTTCAGGTCTCTTCACACTGCTGGTGTGTTAAATTTTTTGACATAGGGTGCAGGCAGATTACGGGCCTCACATAGCTGCTGCCAGGCCCCTAATCTGCCATGGGCCCCTATATACCGCCTCCTCATGCTGCTGCCAAGTCTAGAGTCTCTCATGGGTCCCTGTACGGCCTCCCATTGCTGCTGTCTCCATCGCCACACTCTGCTGCCATGTGCCACTTTCAGGTCTCTTCACACTGCTGGTGTGTTAAATTTTTTGACATAGGGTGCAGGCAGATTACGGGCCTCACATAGCTGCTGCCAGGCCCCTAATCTGCCATGGGCCCCTATATACCGCCTCCTCATGCTGCTGCCAAGTCCAGAGTCTGTCATGGTCCCTGTACGGCCTCCCATTGCTGCTGTCTCCATCGCCACACTCTGCTGCCATGTGCCACTTTCAGGTCTCTTCACACTGCTGGTGTGTTAAATTTTTTGACATAGGGTGCAGGCAGATTACGGGCCTCACATAGCTGCTGCCAGGCCCCTAATCTGCCATGGGCCCCTATATACCGCCTCCTCATGCTGCTGCCAAGTCCAGAGTCTGTCATGGTCCCTGTACGGCCTCCCATTGCTGCTGTCTCCATCGCCACACTCTGCTGCCATGTGCCACTTTCAGGTCTCTTCACACTGCTGGTGTGTTAAATTTTTTGACATAGGGTGCAGGCAGATTACGGGCCTCACATAGCTGCTGCCAGGCCCCTAATCTGCCATGGGCCCCTATATACCGCCTCCTCATGCTGCTGCCAAGTCTAGAGTCTCTCATGGGTCCCTGTACGGCCTCCCATTGCTGCTGTCTCCATCGCCACACTCTGCTGCCATGTGCCACTTTCAGGTCTCTTCACACTGCTGGTGTGTTAAATTTTTTGACATAGGGTGCAGGCAGATTACGGGCCTCACATAGCTGCTGCCAGGCCCCTAATCTGCCATGGGCCCCTATATACCGCCTCCTCATGCTGCTGCCAAGTTCAGAGTCTGTCATGGGTCCCTGTACGGCCTCCCATTGCTGCTGTCTCCATCGCCACACTCTGCCATGTGCCACTTTCAGGTCTCCTCACACTGCTGGTGTGTTTAATTTTTTGACATAGGGTGCAGGCAGATTACGGGCCTCACATAGCTGCTGCCAGGCCCCTAATCTGCCATGGGCCCCTATATACCGCCTCCTCATGCTGCTGCCAAGTCTAGAGTCTCTCATGGGTCCCTGTACGGCCTCCCATTGCTGCTGTCTCCATCGCCACACTCTGCTGCCATGTGCCACTTTCAGGTCTCTTCACACTGCTGGTGTGTTAAATTTTTTGACATAGGGTGCTGGCAGATTACGGGCCTCCTATAGCTGCTGCCAGGCCCCTAATCTGCCATGGGCCCCTATATACCGCCTCCTCATGCTGCTGCCAAGTTCAGAGTCTGTCATGGGTCCCTGTACGGCCTCCCATTGCTGCTGTCTCCATCGCCACACTCTGCCATGTGCCACTTTCAGGTCTCCTCACACTGCTGGTGTGTTGAATTTTTTGACATAGGGTGCAGGCAGATTACGGGCCTCACATAGCTGCTGCCAGGCCCCTAATCTGCCATGGGCCCCTATATACCGCCTCCTCATGCTGCTGCCAAGTCCAGAGTCTGTCATGGTCCCTGTACGGCCTCCCATTGCTGCTGTCTCCATCGCCACACTCTGCTGCCATGTGCCACTTTCAGGTCTCTTCACACTGCTGGTGTGTTAAATTTTTTGACATAGGGTGCAGGCAGATTACGGGCCTCACATAGCTGCTGCCAGGCCCCTAATCTGCCATGGGCCCCTATATACCGCCTCCTCATGCTGCTGCCAAGTCTAGAGTCTCTCATGGGTCCCTGTACGGCCTCCCATTGCTGCTGTCTCCATCGCCACACTCTGCTGCCATGTGCCACTTTCAGGTCTCTTCACACTGCTGGTGTGTTAAATTTTTTGACATAGGGTGCAGGCAGATTACGGGCCTCACATAGCTGCTGCCAGGCCCCTAATCTGCCATGGGCCCCTATATACCGCCTCCTCATGCTGCTGCCAAGTCTAGAGTCTCTCATGGGTCCCTGTACGGCCTCCCATTGCTGCTGTCTCCATCGCCACACTCTGCTGCCATGTGCCACTTTCAGGTCTCTTCACACTGCTGGTGTGTTAAATTTTTTGACATAGGGTGCAGGCAGATTACGGGCCTCACATAGCTGCTGCCAGGCCCCTAATCTGCCATGGGCCCCTATATACCGCCTCCTCATGCTGCTGCCAAGTTCAGAGTCTGTCATGGGTCCCTGTACGGCCTCCCATTGCTGCTGTCTCCATCGCCACACTCTGCCATGTGCCACTTTCAGGTCTCCTCACACTGCTGGTGTGTTTAATTTTTTGACATAGGGTGCAGGCAGATTACGGGCCTCACATAGCTGCTGCCAGGCCCCTAATCTGCCATGGGCCCCTATATACCGCCTCCTCATGCTGCTGCCAAGTCTAGAGTCTCTCATGGGTCCCTGTACGGCCTCCCATTGCTGCTGTCTCCATCGCCACACTCTGCTGCCATGTGCCACTTTCAGGTCTCTTCACACTGCTGGTGTGTTAAATTTTTTGACATAGGGTGCTGGCAGATTACGGGCCTCCTATAGCTGCTGCCAGGCCCCTAATCTGCCATGGGCCCCTATATACCGCCTCCTCATGCTGCTGCCAAGTTCAGAGTCTGTCATGGGTCCCTGTACGGCCTCCCATTGCTGCTGTCTCCATCGCCACACTCTGCCATGTGCCACTTTCAGGTCTCCTCACACTGCTGGTGTGTTGAATTTTTTGACATAGGGTGCAGGCAGATTACGGGCCTCACATAGCTGCTGCCAGGCCCCTAATCTGCCATGGGCCCCTATATACCGCCTCCTCATGCTGCTGCCAAGTCCAGAGTCTGTCATGGTCCCTGTACGGCCTCCCATTGCTGCTGTCTCCATCGCCACACTCTGCTGCCATGTGCCACTTTCAGGTCTCTTCACACTGCTGGTGTGTTAAATTTTTTGACATAGGGTGCAGGCAGATTACGGGCCTCACATAGCTGCTGCCAGGCCCCTAATCTGCCATGGGCCCCTATATACCGCCTCCTCATGCTGCTGCCAAGTCTAGAGTCTCTCATGGGTCCCTGTACGGCCTCCCATTGCTGCTGTCTCCATCGCCACACTCTGCTGCCATGTGCCACTTTCAGGTCTCTTCACACTGCTGGTGTGTTAAATTTTTTGACATAGGGTGCAGGCAGATTACGGGCCTCACATAGCTGCTGCCAGGCCCCTAATCTGCCATGGGCCCCTATATACCGCCTCCTCATGCTGCTGCCAAGTCTAGAGTCTCTCATGGGTCCCTGTACGGCCTCCCATTGCTGCTGTCTCCATCGCCACACTCTGCTGCCATGTGCCACTTTCAGGTCTCTTCACACTGCTGGTGTGTTAAATTTTTTGACATAGGGTGCAGGCAGATTACGGGCCTCACATAGCTGCTGCCAGGCCCCTAATCTGCCATGGGCCCCTATATACCGCCTCCTCATGCTGCTGCCAAGTCCAGAGTCTGTCATGGTCCCTGTACGGCCTCCCATTGCTGCTGTCTCCATCGCCACACTCTGCTGCCATGTGCCACTTTCAGGTCTCTTCACACTGCTGGTGTGTTAAATTTTTTGACATAGGGTGCAGGCAGATTACGGGCCTCACATAGCTGCTGCCAGGCCCCTAATCTGCCATGGGCCCCTATATACCGCCTCCTCATGCTGCTGCCAAGTCTAGAGTCTCTCATGGGTCCCTGTACGGCCTCCCATTGCTGCTGTCTCCATCGCCACACTCTGCTGCCATGTGCCACTTTCAGGTCTCTTCACACTGCTGGTGTGTTAAATTTTTTGACATAGGGTGCAGGCAGATTACGGGCCTCACATAGCTGCTGCCAGGCCCCTAATCTGCCATGGGCCCCTATATACCGCCTCCTCATGCTGCTGCCAAGTCTAGAGTCTCTCATGGGTCCCTGTACGGCCTCCCATTGCTGCTGTCTCCATCGCCACACTCTGCTGCCATGTGCCACTTTCAGGTCTCTTCACACTGCTGGTGTGTTAAATTTTTTGACATAGGGTGCAGGCAGATTACGGGCCTCACATAGCTGCTGCCAGGCCCCTAATCTGCCATGGGCCCCTATATACCGCCTCCTCATGCTGCTGCCAAGTCCAGAGTCTGTCATGGTCCCTGTACGGCCTCCCATTGCTGCTGTCTCCATCGCCACACTCTGCTGCCATGTGCCACTTTCAGGTCTCTTCACACTGCTGGTGTGTTAAATTTTTTGACATAGGGTGCAGGCAGATTACGGGCCTCACATAGCTGCTGCCAGGCCCCTAATCTGCCATGGGCCCCTATATACCGCCTCCTCATGCTGCTGCCAAGTCCAGAGTCTGTCATGGTCCCTGTACGGCCTCCCATTGCTGCTGTCTCCATCGCCACACTCTGCTGCCATGTGCCACTTTCAGGTCTCTTCACACTGCTGGTGTGTTAAATTTTTTGACATAGGGTGCAGGCAGATTACGGGCCTCACATAGCTGCTGCCAGGCCCCTAATCTGCCATGGGCCCCTATATACCGCCTCCTCATGCTGCTGCCAAGTCTAGAGTCTCTCATGGGTCCCTGTACGGCCTCCCATTGCTGCTGTCTCCATCGCCACACTCTGCTGCCATGTGCCACTTTCAGGTCTCTTCACACTGCTGGTGTGTTAAATTTTTTGACATAGGGTGCTGCAAGATAACGGGCCTCACATAGCTGCTGCCAGGCCCCTAATCAGCCATGGGCCCCTATACCGCCTCCTCCTGCTGCTGCCAGGTCCAGAGTCTCTCATGCCATGTGCCACTTTCAGGTCTCTTCACACTGCTGGTGTGTTTAATTTTTTGACATAGGGTGCAGGCAGATTACGGGCCTCACATAGCTGCTGCCAGGCCCCTAATCTGCCATGGGCCCCTATATACCGCCTCCTCATGCTGCTGCCAAGTCTAGAGTCTCTCATGGGTCCCTGTACGGCCTCCCATTGCTGCTGTCTCCATCGCCACACTCTGCTGCCATGTGCCACTTTCAGGTCTCTTCACACTGCTGGTGTGTTAAATTTTTTGACATAGGGTGCTGGCAGATTACGGGCCTCCTATAGCTGCTGCCAGGCCCCTAATCTGCCATGGGCCCCTATATACCGCCTCCTCATGCTGCTGCCAAGTTCAGAGTCTGTCATGGGTCCCTGTACGGCCTCCCATTGCTGCTGTCTCCATCGCCACACTCTGCCATGTGCCACTTTCAGGTCTCCTCACACTGCTGGTGTGTTGAATTTTTTGACATAGGGTGCTGGCAGATTACGGGCCTCCTATAGCTGCTGCCAGGCCCCTAATCTGCCATAAGCCCCTATATACCGCCTCCTCATGCTGCTGCCAAGTCCAGAGTCTGTCATGGGTCCCTGTACGGCCTCCCATTGCTGCTGTCTCCATCGCCACACTCTGCCATGTGCCACTTTCAGGTCTCCTCACACACTGCTGGTGTGTTGAATTTTTTGACATAGGGTGCTGGCAGATTACGGGCCTCCTATAGCTGCTGCCAGGCCCCTAATCTGCCGTAGGCCCCTATATACCGCCTCCTCATGCTGCTGCCAGGTCCAGAGTCTCTCATGGGTCCCTGTACGGCCTCCCATTGCTGCTGTCTCCATCGCCACACTCTGCCATGTGCCACTTTCAGGTCTCCTCACACTGCTGGTGTGTTCCATTTTTTGTCATAGGGTGCTGGCAGATTATGGGCCTCCCATAACTGCTGCCAGGCCCCTAATCTGCCATGGGCCCCTATACCGACTCCTCATGCTGTGACGTTGCAACAACGTGGAATTCAACCCTACATATGTTAGACCGCCTTTACGAACAGCAAAAGGCCATCACAGATTTCCTGATGTTAAAAGCAGATAAAGGTACTCCCTGTGTAACTTAGATGTCAGCCATTGGCAGCTCATGCGTGACACCTGCGCTTGCTCAGGCCCTTTGAGGAGGCCACGCTATTCGTGAGTCGGCAGGACTATGGGATGAACGACGTCATTCCTCTGTTGCACGTCCTGGAACAAATGCTGTTAACAATGGCTGGTCAGGGTGCGGTAGACGTGGCGCACAGATCTCAACGCCACATGGCCCCTGTGGGGGCAGGACTGGAAGAAGAGGAGGAGGTAGAGGAGGACATTGGTGCTCAGGAATTATTGAGTGAAATGGGTGGTTTTTCCACTCAGCGGACAGGAGTGGAGGAGCAGGAGCATCTGGTAGAGGAGGAGGAAGAGGAGACAGAGGACCCAGACGCACCGTGGCAGTATGCTGTGGAGATGGAGGCAGGGAGTCCCTCGCATTCCTTGGCACAAATGGCCCATAGCATGCTCGCTTGCTTGCGTAGCGACAGCCGAATAATAACCATCAGACAGAGGGATGACTTTTGGCTGTCCACCTTGTTGGACCCTCGCTACCGTTCAAAAATGGTGGCCTTTTTCACACCTGCTGAGAGGGAGGCCAAAATAACGTACTATAAAAAACACCTATGTAGTCAGCTGGTCTCTGCCTGTCTGCGCCAACGTCCATCCTCAGACACTGTGGGCCCTGTGCGCTCGTGTTCCGCTGCCATGGCAGCAGGGGAGGGGTGGGGTGGTAGGAGCAGTGGCAGCTCCACCAGCAGCGGCTGCCTCAGTCTGCAGTCGATGATGAGTAGCTTTCTTCACCAGCGCAGTGAGGAAACTACTAACCAGCCGCAGCAGCAGCAGCAGCATCAGGTGGACCTGGAGCAGGACCTCAAACAACAGGCTTAGGCCTACTTGGACAGCACCCTGCCAACCGAGGTAGACAATCCCCTTGACTACTGGGCAACGAAACTTGACCTTTGGCCCCAACTAGCTGAATTTGCCCTTGAAAGGCTGTCATGCCCGGCCAGTAGCGTGGCATCGGAGCGCGTGTTTAGTGCGGCAGGAGGTATTGCAACTCCGCGGAGGACACGACTGTCCACCCAAAGTGTGGAGAGACTCACGTTTGTGAAAATGAATCAGGCGTGGATTAGTCTGGATTTCAAACCACCAGTTCCTGACACAACTGACTAAATCCGCCATGAATCATGCCCCAAACATGTGCCACTTTCAGGTCTCCTCACACTGCTGGTGTGTTCCATTTTTTGTCATAGGGTGCTGGCAGATTACGGGCCTCCCATAGCTGCTGCCAGGCCCCTAATCTGCCATGGGCCCCTATACCGCCTCCTCATGCTGCTGCCAAGTCCAGAGTCTCTCATGGGTCCCTGTACGGCCTCCCATTGCTGCTGCCTCCATCGCCACACTCTGCCATGTGCCACTTTCAGGTCTCCTCACACTGCTGGTGTGTTCCATTTTTTGTCATAGGGTGCTGGCAGATTACGGGCCTCCCATAGCTGCTGCCAGGCCCCTAATCTGCCATGGGCCCCTATACCGCCTCCTCATGCTGCTGCCAGGTCCAGAGTCTCTCATGGGTCCCTGTACGGCCTCCCATTGCTGCTGTCTCCATCGCCACACTCTGCCATGTGCCACTTTCAGGTCTCCTCACACTGCTGGTGGGTTCCATTTTTTGTCATAGGGTGCTGGCAGATTACGGGCCTCCCATAGCTGCTGCCAGGCCCGTAATCTGCCATGGGCCCCCGTACCGACTCCTCATGCTGCTGCCAGGCCCGTAATCTGTCATGGGCCACTGTTGTCGCTTGTTGGCATATTCCGCTCGTTCAGATGCTCCTTCTCCTGCTACTCCTCTTCACGGATTCCGTCAGCAGTCTTTCTTGGAATCCGTTTCCAAGAGACAACAGTTTGCGAGCACGCACCCGACGGTGCAGAAGCTGAACGTCCTCCTGTCCAAGTTGCTGCTGCCAGGCTCGTAATCTGTCATGCGCCCCTGTACCGCCTCCTCATGCTGCTGCCAGGTCCAGAGTGTGTCATGGGCCCCCGTACCGACTCCTCATGCTGCTGCCAGGCCCGTAATCTGTCATGGGCCCCTGTACCGCCTCCCCATGCTGCTGCCAGGTCCAGAGTGTGTCATGGGTCCCTGTACGGCCTCCCATTGCTGCTGCCAGGCCCGTAATCTGCCATGGGCCCCTGTACCGACTCCTCATGCTGCTGCCAGGCCCGTAATCTGTCATGGGCCCCTGTACCGCCTCCTCATGCTGCTGCCAGGTCCAGAGTGTGTCATGGGTCCCTGTACGGCCTCCCATTGCTGCTGTCTCTATCGCCACACTCTGCCATGTGCCACTTTCAGGTCTCCTCACACTGCTGGTGGTTTCCATTTTTGTCATAGGGTGCTGTATGGCCTCCCATTGCTGCTGCCTCCACCGCCACACTGTGGCTCCACACTCTGGTTTTGGCCCCGTGACTGCCCAAATGAGTGAAGTGTGCGGTGATTCTAAGATCGACGGCACTCATCTGCATGTCATACTGACTGACAGTATTATTTCTCTTCCCCAGCAGACTCCAAGGGCATTTAAATTAAAGGTACAGTGTTCTGCACTAATATTAAGTCTCTCTGAAGCCTAGAAACACCCTTTTTTAAGTTAAATTCACAGCGAATTTATTCGACTCGAATCGAATATTGTCCACGAATTCGCCGAATCAGTCGAATCGAATTTTTCATTTCTTCGCTCATCTCTAGTGATGAGATATTTAGACAACTGTCTGACTAAAGCAAGGCTTCAGTCTTGATGGGGGCACTAATTTATTCTTCAGGCTGTAGCCGTCTGCAACAATTGCATGCAAAAAAATCTGACAGGTTGCTTGTACTGAATTTGATTGATGGATTGACTTTAGTATAACCAGCCTGCCTGCAAATTTTAAGATCTTTGCAAGTGCTGTACACATTCCTAAATATATTAATTGACTTTGCACAGTGTAGAGTTTCCAACAAAAAATCGTTGCAATCAAAACATTTGCACACTTCATCACCCATGCTGTCCAAAGTTCTGAATCCCTAGTTTTTAGTGATTTGTGCAAGCAGCAGGATAGGTGTTATGGCCAATGCTGGGACAATAGCAACCAATGCCCAGGGTGAAGATGGGAAACTGCGCACCCCTGGCACCCTGACACCCCCCATCCCCTTTGAGTGGAGAAGGGGACTGGGCCAATAGTGGTAAGCACCAAAATGTTTGTAATGTTTGTGTCATACAATTAAATAGTAGATGTGAAAAGTTTAAAATTGGTGCAAAAAAATGGGGCTAACTGTGACAAAGAAAAATATGTCCCTGGTTTGGTGGTGTCACTAAAAGGAAAAAAATGTCCCTGTGTCAGCAGTGTCACTGAAATTAAAATATGCCCTTGAGTTGATGGTGTGACTATAATTAAAAATGTCCCAGAGGCAGTGGTATCACTGAAAGGAAAAATGTCCCTGAGCTTGTGGTGTCACTGAAGGAAAAAAAGTCCTTGCAATGGTGGTGTTGCTGAAAAGAAAAAATGCCCATGCGTCATTGGTGTGGCTGAAAAGGAAAAAATGTTCCAGCATCAGTGTTGTCAATGAAAGCAGAAAAGGTCCCTGCATCGGCAGTGTCCCTGGAAGAAACAACACTAAAAACACCTCCCCACCCCCAGTACAGAGCTCTTACTTTAACCCTGCCCCTACTTCTATACTACAAAGCATACCCACCATCCTCCCTCAATGACCATGTAAGCAAAGAGGCAGAGATATTTTTTAAATAGGGCATGGGGTTCCCACCAATTCATGCCAGACTCTTTAGGTCTGGCATGGATTTTTAAGGGGGACCCCACACAAAAATAACAACAAAACCCCTGTGAAAATATTTAAAAAAACAGGTGAGGCCCTCCTAAAAATCCATAAAGTTCCATTACCTTGTTAGGCAGGACTTTTGACAGCTCTTTTCTGATCCTCATGGCTCAGCATCTAGCCTAGTCAGTGCTTCCACGTAAGAGCTAACAAACTCATTAACTATTTATACACTGACACTAATTGCAATTTAAAAAGCTTTGGGACATTTGGGACAAAGATTTGGGACATTAACCTCTAATTGGCATTTTAACCCGTGTGTGTCACCTTGTGTGTTTGTACCAAGACCAAACATTCTAGGGATTGTAAACTTTTGATCATGGCCATTCGGGTGATTTCTGTTATCATTATGATTTAAAAAGGAGCCAAACAACTATTTGATAATAAATGGCTTCATATGATCATTATCCGTCAATAAAAGAGCATTTTTTGTCATGATCAGTCATATTTTCAATATCAATGCCAAAATTTTCTGTCAGGGTATGCAAACTTTTGAGCACAACTGTACATGTAATATTGTACTGAAATGTTGGGAGGATTGTTAATAAGGATGCATCGATAGTTAGTTGAGACCTTTAAGACCTGGCTCTCTCAGTATGGATAATCTCAAATTTAATCTGCTGCTAAGTACTTGTCATATATGCAGAGAGTGAGAAGGTAAAGGATACATTCTGTGGGATCAGGGCTGGAACAAGGGGTGGGTGAGCAGGCACCTGCCCTGGGTGCTGTGTTGAAGGGGGGGGGACTGCCAAGTTGTCTTTACTTCCAGGAGTGACTGCAGTGTTACTTCTGTCAGAAGGAGCAGTAGTCAATAGCTGCTGCTGAAGGGAGGATTTAGTGGAACAAGAGCCGAAACTAAGACAGAGAACTGTCCTTAGTTTCAGCACTGCACTGCTGAGGAAGGAGGGCAGACTGTCATTCTTCCTCTCTCCCTCTACCCCTCTGTCATGTGAAATGTCACACTACTAGAGAGAGGAAGGAGATGCTGTGAGTATCAATCTGCCTGTGCAAGAAGGAAAGGTGGGAGCAACAACTCGGAAGCATGGGGATACCTGATGTAAAGGGGGACTCTATTGGGGATACCTGATGTAAAGGGTGACTATATTGGGAAAAATGGATGTAAAGGGGGACTTTATTGGGGACTCATCCTAGCATGGAGGGGCACAGTTTGCCATCTTCACCTTGGGAGCTGGATGACCTTGTCCCAGCACTGTGTGGTTTTTTGTTGTTGTTTTTATGGGATATAGTTCTATTGGCAATGTGTAATTTCTCACTTTATCTCCTGCTGTTTTTCAGACTATAAAATAATAATTATTTTGTTTAATTGAATTGTCTTTAGTGTTCTGTTCAGTAATATTTTGGGATCCAGCCAGCACACTGAGCAGTGCATAAAATTTCACGTTGTTTAACTTCTTGCCGACCGCGCATAGACCGCGGCCGGCCAGTTCTGAGTGGACGTCATATGACGTCCTCCCAGAACGCGCTCTCCTGCGTGCCCCAGGGGGCGCACACCCGGCGATCTCCGTGATCGCTGTGTCCTACAGACACAGCTGATCACGTGATGTGGTGAAAGGCCGATCCCACCGGCCTTTTACCACGTGACCAGCGGTGTCCAATGACACGCTGATCACAGGGAAATGCAAGTGCCGGTTCTCGGCTGCACTTTCCTCACGCTGTCAGATCGTGAGGAAAGTACTGCCGAGAACCGGCAGTTGTCACAGCGGGGATCGGCACCGATCATCAGGGCACTGATGATCAGTGCCCTGATGATCGGTGCCCAGCAGTAACACCCGCAAGTTCCGCCCAGCAGTGCGCCCACTAGCCCCGCCCACCCGTTCCCAGCAGTGCCCCCACCTGTGCCCAGCAGTGCCCACACCTGTGCCCAGCAGTGCCCCCACCTGTGCCACTCTGCAGTGCCACCTACCTGTGCCCAGAAGTGCCACCTACATGTGCCCACCAGTGCCACCCACCTGTGCCCACCCACCAGTGCCACCCACCTGTGCCTACCAGTGCCACCCACCTGTGCCCACCCACCAGTGCTGCCCACCAGTGCCACCCACCAGTGCAGCCCAGCAGTGCTGCCAGTCAGTGCCACCAGTCAGTGCCCAGGGGTTGTGCCAGTCAGTGCCGCCAGTCAGTGCCCAGAAGTGATGCCAGTCAGTGCCGTCTATCAGTACCCATCATCAGTGTCACCTATCAGTGCCGCCTATCAGTGCTGCATATCAGTGCCGCCTATCCGTGACCCCTAATTAGTGCTGTCTATCAGTGCCGCCTATCCGTGCCACCTCATTAGTACTGCCTATCAGTGCCCTTTAGTGCTGCCTATCAGTGCCCATCAGTGCCGCCTATCAGTGCCCATCAGTGCCGCCTCATCAACGCAAATCAGTGAAGGAGAAAAAATACCTGTTTGAAAAATTTTATAAAAGAAACAAATAAACTTTTTTTTTTTTTTTCAAATTTTTTGCACTTTTTTTAATTTATAGCGCAAAAAGTAAAGCGCCCAGTGGCGATTAAATACCACCAAAAGAAAGCTCTATTTGTGAGAAAAAAATGATCAAAATTTCATATGGGTACAATGTTGCATGACCGCGCAATTGTCAATCAAAGTGCGGCAGCGCTGAAAGCTGAAAATTGGCCTGGTAAGGAAGGGGGTATAAGTGCCTGGTAGGCAAGTGGTTAAGCAATGGGTAACTGTGATAATACGCAGGCAGTAAATGGTTATTACTGTACACATGTAGCAAAGAGGTGATTGTTACAATATGCCACATTCATTAGAATATCTAATGTTCTGTTCTCAGCTAATAAGGGACTATTTCTTGGCAGAACAGGTTTGGTTTAGTTGAAAGGAGCTTCCCTAACACTCTTTAAAACCTATTGTACCTGTAAAAAGCTTTAAAAATCTTAACTTTACTCCAATTCACATACCACTTTGAACTCCTTATATACAGTACCAACAGATTGTATTTCACATTGTACACAGCCCAGACCTACCCTTCAATGCCACATCGCATAGAATAGGGGTTCTGGCCCCACAATCATGCTGTTGATGGTTTGTCCACTGAGTAGTTCCAAATCACCTTTCCAGCCTTAGCCCCTCTAGGTTATCTGGCAAATACGTACTCTGTGAGCAGTGCCCAGAACCCTGCCTACTGGAAGGGTACGAATAACATCACTTAACTGTAAAATTTGGAATATATTATTCATGATAAAAGAACACTCAAGCTCATCTCCGCAGAAATCACATTAATTAGGTTACATATTAACTCCAGTTTGAGATTTTGTTCCTCAGCAGTATCTCATTTGCACATTCCTGTGGTTGTCCTGCTTTTATTCCCTCTAAACCTGCCCACAGACTTCCAGGTGAAAAAACACAGTTGAAGGATGGTTTTGCACCGTTGAAGCCCAGATTTCCAGTCTACTGCTTTTCTCTAGTACAACAGTCCAATTTTCTTCATGGGGTGGTCTGCAACTTTATTTCACTCTTCTTGTCTGGACTGTATTAGAAATAATAAATTCTCTATAATCTGTGGTTTTTAGGCAAGGTACTTTATACGCAGAGGACACAAGTTATCCAAATCCCACAATGCTGAATGTAATAAAAATACATACATTAGGTGTTAAACATATATATACACTAAGCAGACTTGGTACTGGTAAAGATTAATATTTATTGAGTAAAGCTGTCTGGTTTGTCATTGCATTATATAATGTGTGAGCTATGGGTATGGGATGTACACGTCCCTAAAATGGAAACCATATATGATTGGTTTCTATGCAGAAGGGAGTCTGATTTTGGACTCTCCAGCTTTAGTAAATAAACCCCAAGATGACAGTGACCTGCAGAACACTAGCATTCACACTCTATAGAGCAGCCCCATGGAACTTGTATGCTGAACCGCAGGACTTTGCTAAGGAACAGTATAGTAAAGAACTACATTTTACAGAGAAGCTGGAGTGTGGGCGGAGGCATATATATATATATATATATATATATATACAGTTGTGTTAAAAAAAAATAGCAGTGTGTTGAAAAAAGTGAATAAAGCTCAAAATCCTTCTAATAGCTTTCATTTCCATACACACAAATGCATTGGGAACACTACACATTCTATTCCAAATCAAAACATGAAGAAAAATATATCAAATTTGTGTTGTTCCTCTAAAAAAATTGAAGAAAAGTGAATATTAGACTGTTCAAAAAAATAGCAGTGTTTCTATTCTTCTTTACAAACTCAAACATTCACTATATAAACTAAAAAATGTTTGAAGATTTTGCTTTCCTTTGAATCACTTAATTAATATTTAGTGGTATAAACACTGTTTCTGAGAACTGCTGTACATCTGTGTTGCATGGAGTCAATCAACTTCTGGCACCTGTGAACAGGTATTCGAGCCCAGGATGATTGGACTACATTCCACAGTTCTTCTCTATTTCTTGGTTTTGCCTCAGAAACTGCATTTTTGATGTCACCCCACAAGTTTTCTATTGGATTAAGATCCGGGGATTGGGCTGGCCACTCCATAACGTCAATCTTGTTGGTCTGGAACCAAGATGTTGCACGTTTACTGGTGTGTTTGGGGTCGTTGTCTTGTTGGAACACCCATTTCAAGGGCATTTCCTCTTCAGCATAAGGCAGCATGACCTTCAAGTATTCTGATGTATTCAAACTGATCCATGATCCCTGGCATGCGATAAATAGGCCCAACACCGTAGTATGAGAATCATGATGCTTGGGCAACCATGCTTCACTGTCTTCACAGTGTACTGTGGCTTGAATTCAGTGTTTGGGGGTCGTCTGACAAACTGTCTCCGAGCACAAGACCCAAAAAGAATAATCTTACTTTCATCAGTCCACAAAATGTTGCGCCATTTCTCTTTAGGCCAGTCAATGTGCTCTTTGGCAAATTGTAACCTCTTCAGCACATGTCTTTTTTTCAACAGTGGGACTTTGCGGGGGCTTCTTGCAGATAGCTTGGCTTCACATAGGCATCTTCTAATTGTAACAGTAAGTGTAACAGTTAAATAAGGGCAATAATTGCCACCTGTTTTTCAAGAATGAATGACCTTACTAATAGAACTCCACCCTGCTATTATTTTGAACTTGCCCCTTTCAATTAGTGATTCAATTACACATAATCAGCAGCATGCATGTCATGACTGTTGGGTCTGTTGGATTCTATTACTCTACTACACCTGCTAGTAAATTATTTGCCATGTAGAAATATCATTTTTCTACCAAAAACAGTGATTGATCAGGTTAATGATGTCTGACTACTATTATTTTGAACACAACTGTATATATATATATATATATATATATATATATATATATTTATATAAAAATGAAAGCCTGGGAGATGAGGAGTGAAGGGGAGAGATCTGGAGAGAGGAGTGCGCTTACTGCGGGAGGTCTGGACCAGGCTGTAGAGAGAGAGGAGGCAGGGAGAGTAGCTGATTGCTGACCTTGCTGCATCGTGGAGAAAGGTAATCTGTTAGCAGGTGACCGGACGGAATGTTGCAGACAGGACCGGAAAGTGTATGGAGGCCTTATCAAAGGAGAGATAAAGACAGCCAAAATCTGCCAGATGCCATCCCTCGGGTGAGAGAGTCCCAACCGTTATCAAGGACAGGGAACACTGACACCTGCTCCACCTTTGCGGACACTGCACATAGTTATTAGAAGCTCCTTTAGCCACTATTGTCTAATATCTAATAATCTAATATCTGTCCCCGTGCTCCCCAAAACCACCCTCCCGTTTTCATGTGCACTCTGGAATGCCCGCTTGGTCTGCAACAAGCTCACCTCCATCCATGACCTCTTTGTCTCCCGCTCCCTTAACCTTCTAGCGATCACTGAAACCTGGGTCCAAGCAGCAGATTCTGCCACCTCCGCAGCACTCTCCTATGGAGGTCTCATCTGGACCCACTCACCCAGACCCAGTAGTCGGAAAGATGGTGAGGTTGGTTTGCTCCTGTCACCACTGAGCACCTTCCAAGTCCTCCCTAACCCTCCCTCTCTATCCTTCTCTTCTTTCGAGACCCACTGCATCCAGCTATTCTTTCCAATCTCAGAGGATTGCAGTGACCTATTGGCCTCCTGGACCCGTGCCCCTCTTTCTTGATGACTTCGCCACCTGGCTACCCTTCTTTCTCTCCTCTGAGCTACCCACTATCATTCTTGGAGACTTCAAAATCCCTATCAACATCAATAACCCGGCTACATCCCAACTCTTCCACATAACCTCTTCTTTTGCACTAGCACAGTGTATACAGTCCTCCACTCACTCTGATGGGAACACTCTAGACCTTATCTTCTCTCATCTTTGCACTCCCTACAACCTCACAAACACTCCCTTTCTTCTCTCTGATCACAACCTCATCACCTTCTCCGTCTCCCCGTCCTCAATCACCTATCCCTCCAAATGGCAAACAATTACCAGCAGAAACCTCCAAAACTTGAACCCTGCTTCCTTCCACTCTGCAACTGACCAACTTTACGACAGTATCCATCCCCTGTCCTGCCTGACCTTGCCACTACTGTCTACAACAACTCACTTTCAGCTGTTCTAGACTCACTCGCACCCCCAACAACATGAAGCATTAGACCCCGACCGCTACAACCCTGGCAGACTGACCACACCAGAAATCTCAAACGACATACTCGTGCGCTGGAGCGACTATGGCATAAAACCAATCCCAACAAGCGTTCACCCGCTATAAATCTGCCTTCTTAACATACACTTTCTCCCTTCACACTGCCAAGCAAGCCTACTTTGTTACCCTCATTAATACCTTCTCCTCCAGTCCTCATCTTCTCTACTTTTAACTCTCTACTTTCTCCACCTCCACCCAGTACCTCACTCACCACCCACGAGATTGCTAACCACTTCAAAAACAAGATTGACGCAATTCGTAGGGACATTGCCACTGCTCAGACACCCACCCCACTTAGCATTCCTCACACTAAAACCCCCTCAACACTTTGCTCTTTTGACCTCGCTACTACCGAAGAAGTCACTAAGGTTTTCACCTAACCACCTGTCCCCTGGATCCTGTCCCCTCACAACTCCTACGGTCACCCTCTTCTTCCATCCTATGCTCCTTCACTCACATCTTCAATCTTTCCCTCTCCACTGGTACCTTCCCCTCCCCTCTAAAGCATGCGCACATCACTCCCATACTTAAAAAACCCTCCCTGGACCCTACCGACCTGAACAACTTAAGACCCATCTCCCTACTGTCATTTACCTCTAAACTCCTAGAACGCTTAGTCTATAATCGCCTGAGCTCCCACCTCACTGACAACAACCTTCTCGACCCTTTACAGTCTGGCTTCCGACACCTATACTCCACTGAAACTGCCCTACTCAAACTCACCAACAACCTAATAACTGCCAAAACCAATGGCCACTACACAGTACTCCTACTTCTCGACCTCTCTGCGGCTTTTGACAAGGTTGACCACCCCCTCCTTCTCAAAAAACTATACTCTCTTGGCCTCAGAGACTCCGCTCTCTCCTGGTTTTCCTCCTACCTATCGCAGCGCTCCTTCAGTGTTACCTATAACGCTGCCACCTCCTCTTTACTCCCTCTCTCTGTTGGGGTCCCTCAAGGTTCTGTCCTCGGACCCCTTCTCTTCTCCATCTACACCTCCTCCTTTGGCCAATTGATAAACTCCCATGGCTTAAATTACCATCTCTATGCTGATGACACACAAATCTATCTCTCTACCCCTCACCCCCTCAGTCTTCACTTGTATCACTAGTGACATATCGGATTGGATGTCACTCCACTTCCTCAAACTCAATCTTTCTAAAACTAAGCTCCTACTATTCCCCCCAGCCCGTGCCCCCCCCCCTGACTTCTCCATCAAGATAAACAACACTATCATCAGTCCCACCCCTCATGCCAGGGTACTAGGTGTAATCCTAGACTCCAACCTGTCCTTTCAGCCCCAGGTCCAATCGCTGACAAACTCGTGTAGACTCCACCTCTGCAACATCTCCAAGATACGACCGTTCTTAACCTCGGAAACCACTAAGCAACTCATTCACTCCCTTGTTGTATCACGCCTCGACTACTCTAACTCATTGGCGGACCTCATCACAGGCTATCCCCACTTCAGTCTATCATGAATGCTGCTGCCAGACTGGCAGGTAGAGCAGCAGGGGGCCCAGAGCTTCAAAGCCCCCCCGGAGAGACAGAGACTAGCTGCCCACGGGAAAGCTAGTTGGGGTTGAGAACGCACTGACCACCTCTCCAGCGGTCAGGACCACCTCTCCGCCTGCCATGCGGAGTAGAACTGTGTTCGGCCCCGTCTGGGAAGAGCAACTTGGGCCCCTGTCACTAGTCAGGAACCAACTGCCCGCACCTAGCCTGACAGTCAAGAAGGGTAACTGTCAGAGGGGCAGGTCAGTGGTTCAGTTTTGGAACACACCAGTAGGATGAGACCCCCAGTGGTTTGGGCATGGGGAGATTGAGGCAGTTGTGGCCTGGTCTGCTCCCCAGGCCAAAAAGAAGGTTACGTCAGTCATGGGTGCCGCTAGCTACGGTAGGCTGCCTGGATGCAACTATCATGGCTCAGCTGGACCTGTGACTGACCTAGCCTACAGGAAACTGGAGGAACTGGTGTCCTGGATGCTAACAGGCAACGAGGACTGTCCATCTTGGATGAAGGTACCTGTGGACCCCACTGGGAGGCGAGTTCCAGAATTCGCCTGTCTGGTTCCGGTGCACACAGGCGCTACTACCTTCAGGCCAGATGTAGTCCTGGGCCTGAGGAAGAAGGTGGGAGAGGGGAATTGCCTTCTTTACCTCGACAAGAAGCTACATATTAATGTGTTAGCAGGTGACCCCCCTCAGCTGAAGTGCTCTGTGAACAGGTGGGCACCCTGGCAGTGGCCACGGTATTCGGACAGGCACAGCCAACTGGTGCCCACCCAGTTGGCCCCCAAAGGTTTAAATGCAGAGATTGACATTAATTGTTTCTTATCCTATTGGTGAGTGGATTGACTGAGACCATTAATAGTGTAGTTTTGATTGGTTTCAGACACTACTTAGTGGAAAGTTAATGGTTGTATCCAATAGAGTTTTGTGGTGCTATAGCTTCAAAATATTTCAGAGATTTTTAAGGAATTGTGATCTACATATGTACATTTGTTTTTTTTGTTTTTTTTATATTTGCTTTATATTTTTTTTCATTGTTTTACTTTTCTCATTATTTTTTATTTTTTATTTTCTATTATATTATATATTTTTTATTTTATTTATTTTATTTATTTTATTATTTTATTTAATATTATTATTATTTTTTTTTTTATTATTATTTATATTTGCTTTATTATTTTTTTTCATTGTTTTACTTTACTTTTCTTATTATTTTTTTATTTATTTTTTTTTAATTTTTAATACATTTTTATTTTTATTCTTTCATTATTTCCCAGAGAGTATTAAAGATAATTGGAATATATGGTGATTTGTATTTATATTTATGAGGAATTTTGTTTCATTGTTTTAATTACGGATCCATGTCTTGTATTTAAGTTGTGAAGGGTTCTCACGCTGAGTATATAGAGGATGAGGTAAGATCAGAGGGTGGGTACTTTGTATGGTAATTATAATGGTTTAATGATCAGGTGTGGGAGTGGGAGGTAGTTTCTATTAATTTGCATAGGAGATGGATGAGAGCTCTCCCTAAGGGGTATAAAAGACGGCCAGACACTGAAGGTGGTGTCTTGAAAATGCCCTGTGGGTGGGGTGAAATGTGGTGATGCACTTCCGGTCTGCCGGCTTCTTGGCCTACGTCACTTCCGGTATTTGGAACGTACGCTGACTTTTGCGGTTCAAGCAGCCATTTTTGAGGTGGAAAGCTGGTCATCCTCTACAGTGATCCTTAAAGCGTGAGATCCCTATATTTACAATTTGGAAACTTGTTCCTTTGAAGCCTTTAAAGCTATTAAACAAGGCCTGTTATTTTATTGAAACATGTGAGTGTCCTTATTCTATCGATTTATATGGTATTGAGTGGCAGTATTACACTATGTAGCCTTTCTTTCCTTGCATACTATTGAGGATTCCATAGAGAAGTAGAGTAGAGTCGATTGCTGTATCTAAGCAGGGTGAAGGCGATTTGAGTTCCTCCTGAGGGGTTATAGGATCCCTTATATCCTATGAGGCTTATTACTCACCTCCATCTGGTGAGTGCGGTCAATATTATTTTTCACGTGGTGATTAGGTGGAAGCACATTTTGGAACATTGTTTTGAAAATCCTTTTGGGAAAATAAGGACTTATGTTTGAAATATTATATATATATTTTTGCACAGACATTTATTTATTTGTGATTATTTTTATTTATTTAATTTTTGCGCTGTTTTTTGTGTTATTTATTATTGGTGCCCACCCATGACTACCACTTGGTCGGCATAGCAGTGTTCCTGGGGGAGAACGGCTTCCCTGTCAGACGGAACTCTGTTCTCCCACAGTGTAGCGGTACCAGGTCAACCCGAGGTGAACCTCTGGACAGAGGTCGGTTGCGTCAGGAGGGAAATTGTAGTTCCCTCCCATGCAACCACCTGGAGGAGAGGTGTAGCAAAAACTGCGCAAAACACAGTGAGGTACGCAGTTCAAGCATTTTGTAGGCACCTCCATCTTGGTACGGAGTATATATTGTCTCATTTCTCATTCTCCTTCCCGCTCCCTTCCTGAGAGGCACAGTGACAGATATGTGTGTGTTAAAAGTGTCACTGGCAGGTAGAGAAGCAGGGGGCCCAGAGCTACAAAGCCCCCCAGGAGAGGCAGACTAGCTGCCCAAGGACATGTGTAATTTCTCACTTCGCAACCGAGATAAGGCAGCTTTTCCCAGGAGTTGAGGAGATTGTAACCTCATAAGGCCTAGCAGCTTAGGTGACAGAATTAAATGAGCATTCCTCAAGTCAGTTTGTCCCCTATGTTTCATATCATGGGTTATGAAGATGTTGGATGTAACAAGCGCATCCAGGCTGCAGGCACAGATTGAAATCCATTAGCTGGAAAATCGCTGTGTAGGGTGCAGTTGGGTGTGGCATTGTTATGCACGTCCCATCGCGGTCTGGATCGGCCGGTCCTTCAGTCACGAGTTTGGTGAGAAGGTCTGGGGTCTGACGCCGCGATCGTGATGTATTGGTGGTTGCGATCGTGAGATTGTCGCATGTTGGTGGCGGCGATCTTGCACTCGAGACATCTCCCACCATAATGTAAAGCGCTGAGCAAACTGTCAGCGCTATATAAATCCTGTATAATAATAATAATAATAATAATAATAATTGTCTGACTACACTTAGCACAGCCATATCATCAGAACTGATAGCAGGATAGTCAGTCCACAGGTCAAACCACTGCTGTGTCACCATCATCAATTCACTCTGCTAAGGAGATCTTTTCCCTATTATGCCAAAAGGTTTGCAGCCCAAAGAAGAGTTACCCTGTGCCCAACAATCACTTTTACCAGATTGGCCATTTGTTACTTTAGATTCACTAGTGACTAGTGCCTTAAAGGAACACTACATTGGTAAAATTACTGCTTGCAGGGGAAGGGTTGTTCTTCCCTCTGTTTGTTTGTTTTTTTATTTAAATATTTATTAATAATTTTCACAGGAATAACAATAAACAATTTCATCTCAATCATCATAAATATACAATTTTTTCTTATTATTTCAATTACCCCCCTCTTAAAACCTTGACCCCACCCCCCCCTCCCACTCTGCATTTCCTTGACTTGTATTCAAAGCAAGCATAACCTACCCAATTTTTCTCTATAACGTTCTACTCTTCACTTTCTCATACTTATTACGAAATTTTCCCATTTTTCCCATTTCGCGAGATATATCTCCAGCTTATCTTCCTGTAAATAATATGTCTTCTCCATCTCCCTAGTCCAGTTTACTCTCTCTATCCACTCCTCCTCTTTCGGTATTTCTTTTTTCTTCCAATATTTGGGGATCAGGCTTTTTGCTGCGTTCAGATAGTACCCTAAACCTAATTTCTTATACTTACTAACTGATATCTCTGAACTGTGTAGCAGGCACAACCCAGGATCTAACCCGATGTTCAATTCAATGATGTTCTCTATTAAATATATTATTTTTTTCCAGAATATTTGAATCTTTGGACATTCCCACCAAATATGAAAAACTGTCCCCACTTCCCCACACTCTCGCCAACACCACTGTGATTTCTCCGCACTTATCTTACCCTCCACACTCGGAACAATGTGCCATCTTGTCAGACATTTGTAATTTAATTCTACATCCCTCAAACTTACATTTCCGTGAACTAATCTATTTATTTTCTTCTGTTTTCCTTCATCTAATACCACCCCCATATCTCTTTCCCAATTCACAATGTGCAATGGTTTAGTGTTTGTACCTAAATCTGTGAGAATTCTATATACTTTAGCTATTCCATGTTTCCCATCACCCCGTGAATCCAACAACCTTTCAAACAAATTCCAATCCTTTTTCGTTCTCAGGGGTTTTGGGAGGTTTCCCCAAAAACATTTTAATTGATAATAACGCCACTCATCTAGCCTAGTGAATATATTTCCCTTTTCCTTTTCCAACTCTTTAAAGGTCTTCAGTTTCCCATCCCCCATTATATCTCTGAGTTGGACATCCTCCTTTATAAACCATCTACCTGTTATCTCTTCTCTACCTGGTGGAAAAAATTCTGTGTTTCTTAGTGGCATAAGTGTATAGAATTAAAATCCCATTTCATATATTTGTGTATTTTATCCCATTCCCTTAATACATTTACAGTGTAAAAACTTAAATCCTCCTTCAATCCTCTATATTGTGTCGGTAGCCATATTATTCTATTCAAATTGGTTCCACTAAGTGTATTCTCTATTTTTACCCAACTTTTCCCCTCTAAATTAAACGTCCAATCAAATATTCTCCCTAATAATACTGCTTTATAGTATCTCTTTATATCCGGAACTCCCAGACCACCCTTCTCTTTATCTCTACTTAGTATTTCATGGGACACCCTTGGTTTTTTCTTCCTCCAGATATATCCCGTTATCATTCTTTTTATTACAATAAAAAAAGCTTCCGGGAGTTTAATTGGTATCATTTGGAATCTGTATAAAATTTTTGGTACAATTATCATTTTTACCAAGTTTATACGACCTAACCACGATGGGATTCCTCTCTCTAATGCTTTTAATTCCCCCTTTACTTCATTTAATAAAGAAATATAGTTTAGCTTATACAAGTTTTTATACGACGCGCTAAGCCTTACTCCCAAATATTTTATATCTCTTTCTTTCCAAATAAAGGGAAATTCTTCTTGTATTTTTTCTTGTTCACTCTTTGGGATGTTTATGTTTAAGATCTCAGTTTTTGTTGGGTTGATTTTTAAGTTTGATAATTCTCCATATTCCTTCAGCAGTTTCATTAGATTTGGGAGTGTTGTCCTGGGATTCCCCACATAAAACAGCAGATCATCAGCAAAAGCTGCCAGTTTATGTTCTACACTTCCTATCTGGATTCCCTTTATGTCTCCGTTTTTCCTTATTGTTGATAAAAGGGGCTCTAATGACAAAACGTATAATAAGGGGGACAAAGGGCATCCCTGCCTTGTTCCATTTGACATCCCGATGGGCTCTGTTTTTTCCCCATTTACTATTACCACTGCAGAGGGTTTGCTGTACAGTTTTCCAATCCATTCCCTCATTCTATCTCCAATTCCCAGGTCTTCTAAGGTGTCCATCATGAAGCCCCAGTCTACTCTATCAAAGGCCTTTTCTGCATCAATTGAAAGGGCCACCACCGGTACCTCCCCTTTTTTACTTCTCTGTATCAGCATCAGGGATCTCAGCCCATTGTCCCTGCCCTCTCTTCCTGGGACAAAGCCCACCTGATCTCCATGTATCCATTCAGGCATAAACTCCTTCAACCTATTCGCTAGGACCTTTGCATATATCTTAGTGTCTAAATTCAACAGTGAGATGGGCCTATAACTCGAACATTGCGAGGCGTCTTTCCCTTCTTTATGTAACAGTACCACATGAGCCTGTAAAGATTCTCCCCTCATATCCATCTCTCCTCCCAGGGCGTTCATATATTTTTCCAATTTGGGGTTTAATATTTCACTAAATTTTTTATAGTATCCTGCTGTATAACAATCTGGTCCTGGACTCTTCCCCATCTCCATGCTTTTTACTACTACCTTTATCTCTTCTTGTGTAATCTCTGCTTCAAGGGAATTTAGTTGGTCCTCTTTTATTTTTGGTAATCCCGCATTTTTTAGATAAATCTTCCTTTTTTCCCTTTTTACCTTTTCCATATTATTTACTTCATCGTATGGGGTGATGTTATACAACTTCCTGTAATACTCCACAAACATATTTGCGATCTCTTTATTTGAGTGGACCAATTCTCCCTTGGGGCTTTTTATTTTATCTATATAATTCCTATTTTTTTTTTTCCTTAAGGTTCTCATTAGATATTTTCCCGGCCTATCTCCCCATTTATAGTTTTCACTTAACACTTTGTTATACACTCTCCTTCTCTCATCTTCCATCAAAGTTTCCAGTTCCTCTTTCTTTTTTATTATCTCCTGCTTGATTTCTTTTAGCATTCTGTTTTTGTGTGTCTGTTCTAGCTCCGATATATCCTTTAAGAACCCACTAATTTTTTCTCTTCTTTCTCTTTTCTTTCTTGCCCCAATTGCAATCAGAATTCCTCTTATATATGACTTGTGAGCCTCCCATACTGTTGCCTTAGACACATCCTCAGTCTCATTCTCTCTAAAGAATCTCTCAATTTCCTTTCCAATCCTCTGTGCAATATCCTTGTCCTTGAGAAGTGCTTCATTCAGCCTCCAACCTACCCCTTCTGTTCTCCTCTTTCCCCATCCCATCCTCAATACAACTGGGGCATGATCTGAAAGAGTCATTACTCCTATATCTGCTTTAACCATTGAGTCTATGAAGTGATGTTCTATCAATACATAGTCCAACCTTGAGTACATCTGATGTGCATTTGAGAAGAATGTGTAGTCTCTATCTTTCATATGCAAGATTCTCCATGCATCTACCAATTGGCAATCATGGATCACCTTTTTTAATAGTCTCAAGGATCTACTCCCCTCTCGCTGCACATTAGAAGTTGTATCATTTTGTGGATCCATACAAAAATTAAAATCTCCCGCCACTATTATACACCCCTCTTTAAAATCCATCAACTTTTTTAACACGCCCTTCAAGTACTCCTCTGGTTTTTTATTTGGACAATATATATTAGCTACTGTGCACTCCACCTCTTGTATTTTACCCTTCAAGAACAAATATCTCCCCTCTGGGTCCACTTTCCTGTCTTTCAGTTCAAATCTTATATTTTTTCTGAACCCTATTGCCACCCCTTTAGCTCTCTTAATTGGGGAATCTGCATAATACCATGTTGGGTAATCTCTAGACTTCAACTTCACCTTAGACTCTATCTCAAAATGTGTCTCCTGCAAAAAAACCACCGAAACTGCTTGATGATGTAATTCTTTAACTAACCTAAATCTCTTCCCAGGACAATTTAACCCCTTTACATTATAAGTGATGAGTTGTAAATCTTCCATCCTTTTTATATCCTTCTTTTTTCCCTTTTAACTAGAGATCTCACAACTATCCTCCTTCTCTTTACCCTTGCTTTTAATACCTCTCTCTATCCTGCAGAGTATTACCCTTATCATCCATTTCCCTCCCACCCTCACCTCTCCCCAATCCCCCCCCTCCTCCCCCCTCCCTCCCCACCCCCCCCAGGCCTTTTATGCCTTTGGATCATATTCCACTTTTGATCCCTCTGTATGGGTTCAACTCTGCCCATGACCGCTTACCTCCCCCCCCCTCCTCCCCGATGTCCCCCTATCTATTGATTCTCTATTTACCCTTTTAACCAGCTGCCACTTTCCTGATCCACAAATGTCCCGCTCTCCCTCCTCCACTTCTCAACCAGGTATCACTTGTCTCTGCAGTCCAAATTTATCACAAAATTCTTCCATATCCTCCGGGAATCTTAAAATAGCTGTAGTTCCATCCCTCCACCCAATTAAACTTAAGTCACGGCCCCATCTGTATTTCACACTTTGTTTTTTCATCTCTTCTAGTAGGGGTTTCAGTGATCTCTTCCTTCTCAGAGTCTCTGCTGTCAAATCTGCATAAATTTGGATATTTTTCCCTCCATATGTAATATTTGTTCTTCCTTTAATCTTTTTCCATATCTCTTCTCTGTCTCCATAGTTATGGAATTTAACAATTATATCCCTTGGTTTTTCTACCTCTTTTCCTTGTTGATACTTCCCAATCCTATATACTTCATCCAGTTTAAACATCTTCTCATCCGATTTATCCATTATGAAGTTCAAGATTTTACCAGATAGCTCTTTTAGATCTTCCCCCTGTGTTAGTTCCGGAACTCCTCTTACTCTGATATTATTTCTCCTTTCTCTATTTTCTTGTTCTTCCATCCTATAGAGCAATCTCTTATGTTCTTTTCTATCTTCAGTTATCCATTTCTCTAATTTTGGGATGGTCTGAGCTTGGGCTTGTACCTTCTCCTCCATTTCCTCCACCCTAGTTAACAATTGTCCCAGATCTTCCCGGATCATCCCCATCTCTTGCTTTATTGAATTTTCCAAACCTTTAAACATCTCCGCCATTTCTTTTTTATTAGGTAATTGCTTATCTCTTTCCAACTCTCTTGGTTCAATACCTTCCATTTGATTATTGTATACTGGGCCCAGGGAAAGTCTCGGACTATTATCCATACTTATTTCCAAATCACTTTTTTCATTTATTCCCTGAGTTCTTTCTGGGGTAACATTTCCTTGTGACACATACTTCTTAATCGTGCCGGTTTGGATGTTCTTAGGCCCGCTCCCTTTGGTATTTTTACCTTTCATCTTCAGCTTTTCCAGGCCCTCCCCAGGGGGCCACTTTTTCCTTAGTTCCACTTAGCTGCTATATATATATATAGTGTCTTATTACACACACAAGGAAATCCAGTGCACAAATCCCATATATATGAGAAGAAAGGAAAAGAAAAAAAAAAAAACAAAGAATCCAGCAAATATATCCAGTGTATATGGAGAGTTATGTATAAGAAGATCAAAGAGACCTGCAGGGAGGTCCCATTAATCACTCACCCTCCTCGTTGGGGTATGCTGGCCTCTCCTATCTTCTCTTGGTGGGATTCTTATGAGAGTCTCTTTAAACCTTGTCTTCCTTTCCGTATTCTCCTGGATTAAAGATGGTAATATGGTTGGAGATGAAATGGAGGTGTTGGTATGAAGGTATTGATATAAGAGCAATCTGAGAGTAATATGGAGGCAATATGAGGATGGTAATATAGGTATGGAGGTAATATGGAGGCAGTATAGCGATGCTGGTATAGGTATGAAGATATTATGGAGGCAATGTGGATACGTTGTTAGGGTATGGAGGAAGTATGCCGACTCTATGGAGACGATGGCATGGGTTTGGATATAGTTATGGAGCCAGTGTGTGGTATGTATTCTAATCTGTAAACGGAATGCCGGCTTTTCCCCCTTCCTTCATTCACCCGACTGATATGAACGCTGGGACGCCGGCATTTTCCCCCACTCCCAGAGCTCCTCCGCGATAGCCCACGTGTCTGCTCAGCTGTGCCGCCGTCTCCTAGGCAACCCTGCTCTTCGCCCGGGGCTGTCGCAGTATTCACCAGGGGAACAGGAGCTCAGACGTCTCCCCACGAACTCGCCGCCACACCGTCTCCGAGACCCCTCTCCGGCTCCGCAACACCGCGCCCACTCTCCGACGCTGCCAGGCACGGTAAACGGAACCTCTCAGGGTAAAAGGGACATCTCAGGGAGGATACACGGGGGGAGGCTGCGAGGAGTGTTTAATCTACACTCTCCCGTGCCGCCATGCTCAGGCTCCACCCCCCCTAACCTTTCTTGTTCTGTTCTTTCAGCCGGTTTCCCTCTGTTTGTTACACTGCTCCTCAGAGAGTTACAGTCCACACTTCTCTTCAATGTGCATCAGTTGGGCCCCATTATGCATGCAAAACACTCCCCATTGCCTTTAGAGAACATTGGCTGTTTTGGGATAAAAGGCTCTTTTCCTTATTTCAGGCTATCTCCTTGCCATCAGGTCCTGAGGGCCCAAAGTTAGCTAGTCTACCTGTTTTATAGTCCTGGCTGCTCACTGGGGACTGTAAGACCATCTCAGGTTGAAGGTATTGGGTTAATTTCTGAAAAGCAGGCCTGCTAACACTAATTGAGTCTGTGATAAGTGTTGTCTTTTTCTTTAGTTCAAATTAACCCAAGTAACAATTGATTTTACACATTCCAATTCTGTTTATGCTGTGTCACCAAGTCATATTGAAGTTTGCTGTAAACCTCTCAGTAATTTACTTCAGTGTGTGAATTCACTTTCTGGTGGTGATTTATTTCAGTTAAGAGTGTACTGCGATATTGGCAGGGGTTGGGCTTTCAGAGTGGGGTTCAGATCCACAGGGAACCTGAAAACAATTTAGCAACTCCTAAGGGGGTAGTTCTACAAGTGGAATAGTAAACAACATAGCAAGCAAGAAATCAGAGGTAACTGGAGGATGATTTTAAACTCAGGACACTTTCATACTAAGGCATTATGCCTAGCTGTGGAAAGACCACATATAGCATAGCTTAGTGAAGCAGATCTTTAGGAAAGGTAGCATTCTTACTTTGTGTATTCCTGTCTGGATAAAAATAATGAAAGTAAAATATTACTGATATAATGAATTCCTTGCTTAGAGTAGTACCTCCTGATTCAGTAGCTGCTGTTGAGCTTGAATTTTTCTCATTATCTTATTCTGAATGACAGTACTTTGATACTATTATTTTTCTGCCTTTCTTGTCTGTTTCATATTTTGTCATGTACAGTATCATCAACAAGATTGACTTTAAATGATGAGTTCATCTTAAAAATAAATAAATGTTTTTGCAGTTAAAAAAATGTGCACTTATTTTTTTCCTATTAGCCTGCAGAGCATTGCACCAGCAATCAGCAGTTCGTGGGTACAATGCCAGGCTGCTGTAGACACTGCCTACAGCTTTCTGCCAGTACCTATGTACAGGCTTTCTGTTTGAGAGCTGTAGGAAGAGTCAATGAACTACAAAAGCACTTACCAGTGACTTTTCAGTTCATGAAGAACTACAAACCATCTGCTGTGGTGATAGATGGGACTTGAAGTTCATTAATTCACAGATTCCTCTAAATGAATGGCACAGCTGTGGGGAGGAGCCCCACACAGCCCCACAGTTTTTAAATTGTAACAGTGGGTATGGGGAGAAGAACCCCATCTACTGTCACAGACGGGGAATAAAGGGGTGCCGGGACTTGTACATAGTAGCATGTTACTAAATGTGAACCTACCCTTTAAAGCCTATCACTGGGCAATATTGAACCCTCCTCCAACTCTCCTTTCACCCATTCAGAATAGGGGATGGGGGGAGGGGGTCAGCTTTAAGTCTCTTGCAGTTTCCTCTGTCAACTTTCTCACCATAATATCTTACGTTCCTGAAGAACTTTGGGGTTAATTCACTAAGAGTTAAATAACGACTGAAAAAAATGCGGAAAAATAATGCATGTGGTAAATTTTTTGCAAATGTGCATTTCATTAAGAATTTTGCGGTAAATAACTAATGCGGTAAAATATTATTATTGCAGTAACTACTGCATATTTTCATGTGGTAATTTATCCTACGGTAGCTAGTTGTTAAGGAAACCAGCCGTGGCGTCCTTAACAACGGATCACTCATCAGCTTTCAGCGGGTGTCCCACTGACAGCTGAATGTAAACACAGCATGCCAGCAATTCCAAATGATGAAAAAAACAGTGTGGGGATTCCCCCCTTCCATACCAGACCCTTTGGGTCTGATATGGATTTTAAGAAATAACCCACACCAAAATTTAAACAAAATGGCCCTTAGGTCCTGTATGGATTGTGGGAGAACCCCACACCAAAATATTTTAAAAAATGGCATGAAGGGGGGACCCCACGCCGGTTTTCTTTAAATTTTGGTGTGGGGCTCCCCTTAATATCCATACTAGACCCCTAAGGGTTGGGGGGGGGGGGTCCCCCTCACTGCATCTGAAAAAAAATACCACATGTGATACCGCCAGAAAAACCCTGGTGATAAATATTGCATTTTTGTTAACTTTCTGTTCTGTTTGTGAATTGGACTTAACAGCTTACCGCATTTTTTTTTTTTTTTTTTGCTCTATTTATAGACATATTTTTAATTTTGCATTAAATACAAAATTATTATTTTTTTGTGTGAATTGGACATTTTGTTACAGCATGCAATCATTTATGCAAATGAGTCAAGTGACGTGTTATCGCATGCGGTAACCTTTAGTGAATTGACTACTCACTTCCTTCAGCTTTGCTGGTTTTTGGCTACCTATATTTTCTTGGAAAATAAAATGCATTACACTAAGCATATACAAATATTACATGTGTTTTCAGTGCATGAATAAGGAATAAACACATAACAGTACATAAATTGTGAAACAATATAAAATGAATGAGTAGAAATAGTTCATATAGAAAGTCCCATACAAAAAAGTGCCGACAAGTGAAGAATCTTTTCTTCCTGATATTAAAAAATGCCACCACTAGACACCATTACCCAAAGTGATAATGGGGTACACACTTACCAGCTATCCATGACCCCCTTACATAAAGAGTGGTCATAAAGCGCTTATGCAATCTCAAACAGCCTCCAAACAGTTGAATACATATAACCCAATTCACAACATAATGATTCATGTCATACAGGAGAAGAAGATCCTCTCCATATGAAAATATTCTATAAAGAAATGCACTCACATAGAATAAAAAAACATGCTCATGTAAATTATAATTACAACATCTACTTTTTGAAACCTGATGACTTTAGTACAAGTCTCCGGCTGACATGCTTTGTCATTAAGGCTACGTTCACACTAGTGTTGTGTGCAGGCGGCAGAGAGGCGTTTGGGAAGCATCTTTACCGCTTCCCAAACGCCTCTAGCAATTCTGCACATTGCAGCACATGGTGCTGTTCTAACGGGAGCAGTAGCAGCGAGTCAGGAGGCGTTGAAGGCTCCTATTCTTGTCTATGGTGCCGCTCCGCAAATGACTGGCCAGCGTTTACGGCACAGTTGCGATGCGGTTGCAGGGCATTTGCGGAGCGGTAACACCATTCAAACTTTATTCTAGGTGTTTGTGGGGCGTTATTAACGTTTGGCAAACGCCCAGCAACCGCGCATGCAACGTTTGCGGAGCGTTTGCCGAGCGTTAAAAAACGCTCCACAAATGCCGGACCAACACTTGCCAAACGCTATAGGGGCGTTTGGCAAGCGTTGGTAAAACAGTCAAGTGTGAACGAGCCCTTAAAGATGTCTTCTGAAGCAACGTTCCAAACGTTCATTATGCCGTGAATTAGGTTATGTGTCCATAATAGATGAACAAGGGAAGCTGGTAGCAAATGACAGGAAAAAGGCGGATGTAATAAATCATCAGGATATTACTTCAGTACAGGAATACCTTAACAAAATAGGGGATTGGGCAGCTTCATGGCAAATGAGGTTGAATATTGAGAACTGTAAAGTTGTGCACTTGGGTGCCAAAAATTCACATGCAAATTACACATTAGAAAGGGTTCTCCTAGGAGAATCAGTGATGGAAAAGGATCTGTGGGTGCTTGTAGATCATAAACTTAACAACAGCATGTCGTGCAAGCCACAGCTTGCAAGGCTACAAAAATATTACTATGTATTAAAAAGAGCATGCTTTCAAGAGATAAATGAATCATTCTACCCACTTTAAAAAACATTGGTCTGGGTTTATCTGGAATATGCAGTGCAGTCAGTTTGGGTCACCAATCCTCAGGATAAACATTATTGAATTAGAAAGAATTCAGCAACAGACAACAAAATGAATAAGGGGGATGGAGGACCTCAGCTATTTGGATCCAGTGGTGTATTCAGGTTTTGTACGGTCCTAGGCAACACAAAAATTGGACTCAACCCCCCCCCCCCCCCAGCAGAGAGAGTGCCTGACACCAACCAACACCAGACCGCCAAACCCCCCCCCACCAGAGAGAACCTGACAGTGACCAACAGCACCCCTGACCCATCCACCCCCTCACCCAAGAGAGCCTTTCACTAACATCTACCCCCCATGGTGACAGAGGTACTCACCTTCACAGCTCTGGAAATCCCCAAGAACAAGAGTTGGGCTCTGCATACACCATCAAACAGCCCGCAGCCTCTCTCGGATCCCACCTGTCCCCATGCCGCATATGTACCTTCTTCCAGAGGGCAGTGCTGCCCCCCTAAAAAAATGCCGCCCTAGGAAAATGCCTTGTTTGTCTTGTGGTAAATATGCCCCTGTTTGGATCTATTACATAGATTAAATGTATTCATTCTGGAGAAGAGGTGCTTATACAATGAATGAATGTGAAATGCGTTGCATGCCTGTGACGTCGAACACCATTGCCGCTGCTCCGGAGTTCACATAGACTTGCTAGGCTATCACATCAGGAATTCCTCCATCTCTCCAGTACTCCCTGCTGTCCAGCCCTCATCCTTGCTCACTGATTCCTGAACCCAGCTACGTGGCGCTGTGCACTTTTAACCCTTTATGAGCCTACTTACCACCATTTATATTTGAGTTGTTAAACTTATGTTCTACCATTAAAACGACTTTACGTCTACACTTCAGCGTCTACACTTTGAGGCGCTGTGTTTCTTAGCAACTGTAATAAACTGTTTGCTCTAAGGTCCCTGAAGAGGGCTTGCAGCCACAAATTGAGATTAGAAAAAAAGATGTTTAAGCATAGCTTGCAGAAGTACAGGAAGCAATGCCCAGCCACTGTGCCCTCACACATTGCACAACAATAATATATACAGAAAAAAAGTCACCAAAAGGTACATGATTATGGGACTTTCCAGACACTCAATAAGTCAGTATTTCCTTCCAATTTACTTCTTTACTATATATTAAAAAGTGTTACATATATTGATCTTCCATGGATGCAATGTGTGTTGGGCCACTGTGTCCTCACATATTGCACAACTAAAATATATACATAAAAAACTTTGTTTATGGGACTTTCTGGGTACTCAATAAGTAAAAATTTCCTTCCCATTTACATTTATTACTTTTTAAGAAAAGTAGTTTATTTTAAAATATTTTACATATATTGATATTTTTATCATCTGGAATAGTAAAAAAGAATTTATTGAGGACATTTGTACAAAGTTGAACATTCACAAAGATCTGTGCAGGGAGACTCTTTTCCTAGATGTAGAGATTAAATTGAAGAAAGACGGGACATTAAGAAGTACCCTATACTGGAAGCCGATGGCAGGCAATAGTATCCTGCATGCCATTAGTGCACATACAGCTTCTATTGTGAGGTCTAAGCCTTATGGACAGTATTTACGGATCAAAAGGAATTATTCAAAAGTTATGAATTTTCAAGGGAAGCAGATGCATTAAGGCTAAGAGCTAGGGGATACAGTAATAAAATATTTAAACAGGCATATAATAGAAAGATGAAGCATTCCAGAGAAAGATTGCTGTATGAAAAGAAAAGAACAGACAAATACAACAAAGCTTATTATGAGAAATTATTATTGGTAAATATATACAGACCCTTTCGTTTTTAAGTTTATCGGAAATTCCCCTGAAATTGTAGATAGGAGGAATAAATCACTACGAGATTCCCTAGTGCAGAGTCATTACAGGGGAAATAAGATAACAAGTCCCCTGCCAATATAAAGGCACGCAGAAATGTGGGTCATGCACAGAATATAAATTTATACAATACGGGAAATCACAGGGACTTCCTAATGGGAGAATGCATGTTGTGAAACATTTTGTAAACTGTAGAGTTGCTGGAGTCATTAATATTGTGATCTGTAACTATGAATGTTTCTACATAGGCAAGACAAAGAGACAATTATGGCAAAGTATTTATGACCAGTGTCATATGGGGGACCCTGAGATCTCCAGCAGCCATTTGTAAAAGCAAACAGTCTTTATTGGTTTCTCCAAAACAGGTAAACACAAAGTTTTCTTCAGCAAAATAAAGGCAAACAGTTCACAGTTCTGTTAGTAAAGGAACCACAAAACAGGCTCACAGCCAATCTTGTGGTCTCAAACTAGGTTTAGGGTTCCTCCTTGTTTCAGGGTGCCGGATAGGCCTCATGGGTTCAGCAAAAAGCATCCCAGTTGCCACCTGCTCACAGCTTGTGAACTACTCCACTCAGCTTCACTGACACAAGTACTGATTTCATCCTGCTGCTTTTAAGATTGTCTTGCCTGTGGCTTAACCGCTTCAGGACCAGAGTCCTTGTAATCAGGGTTTGGAGGTTCTTCCCTCTCAAAACTCTTTGAACCTGTGAAATTCTTGGTCCCTAATAAGGACTTATCAATTCAGCGAATACTGAAAGTCAGTCCTCTCCTCTCTAGCTGGACTACTCCGAACCCCTCACCCTGCATGGGTGAGAAACCATAAGTTCTCAACATCATCTTCAAACTGTCACCCTTAAAGGGACCACAACTCAAATACTAGGGAAGTATACCTGCTGCAGGGGCAGACTGACCATTTGGAAACTCGGGCACTGCCCGAGGGCCGGGGGTCAGTAGGGGGCCCCATGAGATGCCCCTGATACCTTTTTCATAGGCTTTTTTGAGTTTGGGCAAGGACACAAGGGCCCCATGATCCCCAATTGCCCGGTGGCCCCATGAGTTGTCAGTCCACCTCTGACCTGCTGTTTAGCACATATTCCCGGTGTCCTGTCCTATAGGCAGAAATAAAAATGTCACCATCCTTGGTGTGCTGGTGACATTTTTCTTTCTGGATTGTTTGCGGTTCTCAGCTCGTGGCCACTACAGCACCCAAACACCATTTACAGCCACTTGCAGGAATGTGTGCATTGGGAAAACTAAATTTGAATCTGTCCTATAGGCAAACAAGGAATGGTGTGCCACAACAAAAATCCAACTTGTATAAAATTCTTTGACCTGGACCATATCCATGATGATCCAAGAAGTGGTGATTGGGATCGACACATAGTACAAAGCAAGATGAGGTGGATACATCAGCATTGGGTAACAATTTTCCTGGGGCTAAATGAAGCAATAAGCTATAACCTGTTTTTATAGGATTACAAACCATAGAAAAGATAGAAGATATATTTTCTGTAGCAATTGATGTAATATGATGAAAAAGACCTTTTAAAACATATATGTGTGTCTATAGACATGATGTTGTATATGGTTTATGACCAAATGTAATATTATGAACTGCATAATATATTCCTTAATATATTTGTAGATTGTTAACACACCAACAGATGGCAGCACAAGGCTGCACGCACAATCACAGGGGTCACAGACCTTCATAAGTCAGTGTGCCAAAATACATTGACCTGTGTACATTGGAAGATGTGTAACTGGTGCTATTCTGATCATGTGCGTTACCACTTCATAATGGACAGCCAGTTAGAACAAAGAGCAAACATGAAATTCTGCATGAAGCTGGTCAAATCGCTGGATCTCCGCAGAAAATTTTGTTATATTGGCAACCTTTGAGTTCA
The DNA here is from genome assembly GCF_062004578.1 of Staurois parvus. Taxonomy (NCBI): domain Eukaryota; kingdom Metazoa; phylum Chordata; class Amphibia; order Anura; family Ranidae; genus Staurois; species Staurois parvus. Next base: position 3,856,859 of record NW_028318030.1, read on the forward strand.
ATCTTATTCTGGAAGAGGGCATTTTTGAGGATTGAGCTTGTTGAAGGTCTCCGTTATCTCTCATTATCTTCCAGTGATGTTCTTCTGCTCTTCCACGAGTGCCACTCAAAATACCTCGAACTACTCTTTGCAGCATCGCCGTAATCATGTGAAATGTCTCTGTTGCAGATTTGCCCAGTTTCACACAGAATTTCATGTGGTGCAAGTGGCACCAAATGCTGGACAGGTAGGAGGAGAGAAGACCCATATGAAAGGAAAAGAATACTTATTTAACCTCCTTGGCGGTATTCCCGAGTGTAGCTCGGGGTAACATTTCAGTACCAAAAGTGGTAACCCCGAGCTACACTCGGGAATACCATGCGGCACTGCTCCGGCATTTGTTCTTCACTTACCTTACCCTGCACTCCCACTATGTGTCCCCTGCAGCGTCCCCGGCCATCTCCTTCGGCATATGCCGGCATCCGGCTTCTGTGTCCTGTCCCTGTGACGTCGGGACGTACGGGCGCCGCCGGCGGCGGGAAATTTAAAAATTTTAAATGTCATTTTTTTTTTTTACATTTTACATAGTAAAACATTGCTGTCTCAACCAATTTCACATACATTTTGTCCCTAGTGCTTTGTCCTGTGCCCCGCCTGCATTTTGTCTGTTCTTTCTGCCTTGAAACTGAGAAACGTCCATGGCGTCCAAAAAGTGTCCCTTTAGGTCAAAAGTGGTTTAGATCAGCTAGAGAACAGCGATAGTAAATCAGAACCACTTGCAGAATTGAGTGATAATGATTTGTGGGGAAATTCGTCATCAGACACTGAAAACGATTTTGCGACTTTGCTCAGCAATGTGCGAACTTATTATGGCGCTATATTTCAAATTTCAGTGTTTTTGGTTTGATTATATTATTGAATTAAATGTATTATTATTATATTATTATTTTTTATGATTATTTATTAAATTATAATTTATGATTTTGTGTTTCAAATTTTATCATACCTGGGATGTTTAAT